>NC_137774.1:12139092-12739092 GCF_963455305.1 Plecotus auritus
AAGAGCTCAGCAGGGACAGTCTGAGCAGGGCTGTGGGAGCAGCCTGTCCTGTGACAGCTGCCGGGGAGGGGCCCTGGGGCAGGGGCTCCTTGGTTCTACCTTCTCCCAGCTGCCCACCCATCAGAACCTTGGCTGGGCTGAAACAACAGCCAGGCTAAGACAACTGCCTACTTCCCTTCCCTGAGGCTAGCACCATGGGGAGACTCTCAGAGATCCATCCCCCCACAGTCCCCTCCTTTAGGAAAAAGGCAGGCAGCACATCCTTCTGGCCCAGACCCCAAAGCCCTAGAGGTGAAGCTGGCTGACAGTCTATGGAAAGCAAGCAGCTGTCTACTCCCAAATGCCTACATCTCTCTAAACCAGAGTTGGCAGACGGAACCTCAGAAATGGCTGCTGTATAGATTGAAAAGTGAGGAGGAAGTCCACTTCCCCTCAGCCCCCTCGGCTCAGCGGGTGCATGAACTCTCCTCCATCCAGGGCTCCAAAGCCAACCCCATAGGTGACTAGCTCTGCTAATCGAAGTGCTGAGTCTCGCACTAGCCTGTTGTCCCTGGAAAGGTGGCAGAGGCTATGGAGAAGGGATGACAAAGGCGAAGGTGATGAGCCCACTTCCCCTCCTCCAGGAAGATACTGTATTCACAGGTGGGTGGTGAGAGGTAAAAACAGCCACATTCAGGCTGCCACCGGTTCCACTAACATCTCTGGCAAACTCTTCAACTACCTTCTTTCTTCTGAAACATGTGAGGGGGTGGAAGGAGAAATGTGGGCTCGCGCTGGAGTTGAGAAAGGATGTGAAAATTCATGGCAGCGAGGATCATCTCCTCTCTCAATCTGCTTTACTTCCCTGCGCTCTGTTCTGCAATGTCTTCCAGCAACTATTGCCTGCTCTGTGTAAACTGTGCTACCAAGGCCATCGCTTTGCCTCAACACCCCACCCCGGCCGTAGATAGCACCGTCTCAAGCTCCATCCCATGGGCTCTCCTCTCCATATTTGGTTCTGTCCTACCCAGGCAAACCAATCCCAGCTCCTTTTTCTTATTCATGCATTCAACAAATAGCTACTCAATGCAAACTGTGCCAGGCAGTGTTCCAGGTGCTGGGGACACTACGATGCACAAACCAACAAAAACCCTCTTCCCCCTCGAGTTTATGTTCTAGTTGGGGACACAGTCTCAACAATGACAAGTACTAAAGAGAAAAGTACACCAAAAAAAGGGGCTGGGGATGCTGGGATGCGGGTGGGGTGATGGGGAGACCGACATGATTTTAAATGTCCAGAAGTCTTCAATAAAAAGGTAATGTCTGAAGAAAAACATGAAGGAGATGAGGGAGTGAGCCACGTAAGAGGGATCTAGGTGGAGGGAATAGCAAGTGCAAAGGCCCTGAAGCAGGAGCAAGCCTGATGTGTTGAGGATGAAGAGGAAGTCAGTGAGGCTGGAGCAGAGTGAGCCAGGGGCACAACAGTAGGAGGTCAACAGATGTGACAGGCCCTGGCTGGTTTGGCTCAATGGATAGAGCGTTGGCCTGCAGACTGAAGGGTCCCAGGTTCGATTCTGGCCAAGGGCACGTGCCTGGGTTGCAGGCTCGATCCCCAGTAGGGGGTATGCAGAAGGCAGCCAATCAATGATTCTCTCTCATCATTGATGTTTCTATCTCTCTCTCCCTCTCCCTTCCTCTCTAAAATCAATAAAAATATATTTTTTTAAAAAATAGATGTGACAGATTGAAAAATGGCCCCCCAAAGTATCAGGTCCTAATCCCTGGAACCTGTAAATGTTACAAGTAGTCAAGTTTTTGCAGATATGATTAAGTTAAGGTGGAAATATTATCTTGGGTTATCCAGGTGGGCCTTAAATGCCATTACAAGTGTCCTTATGAGAGACAGTGGGAGATTAGACACACACAGAAGAAAAGACGATGTGACATGGAGGCAGAAATTGGGAGTGATGTGGCCACAAGCCAAAAAATGCTGGCAACCACCAGAAGCTGGAAGATGCAAGGAACGGATCTCCCAGAGAGCCTCTAGAGAAAGTGTAGCCCTGCCAACACCTTGATCTTGGCCCAGGGAAATGGACTTTGGACTTCTGGCCTCCAGAATTGTGAGAGAATAAATTTTTGTTGTTTTAAGTCACTAAGTTTGAAGTAATTTGTTACAGCAGCTTTGGGTACCTATACATAGGTTATGCTGTGTTTGAAGCTGTTTACACGCTGGCCTTGAGAGTTCTCATTGCAGGCATGTGCACAAGTGTGGTCTTTGGTGCCTCCTACTGAACTGGGAGCGTCAAGAGTGGGGACCATGCCCTGCCCCTTATTTTCAGTGCCCCTGGGTGGACAAGCCCCTCTTCCTCTGGGTCTCCTTGGAGCACAGAGAAGTCATGGCTACTGAAGGCTACCCTTCAAAGAGCAACCCTCTATGGCACAACAGGAGCCAAGCCATGCTGCGTGACAGCACTGTAAGTATCGTTCCAGATGACCCTTTGGAAGCAGGGTGGAGCTTGAGCTCAGCAGGCCAAAGTCATGTTGGTCAAAGGGACTCATGCACTGGAACAGATTTGTTTGAACACTCTGGCCCAGGGGGAGCAGCTGAAGGAAAAGCAGGGCTATTTACTAGCCATGAGTGGCATCAGCCAACTGTGCAGATGATGCTCGGATTATGCAAAACTGAATGTGGGTTAGAGCAAGGAAGCCTTGCCTGGGGTTCTGGGATCCCAGAGCACCATGTGGAAGGATAACTGGACATGGGGACGGAGGAGAGATTTCCAAAGAGCAGCCCGATAGAACAAGGCAGGGGCCAAATGGAGCTGAAAACCCTCCCAACTATATCTGTTTCTCTGCCCCAACCCCACTAAGTTTCTACCTGGACTCTGAGGCAGGAAGAGTCTAGTTGTGTTGTCTCCAGTGATGTTGGCAGAGCCCAGCTGGGTCCTAGGAACATAACCCAGTATACCCGTGTGGAGACACAGGACAGCATGGTGCCTGGCTTGGTACAGATGGTCAGTAATTACATGTTGAAATGAAATCCAGCAGGGAATCGGCCCCCTGGGACTCTGGCCAGACAGAGACAGGAAAGACTCTAAGGGGGGTCTGCCGGCCAATTCTGAGAACTCCGGCTGCAGGTGGCCAAGGCCACCATCTCTGGCCCTACAGTGACTGTGCAATGCTCACATTTTCCATCATGAACCCATTTTCAAACATTCTGTGCTGTTGTCACACCATATGCTGAACAACTGGTCCTGCTCACCATTTTGGGAAACAGGCGCTGTGCCCAGGCCTCCACACCCACAAAGGCAGGCCCATGGTGGGCAAACTGAATTGCGTGTCATCACTAAATGTTAAGGCACTGGCTTGGGGAAAGGAGGAAGACATGACACAGGTAGGACAAGCCACAGAAAGGGAAGTCTTCCCAAACGAAGATGCCACCCCTGCCTCCTGCCTTCAGGACACTCCATCAGGTTTGTCAAGGACTTAAGCCATCGTATTCCTGAAGGGTAAGTCAGGCCTAAGAAACAAGTCTGTCATGGAGGCTTCCCCACCTCACCTGGAACAAGTGAGGCTGGCGATGAACAGAAGAGGGGGTGGTGGGTGGAGGGAGGCAGAGCAGGTATCCAGGGTCCCATCTGTCTGCAGGACGAGAACACTAGCAGGGGAATTTTGTTCAAACAGCCATGCCAGCTGTGGTGAGACCACTTCCTCCCTCCAGAAGAGTGCGAGAAGACTCCAATGCTTTGCACAGCAAGAAGAGAGAGGGGTGACCACAACCGGCATGTGGTGCCACCACCACCCTGGCCCAGGTCCAGCTGCTAGGAGAGGCCACTTGGCAGCCAGCTCTAGTTTACCAGCTGAGTTGGGGGAAGAGTGGTCCGGAGAGGGGAGCACACATTCAGATTGATTTGGAGAGTCCTGGTAAGTCCTCCAGATGAGGGTGACTGCACAGAAGCCCTCCTCCCCCTCCCTGGTTGGCCACTCTGGTCCAGCTCCCGCTGCACCTAAGCACTTCCTTGATCTCATCAAGCTGGTCTCTGGGAAACTTGGTCATCCCTCTCCCATTGCTCGTTCTGCCTCAGAACGTGCAGCATCTCCAGAGCCTCCTTCCCCAATCACCACATTCAGACCTCCTCTCCTTCCCAGCACCACCAACTTCCCAAACGGGATCTACCCACATCTCTTCCCAAGCAGCTGGGTAACTCAGCCCTCCATGTCAGCCTATAAATTGTCTGGAGACTACCTGTGCTTGCCTAAGAGCTGAAAGCACAGCTAGCCCAGGGAGGGGGTCCTGGGGCTGTTGCCAACCTGCCATATCCGACAACGGAGAGCTTTTCACCCATCTTCTGCCTGTGAGGAAGCCTTGAGGATACAGCAAGACTGGCTATCTAAACAGCCTGGCAAGTGTTCTGTGCTTGTTGCCCAGGCCTGAAACTTGCCTGGAACGGGCAGGAAGGGAGTTGCACAATGGTTCCCTGCCTTCACTGCAAGGCAGGCCTCCAGGAATGCCAGGGCTGATGTGGTCTCCAAACACACGCTCTGGCTGCTGGTTCTGGGTGGGAGGAGGAGTGGGGGGAGGGGTGGTGAGAGGTGCAGGTGGTGGGGGGCGTAAGAAGTGAAGGCCAGCCAGATACAGTGGATACTATATTGGTGTGACTGGAAGAGAAAGGGCAGAATGTGGGGTAGGGGTGGGAATAGGCCCCCTCAAGCTCAGAAAAATTAGGGTGAGATAGGGCACTAATTTATTTTTAACAGTTTAAAAGCTTTCAAGGACTTGGTAGATCCCACCTCCCTACCTTTCCCCTTACTCCCTAGTATCTCCCCGATAAAAACTCATCTCCAGTCCATTCTGGGTGATATACCCATGCTCAGTAGGGAGACGCCAGGAGAGCCTCAGGTCATCATGGTGTACTACCAGTGTGGAAGGTAGCTTGTGCCAGGCCAGGGACTCAAGCAGGAATGTGAATGGTGCCCAAAACCTAGAAGCAGAAAATTCCCAGAAGGCCAGGAATGAAAGATGGGCAGAGCGCATACTTGGGTTGGATGCCTACGTTGATCAGAATTCTCCCATCTCCTGACTGCAGCCACAATATTGACAGGTTGCTAAGAGTTCCTCGAGGGCTGGAGCCCATCCCAGGGAGAGGAAAGCTGCACAGCTCGGCCGTGCCAGACCCATGGAGGCGCATTGCTGACCTCTGTCTTGCTGTGGCAGGAAGCCCAGACTTGTTATATAAAAGATCGGGCCTGCACTTGGGGCCTGAGCAGCAACACACAGCCTAGAGTCCATGCCTCTAAATCCGGCGGGGGAACATCTGAGTCCACCCCTGCCTTGAGCTGACAAAGAGAAAGCTATGTGAGGAGTGGGATGGAGGCTTCCTAGAAGGCTGGCAGCAGGAAACGACAGAGACAGGCTACATGGCAGCCTGCCGTCTGACAAAGAGGGATGCAATCATGAGCTTACATACGTGAAGTAACCTCAAGTCCTGCTCCTCCAAGAAGCCCTCCTTGACTACATACATTATTTGGGCTAAACACTACTCTCAAAAGAGAAAGGGGTGCTGCTCCAGGTCAGTGACGGGGAAGCATAACCTATCCTACTCGCCCTTTTCTAAGGGCACAGGGAACAACAGTTCCCAGGGCCCCTAGGAAGCAGACCTGCTCTGTCTGCCACCTGGAGTGTGTTCTCCCTTCACTTTCTGTTCATAGATCGAAAGGGAGCCGTGGATTTCAATGGCAGTAAATGCTTGTAGGGCCACGGTAGGGTATTCCCATGAGAATTCCCCTCCTCCGAAATGTGCCAGACACTTGGCCCAATCATCCCTTGGTTGTTTGTTCACAGCCTTCATGGAACTGGCACCCAGACTCACAGAGGCCAAATCTTGTTCTCATTTCCTTATTCTTCACTTCAACATGCCAAGAACAGTACTGGGCATTCAGACTCTCACTAATAACATTGGAAAACAGACCTCGTTAAAAAAAAATAAATAAAAGAAAGGGACTGACGTGATGTGCTCAGAAAGGAGGCAGGGTAAAGTGAGTGCACGAAACACTTTCACATTTGGCCACCGCCCACCCCATCTACAGGCAGGCAGAGTGGGCACCCCCCTCCACCCCCACCCCCACCCCCACTCCCCGCACGCTGCAAAGGAAGAGCTGACTTGCCCAGTATCCCCAGGATGCTGCTTTGCCTCTGAGCCTGTATCTTCCTTCCTGAGGACAACTCATTTGTTCTGAAGTTGAACAGGAATAGATTTAAGCTACATCAAAAGGGAAAATATTTGACTCTCAACAACATGATTGCTAAGATTGTTGAAGTCTTGAATCAGATGAAGAAATATCTTTGTATAATTTCACAGATGACTTCTTGCTCAGGCTAACACTATCTTATTCAAAAGCTGACAAATGGGCTGGATGAACAGCAGTGATTGCTTCCAAGTTTACGATTCTTAGTGAAAAGACTGTCGTGAAGAAAAGGGACCTGGGCTCCACAGGACTCCAATGAGTCCATTGAAATCCCAGACTGAGCTGCTGGCTAGGGATCAACTCTCCTTTATCTGAGAGCCTTCTACTCCTATTGCTCCAGTGAGATCTATTCTGGCTCAGCACACTTTTTGGCCACCTCTTCCAGTTGTCTGGGGAGTGCAAACTCAATTGAATGTTGGCCCCAGTTTAATTTTAGCAAGGTAAGTCTCATTTTTTAAAACCTAGAATAAATTCCAAAATCAACTCTTGCTTACCCACACATCAATACTCAAGCCAAAGTGAAAAACCCAGATTGACTTCTCTCCCATCAGTCAGGTGGAATACAAACTCATTTTCATGTAAGTTTACAAAGAAAACCGAGCTGGTAAACATTAGATGACGAAAAACTACATGGTGAATATGTGCAGCTGAAACCCAAGACAAATAATTTCAAGGACTGAGAGTTGGTAAGTAGACCAAAGGCCTCCTCAGCCAGCCCCTGCCCCCATCCTTATTCCTTTTCCAGTTAGGAGAGAGCATTACCTGGGTGGCCTTGTCATTGGTACAGCAGGTGAAGGCCCCATCGGCATCTCGCGGCCACTGGCCCAGGAGGTACGAGCTGAGGATGGTGTCCAGGGAGAATGTACGTCGGACCTGAGGTGGCTGAGGCCTACACACTGGCTTTTCTGGGGCCACTGCACACGGGACGCTGGCTGGAAGAGAGCACAGCATGTCCCTTGACGTCAGCATGGTGGAAAGAGGCATGGAAACCAACCTTCTCTCTTCTCCGAAGCCTTACCTGATAGCCACCTCTTCACCTGCATCCACCCTCTCCTAAAGGAATTTGAAGCTGCCCACAAAAGCACATACAGAGAGCTCCCCCGATTAACCAGCTGGCTGCTATCGCTGGAAACAATTTGCACCATTTTACTTTGGACTGGGATGACATGTCCTCCATCTTTTTCCTGTTCCTAATGGGCTGTGAACTGTGAAGGCAGAGGCCTCCATACTGAGTTTCCTGAGCGCAGGACTGTTTCCCATCATTAGAGAGGGAACTCTAAGTAGACAAAAACCAAATTTTCTTCCATCTTTTATCTCCTGCCCTTCTCCTTCCCTTCAGCACTCACTGCAGGGCTCCTAAGCACTACACAATTCAACCAACTAACTGAAGGACTCTTTTTTATTTTTAATTAATTAATTTTTTAAAAAATATATTTTATTGATTTTTACAGAGAGGAAGGGAGAGGGATAGAGAGTTAGAAACATCAGTGAGAGAGAAACATCGATCAGCTGCCTCCTGCACAACCCCCACTGGGGATGTGCCCGCAACCAAGGTACATGCCCTTGACAGGAATCGAACCTGGGACCCTTGAGTCTGCAGGCCGATGTGTAGCCACTGAGCCAAACCAGTTAGGGCTCTTTTTTTTTTTTAATATATGTTTTTATTCATTTCAGAGAGAGGAAGGGAGAGGGAGAGAGAGATGGAAACATCAGTAATGAGAGAGAATCACCTACTGGGGATCTAGCCTGCAACCCTGGAATGTGCCCTGACCAGGAATAGAACCGTGACCTCCTGGTTCATGGGTTGACACTCAACCACTGAGCCAGCCACGCTGGCTGGGTTGAAGGATTCTTTATACTTCCTTCAGGATTGGTCAGCCCCAGGGAACCTAGATGCCTGAGACAAAGAAAATGATATAATATTGACTTTCAACTATATAGCCTGCGGAGTCAGCTTAGGGAAATATCCAAGTCTTTTGGTTCTCTCATCTATCTCAGATTTCTGACTAAATGGGACAAAAATAAAGCAATCATAACTGCATTATCTTTAATTTTACCTGGGTTACAGCTTTTTGGGAGAAAGTAAAAGTTGAGACTGTTGATAACATGTAAGGATTCCGGAATCATCTGTAAGTCTCAATCATCTGGGTGGACCATGTTTTCCATGGCCACATTCAAAACACTACTAACCTAAGATCTGTAAGTTTCTTTCCTTTAAACGGAGCAAAATGCTTTCACATCTGTATTAATCCCTTAATAATTCATCTGTGCATTAAGCACAGCAAAAGGAACTGGGGATTGTAGGTATCAATAAACTTGAAGAGCTTTACATTAAAAAAGACACTAACAGCCCTAGCCGGTTTGGCTCAGTAGATAGAGCGTTGGCCTGCGGACTGAAGGGTCCTGGGTTTGATTCCGGTCAAGGGCACGTACATTGGTTGCAGGTTCCCCGGCCCTGGTTGGGGTGTGTGCAGGAGGCAACCAATCGATGTATCTCTCTCACAGTGATGTTTCTCTCTCTCTGTCTCTCCCCCTCCCTTCCATTCTCTCTAAAAAAAAGTCAATGGAAAAAATATCCTCGGGTAAGGATTAGCAACAACAAAAAAAGAAATCATATTGTACATATTTTGCAATGTGCTTTTGCCTTATATCATAAACACTGTTCCAAATCAATATACACTGATTTAAACACATTACAACACATTCCTTTAAATGATCTTAACGTTTCTGTTAAAACTCTTCAAAGGCCCCCTTTTCAAGATGGTAATCAAAGGCCTCATGTTTTGGTCCCACTTACCTGTCCTTACATTTCACTCCTTTTCAAAGTCTCTGTCCTGCACAAACTACACTACACAGTTTCCCACCAGGTCCTGGGCCTTCGCTCCTCTGAGGTTTGCACATGTGTCCAAGGTTGAAATCTCATCAGTCCACCAAGGCCTACCTCCACCTCCAAGAGCCTTCTGGATCCCCTGGAAGGAATCTCTCAGGATTTTCTGATTTCCTCCAGCACTTTGTACCCTTCTAGTACTTATCATCTTCTCTTTCGGATCATGGGTATGTGTAACGCCTAGATAATAAACAACCAGTGGCCAAGGACTGTCCCTAATTTATCTTTGTACCCCTCCCAGTGCCTAGAGCATAGGACTGGTGATTGGAAGGTGCCGAAGGGTTTGCATAAAATAAACTCTTACTGTAAGGATAAACTTGCTTTATACCAGGATTCTAAGTTTGCCTGCACATCCATGCTCAACCCACTTCCCAGGAGTGAAGCCACCAGAGCTGCTTGTCTCTTTTCCTCTGAGGCTCAGAAAGGCCCAACCTCTTTCTTCCCCATCCTGTGCCTCGTCACCCTGTAAGTCAATGACAGGCATGCTGGGTTCAAGTTCCAACTTCATCTCCTACACTAGCTTTTCAATCACTCATCTTCCTATCACTCACCTTCCTATTCTGCACTTAAGATCAAAAAGCAGCAATCAGGTATTTATGGGAGCTTCTGACCTATGTCAGCAGCCACGTCAGACACAAAAATGCTGTGGCCCTCCTACAATGTCTTTAAGAGCCAAGTGGTGAGGTGGGGGCTCTGGAAAAACAAGTTTACATGACAGAGAAGCAAAGAAACAAAGAAACAGGTGGGTAGCAGATGAGCAAGAGACTGGTATAAAGGCCAGAACGCCACAATCCTAATGGCTGTGTCATCCCTGTGAAGGGAGAGGGCTGTGACTCCAGGGCTGAGAAAGAAGCGATGGGGAGAAAGATATCTTGGAGACGCCTCTCCCAGTCCCTTGGCAGAAGTTGCTGCCTTTGCTCTACTGTATTTACATAGTCCACAAGTTTTGCCCCATCCCACAAAGTTTGTTAATGTATGTAATCTTCTATTTTCCCAGCAGCTTTCAAAGGTGCTCAGGAAAGACTGTCAAGGAAACCAACACACAGGGAAGCCGGGTTTCAGGTTGGATTCAGTCACCCTGCAAGTCAGAGACAGTCCCAGATCTAAATCTAAGCTTCCTCCCTCCTATCTCAGCTCACTGGGGCTCCGGGCCCTGTTGCATGAGGACATTCTCTGAGGCTGCTGGAACATCTGCCTGGACACCTGGAGGAAGGATTGCCTCTTTCAGGGAAGGAGATAACAGGCCTGACCTGGAGGTCTACAATGACCTTTTCACTTTATGGGTTTCTTTGGGGGGTTTTATGAAGTCTTTGAAATGTGGGGCTAAAGCATTCTGCTGTCTTCTGGGGACAATTTACACCACACCCATCTTAAATCAGTGCCATTACCCTCCATATCCCACTCATTCATGAGCTATAGCAGAACTCCAATCTCAAGGGCAGCAGTCAAATGTGGTACTTTACCCGCTGTGTTCCCTCGGCTAGGGAGGGCTCAGAGTCCTGGAATTTGACATGAGACTCCAACCACCACTCATTATGGTCAATTCTACATGCTTTCTGGCCACCTCTGACCAAAGCTATTTGCAAAGACTCTGAGGACTTCATGGGTACTGACTTCTCCTCCATATGCCAGAAATAAAACAAAACAAACAAACAAAACAAAACATACCCCATACATACAAAAGAAAGAGAAAAAGGGGGGCTGGGGAGAGACAAGGAGGGAGAGGGTAAGAGATAGTGAAGGGAATGGGGGAAAATCAAGCCCCTAATCCAGACCCAGCAGCCTTGGACATCTTCTCTGCTAGATCTGCAAGGGTCTCACCACAGCTCAGTCGAACTAGAGGACTTGCCTCAGTTTCTTTTCCTTAAATGAGACAGCTGGGCCTCGCCCTATTTCTATAGTGACCACATCCTAGTGCAATGTGTTGGCACAGCTCCTGGGGAGCCACAAAATGACGGAGTTACCTTCTGTCTCAGAGCCCTCAGCTAGGATCTCTTCCCTCCCAAACCCCCAAATTCTTGGCATGTCCTGTCTCCTTGGAAGAGTCCATAAAATGCCATGCTTCCTTCATGTCCAACATATAAGGGAGGGGGGGCATTTAAAAATTAGATTTATTTTTATTTTTATTTCAAAAACCTCATCCCAAATGGTTTGGGGAACACCTGCTAATTAGGGCACCAAAATTGATTAAGGGCTAAACCAAGGTGTCAAGTCCCCCCCAAATGCAACACCAACTAAAGCCAAAATTAGACACGTTTTGTTCCATCCTGGAAGAGGCCACAGGCTGAAGCAGTGTTCCCCCCACCCTGAATATGTGGGGGCTCAGATCGGAGGGATCTAGTCTGACTGCAGCTCTGCCCTCACTGTGGTGTGACTGTAGCCAACACCAGGGCCTGTTCTCCCATCTGGCGAGCAGGAGCATGATCCCGCCTAAATTCCCTCTTAGGGGTGCTGTAAAAAACAGATGAGCTTCGAGTACACTTGAAAGTCTTCATTAGCTAGATTAGGTCAAACCAATTGTCTCTTAATCCCTCCCCATACCACAATCCGTTAGGACTGAAGGTGGGGTGAGGGAGCCTAGAAAGAGGAGGCTACGCAGACAAGACAGCAGAGTGAGTTCCAGCCACCACTATCCCTTGGGAAGGGGCACATCTGCAGTGTCAAAGCCCTTCCCTTCCCCAGGAAGTCTAACGCAGCATGGACACCACCCTGAATAAACGGTGCAGGGGCGGAAAGAAAACCGCCTGTCGATGTGGGCATCAGCAGCTGCGGGTCAGCACTCAAGTTGTGCTACCCACTGAGACCCACCTCAGTCAGGAACATCCCCTGAGAAATCTCACGAGCTTATCCCTCACGAGCATAGCAGAAGGCTCTAGGGAGTGGGATTTGCTCTACAACGGTGTGATGATGGTTAAAGGAAAAGCGCTGAAAAGTAACAACGGTTGCTTGTGGTCAGAAGATGAACTGGTTTCATTTCTGGAAAGTACCCCTCTCAGATTTGGGAAATGGGGAGGAAAATAAGACAATCGGCTCTCCTATCTGAGAAGAGACGCCCATATCATGACAGGCCATGACAAAGCAGCAGGCTGCCGGGGCACTGGCTGGGTGGCTGCGGGAGGGTGGAGTGTCCTGTTTACAGCACTGTGGGGTATTATCGGCCCATCGCATGCAGCAGCCTCCACGGCCCAACCACCTGGCGGAGCGCTCTGGCACAGGGCCAGGCCATTTCACCCTGTAGCTGATCGGTGGCGGATGCTTTGGTTCTTGGGCAACGGCAAATGGAAAAAACAAAACAAACCAGCACACACCGGAGATAAGAAGCCTTAGTGCTATCTTCCAGAGCCACTTGGCCCTGGCTCCCAACTGCTGCATTTTTATGGCTTTGAGGAGAGGGGGCCCCGCTGAGTGCAGAGGACCAGCAGTCAAGTGTCTGCGCACTGGGGGACAGTCAATAGGGAGGAGAGCACACAAAGGGCAGATAAGACACTGAACCAAGAGTGGCTAGCAGGGGCCGGACACACCACAGGGGACCGGCTGGTTGCTTCAGTAAGCAGAATTTGCGTGCCCACCACAAGCCAGCTCTGTGGTAAGCACTGGGATACAGGAGGAGTAGGATAAGAAGCTGCTAACCAGGCTACAATCCCTAAGCATCTGAAGGTACCCCAGCCAACGCCTCTTCAGAAGGATCACCAAGCTGTCTCTGTGCTCTCTTCTATTCCGGCTGGAAACCAGCTCAGGCCTGACCACGCCAGCAAACACCCATCCCTGGTACCCAAAGGAGAACGGTGACAGCTCTTAGAAGGGCAAGAAGGGGTCAGGGGAAGGAGGAAGGCAGCAGATGGCGCAGGAAGTGAGGTGCTTGTGGCTGCCCTTCTCAACTTGGCCAAAGATGGCCTGTAGGGCGGAGGCTCAGCAGCTTATGAGGAGAAATCAGGCCCTGACCAAAGGGTCCTGGCTGAGCATCGAGGGGCGCTACTTCACTTATTTTACTTTGATGTAGGAGAGAGAAGCCTGGGAAATAAGACAAGGCTACCCTCCACCCATCCTCCATTAGCCTGAAACCTAGTGACCCCAAAATACCCGAGTACAGAGAGAAGAAGAGAAAGGCAGCCAATGAGACCTCACACGTGGCAAGAGCTCAACAACTAGCAGGTCCAACAAACAAGTTATGAGTCACTTTCTCATGTTGTTGGGCTTTGAAGCATTACTAGCTCTAGTCGTCTCGCCTCCCCCTTAAAGAGAAAATGACTCTTATTTATAACAAAAACTGTACATATGTTGAGGGAAATAAGAAAATGCAGACGAACAAAAAATGAAAAATAAAAACTATGCATGCCCCCATTCAAAGATCACTACTGTGCCTATCTTTCCTGGCCTCTCTTCATGCACATATGGGTGCATATATATTTTTTATAAAATGAGATCACATTATACACATTTTTCTACAATCTGCTTCTTTCAGTCACTGGTCTTCATTTAGGAAGGACAAGCAGGCCCAGGGCTGAGGCGGGGCACATGGTTTGCACATGGAGGGAGCAGGCACTACCCTGTCCCATCTCCTAGCTGTGATGCAGAGATTTTTTGGGGGGGGGAGGGGAGTGGGGGGGAGGGAGTAAGGGGGATGTTAATCTGGAGATGAGCAAAGTAAAACAGGGATTCAGAATTCTAAACATTTCCCCAATAACAGAGTTGCAGTAAGTAGGGGAAGTCCCTCCTGCAGCTTCACAGGGATTATCTTTCCATTTCAGTACACGTGCTGGGATTACACAGGGCAGGCCGTCTTCTGAGCTCCCAGTGCTCCAGCACCGCTTAACTGCTTAACTCAGGGACGTGTGGGTTTTGGAGGGAAGTTGCGGTCAAACCGAAATCCCCAATATGACTGTATAAGAGTTAGAACCCTCCTTGGAAAGCCCAAGGAGACCCCATCCATCTCAGCTGGGAAAATTAAACTTGGGCCTTCGAATACTTCTTTCAACACCAAGCAATAGCTCGTTTCAACCAAAACAGGGAGAAGAAATCAAAGAAACTAGATTAAAAAGGAAGAAATACACAGTAACATCACATTTCCCTTACCAAGAAGGCTTACCTACCTAACGAGAAAAGAGCGATGAGATTTGTGTATGCATGGAAAACTTCTCAGGCAGGCCCTTGATTAAGTACTGACTCCATATTTAAGTGTGTAGCTCAAATGAAAGTGTTTCTGGCTACATGTCTGACTCCCAGGGTGCAGACCACAGCTACAGGCAGCTGGAGAGAAGGGCCAGGACAAACCCATCTGGAGATGTCATTGTGGGGAAAAATAAGGAGTATACTAACTATTCACCATCAGCAAAGAGGAAAAGGATGATCCCACTGTGTGTGTGTGTGTGTGTGTGTGTGTGTGTGTGTGTGTGTGTAGAAAGAGTAGACAGCAGTTAGACATTTTGTTCAATTCTCAAGAAGCTGCAGTTAGAAAAGGAAGTGGGGTGAACTTTTCACCTTTTATCTCAATTCTCTGAAGAGTTCTGTAAGATTTCGACATTCTTAAAACAAAATACTAGCAATTACTGATTGGAGCAGGCTTTCCTTTGGAATCTATTTGGCCTTTGCAAAAATAGCATAAATAGTACATAGACTAGCCCTGTCTCCCTAAAATTAAAAAAAAAAAAAAAAAATCCTCACCCCTGCAGTTATTTGGGAATGATGAATTTCTCAGAAGACAGACATAAACCCTTCAGTATCTTCACTTCTCACAATGATCTGATTCCTATCAAGTAGACGAGAAATCACAACTTACAGTCAGCTCTTAGGTAGTCTTTTAAGATAAATGAGGTAAAGAACCAGAGATTGAGGAGGTTCATCTACAGCACACCCTGTGAGAGGACAGTTGTGATTGAAACTGCACCCTGATTTCTGTTCTGAGTGTGTGCACCCCATATGCTCTCATGAGTTCTCCTCTGGACAGGGAAGCAGAGCGCCCAAGTGTTACAGTTGGGGGGCCCATGACACATCCTCATGTAGAGAGGTGAACTGACTTCTCCAATGCCACAGAGCAAAGTGAGACACAGGCCTCTTGCCAATAGAGAATTTTTGAAATTACATTTCCTACACTTGCTTTTCATTGTCAGAATCAACTGTCATATGCCTGTCTCGGTCCAGGAGCCACTCCATGGATCGGAAGGGTCCTAATCCTTCCCCTAGTTGCTAGGAACCAGGATGATCATACATACCTGGGTCTCAGGAACATTGCTTTACTAACTGGCATGTTGGGCGAGGGAAGGAAGACAACTAAGATGTGAGGGATCCCTTTTCAAGTGAGCAAAGTGGAAAACAAGTGAAAGAAGAAAAGGAAATAATAGAATTACAGATAACTTTCAAATAATCAAAGTAATTTTTCCTTTGTGAACCAACCAAGACTTATTTTTAGCTCTGTTAGCCTGCTTTCTCCCTGACCTCAAGCAAACTTCTAGATGGCAATGTAGGTGTAAGCAACTGATACTCAATTCGTATCAACCCAAGTCACACAAAATACTTAAGACTTAGACAGAATATGATGGCCCCATTTTGTTGCCTTCCCTCCAATGATTCAAACCGCACCCCCCCAATTTTTTAATTCTTCTTTTGAATGGCTTATGTCAATACATACATCCATTAGTGTTCAGAACTGGCTTTATACAACTCCCAGTAATATCCTAATCAGGAAGCATCATCAATGGATACCAGAACTACTGGGGGAAAGGTTATGGGGAGCAGAATATTAACATAATGCCAAAGTATCACCACATAAGCCATTTATTAAGAGAATATTTTTTTGTTAATCCTCACCCAAGGACATTTTTTCCATTGATTTTTTTTTTTTTTTTTTTTTTTTTTTTTAGAGAAAGAGTGGAAGGGAGAGAGGAAGGGGGAGAGAAAGAGAGAGAAAAACATCAATGTCAGAGAAACACATCGATTAGTTCAGGGCCAGGGATCGAACCTGCAACCCAGGTACATGTCTTTGGGAAGCAAAGCCACAACCCTTCGGTACATGGGCCAGTGTTCTAACCACTGAACACCACCAGCCAGAGCAAGAGACTTTTTAAAAAGACACAACTAAACAAGAACCTTGACATTGGACCCTAGATCAAAAACAACACAAAAAAGTTGTCAAAGGGGAAATTGAAAATGGACTGGATATAAGATGATATGGACTAATAATTTATTTAGTGTAATGATACTGTGATTATGTAGAAGAATGCCCTTATTCTCAGCAGTAGCCACTGAAGTAAAGGGCAAAGTACTATGATATTTGCAACTTATTTTCAAATGGTTCACCAAAAAAGCACACAGGGATGCACATATGTATGTTTGTCTGGACCCATATATATAATACACAAAAGGAAAGAAGAGATTTCAGGGGTGGGCAAACTTTTTGACTCGAGGGCCACAATGGGTTCTTAAACTGGACCGGAGGGCCGGAACAAAAGCATGGATGGAGTGTTTGTGTGAACTAATATAAATTCAAAGTAAAGGAGCGGAGGGGAGAGCAAGAGAACCCTCCGCTCTTTCGGCTCCGCGGGCCGGATAGAACAGCCGAACGGGCCGGATCCGGCCCGCGGGCTGTAGTTTGCCCACGGCTGGATTAGATGATTGTGACTAAAAGTTATCAGTGAGTCTAGGTGAAGAATAAATGGGTATGCGTTGTGCTTACAACTTTTCTGAAGGTTTGAAATTTTTCCAAAATAAAGTTGTAAGAGGTAATAATTAAAAACTGGCTTAATTTGGGAAGATGGCAATTCAGTTCACTCCCCTGCAAGGATCTGACCCTTTAGCATTTCAAACTTGGCAGGTCACGGGGGTCACTGCTCTGGATTTCTAATTTGGCGAAAGAGAAGATGGGCAAGAAGAAATGAAACAGTGACTGAGGCTTAACCTGAGGCAAGGAATTGAAAGATGTAAATCAGTACAAAGTAGAATAAAAATACTATGTGAAGGAGACTTTAAACCATATTAAGACCTGTCACATCATCCCAGGAAGAAGAGCAAGACTGGGGGCAGAACTAAGGGGTTCTTATAGGTCCAGAAACACAGTTGAAGCTGGATATAAGCTCATATAGGCCCAGCCAAGTTACCCCTGGGGATTCATTTGCCATTATTGCTCTTCCAAAGGAATGTAGAAACCAGATAGATCCGAGGGAAGATGGATAAGGATGACTAAAAGGAAGATAGGTAGATTCCAGGAGGACGGTGAAATTAATTAGAATTTATCAGTCTTCTGTGTGGGTGCAAAAATAAAGTGTAGTAAAAAGACTTTAATTAGGAGACTCTAGCGAGGTAAAAGGAAGAAGTTGCTCATCAGAACTGAATGAGGGAGATTGCAGCATCTACTGAAGAACAACTCCAGGAAGAGATAATTATATGCTCCCAGATGTCTCAGTGTTCACCCCGGAAGGCAGTACATTACATCAGAACAGTCTGAGGCTCCACTAGTTCTAGAATTCCCCCAACTATTAAAGGGTGAATAAGACCGGCTTCTTGACCAAATCAGCTAAATTGAAAGCTCAGAGTTCATGTTACTATCTGGGGCAAAATAAGTTAGAGAGAGAAGAAAGGCACGAAGTCAAAGGGAGACTTGCCTTACCTAGGCTGATCAGACAGCTGTGTTGTGGGCTCCCAGATGATCTCTCCCACCTCCTCCCCCAGGCAGAAAATTATAAATAGCGCTCAATTTACCTCTGCCAAGCCACAAGCAGGTCTGGTCATATGATTGGATGAGCTGGAGCAGTGGTCGGCAAACTCATTAGTCCACAGAGCCAAATATCAACAGTACGATTGCAATTTCTTTTGAGCCGAAACCGGTTTGGCTCAGTGGATAGAGCATTGGCCTGCGGACTGAGGGGTCCCGGGTTCGATTCCGGTCGGGGGCACGTGCATTGGTTGCGGGCACATCCCCAGTGGGAGGTGTGCAGGAGGCAGCTGATCGATGTTTCTCTCTCATCGATGTTTCTAGCTCTCTAACCCTCTCCCTTCCTCTCTGTAAAATATCAATAAAATATATATATAAAAAAAAAAAAGAAATTTCTTTTGAGAGCCAAATTTTTTAAACTTAAACTTCTTCTAACGCCACTTCTTCAAAATAGACTCACCCAGGCCGTGGTATTTTGTGGAAGAGCCACACTCAAGGGGCCAAAGAGCCACATGTGGCTCGTGGGCCGCAGTCTGCCGACCACGGAGCTGGAGTAAACACCCCGTAGACATCAGTGCTCAGAGGGCAGGTTTGCTCACTTGCTACACCTCATTAGTTAGGAATCTGTCAGGACCTCTGCTTTTACCCCTGGTTCACTCTGCTGGGCGGGGCAGCAGGGAGCAGGGCTGCAGGGAGCAATTGCTCAGTTATGTTCCTCAGGGCCAGGAAGGTACAGTCACAGAATCTGCTTTGCCTTCAGGGTCTAAAATCCCATTAGTCATTCTGCTCAACCCTCACAGCCTTGAAAAGCTATGTGGGCCAGAGTGCCCCCTGTACAAAGTCTTCTCTGGTTATCGCCATCTCCTCACTCGAGTTCTGCTCTGTATGCCCAGCTTCAGAGAGGAGATACCCGAGACCACCACACCCCATCTAGTGATTCCCTACCTCGCTGTGGACATTCTGGAACTGACCCAGCCTGCCCTCAGCTCAGTGGCAAACTCCCAGACTGTGTCTACGGGTGGAAAACCCCCAAAGGGTGCTGGGCGACCTTCCAGGTCAGCCCCTGCTCTGACGCCCTGGTCTCGCCACTTGTTCGGATCTCCAAAGGGAGGCTCAAAGGTTGTGGAGAGCCTCCAGGGCAACCCTAGCCTGAAAAGCAAGATTAGATGGCCTCTCCAGAAAGAGCCTTGAAAGGTCTGACACTGGGAAAATCTATCCTAATATTAGCATATGCCTGACCACTGATGACTTCACAGCAGAAGGATGCTTGTCAGCTCACCTCACCTCACCACATGTGCTTCCCGTCACTGAAGGTAAGTGACACCATCTTCCCTGTAAAAGATGGGCTCTGTATCTGGTTCTTAAGTCATGAGCTGCTTAACAGTAATGCCATTTTCTTTTAGAAGTCTTATCCTCCTGAAGCAAAAGGGAAACAGTTTGGAATGTTAATTACCAAAGCGTCCTACCCATGTCTCTAAGAACTGAAAGGAAAAGGCTCAGTCGTCCCAGTCCCTTCTAAGCAGGCAGCCTTGGCCATTCGCGCAGCTGCTCCAACACAGACTTCTAAGCTGCAGACAATCCAGTGGGTGGTTCTCTTTTGCATCGTGCCTTCATTCTGGATGCCCATCCACCCAGCACTGATTTTGGGTAGACAGAGCCAGAATCAGAGAATAGTGGGGAGCAGATATAACTTAGCAACTGCCTAAGAGCAACAATCTAAGTATGTAAACTGGGTAGTAATATAGTAAATGCTCATGGGTCTATTTTACATAACTGGCTGGAGCCCATGAAAAAACCCTTTGATGCCAACTTAACCACAGTCCCCTGGCTCTAGGGTAGCTGCAGGGAGACATTTCAGATAGAGGAAACACACTAAAGCTAGAGACTTTTTAAAACCTGTTTTTTCTATGTAGGACGCATTTACTTACCCCAATTCTGGAAAACTAGGGGAAATATCAGTAAGTAAAAATGTCAGGAATAATTCAAGTGCCTTCATGGAGCAAAGATGGATGTATACAATGTGGTATGGTGTCAGAATAGAGGGGTGGGAAATAAAGGTCAGTATCTGAACCTCTAACTCCTTCTGCTTAGCAGTAATCATCAGATCCACCCCTCCTTAGGCCAGGTAGTATGTGGAAGGGTTCATTGACTAAGAATGAAACCTCCCTGTGTGTTTGAAGTTGTAACTCCTGGCCACTTGGTAAGGCATTCTGTAATAAACCATATAGATGCCCTCTCTCAGGTTCCTGTACATTCAGGAGGCGGTTGGTACAACAAACCGACTGGTACACAGCTGAGAAAGTTATCTGGCTCAGGCCCATAACCTGGCATCGCTTTCTAAACCAAATTCAACTCTTTTCCCCCTCAGAACCTTACTATAAAATGCAAAGTGGTATACCCCGTGTCTCTGTGCAAGAGGGCCTTTTGATTTCATGTATTTTATTAAAAAAGTAGAGTGAAGAGCACAATAAGAGTGTTTCTTAAATAAGAAAGCAGTTTTCTCCTCGAACAGTGGTTCTCAACCTTTCTAATGCCGCGACCCTTTAATACAGTTCCTCATGTTGTGGTGACCCCCAACCATAAAATTATTTTCGTTGCTACTTCATAACTGTAATTTTGCTACTGTTAATGAATCGTAATGTAAAAATCTTGTGTTTTCCGATGGTCTTAGGCTCTACAGCAGCGGTTCTCAACTGCTAGCAGGGTCACCTAAGACCATCGGAAAACACAGATATTTACATTACGATTCATTAACAGTAGCAAAATTACAGTTATGAAGTAGCAACGAAAGTAATTTTATGGTTGGGGGTCACCACAACATGAGGAACTGTATTAAAGGGTCGCGGCATTAGAAAGGTTGAGAACCACTGTCCGAGAAGGTCCTGGGCACCCTGAATATGGTTAGTGAGATTCAGCAGACTGCTGTAACCCTGCCCATCCCTCTGCTGGGCCAATGTGGAGAGTGGATTGGGCTCAGACACACAGCAGCAGGCACCCAACCTTGTTCAGCTTGAGTATGAAGAAAAAGATTAAATCTCCTGAGAGGTGACCTACGATAACAGTCAATATGTGGGCCCAAATCTGCCTCTGCCCCAATGTGCTACATGAACTTAGATGAGTCATTGATTTCCGTCTGTTAAATGGGAAGGACAGGAGATGGTATGAGGATGGTAAAAGAAAACCTCTCCCAGGGTACAAATTGGTCTAACACATATTCACTTTTTAAACTTTTTACTTGGAAAGGATTTCAGACTTATAGATGCAAGAACAAGAATAGCACACAGAACACCCACATAACCTTTGCCCAGACCCACCCGCTATTAAATCTTTGCCCCACTTGCTTTATCATTTGCTTTCTTCCACGTGTACTTTTTCTCACATACACACAAACTCTTCTACATTCACACTCGACACACACACATTTACACCCGAGATACACACATGCAGATAAACACATGCCATCCTTTGGTGGGGGGGCTCTGTGTGGCCATTTATTTGAAAACAACAAGGAAGTATCAGGGTCGTAGGTTCAAGATGAAGAGAGAGCAAGAGGGGCCTTGCCACTTGATGCTTCCACAGCTCTGCTCCTCCGCCCTCCCTCCAATGCAAACAGCAGGCTCTCAAGTGTTTGGGTTTAGAGAGGAACTAAAGACCAGAAAAAGTACTTGTTACAAAAGATGGTTGGTTAGTCTTATCTTTTTCTTTAAACAACAAAAACCACAAAAAACCACCACAAAGCATTTATATAAACCATGGAAATAGCTTTATTATACAAACTAATATGTATAATATTTGTTTACAATGGGATATTTTATAAAGTTGGGAAGTAACTGGGAAAGAAAGGTTCCACATAAGCATATCATTATTAGAACATTCAAGAATTCTACACAGAATCTGGTTTTGTAAGAAGAGAAGTAAAGAGGTAAGACTGCCCATAACCCTGTTGGGAGGGTTAGGTAACCTCTATGAAGCAGGCCAGGCAGTTCTCCATGATACCAAGCCCCGAGATGGACTTTCTCCTGAGTTCAAGTCCCCGCTGTTCCCCTTACTGGGCACATGCTTGTCTCAGAAAGGCACTGTCATGTATCACAGTGACTCCAGTCCAGTTAACCTAAAGCTAGGAGAGGGAGACCTGCTCAGGCAGAGCACCTACTGTTATGAATCGCAATGTAAATATCTGTGTTTTCCGATGGTCTTAGGTGACTTCTGTGAAAGGGGTCGCGACCCACAGGTTGAGAACCGCTAGCAGGGTCGCCTAAGACCATCGGAAAACACAGATATTTACATGACGATTCATAACAGTAGCAAAATTACAGTTATGAAGTAGCAACGAAAATAATTTGATGGTTGGGGGTCACCACCACATGAGGAACTGTATTAAAGGGTCATGGCGTTAGAAAGGTCGAGAACCACTGCCTTAGAGGCAGGAAAACCCTGCCTGCCTCCGGGGCCCTACCTGTCTCTGGTTAGCTTCTGATTCAACATGGAAGTTGCTTATCTCCAACCAGTTGGAAACACTCAAAAGCCACCACCATATCACACATATAATGTAATAATCACCACCTTCCAATTAGCCACCCCAAGTAGATGGTCACTTATGGGGTGTTAAAGGAACAAACAAACTTCTCTGCAGCCCATTTTCCTTCCCAATGACTTTCTGCTTCTGGAATACAGGTATGCAAGTAGAAGGGAAACAAAGACTGGGCATGTGCTGGGCAGGCAGCAGAGCATGCCAGCTGGGGAGGAAATTTGTAACAGGCTGTCCAGACTATGTAGGAAGAGCCCTGGGATCAGGAGCAAGAGGGCTCTCTCAGTCACATGGTGGGCAAGTCACTTCCTTTCTGGGCCTCAGTTTCCTTATCTGCAAAAACAACTAAATGCCACCTGCACCTGCAGGATTGTCGTGCGGATGAATGAGAACATTCCAGAGTACCGAGTATGAGCAACAAAGAGCTGAGCAAATGGAACACACTGTCAACACTAACAATCTATACTCTCCAGTTCCCTGAAAATATAGATGAATTTGGGGGCCTACCGGAGTTGGGATTCACAAATTCTTCCTTTCTACAAGGCACCTGTTTTAGTCTTCTTCTGTGAACACAGAACTACCCAGGATTTCGACTCTAATAAGGAACAGTCTAGGTGCTGCTCTCAGCATAAAGATGTGCACATACCTCGCGGATGTGACTCATATCGCCCTCCTCTCCCCAATCTCTGAAT
The DNA here is from genome assembly GCF_963455305.1 of Plecotus auritus. Taxonomy (NCBI): domain Eukaryota; kingdom Metazoa; phylum Chordata; class Mammalia; order Chiroptera; family Vespertilionidae; genus Plecotus; species Plecotus auritus. The sequence continues at coordinate 12,162,069 of NC_137774.1, forward strand.
CCAGACTACGTAATTCTGTGAGAGCTCTCTGGTTGCATCCCCTCTGTCATGCCAAATGCTACTCCACCCTCCACCCCACTGTGCATGTCCTATCTGATGGGCAGGAATTACAAAGACAATCCCAAACAGGGGCCATGCGGCAGGTTTTCAGCCAGCTTGCAGGTGTGGGGCTGGGAGCGCGCGTGTTATCGAGGGTGCTTCTCTCAAAGCTGTGTGGGCGATCAAACATGCACAGAGCACAGAAAACCCTTAAAGGGGAGGCAGTGTGTGGGGAAGAGGAGAGGGAAGAGGAGGTGAAGAGAAGCTGCCGTTGTTTCTTCCCAATCACATTTTCACTCTTTTCAGTTACCCCCCCGTGAGCAGGTTTTACCATTTTGACTGCGCCACCAGGCCCGTGGTTGACAACTTTAAAGGCAGGGGAACACAGACTCCATGGGTGACCGTGTTTGTGCCCAGGGGTTGGGGGATGATAATGAGCTTCTCTTTCCAGCATTTCCCCTCATGGCTAGGGAAGAAAAGGAGAAACAGCAGTGCTTTGTATCACAGGATGGCACCTGGCCTGGGAGAGGGGGCTTCCAGCCTGATCACACCTCTGAAGTCACCCTAGGGGCCAATGGACAACTCTGCTCCCTGGCCTCTCACCCACATCCACATCTAAGCCTAAAGCCAGGTAGTCTGGCTTTTTTACAAAATCCTAAACATTGGCTGTTTCCATGGATCAACCTGGTAACTAACCACCCAAGTCACCCTCTGGCTTTAAGTATGTGGGGAAGAGAGTCTACAGGCCTAGCAATGACATCCATGGAAATGCCACGTCTTTGCCACCAGCTGGGCTTCAAGCCCAATGACCAGGATGAATTAGTGACTTAGAGAGAGAGAGAGAGAGAGAGAGAGAGAGAGAACACTAACACTTGGGGGTTGGGGAGCTTATAAGTAGCTGAAGAGAGGTGTTATAAAGGGGCATAGTGTATGGGGACCAGAAGTGGGGAAAACAACTTCAAGAGAGCCTGGAGGAAGTGTGGCTCACTCTCCCCACCCCTGTTGCCTTTCCAGCAGCTCAATCCAACAAGTATTTATTGAGCACGGCACTCCCCATCTGCCCTCACCCTCCCTCTGCAAAAACACTCAAATCTGTTCAAGCTGCAAGGTGAGTTCCATTGCACTTGAACTTGAAACATGAGGTGCCTACCTTTTAAAAAGGCAGGCACACAATTTCTAGCATGAGACAGAAAGGACTAAAGTGATTTGAGAAAGTTAAGGAATACAGCTGATCAGACAAGGCCACATCAATGCCACTTCGGAAAGGAAAAGGAGGAGAGAATAAAAACTTAACCCTAGAGAGAATATGGTGTCCAATAAAAAAAAAAAAAAAAGCCTACTCAAACCCTAGTAATTCTCTAATTAAGCCCACCTAACACTGAATATGGTATTCCTTAACATATGTGACCTCCAGCTTGAATTTATATTTGTGGACGTGTCAGTTATTTGCTTTTAGAATTGTATATTTAATGCTACCTTGCCTCTCAAGGAGGTTAGACCTCAAGACTCTCCTGCATGTTTCCATTTAGGATCAGATGATAGGTTATTCAGGCGGCAGAACTAGCAGTAGACTAGACTATACTTGTTAACATAGTCCCCCCTCCAAAAACCACCCACCACTCACAAAATAGGGAGCACAAGGTCAAAGAGGAGGCGTCCCAAACTTACAACTCTGCACTGCCAAACACTGTGCATTCTCTAAGTCACAGGCGTCCTCAAACTGCGGCCCGCGGGCCACATGCGGCCCGCCGAGGACATTTATCCGGCCCGCTGGGGGCCGCTGCCTGTCCTGCTTAGCAGCTGACTCGTCCCGGGCCCGCAGTGCGCATAGGAATTTGTTCATAGTTGTTTTTTTTAAACTATAGTTCGGCCCTCCAACGGTCTGAGGGACAGTGAACTGGCCCCCTGTTTAAAAAGTTTGAGGACCCCTGCAAGTCATATTCAGTCACCCCTGAGAGGAATCCCCCACCCCAATCATAGGCCTGCTGCTTCAGATCAACCAAAACCTCCTGAGGAGTCTTCCCAGGCCTCCCCCAACCTCCAGCCCTTTTATTAGGGAGCTGGAAAACGGCTAACGTGCAGGCAGGGCTGAGCCCACGGCACTCTATCCACCCCCAGTGTCAGCTGTCTGTGGCTCGTGAGCAGGGCAGGGTAAATGTCTGTACACAGCCCCGACGGCAGCTCCAGGTTCCCCAGGGGCTGGAGTTAAAAGTTTTCCTATTATGAAATACTTTGATAGCATTCTTTTAAGTCTGGTAACGCTACCCTTGATTGGCTGTGGTGCTCCCACACAGCAAAAGTCAATTGAGGCTTATTCAAGCCTGAGGATAAACATTTAAATGACTCCAAGCTGGGCATTAAGCTTCGTAGTGACCCGAGCAACAGTGTGGAGGAGAAAGCAAAGTGCCAGTTTTCAAAACCAGGAGGTCTGGTGGGGACCAGGAGCTGGAGGCCTGAGTACGAACAGCTAGCTGCACAGAACTTCCCACCATACAGCTATTCCCACCAACAGCCCCTTCCCAAGTTCCCCACGACTGGAGAGGAACTGGAGCACAGAGAATTTATAAATTCAAATATAATCCAAAATTCTTTTCTCTCTGAGATCAGCATTTGTTCTTGACCTAACAATGTGAACAGATCTGGCTAATGTTTGGTTAATTCATAACCCTACAAACCAAATAATGGGAGCTCTCTGTGAAGATTCAGGCAGAGGTAGAAAGTTATCAGCTTTCCCACTCATCTTTCCTCTACTCCCACTCCTCCCTGCGCCCTCTTCTATTCATCTCAGAGGGGAGTAAAACTCATTCACCCCTGAAGAGATTGTCCACTCTCACTAAACTAACTTGCTGGTGGTCACCCACCTTGGCTCTGAACTGGGAAGGAAACACAGAGATTTTCCCTTCCAGCCCCTTAAAAGGGCTCCAAACTGCCTGTGGAGTAAAAGTAAGCCCAGGTAAGTCTAGTAAAGCATGTGAGCTAGTGTCAAATAGCATCTCTATATATAAAAGCCTAAGCGACCAAATGACTGGTTGCTATGACGCACACTGACCACCAGGGGACAGATGATCAACGCACAGGATTGGGCGCCTCTTGTCTGGATCGGGCCTGTGGGGATTGAGCTCCCTCCTGTCTAGATTGGGCCTGCGGGGATTGGGCCAAAACTGGCTATCCGACATCCCCCAAGGGGTCCTGGATTGCAAGAGAGTGCAGGCCAGGCCGAGGGATGCCACCAGTGCACGAATTCCTTCACCAGGCCTCTAGTTTGATATATAGTGTCAATAAGTACTCAAAACCAGACCTAGCCCTGCAACATGTCACACCCTAAAGTTGAATCCTTTGGCACAAAGGCTCTCCCTGAGAGCTGTAAGAATCCAGAGAAGGAAGCTCAATTTCTAACATTTCCATTAAAATCAAGGGATAGTGTGGCCTTGGTGCCCATCATACTCTTCAGTATAAACTAGCAGAAAATGCAGGGTAATGTTCTCTGGCTACTAAAGCCCAACAACCACTTTCACAATACTCATCTTGCAATCCTACTTTAAATGTTCTGGAGATCTATCTATATCTGGAACCAGAGAGAATAATGTCTTCTTACCACACCCACTGTTGTTTTCACCCCTCCTCCACAGACCTCAAATGGTTGCAATATCCTAGTTCTACATTACATAAGTGGAGAACTTCCCATCCTATATAATAAAAGCCTAATATGCAAATTGTCCCCTCCGGCAGTCGTTCGACCAAGAGACCCGGAGTTCAACCGCTCACTATGATGTGTGCTGACCACCAGGGGGCAGCACAGAACATGGTGGACATTGACGACACAGTGCTGGCAGCGGATGGCAGTGGAGGCACTGCCAGCCCCGATGAGAGCAGGGCTGCGGAGCAGGTAAGCAGGTGGCACCAGGCCAAGACAGGTGCGAGCAGGGGCCCAAGTGCTGCCCAGGGCCCAGAGGTCAGCTGGGACCTGCCCTTCCATAGCAGACGCTCGCGCTTCAATTGCTGGCCAGGACTAGGGACCGCACCTGTGCACGAATTTCATGCACCAGGCCTCTAGTATGTACATAATTTGCTATCCAAAATACTGACGAATACATGGACCCAGTCCTTTAGGATAAAGCAGTTAGGCACTGTGGCCCCCAATTTTAAGAATGCCCTTGCTGGTAACATTTAAGAGTCAGATATTTCAGCAGTGCATTTTGATGACCAGGTTCCTGGTACCAGCAAAACTGTCCAAAGCAAGTTAGCAGTGTCAGGCTGGGAAGTGCCTGGTGGTTAATACTTCCCAAACAGAAGCCACCTCACTACAGGGTTTTAAAGAATAATTGCAGCTCTTAAAAGAAGTAAAGAAACTGCACCCCCAAGCTTCATTATAGCAAATGGCTCTTTGGCATAGAAAAGTTGCATTCTATTCTAATCTCCAGGCTGTTTCTGGCATCAGGGTCCAAAAGGACCATGGTTTGATGAGGGCTTCGTCCCAGGGTCTCCCATAAGCAACCTCCTTTATGTGGTTCCACACTATCTAAGCACCCATCCCCCAAGAACTAAGTTTTCAAAGCATTGCAAGGAAAAAAGTTTAATAATTACCAACAGCATTGCTGATAACAATGCTGCCTTATATTCATTGAAACGACCATCTTGGAAAACCTTTAAAATAAACCCTTCCTATGTCCCTGTGGGGAAGCCAGTATTTTAGGGCAGCTGTGACTACTGCCAGCTCACAATGATCTGTTCAGAAAAATAAAAGGTAACAAGAAAAATCCAATACAGGAGATCAGCTTAAAGTAATTTCCATCTGATTTTAAAATGTGCTCACTGCAGTTGTGAGTCGTTAGGTTTGCAAGGCGGGCAAGTGGGAAGGGGGCACAAATTTGCCTAACAGTTAAGCTTTTATGTAAATCCAGATTAGTTTATGTCTATTGAACGTATGTCACCTGAAAACGGTGGGGGTGGGCAGCCTGGATTCACATGTGCTGATCTTCCACAAAGATTGAGGACTGGAAGCTGATAACCCCTTTGCTTTACCCCTAAAGTATGTGTGGGGACACAGGCTTGTTAGTTTTCTGTACCTCCTTAAGATTTTCTGAGGAGGTGGGTACTACACACATTTGAAACTGATCTTCATATAGGAATAATGGTCAGGAACACTGTTTAAGACAAAGATAGGCTCACTTTTTCTATTAAGTGCCAAGTAGTAGTAAATATTTTTGTCTTGCAGGCCAAATGGTCTATATCACAACTACTCAACTCTGTCATTGTTGTGCAAAAGCAGCCACAGACAATACCTAAATGAAGGAGCATGGCTGTATTCTGTAAAACATTATTTACAAAAACAGGCAGAGACCTGGATTTAGCCTGTAGACCCTAATTGCCAACCTCGGGTTTAAGAAGGTCTGGTGGGCAGAGGAGGTACAGAGGCAGCATTTGGCTTCCCCAGCACCCACCTGGCTCCAGTGGGGCTAGTCCACTGGAGAAGAGTTTGCAAGACTGGATTAAACATTAGCTTCATTCTAAGGGTATGGAGACAGAGACACTTAACAGGATAAGAAGACTGGAACCCAAAACAATTTTACCATTTGTCCATCATTATTGGTCCTGGAAGAACATAAACATTAACAGCTTCCAAGAGACATAAGACACAAATGATAATTAAAGGAGGAATTTCAGTAAGAAATTTATCCTGGGTTTCTATTACCCACTAGTGGCTCCTAGCTTTCTTAGAGTTAACCTTTATTTTTCCCTCTACTCTCTTCTGCCTTCCACATTCCTAGCCCAGGCTCATAAAATGAAGCCATTCCTTACTTTATGAAGACACCCCTTATGAATGAATTGTCACAGGAGGTAAATCCTGCTCTTTACATCATAACTTTCTTTTACAAGGTCTAATATATCTTGTCAAGAACAGGGTGTGTGGTGGAGAGATAACTGCACAGTGCTGAGCACTACATCACTCTGAGATGGGAAACAGAAACAGTGATGACACTTAATTGTTCCTGAAACCCAGTCCCAGCTCACCTGCCTTTTTAGACAGTTGGGTTTCAGAGCCCCGTTTTAAAAAGCTCATTTTAAGAGATGAGGGAATGAAAGTGCAAAGGAAGGCCCTGAAATTCTGAAACCTGCAGTACTGGTTTCAGACCAATATGGGTTTGCTCTTTGAAGCCTGAAAAGGCAATGGGGCTCTGGCCAACAGTGCTCTCACCTTGGCTAGGTGGAAAGAATAACAATAATATAAGTAGCAGCAAACACTTTTATAGCACCTTCTATGGGACAAGCACTGTTCTAAGCACGTTGTACCTATTACCTCATGTGTTTCTCATGATGTTGATAGTATTATTCACATTTTGCAGATGAGGAAATTGAGGCACAAGAGTTAAGTAACTCCCTCTAAACCACATAGCTAGTAAGTAGCAGAATCTGGATTCAAAACCCAGGCATTCTGGCACCCAAAGCCATTCCCTTAAGGGTTTATGACTGCAAGATGTTTCCTTCTAGCACATATGGCCTACAGAAAACCACTTCTACCACTTCTCAAGGACAAAGAATGGAAACAATCCGAACACACATAAAGGTTAAAGTTAACCTCCGTAAGACCCGATGTGCTCCCAGACCAAAGGCCAGGCACATTCCCTTAATGTCTGGCCACAAAGGAGTCCTCAGACTCAGGCCACTCGTCCCCTCTTCTATCTTTCCTCTCTCCTGCCTCACTGAAAATCCACAAATAATCCTACTACACACTGAATAAGCACTTTATTAATGCGCTGGGATATCAATAGGCGAAGAAATAATCCATCAGCCCAATCCCTATGCAAAAGACCACCCACCTTGTCCTAAATAACTTGACAAGTAATGCAGAATTCTAGTTTCCTATGATTTTACCGGTGTCTTAGAGCCCCTGGCCCTACAAAAGGAACTGGTCATGTGAAGAACCCAGTCATCCAAACCTACACTCACCTCCTTTCCACAGCACTCGCCAGTGTTTGTCTTTTTAATATAAATGCTATGGTAGACACAGAATAACTGCTCTTAAAATATTACTGCTCATCAATGTCTAGCTAGTACATGGGCAGGCTTTCTATTGATTTCTAGTAAAAGTGACTAAGGTTCTGGTGCTTGCTGTTATACGAAGCTCCCTGGACTCCAAGGAAGCCTAAACAAAACCAACAGGTTTGTAGTCTTGTGGTTTACTTTACAGCTCATGATAGGCATGAGTTTGCCTGAGCATTGCTTTGCTCTACACCACCAGATTCTAGGCATACTTTTACTAGTTGGTCACCATCTTGCTACCAGATTTGACCAAGTTTCTGCATTCCAAGTTGCAATGCTAACATTCACAATGAGGTCCGGATAGACTTGGCTTTCTACTTCAGAGACCCTCTTAATCTCACGCTTACCTAGAAGGCAGTGTAGCAGCTATGCTTTCAGGAGGGGGATGTGTAGGGATTAAGCTCAAGAAACTCTGGTTAGAGAATGTCATTAACTGTTAGATGGCAGAGACCATGACTTTTGTACATTTGGTAGACTCTGAGGCTTTGGAAGTGTGCAATGATCTTTTCACATATGGTGTGAATCAAATGCAAGCCTCACTTTCAACTTATTGCCAACTTCTTCATGCAAGTAGGTGCCTTTTCCTATTCCTAACTGCCTGCATTTGGGTGGTGGGGCAGCGGGGGGGCTGGGGAGGGCGACCATCACAGCCTGTGTGTGAAAGTCAGGTAAGCTTACTCCCCCCCTAGTTTCCCCACACCAACATCAAGCTGCTATTAAGACACCGGTTCAGTGCTGCTCAGAAAGTGGGGTGTTTGCCACAGTGTACTTGTTTGTAGTCCTCACCCCACCGCCACGTTGGCTGACAATGCCCAGGACAAAACGGCCTTCGTGGGGAGAGGAGGAAAGGGGGGAGGCGGTAGGAGGGGGGAGGAACGGGGCTGCCCAGGTCGGTCTCTCTCTCTCTCTCTCTCTCTCTCTCTCTCTCTCTCTCTCTCTCTCACACACACACACACACACACACACACACACACACACACGATGGTTGGGATGAGGCAGCCATATGAAGCAGGTCTATGATCTGAGTACATACAACTTCTGGGACGAGAGGAATTTAGGGAATAGGCGCGGAGCGTTTTTACTGTAGTCAAAGCCGTAAAACTAACTTACTCCAGCGCCTCAGATGAAATCAGTTCCAGGAGGTGGCATAAAGGGAAGCGCACGAGAAGTGGGGAGGAAAGGAACGCCACGGCTGTAGAGCGGGACGATGGGGGCAAACTCAAGTAGAAGTAACACATGGCTCCAAAAGGACTCTCCTCCATGCCCTTCCCCCTCCGCGTGCAGACGTCCAGCGCCCACCCTGCACAGGGCGCCCCCATCAGGCGCCACTCACTCCTTCCTCACGCCTCGCTGCTACCCGGGCACCTTCCACTCACCCCCACACGACACTTCTGCCACTTTTCGGTTACGCCCCCAAAGCCAGCCTCCATCTGCCAGGTCCCTCCCCTCAGCTCCCGGCCCCAACACCCTGCACACTGTCCCGGCGGTGCACCCCGAATTCACGACTCCTCGCTCTCGCCGCCCTCTTAAGACTTTGCGCGACCTCTTTTCTCTCCCCTCGCCCCTGTCCACTATTCCCTCACACTTCTTCCCACAACCCCTCCCCCCACCACGCGCCCCCCTCCCCCAACGGCTCCTCCCCCGGCACCCGCTCCAGGCCCAGCTCACCTGCGCGGCCACCCCCGTCCCGGCGCTGGTGCGGCTGCTGCAGCTGGAAGGGGACCGTGGCCCTGAGCGGCTGCAGCCCAGCCCGGGGGGAGCCGGCGGGGACAGGGGGAGAGCAGCCCCGCCGGAGTCCTCCCGACCCTCCACGCCCCGGCCCCCAGGCACCTCCGCCTCTGCCGCCCGCCGCGGCCCCCGCCATTGCCCACCCGCCCGCCCGCCTCGGCCCCACAGCGAGCCCCACACAGCCCCCAACCCCCGTTGCGGCTGCTTATCTGCCCTACGAGGCAGAGACCGGCCCCTTCAACCCAGGGCTCTCATTGGCCTACGGATTCCCAGGCCTCTCCTCCCAACCAATCCTCGGCTTGATCATCCCTTCCCAGAGGCTAATTGGTTAATATGCCTAGCGATCCAACCCAAAACCTCACCCCCACTCCACCCCCGCCTGCTTTTGCATATCCGAGGGACCACTGATTGGTCTACCCAGAAGAGGGCTGGTTCTCCAGCGCCCCCAATGAGAAGACGCAGAAAAGGGGAGCATCACACCCAGTCCCAGGTAGTATGCAAATACGATGTCACGTGACGTCAGACTGAGCTGGGCGGGACCAGGCGTAAGATGGAATCAGGCATTGAAATCATCATGGGGGGTAGGGAAGAGTGTCAAACTTTCAGCAGTTGAGTGAGTCCTGGCAAGCATCAAGAAAGCGATACCTTAAAAGAGCATTACTTTTAGTTTAATCTAAAAACATTAGTTTTGAGCCCTCAGGATTTCAGTGCTGATTTCAACTCCAAAGTCTACAAATTAATGCAAAGTTTGCAACATTTGCATGCGGTTTGCATTATATTCGTGCACTTAATGGCTACCGTGCCTCATGTGACACCCACATTTGTCTTTCTCCACGTTTCCAACTTTGTAATTGGTGTTGGTCCTACCTAAACACACACACACACACACACACACACACACACACACAAACTGCTAGCCTGTAAATTAAATTGAGACGGTAAAGAAGCAGAAATTTCTCTTTAGAGTCGTCCATTTCAAATCTAGCTCAGCAGAGTGGAAGGAACAAAGTGACTGAAAAACGTGCCCAAATTTGCACAGTGACTCCATTCTAAATCCTGCTCTTCTCATTTCAATGCTCTCTGACCTACAAGTCAAAATGAGGATAGTCCTCAAAGAGAATAACTGCAGTTGTGAAAAATCACATGTTAGAATATATATGAAGACATTTGAGAAAGAAAACAGCATTTGAGTCACTACTGAAATTACTCTTCAAAAGAAAAAAATTATTACCCTTGACATTTATTAACCATGTTCTATATATAGAAAAAGCAAAAGACAATCAACCCTGGATTGTCTGCAGTAAGGGACCATCCAAGTAATTGGACAATTCCCTCCTGATTTATATTTAGCTATGAACTCTAATTTTGATCTTGCTACAAATTTATCTTTCTATTTTTGTTTTTGCCCAGTTTAATGTTAAAATAAAGATATTCCCTGAAGCAATACTAACTAATCAAGGAAGAGGAGGTAATCTGGGAGCATGCTGCAAGGCAAGAAGAGGTCATACTGGGATTAAATATTGAAACAGATAATACCCAAAGTGGAAATTCAAGAGTTGGTTGGATATTAAAACCAGCCTACATAGACAGAACAAACTGAGGCAACGGAACATCCTGAAGGGAGGTTTTCTTTGCAGAGTGTACTCCTGCAGTTTGAAGGATCTGACATGTGAAATCTTTCTTCATTGACTGGGAAATGCTGTACTCCTTTTCCATGAAGAAGACAGCTTTACCAAAGGCAGATAGGAAAGAACACAAACTGATGAACTGTTAAAAACTCATTCTTTATAAATTTAACTCAGCTTTTTAGAAAATCTTCCAATTTAGCCCAGCCACTGTGGGTCAGTGGTTGAGTGTCAGCCCATGAACTAGGAGGTCAGGATTCAATTCCAGGTCAGGACACATGTCCAGGGTTTCGGGCTCAATCCCCAGTGGGGGGTGTGCAGGAGGCAGCCAATCAATGTTTCTCTCTCACAGATGTTTCTGTCTCTCTATCCCTCTCCCTTCCTCTCTCTAAAATCAATAAAAATGTATTTTTAAATCTTCCAATTTATAACATTCCTCAATTCTAATTAGCTCAACGTTTATATACTAGTATAGCTTCATGACAATCTGGAAAAAGAAAAGCATGGATTCTTATTATGGTGCAAGTAGGAAAACTGGGGCCCAAAAAGGTTAAGTACTTTTGATTCTTAGTTCATGTCTCTATGAGATCTTATTTGACCACCCTGCCTCACATCTTCATTAATCATAGTAATGGTAGCATCTAACATTCATTGAGTCCCTTTTTCCATGCCAGGTACATGTTAAGCACTGTGCATACATTATATCATTTAATGCTCATGACCACAACTATGAGTATTATTTCCTCTTCTTTGAGGCTTCAGAAAGAAATAACATGCCCAAGCCTGGCTGGGTAAGAGCATCATCCTGATATGCCAAGGTTGGGGGTTCAATTGATCCCCAGTCAGGGCACGTGCAAGAATCAACCAATAAATGCATAAATAAGTGGAACAACAAATCTCTCTCTCTCTCCTTTCTCCCCCCTTTCCCTTCCCCCCTCTCTCTAAAATCAATTATTTTTAAAATATATATATATTTTATTGATTTTTTACAGAGAAGAAGGGAGAGAAATAGTTAGAAACATCGATGAGAGAGAAACATAGATTAGCTGCCTCCTGCACACTCCCCACCAGGTATGTGCCCGCAACCAAGGTACATGCCCTTGACCGGAATCGAACCTGGGACCCTTATGTCCGCAGGCCGACGCTCTATCCACTGAGCCAAACCAGTCAGGGCTCAATTATTTTTAAAAAAAGAAAAGAAATAACATGCCCAAGATTACTCCGACATCCTGACTCCAGAGCTGAACTCCTAATCTCTATTCTTGTAAAACTTTCTTATGAATACAGAAGGCTTGCTATTTATATTTTACATAAAGAATGTCCAAAGCTGCACATGTGGCTGATATGTTAAAATTACAGTTGTCTAGTATTTTACAGATCTTACATATATAATCTCATTTTCACAATAGGCATACAAGATAGAAAATGCAGATACTGTCTCTATTTTACAGAAAGCTAAGTCACAGAGGCTAGATAACTTGCCTAAGATCACCCACTTAGTAAATGACAAATTCAGGACTTATATCCTAGGTCTTTCAACTCAGATTCAAGTACTTTCCCAACCAATACTCAACTTCTAAACCACTGGCCTGCCTGAGAGGACGGGCTAGTTGGTCTCTTGAAATGTTCTTGCCTCACAACTTATTCCATTTTAGGAGCCCTCAATATGTAAATTATCAGGTAGTCTTAGGAGATACTGAGTGATTTTTAAAAATTTATTCTAGAGAGAGGAAGGGGGAGAAAGAGAGAGGGAGAAACATTAATGTGAGAGAGAAACACTGATCGATCGGTTGCCTCCCATACGCACCTCGACTGGAGATTGAACCCACAACATGGGTATGTGCCCTGACTGGGAACTGAACCCACCACCTTTTGGTGAATGGGACAACACTCACCAACTGAACCACACTGGCCAGGGCTGAGTTTTTAATTATTGTTTGAGCCATACAGTGTATGTTAGAAGTAAAGGCCCTGGAATTAAGAATCATGAAATACTTTGGGCAAGTGGTACCCTTTCTTTATACCAGAATCATTGTTGTAAAGATAAAATGGCATATTATTGGATAGCTGCATTCTTCCCTTGGAGAGAAGGGTAATGTGAGTAGTCTCAAGGACACGGGATTCAAATTTTGTTTCAAAGCCAAGTTACGAGGAATTGAGGACCTGGACAGTGGAAGACGAGCCTGTGGAGGTGGCACAGCTGAAGAATTGGATCTTCTGAGTCCAGAGAGTCCTGGTTCTTCCTGATAAGTTGCTGGCAAAAGACACTAAAGTTGACCTAGCTGAAGGAGTGAAAAGGCAGGGAGGCTAGGAGATCCCTGTCCTCTCACTAACCAGGTATCATGTCCAACCAGCTGTCTCTTATTGCTTTCTCTATTACTGATAGCTTCTCCTGGCATGGCATGATGGGAGGATAAAGACTTCATTCTGAAGATCAACGCCTGTTTCCTCCAATAAAAGAAGCTATAGCTTTGGGAAGGATGTGCACTGCTAAGGGGAGATGCCTTGCCTTAAAAAGCATCTTTTAGCTTATAAGAAACCTGTCACCATCCCATCATCCTTATCAACACAACTGTCATTAATTTACTCATCACAAATTTAGTGAAATGACCAGTATGTGCCAGACACAGAACTAAGCGCTAGTTAATCATGTTCAGAGGCGTGCTCTCTACCCTGGGGTTCACAGCCCAGCAAGCCTTGAAGCCTGTTTGCAGAAGTGGTACTGGGCTAGAAGCTATTCTGATTGAGACATCACCTGGTTCCTGTTTTCAGGGACTTTGGGTCACAGGCAGGCACCCATAAACATCAGAAGTGGAGAATTGCATATACCAATAAATTGTTTTTCATCTATAGGAGAATTACTTGCCTCAGAGGGTTCCAACAGCAAATGCTTACTTAGTCCCTTGATCCCAGCCTGCTCTTGGGATGTCCACAGATGTCACAATAAATGAGGATTCAAGGAATTGGATATTCTCTACAGGTGTGTGTCAGAGGTATAGCCACTCCCCAAGCAGTACCTCTAAGCCCCAAGGGTGTTAATAGCCATAGAAGTCTGAGGGACTACCAAGGATGAAAGGCTGTAGGGAGTGCTGGCAGATCAGAGGATCAGCAGGGAAGCCTTATCCTGCTGGCTACTGAATTGAAAGAAGTCTAGGGTTGTCATAGCCAAGAGAAGTTTTCCAGGTCTGAAGGAACCGGTTCTACTTTCAGGGTACCTTGACCCTCACTCTGTGCATTTATGGCACAATAACCAACAAGAACGGGAATTCCAAATCATCATTTTACACCCCCCCCCCCCCCAAATTTGATACTCAGTAGCAATTGTTCAGCAGAGAATAAAGAAGTTCTGATATTCCTTGATACCTGGGGGACTGGACTTCTTGGTAAATGTCTACGTGCTTACGTCTTTGGCCCCCAGGGTTCCAGAATAATAAAACAGAAAATAAGATGACGCAGACACACAGTGCCTCTTTCCGACCTACCTCCTTTCTTCAGCTTCTGTCTGAAATGTCAGGCCTCGATCCTCAGGGAATGAGATCCTGAGGAAATGGGGTCAGAACTGAAGGAGCAGAGCAGCCTGAGAGGGATTGGGAAGGAGGGTTGAGGGAATGAATGAGGTTATGGGAACAGAGTAGGGAGGGGGGCCTAGGCCTCAACAACTCTCCCACTCCGGTGACCTCCCTCTCTATCCCTTCCCTCTGACTCCCAAGGTAACCAGATGGCCTGGATTTTGACCTTCAGGACCTTGTCTGACACATTTTTCCCTTGCTGTGGCCCACCACCACTTTCTGTCCTCTGGCTTAGTTATCTCACTTGTTCCTTTTCCTTCGTTCTGACTGGATGGCATTTACTCCTTAACTCTTCTTTTCCTCTCTCTTGGTGGGAATCAAATTTATTTTCTTGCTAAACTATAGCCTTTTTAAAATTAAGATTCCTCATCCTTGGCAATAAAGGAACTGGCAGAAGTTTTAAAACAGGTAAAGAGTAACCGTGGAATCTGCGATATCAACATTTTGGAATACTGGACCTAGTGGCACATTCTGTGAAAAATACAAAAGTAGGTTGTATTTTTTATAAGCACTGGAATAGACATTAAAGACTATATGTGATCTAGTCTCCTCATTTTACAGATAAATGGATGCCCAGACAAGTCAAGGACTTGCCAGAGGTCACTCGGCAAATCAGAGGCAGGGCAGGGGACCAGGCTTCTTCATCCCATTCAGTATTGCCTCAAAACATAAATAACTTTTAAAAGAATTTAGCCCTAACCAGTTTGGCTCAATGGATAGAGTGTCGGCCTGAGGACTGAAAGGTCCCAGGTTCGATTCCGGTCAAGAGCATGTACCTTGGTTGCGGGCACATCCCCAGTGAGGGGTGTGCAGGAGGCAGCTGATCGATGTTTCTCTCTCATCGATGTTTCTAACTCTCTATCCCTCTCTCTTCTTCTCTGTAAAAAATCAATAAAATATATTTAAAAAAAAGAATTCTGATGGAGTACTATTCAATAATAAAATGAGACAAACTATTGATATATGCTACAATGTGGATGGACCTTAAAAATATAATGCTAAGTGAAAGAGGCCAGATGCAAAAGACCACATATTGTGTGATTCCGTTTATATGAAATGTCCAGAAAAGTCAAATTTATAGAGACAGAAAGTAGATCAATTGTTATCCAGGGTTGGGAAGGGGAGCAGGGATTACCTGCAAAGAAGCACAATGAAACTTTTGTGCTATCTAAAACGGAAATGTGGTGATGATTGCACAACTCTATAAATGTACTAAAAACCATGTATAATTATTAATTTTATGGTATGTAACTTATACCTCATTAAGGTGTTTCCAAAAAAAAAAAAAAAAGGGATTTAGATATGCTTAGGAACAAGAGATCTATGGTGGCTGGCAGACCCTGTTAATCTTTTAAGGGAATGTCTCAGGAAACAAATGTCCCTACACCCGTGACATCCCTAAAAGGTCACTGTACAAGATGTAGGATTTGGCTTTTTGGCCTATGGAATACCAGGCTGGTATTTCTCAGTTTTTAAAACTATCCTCCTCTCTAAAATATATGTTTCCTGAGGAGAACAGGTGTCTTGGTCATCGCTCTAATTACCACACCTAGCTCACTGTGACCAGCATGCAGATGTTGCTTCACAAAAAAAAATTCATTAAACTCAAATTCTGCTGCATCATGTGATTATGGGTACCTTAGGGGACCATCTGGTTTCTAGAGCAGTGCCTTGGTGGGAACAGTTTGCATCCCCCACTCCCGACTTTCCCAGGCCCACTGAGAGATCAAAGTCTTTGGAGAGGAGAGTTGGTTTATATACATTCCCAGGAGACTGCGTATAAACCAAAAGGCCCATTTGTCTCAGCCCCTTTTAGACTTCCTCTTCTCCACCACTGTTCCCATTTACCTTCTTCAAGTTGGCCTCAACAATATAATTATCCCTAAGGCAAGTAAGCTACAATATTCTAAACATTCTCCATCTGATTCCCCTCTCCCTTCCTCTCACACTGTACACCAAATCAGACATCAAGTATCATTCCAATTTCAAAAATATTACAAATATAACAGAAGGGACAAGTGGCTTGAAAATTGGTCTGTAGTCTGATTTCCTTTAGATCCAGGACACAGACTCCAGAGCTCTTTTCAGAGCCAAAAATATTATCTCCAAAGGGCTTTTGTAATAATAAATAACTGCAAAGTATCACCACAGGTTCTTCCTCCGTTTTAATTTCTGTGCCTTGGTTTATGAACTTTCCCTCTCCCTGCAATTCCATCTTCCACCATCTGCTTCAATTTCCAATTAGATCTCACTTCCTCCAAACGTTCCTCAATTGACCTTATGAGGTACTGATGAGTCTCTAGGGACTCAGGTGTTCAATTTGTAGCACAATATATGAGTACTAACTTATGGGTAGCTTTATCATTTCTGCTAAGTCACTTTATATCTGTTGGTCTTTTCTTCCCAATTCTGAGCAAAGGGATCCATTTATTCTGGTATTTCTTGTCAGCAACTAGTGCAAACCACTGCATCCGGCAATGTTGAATCAATGTTGGTTAAATATTTGACTGTTTCTCCACCTAATGTTTCTAACCACTCCTAAAAGTTGAGGCTAAAAGTCCTGCAGACTGAAAGCAGGAAAGGCTCCAGGTTTTGTGAGTAAAAAAATTATAGTTAGGTGCGAGGGCTTGGAAGGGTTCTGTGCAAGTAAGAGGCTCTGACACTTAAGTTTCATTAGCTTCATTGTAAATCTGTTTCTAACTGAAAGAATGAAGCCTGGTTACATCCCATCCAACTCTTCAACCCTGACTGAATTGTCTATTCCCGGTTTCTCTAGTGCCGTGGTCGGCAAACTGAGGCTCGCGAGCCACATGCGGTTCTTTGGCCCCTTGAGTGCGGCTCTTCCACAAAATACCACGGCCTGGGCAAGTCTATTTTGAAGTGGCATTAGAAGAAGTTTAAGTTTAAAAAATTTGGCTCTCAAAAGAAATTTCAATCGCTGTACTGTTGATATTTGGCTCTGTTGACTAATGAGTTTGCCGACCACTGCTCTAGTGGATATCCTATACTCAACACATCGATTCAATGGCTCTGGCTTGACAAAATGGCCTTGGTAGCCAAGTCTCTCTATGTAATGAAAAAGTCTCAAAGGGCTGGATTGACATTCCTCCCACTTAATAACTTGGTGGCACATAAAATATTGCTCCTTTCAAAGCAGGAGGTTTCTCCTGCTATGCATGGTGGAGGGCAAAGACCTTGTACCCAATTCTGGAAGCCCCTGATGGCTCAAAGCCTCAAGGAATTATGTTGTTGTGTAGCAGAAGGGCCTGGAATGTTCCAGTACATTCCACTAGTGGCCTCTGTGACCCCTGCTTCTATTCAACTTGGGCAAAGGCCTGGTAGTCTACAAAGTGGCCTGTATTCTGCTGGGGTAGGAAGCAGCTTGGACATGCTTCTTCCATGCCACTCTGATAAAATCACACAAGTTGGCACCTTCTCTGGAAGTCCCACCCAACAGCTGCATCCAATTCTCTGACCGCCTGGATATTTGCCCAGAATGTCAAGCCAGGGTTTAGATACCAACCCTATCAATTTCTTGGCTCTATATACCCAGTTATTTTTTTAAAAAAATATATCTTATTGATTTTTTTACAGAGAGGAAGGGAGAGGGATAGAGAGCTAGAAACATCGATGAGAGAGAAACATTGATCAGCTGCCTCCTGCACACCCTCAACTGGGGATGTGCCCGCAACCAAGGTACATGCCCTTGACCGGAATCGAACCTGGGACCTTTCAGTCTACAGGCCGATGCTCTATCCACTGAGCCAAACCAGTTAGGGCTCTATATACCCAGTTCTGAATTCTTCCCCAAACAGACTAGAAATCCGGGATTCCTGAACCAGTGGTGTGTCTGCACTCTTCAGAATGCCCAAGGAGCCTGTACCACCTATAGAGACAGAAACTTCAGGGCCCTAGGAAGGAAGGAATATAATCAGGATGCTACAGACCATCTGCCCCTGCTACACAGCATAGAAGAAAACTTCTACTTACTGGGCAGTTACTATAGGCTACACAATTTGCACACATCATCTCATTTGATCCTCAGTCATAGTTACTATACCCTGTTTGGTGGGTATAATTATTCCCATTTCACAGGCAAGAAAACTGAGGCTCAGAATGGTTAGGAAACCTGTTAAAGGTTATATAGCTAGGGTGACCTGCCTTCACCTCTATTGTGTATGACCACAACTGGAGGTGGAGTGGGGGTCAGTGGACTAGGTGAGGGGGATGCAGATCTAGAGGTTCACTCCTTACCCAGAGATTAAAGGTCAGAGATAGGAATATAGGCCAGACTAGTCATGCTATAACTTACTCCCCTGTCTCCCTGTCACTCCCTCAGCTCTAAACTCCCTGGAACTCTAACTTTGTTTATATGGCAGGGGAGCAGTGCTCAGAAATCATGGAGGTGAGGCTGGCAGGTTCCAGCTGTTCCTGTTGTGTGAGTCAAACTTTTTTTTTTTAACTTCTCCTTGGCAAAAGCATGTCTGTCCTTCAGTGGACTAGCTAGCCTAGGACCAAATCCATTCCCTTTCTCCAAGCTTCCTATCTCCAGGGAGGAAAAAGAGAGAGGGAGAGATGGGGAAGTTGGGGGATTTCCATTAAGAAGAAACCAGAGAAGATTAAAGGAGGCAGAAGGGTGGTGCTGCCCTTTAAGAAAGCCTGCCAGAGCTCTGGAGCTGGGACTCTTAAGAAACTTCTGCAGTGTGCCAGGTAAAGTGAGAAAGCCCTTCGTGGGGTCAGAAGAGGAGGCCCTAGGGAAGACTTGGCAGAAGGTGGGAAGCAGGTAAGAATCTATCCAGGACTGAAAGTGTGTGTTTAATTCTGAAACCTCCAAAATAAAAATAGTAAAGGGGGTGCTCTCCCTCCAGGGAGCACGCCCATGCCCCCTTCTCTCCCCCTCCCTCCCGCCAGGAATGTTACCATTAGCTTCCACATTCCCAAGTTCCAAGGGCCCTTCCTTTACCTTCATAACTTGTTCCCTAAGCCCATTTCTTCTAGGAATTACTTTTTCTTCCTCTGTAATTTACCAAATAAATGTTCTCTTACCAAAAATAAATAAATAAATAAATAAATAAATAAATAAATAAATAAATGGACTCGCCCTTGACTTTGTCTCCCCACCTCAGGGATGGGGCAGCCAAGTAAGGGAAACTCTTGCTGGACCATCCTCTCCATTGCCAGCAAACTCTGGCTGCACTGCCTGCCCAGCCTGCCAGAGCACTGCTGGAAAGAGTGACCCACCACTGTGTGTGGTTGATAAATGATGGGCACCCCTGCCTGCTACCCATTCTCTCTTTTCTCCCTTAGTTTGCAGTCTTCTGGCTGACAGGGAGCTCTGGAGCAGGGGTGGGGGCAGAAGGGTCCTACAGACAGTATTTAATACTCAGTGATTTATGGCAGCTGGAAGGGAAGGAGGGGAAGCCGGAGAGGGGAAGCCCCTGGGACTAGTTTCCATGACGCATCAGCACACCATTGACAAGAGTCAAAAGTATTTTCTTGATGTCTGTGCCTTCAGGCCCAGCTTTGGGACAAGATACAGCCCTCATCTCTCCTGGGGCCCAAGATTCTAATGCCATATAGGATGAGACCAGCAGAACTAGCTGGAATGAGGTGAATAAACATACATCCAAATCCTCATCCTTTTCTTTAAGCCCCACACTGCTGGGAGAGGGAAGAAATAAGTGAGGTCAAGCAGCTCAATGGCTGTTTTTGGAGGACTTATTTTTTTAATGTACAAGAATTCTTTTGAACCCTCCATGGTTCCAAGAAAAACTATTGGAAATGTCCCTGCTTAAGGGGCCCGGGGGTTAAGTGCCAGGGATGGAAGGCTAAATGCCAGGGGTGCTGGTTGCAGGGATTCTTGGGCCTGGGGCTAATGGCCTCCCTGCTGTGGACTCAGGAATACCAGGCCCAGGCTCTGGTTGCCCAGAGAGATGCAGCCATTTTTACTTCTGATTGAAGGGCACCACCTTCTGGGATTTTCCCTTTTCTGGTGAAAAACAGAGTAGAATAGGCCCAAAGGACCAAGATTCTGTAGGGCACTGAAGGAGATAACAATGTGAAGTAGGGTGAGACCAATGTTTTATGTAGGTTAGAATTTAAGCCCCGCTGGTGGAAAGATGTATTTTGTGGGAGTTGATGGTAATTGCCTTTCACAAGGATGATCTCAAAAGGTCAAGGGATGGGCCTTGAATAGCCCTAATGCCCCTGAAACAGTCTATTGTATAACTATTGTCTATACATGTAAAGGAAACCTTCGTGACCCTATTCATACTTTTTTTTTTGCATCTGAGGTTTCCCCAAGTGAATAACTGCATACTACTTATCCCCAGAACCAGTCTACCTCCTTTAAGCTTCAGCAACAAAATAGTTCAACTGCATTTCTTAAGCTCCTACTATGTGCCAGGCATCATGTTAGGTGCTGTGGATATAGAGGAGACCATGTATTATTCATCTCTATATCCACAGCACCTAACATGATGCCTGGCACATAGTAGGATAGGAGAAAAAGAATATGGAGAAAGAACACTCCAGGCAGAGTAAAGAATGTGTGCAAAGGTCCTGAGGTGGAAGGAACCAGCGCACTTATAAGGACTTTCAGGAAGGCCAATCAGGCTGCAGCACAGGGAATGAGGTGGTGTGGAATGGGCTGGAGAGTTAACCTGAGGACAGACCACGTGGGACACTGCAGGCCCCGTATGAATTTCAGTCCGTATCCAGAAGCACATGGAATAAAAGTATTTACTGAAGAGCAGATAATGGCTCTTTCCCAGATTACTAATGCTGCTTATACTTGTCTGGAAGGAGAACAGTAACAACAGTCTGAAGTGCTGGGAACTTCCCCAGTGTCCTTGCATGGTGTGCCTCTGTCTGGCTGGCACTGGGAAGGCCCAAAATTGATGAGCCAAACTCAGCCTTGCAGCCTTCAGGCGAGGGATGGCCCCTGCCAGTGTGGACAGAGGGGTAGGGGTGGAGGGTGGGTGGAGTGCTTTGCCTGAGATATCAGCTCCAAAGTGACATTTGGAACAGCCCCAAGACTATGGCTCTTGTTCCTAGATAACTCTATCATGTGTACCCCTATTTAAATGGTCTGCTCACCCTACCGCCCTTCCTATAGCAGCTGTGCTCCCCACCCAATCTGGGGAAGGCCTTTGGATAAGAACTCTGACTCTTGACCTGCTGAGTTCAGGTCTCTGTACTGCCTGGAACCATGTATCCTATATAATAAAAGGGTAATATACAAATTGACCCTAACGGCAGAACTGGGAATGACCTGTCGCTATGACGTGCACTGACCACCAGGGGGCAGACTCTCAACGCAGGGCTGCCCCCTGGTGGTCAGTGCACTCCCACAGGGGGAGCTCCGCTCAGCCACAAGCCAGGCTAACAGCTGCGAGCGCAGTGGTGGTGGTGGAAGCCTCTCCCACCTCCTCTGAAGCCTAAGCCACAGTCGGACATCCCCCCATGGCTCCTAGAGGGATGTCTGACTGCCAGCTTAGGCCTGATCTCCTGGGGAGCAGGCCTAAACCAGCAGGTGGACATCCCCTGAGGGGTCACGGACTGAGGGACCCCTCCCGGCCGAGTGCACGAATTTTTGTGCACCAGGCCTCTAGTATTTACATATTCTTGATAGTTTTCCAGAGGTATTAATGGAAACCCTGGAAGAAGAGGGTTATGATGGTTGGACTCAGCTTTTCTGAAGACCTCTCTTTGGAGAATGTGGTTTGGTGTAGTGACATCTACTGGCAAGGCTAGGCAGGTAAGAAAATGACCAGATGCCTATTCATCCTCCAGTCATTTCCAGACTAGTAGGAAAATCATTCTTAACCCCTGAGATTAGGTTGAGGTTAGTAACCTCATTTGGTTAGAGCAAGACTAAGAAGTCCAAGGTTGTGGATTTGGACCAGGTATGTGCTGGTTTGCCTTAAATAGAGAAATGTTTTTATTAGATATAGCTTGCATCCCTCAGTTGATTCACATTTGGGTACGGTTGCTACAAGGGAGACTGGGTAAGCATTGTAACTGACTCAGAGGAACCTGTTCCTAGCTGCCATTCCTGGGAAAGTATTTCCCAAAAAATAAAATGACCCACAGTTTATAAATGGCAGCATACAGGGTCATTTTTCATCCTCCTAAAGTTGGCTGGTCTGGGAAAAGTTTTTTTCTGGGACTCAATTCCTCCCAGGAAAAAAAGTGTCTACAGAACCATATTCAGGTTTTCGATCGTGTGCAAGAGTGATTACAGCATTAAAAGTGGCCTCTTACCCTGGCTGGTGTGGCTCAGTTGACTGAGTGACCTATTGTGCTCCAAAGGGTCGTGGGTTCGATTGCCGGTTTGATTCCCAGTCAGGGCACATACCCAGTTTACAGAGATCAATGTTTCTCTCTCACATTGATGTTTCTCTCTTCCTCTTCCTTCCTCTCTCTCTCAAATCAATAAAAATAGCCCTGTTAGTGTTGCTCAGTCGTTAGGGTGTCAACTGAGCACAGAAGGGTTACAAATTAGTCTGGGCCCTGGTTGGGGTGTGTGCAGGAGGCAACCAATCGATGTGTCTCTCTCACATCTACGTTTTTCTCTCTTTCTCTCTCTCTCCCCCGCCCTCCCTGCCACTGTCTCTAAAAATCAATGGAAAAAATATCCTTGCGTGAGGATTAACAAAAATAAATAAAAAAATATGTAAAAAATAAATTTAAAAAAGTGGCCCCTCAACTCTTGTCGAGATCAGACAATAACCTGCCTCCTCACTATATCATCCATGTCATCTACACATTTTGTTCACAATCTCATTCTACTTCTCAACAGATTGCATATTTGACAAACAGTTTACCACTATAGGTAACCGGAAAGCCAGAGTGAAAGCGAGGAGAAAACAGAGAAATAATTATGAAGCAAATGTTCTGCCTTGTTAATAACACTGACTCTGTGACTGTATGTGACAAAGCATCATTCTTTCTCTTTCTCAAACTTCAAAGTCATTAGACCCCAGTAGGAATAGGATTTAACAGAAAAGGAAACAAAACTGGTAAATAAACACATGGAAGACTGAAGTATATCCTAACTAGAAGCAAAATCAAAAGCACATTTGAGGTGCGGTTTTCATTTTTACTAAAATTGCAAGGTTTTATTAAGCGGTCACACTTAGTTCTGGGGACAATGTCTTAAACTTGGCACCCTTACACAATGGTGGTGCCACTTTAAATGTGGGCAAATCTTTGGGGAAAGAAATAAAGCAATATATAAGTATAGATGTATGCAAGACCCTCAAATAACCCCTCATAGGGGAATGAGAGTCCATGATGCCACAGTACCATAAGGTAATGTTACAGTGATTACAATGACAATTATGAAGACTTTTGGAGAAACATAGGAAATGCTGAGAACGTGTAAAAACTATGAAATTTAATGTAAACAATGAATGTATTTATATAAAAACATGCACACATAATAAAATGTATGCATGTCGAGAAAAACTGGAAGGCTATATGTAAAAGATAAAAATAGCGCTGTGACAGCAGTGAGATTAAGAATGTCTTTTATTTTATCCAGAAATATACTTAGTGTTGCTCTAGCTGATTTGGCTCAGTGGATAGAGTGTTGGCCTGTGGACTGAAGGGTCTGGGATTCCATTCCAGTCAAGGGCAGATGCCTGGGTTGTGGGCTCGATCCCCAATAGGGGGCGTGCAGGAGGCAGCCGATCAATGATATTCTCTCATCATTGATGTTTCTCTCTCTCCCTTTCCCTTCCTCTCTGAAATCAATAAAAAATATTTTAAAAAATTATTTAGCGTTATTATCCCGGGTTCGAATATTTGAAAAGGTGGATGGGGTTGGGGCAGGCGAAAATCCTGCAGCCCCCTCCTATACAGTCTTTGTCCTAAAATTGTCAGTTTAGGAGGGGAAGGACCATGTCTGTTTATTCACAGTATGCACTCGGCTCTCAGCCCAATGCCTAGCACTTATCAGATGCTCAATAAATATTTGTTGAATGAATAAATGAAAATGCCTGAAGTCTAAAAAAGTCTCAACCCATGATGACTGGGTACATTCCATCCTGGGGAATAAAGAGAAATTTGGTTTTGCTGGAATTAAAAAATCAAGGCCCATCCATAATGGCAATTCCCTGGTCTTCTTGATAAGTGAATTTGGGATGAAGAACCCAGAGAGAAACAGTCTGTTAAAGCAAACCCAATTACCACCCAGGAACATATGTTGCCCTGAGGCCTCTGCTGCCATAACAACATCATGTAACTATAACTACAGCCCTGGAGGGCTTTGGCCCTGTCAAATATGGAAAAAGATGTCTTCATCATAGCACAGCTTTGTGTTCAGACTGACTTCCCAAGGGAGCTTGGATCAGGGAAGGGAGGTAGATAAGTGGAGGAAGAGGGGGAGATGAAGGGCAGGAGAACTGCTATTGAATCAGGAACAGTGATTTTTTTTAATAGCAATTTTCAAAATGTGGTAATTTGACTGTTTCATTTTGGTGGTTATTTATAACCCCAGCTGCAGAGGTGGCGAGCTGTGCCTGAGCCTGCTGGGATCTGTCCAATACCTTCACCCAGGGTGGGGCTGGGAGTAGGTGGTGGGTAAGGGTGATACAAGAACCAAATGAACAAGTGTCCAAACAGGTAAGAGAAGTTTCAGGCCATCTCCAGCAGGAGTAAACAAGGAAGGGCCATTAGTGTTTGTGCTGACTCTATTTTTATTTTTTTATTTATTTTTTTTTTAATTTTTTTTTAATATATTTTATTGATATTTTACAGAGAGGAAGGAAGAGGGATAGAGAGCTAGAAACATCGATCAGCTGCCTCCTGCACACCTCCCACTGGGGATGTGCCCGCAACCAAGGTACATGCCCTTGACCGGAATCGAACCTGGGACCCTTCAGTTCGCAGGCCGACGCTCTATCCACTGAGCCAAACCGGTTCCGGCTGTGCTGACTCTATTTTTAAGGCAGCTCGAAAGTGAAAAAATTTTATTTTATTTATTTATTTATTTATTTATTTTTTAATATATTTTTATTGATTTTTTACAGAGAGGAAGGAAGAGGGATAGATAGTCAGAAACATCGATGAGAGAGAAACATCGATCAGCTGCCTGTTGCACACCTCCTACTGGGGATGTGCCCGCAACCAAGTTACATGCCCTTGACCGGAATCGAACCTGGGACCTTTCAGTCCGCAGGCTGACGCTCTATCCACTGAGCCAAACCGGTTTTGGCGAAAGTGAAAAAATTTTAATACGAATTATGATCACATTAGCAACCTCTGAGATTCTCCCAAAGGGATAAAGACAAGGCCAATACTTGTCCTCAGAAGTTGTAAGATTGGCCTGGCTATACTAACATTGTCCTAAAGGGTCAAGGCACACTTCGCCACCTTACAGGACAGTTACCTGCACACTGAGGAAACTGCTGTTCCTAACCCCTCCTAGGCACATCACTGGTTTAAAAAGAGGCTTAGAGGAGAGAGAATGGCTATGTTTCCTAACTGAGCCAACACCTGGCAGTGGCCACCCCGTTTACTGAGCTCTTTTAGATGCCAGGCAGTAAGGGAGAAGCTAGAGACAGTGTGGCAAGCCAGGCAAGGCTCCCAACCTCCAGGAGCTCTTGGGCTTTTGAAGCAAACAACGAACAACTACACTTTGTATTTGAAATCTGGTACCTATCATTTTACTGGTGAGGGGAACATTTTAAAGAAAATTGAGGATTCTTTTAGGGAATTCACAAATATAGCTGATGAGATAAGATACAGTTATAAGAAAGAAAATGAACAAGGACATACTCAAAAGACTACCCTGCCCTGTTCAGTTCTTCCTCAATTCTGGGGAAGATTATTACAGCATTGTTATAACCAGTCTTCCTGCCTTGGGTCTCCCTGCCACTCTGCTCAGTCCCCCTCACAACTTCCAGAGATCTTTAAAGTGCAAATTTGATCTCGGGACTTCCCTGCTTAAAGTCCTTCAGACATCTCCCATTACTTCCAGTCCAGGTCCTTAGCAGGGTGTTCAGGGCTCTGCATGAACTGGTTCCCCCAAGCATTCCTGGCTCTTGTTTAGGCAACCACCCTTACTCCATCATGCCATAAGTCACCCTGTACATAATGCTGCTCCATACCTCTACACTTTTACACATACTGTTCCCTTCGCATGGGAAGTCTTATTCTCTCTGTCCACTGGCCAACTTATTTGTCCTATGAAATTCCACTCTTATTTAACCTGTTCTATAAATTCCTTCCTAAACTCTCCAGATAAAACACTCCACTTCCTCCTCTGTACCACTTCTGAACCTTGGCCATCATTCTATTTTCCCACTGGTATTTTGGAACAATGACCTTACTAGCCTGGGGAAACAGTGTCTTCTCCATATTGGTGTGACTCCGTGCCTGGTATATAGTGCCTGGGTAATCCTTCTGTCTCTTGAGCAGAAGTGAAGGTGAACAGACAAGAGCAAATAACTACTGAGACCATGTAAAGATACATTCACAAACACTAAGATGTTACAGCCATGACTAGGATGACTAGAATTATGAATGTCAGTAACTACAACCATTGCAATGCATTGTGGTAATCCTTTAATCCTCACAACAACCCTGTGAGGTGGCTATTAGTGTCTCTACTTCACAGATGAGAAAACTGAGGCACAGATAAATTTTAAAACTTACGCAAGAGCAATGCAGATAGAGCTAAAATTCAAATCCAGACATGACATCAAAGCCCTGTACTAGACACCAGTAGAGTTGATGAACAAAATAAATAGGAGTTATATGTTCCCATTGTTTGTTTGGGAAGGAGAGAGAGGAACAGCTATCAAATTGTATAAGGAAGAGTATGAGTATAGCAGTAAATGCAAAATAACATACCACTATGCCCTACTACCTCAGAAATACTAAATCAGGAAACACTTTCTGAAGGAAGTAAATTTTAAAGAAGACTGGATGTGTCAAGGCAGGAAGAAGAGCAGAGCTACCTTTGTGAAGTCTGGCAGATGAGGATGGGCAGGAGGGCAACTGTTCAAGAGCTTTGAACCAACATCAGTTCCTGCTTCAAGAGCTAAATGAGTCATGACGAAAATGACACTCAAAGTAAACATGTTGGTTCAAAAAAAGAAAGAAAAACGCTCTCGGGATCCCTCTTTGCCCATTCTAAATATACCTCGCTATTCTACTTTCATCTTAAGTACACATTTTCCTTATGATTATATTTCTATCCTAGTGGTGTTAGTTTTGTCATCTTTCTGCCAGAGTTTACACTTCCCAAGGACAAGAACGGTGTCTAAATGGAATTGTAAACTCTGTTAGTGTTAGCTACAGTGTTTGAAAATCCAATGTAAGAGATTAATTAATGTTGAACATTTGTAATGCTGGTATTTGTATGATGAATGGTTAAGTCAGGACAAGATCTTATTCTAAAATATTAACTTCACCATCTTTGGGCGCTAAACATTCAGACTGTAAAACAGGCAACACATTCCGCTTGACTAGAAAGCATTTACTGTGGGTAGAGCATGGTCTGGGCACTACTAAGGATGGTATGAAAGAACTGAGCTATGTTCTTTTTTATTGGGGGGGTGTTGGTTAAACTCTTTTATTCATCACTGATTAATTATAAATTTTCCCTCATTTTTTTTTAGCTATGTTCTTAACATAAGAGCTCCTGACCACTAGTAACCTCAGAACACACCAGTAAGTGCAAAATAACAGTAACAGTATGAAATTAAATGCTTAAGTGCTAGGGCTATACTTGCAGAAACTCGAGCCCCTTTCCATGTAAGTTTTTATGTGCAGTTCAACCTAAGTAGGTTATTCAGAGGTATTTATACTAAACACTACAAGCTAAATATTAAATACTGAGAGCTGCCCGTGTTAATACCGGCCCAGGATATCCCCAAGGAGAGTGCTGGCTAAGGGTCTGGCACTTTAACTCTTTAGAGTCCTCTGTTTAGCACATCAATGAGAAGTTTCCCCTGTTACTCTGTTCTTTAGCTCTGCACCTGGGGGAGATCTCCACTTTAGTTGGCCTCAGGTGAAACTGGGGTCCACGTTCCTAAATTAATGACTGAGCTTGCCCACCTTCCGCCCAATCGCTCTTGGCCGAGCTTTGGTCCTCTTACTAAGGCTTTTCCTCGACGAGTTTAAATCCTCGACGCCTGCTCTCCCTTCCCAGCCTTCTCTGTGGCTCTTCTTCCAGCCCTATATCCTTGACCAACTTCTTCCTTCACTAAAAAGATTCCTTCTTCTTATTCCCTCCCCCAACTCCTGGCTCAAGCTTCTGATTTCCAGGGATCACTTGGGTTCAAGTGGGGTTCACTTGCTTCTCCGATTCTGGTACGGCACCCCCATCCCACCTCTCCCAGGCCTCTTAAACTCATACAGAATGGGGGGAGGAGGTGGGTGCTCCCCACAAAGCTAAACTGGGAATTCTTTGGAGCTACAGCTTCTGAAGAATGAAATGGTTCTGCCTCCTCCCGCGACCTGAAGGACTTAACTTACTTGCTGTTCGCTAAAGGCAAGGACAATGTCTCCTTTACCAGACAAGAAACTTCCTGATTATGGGCGCTACCCTTTCGTTTCTTTTACAAAGCCTTCATTCCCACCACTTTGAGACACAGGATGGCTCTTAAAATATTTTTTTCTGCAAAGTATCCCTTCTCAACTTTGCGTTTAATAGGATAAACGGAAACGTCCTTTAGCCAGTTAGGCAAAGAAGGGGTTAAATATCAACAACCTGATGAATTCTGGGGGTTTCCTTCCTCGACTTCAGAAATTAAAGCTACCGGGAAAGGAAATTTTGCCCAAGGTAAAGATGAGAACCATAACCTTCAACTGTCAGGCTTCTGCCCCAAACAAGAATGGCTACCCACGCCCACACAAAGGGTGCCATTCCCCTAAATAAAAATGGCTGGCCCGGGTTTGTACTTTGCGCCCAGTTCCAACATGGCGCTCGCTAGCCTCACCAGAAACAGCGAAACTCCCAGGCCCCCATCGGGCCCATAACGTCAGATGACGCGAGCCTCAGCCGGAAGTGAAGGAAAAAGCGCTTCAGCCCGCGGCGCCTGCGCAGAAGGCTGTAGACGCTGTGAAGCAGGAGGCACTTGGGATCGTCCGCAGGATTGGGACTGCTACAGAGGCCGCCACGGAGCCCGCCGGAGCTACCGTTCCTCTTGCTGCTGCCGCCGCTGCCCGAATCGGAACCGTCGGGCCGCAGCCGCCGGCAATGCCGCGAAGGAAGGTGAGAGGAACGGGACCGGAGGGATGGCGGGTGTCTAAGGACAAGTCGATTGAGCAACGTGACGCAGTTGGTCACGCTCCACAGACAGCCTGTGGGTTCCAACTTCCCGACCCCCCGAATCTAGCGCAGCAACCCTCTCTCCAGCCCATATCCTACAGAAAAATGTGGGCCCGACGCTGGCCTCGGCCTGTGCTAGCAACTATTCCCGCCCTCTGCTTGCCTGGCTCGGAGGCGTTCTTCTCGTTAATTGGTTGCTGAAACGTCTAGAAGCATATTGATTGGCTGGTGACACCGCCCATTTGGGCCCAACGGTTACCTCCCGCGTGCGGGGGAGGTGTCTGAGCCTGGCCCCGCAGCTCTCGGATTGGCTGTAGAGAACGATCCCTCCTCTCTCGGTTGGCTGAGGTTGGCAGTCTGTCCCGTGGGGGTGCGGTTTAGCGGGACTACGATTGGGTGGCACGAATCCCCACCCTCTGGGCTGGTGATGCTGTAAATGGAGAGGCGGGGTTTTGGAGCATCCTTCCTTTCCCGGCGGGGGGCACAACAAAGCAGAGACTGGGTGATAGAGAACCAGCGCCCACTCCCAAGGGATCCCACTCTGACCTATTGCATCCAAGCCGTAATTTTTCAGTATTAGCTTAGTTGGACAGCGCCTAGAAAATGCATTTCTTAAAATCAGGAACTTTCTAAAATTACATGGGACTTAGGAGATCACCCCCATCCTTTCTTTTTACAGCTGCCCCAAGCGACTCAATTAGGCAATGGCTGTGCCAGCATTACAGAACAAATCTAATTCAACGGTTTTTTAAAAAAGTATTTTTATTGATTTCAGAGAGGAAGGGAAAGAGAGAG
The DNA here is from genome assembly GCF_963455305.1 of Plecotus auritus. NCBI lineage: Eukaryota > Metazoa > Chordata > Mammalia > Chiroptera > Vespertilionidae > Plecotus > Plecotus auritus. The sequence continues at coordinate 12,192,152 of NC_137774.1, forward strand.
GAACATCAATGATGAGAGAATCATTGATTAGCTGCCTCCTGCTGGGGATCCAGCCCCAAACCCTACTGGGGATCCAGCCCTAAACCCCACCTGGAATCCAGCCTTGACCTCCTGATTCATAGGTCGGCACTCAACCACTGAGCCACACCGCAGGGCATAATTCAACAAATTTTTATTGACTACTCGCTATGTACTGGTTGCTGGGGATTCAAAAATTAAACAATCACTTGGCTTTAAAAATCTGATGGGGCGGGGCAGGGAAACAGGCATATAAAAACTGTAGAGGAATCTAGTAAATTCTCTACTTAGAAGTATATATACAAAGTTATGGAAGGCAAGTGTGGGAGCAAGTAATTCTGCCCTGGAGTAGGATGGGAGTAGATCAGGGAAAGCCAGAGAGAAGAGGTCAAGCCAGGAAAGGATGATCAGAGATGATCAGTGATTCTAACATCTGGGTAACTGGACTAGATGGCCTTTGATCCCCCCCTCCCCTCCCATCTTATTGATTTACTGTGATTCTGGGGCGTCTGCTCATTTCTGGGCAGATTACCCTTGAACTATTTGGAAAGCTGGGTGGTATCTTGCTCATTTCTGCAGAAATTTTTCTCTTCACAGAAACTTTCAAATAAAATATTTGCATTTTTTTTAATGTCTCCTAAAATGACCTACATTGGTAGGTATTTATGTTAAAGCTCACCAAATGCAGGAATAGTATTGGTGCCTTGGAATAGGTCCACAGTCTCCCCAAATACAAAGAGCTCTTAAACATGTAAGTTTGTTCTTTGTTACTTATTTGGTGGCAAAACCTGCCCTAAACTGTTCTGAGGTTACCTGCAGTTTTTGCATGCCTTCTTTAGTGTGATTCTTTACATATTATAATGTGTCTGTTTATCTAAAAAATTAGGAATTCTAAACACAAGTGGCCCTAAGGGTTTTGAATAAAAAATAGGGGACTTGGAGTGTGAAGCTTTGTATTGTTTTTGTTTCTTTAGCAAATGCTCTTCCCTTTCTAGTTTAGTGAAAAATGTATAGTGTTAATGCCCAACTGATAAAAGTTATCCTTATGGCTAATTATGCCTTTGGAGGCTAATAATTGACAAATAATTATTAATTGAAAAGAGAATAAAAACTCTGTTTCTGAATGCCTATAAGTCTTCTTGTACAAGCTGCCCCCCTTTTTATGCCCTTTTGATATTCATGTGGAGAAGCTTCAAAGGTAGATAATATAAGAAAGAAGAATTTTACTCTTTTTCTGCTTAAATTCTCTTAGGATCAGAGTTGACCACGATATTTTGAATTAGTGTATGGCTTTTAAAAAAGTGTTAGCTATTCATGGAGACTTTGAACAAAAACTCCCTAAAGTTAAATGGACTCAAGCACTAACATTTTTCTCACTGCCTTGGACTTTATATGTAAATGCATGGCTATTATGTCAGCCAGACCATTTTGAGTTGGATACTTTTATTTCCAGTTTATGATACGGACCTCCAAATGGACTTGTTTTAGAATTAATCCTAATACAGGAAAAATTAATTCTCTTCATTTATTTAATAAGGATACATTATTTGTAGGTTGTTTATTTAAATGTTCTAAATAAAGGGAGGTTGACTGTTGAATTCTTTCTTAGGTTTGAACTTCGTGTTTTCAGCATCACGGTTCGTTTTATTTCCAGTGTTAATACAAACCCACAGAGTAAATGCTTCTGTGCTAATGTCTGGATCTATGGTGTTACAGAGGAATGCAGGCAGTAGTTCAGATGGAACCGAAGATTCCGATTTTTCTACAGATCTCGAGCACACAGACAGTTCAGAGAGCGATGGCACATCTCGGAGATCTGCCCGAGTCACCCGCTCCTCAGCCCGGCTGAGCCAGAGTTCCCAAGGTAAAAGGCTTCCTTCTCCCTGACCACGTCTCACAACCTGCTGACTGGTCTTCACATTGTGTTAATGTGGAAACTGTCCTGTGGCTTGATATAGATGACGGAATCTGGGGAAATACAGAGCAAATGACAACAGAAGTATCAGGTCTTTAAAAATGGTTCTGTTGGGGGCCTGGGTGGAGGTGGGCAAAGGGGGAAATGGGAGACATCTGTAATAATATCAACAATAAAAAGAAAATTAACAAAAAAGTACCAAAATGGTTTGGTTCTGTTGGGGGTGCTGTCTAACTTTTAGATCCAAACGAACTATGTCTGGTATAATGGATGTGTAGCACATGAATGTCTTGAGTCATTTAACCTTTTAAGATTACAGTTTTCCTGTCAGTAAAATGGGAATGTTATCATGTCACTTTCTGTTAGAATGACTTAGGGACTTAAAGTAGTCTCTTGACAATTGGCGGGGGCTCAGTACTTCTAAAACCATGTTTAATTCCATAATATAGTTGGATACACAATTAATAGATATAGATAGTTGAGTCAATAATCAGTTGTAAATACCCAAAATTTTGTTTTGGTATAGAGAATAGAGAATCTCTGTGTTAAAAGTTTCTCCAGTGCAATTAGCCACCTGGGCTGCTTAGATTTGGAAGGTACCCCTGACCCCTCTTGGCTCTGCTCTGGTATTCTCTGGGGAGGAAAGAAGGTTGCAATTAATACAGAAAGCTGATGATCAGTAAGTGATACTATATTAAGGGGGGAAATGTAATATACTTTGAGCACTTAAATAGTGCTGATTTGGTTACCGCTGTGTGAGCATGAGAGAAAAACATCAGTTTTTCAAGCAAGAAAGTGGGAATAGTCTCTTAACTGTTCCTAACTTTATTTTTTAATTTAAAATTTCAGCTGAATTATAGCTGTTGTCTCTTGATTTCTCAATTTTTAAGTTTTATTTCTAGCACAATGGGAATATTGATAAATGGCTACTATAATTCAGGTACTATCCTATGAACTGGAATGCCATGATAGAAGAATCAGTTTCTGCCCTCAAGGACTGCTCAGTTTAGTGCAAGATATAGATATGTAAAGTGATCATTGTAATGCATTGTGGTAAGGACTCTGAGAGGTTTGCGTGGATTACTATGGGAGCCAAGAAATGGAGCAGACAGATGATGGCAGGACTCTCAGATGGAAATTTTAAAGGATCTAGTTGGAATTTACAAGCTGAAAGATGGGAAAGTGTTATTATAGGCAGAAGGAAAAGTATATTTAAAGCAAATGGCATAATGTTCTTAGAAAGTATTAATTGGCCATGCCCTGGATACCTAAAAGTTTTAAGTATTCACAACAGCTCAGAAATACATGAGCTCTGGGTCTCTTTCTGGTGGTTATACTTCATGACCACAGAGTTCTGGGAATGCCATTCACAATGTAGTCTATGGAAGGCGGCCCCCTCTAAAGCAAAATGTAGACTGCATTGTAAATGCAGCCCCCTGGCGGTGTGCAAACTGATAACCTAATTGTGTGCTAATTTACACAGAAGTTTGAGAATTTCAATTTTCTCGTTTAAAATATGCTTTAATTTCAGGTTTGAATTTCTTTCATTTTTTAAGTGTCATCAGTTTGGAAACGTAGGAAGACTGTTAGGTGCTTCAGAATAGATTTTGCCATCCAAAACAATTTTAAAAGCTGTATTATCGCATTACCCTTTATGAATCTATTATTTCTCTTCAGGGTTTCAGAAAGGGTAATTAGGAAGAAAAAAAGAGACCCCTAAGGAAAGGAAATATTTGTATGTTGTTATACCTTTAGTAATAGAATATCTGTTACGGTAGGTTAGAGTAAGGAAAGAAAGAGAGGATGCAACTATTATTTATAAAGCACTAGATCAGTGGTCGGCAAACTGCGGCTCACGAGCCACATGCGGCTCTTTGGCCCCTTGAGTGTGGCTCTTCCACAAAATACCACGGCCTGGGCGAGTCTATTTTGAAGAAGTGGCGTTAGAAGAAGTTTAAGTTTAAAAAATTTGGCTCTCAAAAGAAATTTCAATCGTTGTACTGTTGATATTGGCTCTGTTGACTAATAAGTTTGCCGACCACTACCTAAACTATTAATTCTACACAATATTTCATCTCTATGCCTGATTGAGGCTCTTTTGCTTATGTTTTATTTAATAAAATAGATATTTTAAAGATTAGTTGGATTTTGTGAAATAGGAAGAGGAGGGCCTACATACTAATGAATCATATGGATGGGAAATAGACTTCCTTGTTTTTTCTTTAAGTATTACATTATCTTTTCAGATTCCAGCCCTGTTCGAAATTTGCAGTCTTTTGGCGCTGAGGAGCCTGTTTATTCTACCAGGAGAGTGACCCGTAGTCAGCAGCAGCCTACCCCAGTGACTCCGAAAAAATACCCACTTCGGCAGACTCGTTCATCTGGCTCAGAAACTGAGCAAGTGGTTGACTTTTCAGATAGAGGTGAGTGGGTATGGCATGATTTGGACCCATTCCAGAGAGGGTGTGGTCAATTTCTTCATAAGGAAGGCTTGGAGCCACTGCAGATAGATGCCTAATACTCACAAAATTTCAGCTACGTCAATGCTGTTTGCCTGATTCCTTTCTTATATCTTGCTGAGGACAGTTTGGTACTAGAATATTCTTTCAGTCCGGAGTAGCCGGATCTATGAAATTGGACCTGCAATAGGCAAAAGGGTCTGGGTACCTCTTACTCAGGAGAAGAAGGCTTGGACCAGATTTTCTTTTCTTTTTTAAAAAATTAATTTTTTTAATTTTATATTTCAATTATAGTTGACATTCAGTATTATGTTAGTTTCAGGTGTACAGTATAATAGTTAGACAATTACATAATTTATAAAGTGATCCTCCTGATAATTCTGGTACCCACCTGGCACCATACATAGTTATTAAAATGTCATTGGCTATATCCCCTATGTTGTATTTTACATCCCTATGACTGTTTCGCAACTACCAATTAGTACTTTTTAATCCCATTACTTTTTTCACCCCATCTCTAAACCCCCTCCCATCTGGTAACCTTCAGTTTGTTCTCTGTATCTATGAGTCTGTTTCTGTTTTGCTTGTTCATTTATTTTGTTCTTTAGAATCCACATATAAGTGAAATCATATGGTATTTGTTTTTCTCTGACTTACTTCACTTAGCATAATACCCTCTAGGTCCATCCATGTTTATGGACCAGATCTTCTTACAGCCATGCTTATCAGTCCAGTTATCTCTGAGTTTTTGAGAAGGGGTGCCCTTTAGTAATGGGAATGGTAAGCTATTGAGATTGTGATTCACCAGCCCAAATCAGAGATCTTTGAGCAGAGGTTTTAGACTGGTAAGCTTCTAGTCTGCCAGTTGATTTGCTTGCACAGTATTTACATTTTAAAAAAATTTGTTGCCAGTATTTGAAAATACAGAAATGTATCTGAAAACCTGAGTTACTAGTTTCTTTTACAAATTGGAAAGCTACGTCAATGCTGTTTGCCTGATTCCTTTCTTATATCTTGCTGAGGACAGTTTGGTACTAGAACATTCTTGCGGTCCAGAGTAGCTGAATCTATGGAACACTAGGTGGCCACTCACTCACAGTAATAATTGGCTAGAGCTGAATGGTAGTTGTCCCTTGAGAGGGACAGTCATCTTTCTGTTTGGCCTTGCTCAGCCCCTTTAGGCATTTGGTTTGCAAGCCTTGATTTAACATTTTTCTTTTTTTACTTTATTGATTTTGGAGAGGGAGGATGGGAGAGAGACACATCAATCAGTTTCCTCCTGCCCATACAGGGACTGAACCCGCAACACAGACATGTGCCCTGATCAGGAATTGAACCTGTGACCTTTCAGTGCACTGGACGACGTACCAACCAACTGAGCCATATTGGCCAGGGCTGCAACTCCTAATTTAGAGTTTGGAATTGGAATTGTTAGATTACCAACAGCTAACCCAAGAGTCAAGTCTATTCACACTTTCACACCAAGTCTGTTCAGTGTCATCCAGAAAGACAAAACATTTTCATTTGTCTTCCATCCTGTGTATCTCCTAGAAATAGAGTGGGATGGTAATGTTTTTAAAAGAATTTTTTTCCATCCAGTTTTGATTAGCCATGATTGAGGGCTTAGGAGAAACACAGGTAAGTAAAATGTATTAGGGAAACCCCAAATTTAAAATTTAGTCAGAATTTAAAGTTGCACAAAAGGAACAATGTTCATTTTTTGTTTGTTTGTTTTTCATTTAGCTTTTGTAGCAGATAAACAGCTAAAAGTTACTGGTCAAATCATAGAAGATCTGGGAAGACCATAAACTCTTCTGAATAGTAAACCTCTAACTAAATGAACCTTTCCACAAGTTCTACCAATTGCTTTTATTTTAGAAACTAAAAATACAGCTGATCATGATGAGTCTCCACCTCGAACTCCAACTGGAAACGCACCTTCTTCTGAGTCTGACATAGATATCTCCAGCCCCAACGTGTCTCATGATGAGAGCATTGCCAAGGACATGTCCCTGAAAGACTCAGGCAGCGATCTCTCTCATCGCCCCAAGCGCCGTCGCTTCCATGAAAGCTATAATTTTAATATGAAGTGTCCTACACCAGGCTGTAACTCTCTAGGTAAGTGTGCCCCAACTTTATGACACCCTGTGTTCTGTGGTTCTCTCTCCCTCCAGAATTAGAATCACCCAGAAATGTTTAGTGTTCCGTTGTGATCTAGCTTCTTAGGCTCTTCAGTGACCACTTGCTTAGAGTAACAATGAATCAATTGCCCACTTGAATAAAAGCATTTCTGCTTCGTGGCCTATTGTCCATAATAATAGATCTGGAAATTAACTGTGATGCACTATTCAGTTTAAATTGAGAGCTTTTCCCATTGAAAAAGTCTCTCCTTTTTCTAGCAAAAATGAAACAGAAGACCAGTTATTTTCCAATATCTCATTGTATGGTACATGGTATAAGCTTAATGAGGATTAATAGAGTATAAGCTAGTGCAGAATAGTGGTGATAAGGTCATAGCTGTTAAATGAGGAAAACAGATTACTTATTAAGAGGCAATTAAACTAAAAGACTACAGATGAAACTCTGGACTTTTGTGACTTCAGTGGTTTTTGGTTCTGTGGCTTTGTGTATTTAGTAAATATAAACTAGATAAATATTTCTTCTCATATAAATGAATATTTTATTGTTTTCTTGTGACAGACTTTGAATCCTTACTGAGGGATTCTTGTCATGGCTTAAACCTTATTTGTACTCTCTAGGTGAGCTTAGGTGCAAATGTTAGACTTAAGCTTTTGTCTAGAATTGGAAGGTGCTGATTGGGAGATAAGGGGCCTTTCATTAGTCAGATTTAGTCTATGAATGTGGCTACCAGGTTCAGAAAAAAAGGTAGAACAGAGTCAGTTGCTGCTATGCAGGCTACCAGTGCATTTTTCCTAGTATTATATTTATTTGGATATTTTCCTGGTCTTAGCAGCAGTTTCTCAAAAAAAAAATTTAACCATAAAAATGCATAAAATAGAGCAAAAGTTCCTCTGAATGCTGTAATAGTTATCATTCAAAATAATTGTTTCAGGCCTAAATCTATTTCCTTGGGATAAATAATGAAAAACAGAATAGGTGTCACCATATAAACCCCACAGTACAAGCAAGAGATAGCTAATGTACTTTAAGAGGGTAAGGGAATCTGCTAGTCACTATCCATGCATCCCTAAATAGTACTTTTATTTTATATATACTAGTAGTGGCCCGGTGCATGGATTCGTGCACATTGAAAGGAAATTAATTAGAAGAGAGCTTTATATGTATCTAGCATGTGCGAGTCAATGTTTATTTTTAAATTGCCAGAGTGTGTCATATGTACCGGCCATTTGTGGGCAATTGGCATCAGCGAGAGCTTTATATGTATCATGCATGTGCGAGTCAACATTTATTTTTCAATTGCCAGTGCACAGATGGTCGGTCACTTAGCCTTCTATATATATAGACTAGTGGCCTGGTGCACGAAATTCGTGCACATTAAAAGGGGATTAATTAGAGGAAATATTGCCCTTTCTCTATAATAGAAGTGTCAGATGAAAGAAAATTAGTAAAATGCATATGAAAATCTTCCTCCTGAGTCTGGGGTGTGCTGTGGGACCCAGAGTCTAGTCCAGCCGTGGGCAAACTACAGCCCGCGGGCCGGATCCGGCCTGTTCGGCTGTTCTATCCGGCCCGCAGAGCCGAAAGAGCGGAGGGTTCTCTTGCTCTCCCCTCCGCTCCTTTTCTTTGAATTTATATTAGTTCACACAAACACTCCATCCATGCTTTTGTTCCGGCCCTCCGGTCCAGTTTAAGAACCCATTGTGGCCCTCGAGTCAAAATTTTGCCCACCCCTGGTCTAGTCCCTGCCCACCCGCGGTGCCTCAGAATCGCTCGAGACCTAGACCCAGCCAGCCCCACCCACATTGGGCGAGATCCAGACCCAGCCAGCCCCACCCTCGTCAAGCCCCACTGGGCGGGGGGGTGCAGCCTCAAGTCCCCTGCCCCAGCCCAGCACCATACAGCCTCAGGTTCCTGTTAATTGCTCATTGAGGCTCGTTACGGGAACTCAGCCTCCACTGTGGGTGCAGCCATCTTGTGTTACGGAAACCCCACCTCCACTGTGGGTGCCGCCATCTTTTGTGACATTGTGATGGTCAATTTGCATATTCCCTCTTTATTAGGTAGGATGTTTAACAAGTCATTCAATATTGACAAATATTATTGAATATTTGCCATGTGTCAGATACTTTTTAAAGTTCTGGTGATGTCTGGCGGGTGTGGCTCAGTGGTTGACCATGAATTGGGGTCAGAGTTCAATTCTGGGTCAAGGCACATGCCTGGGTTGTGGTCTCAATCCCCGATAGGGGGCGTGCAGAAGGTAGCCTATCAGTGATTCTCTCATCATTGATGTTTATCTCTCTCTCTCTCTCTCTCTCTCTCTCTCTCTCTCTCTCTCTCTTTCTTTCTCTCTCTCTCCCCCTTTCCCTACCTAGCTGAAATCAATACAAACATATTTAAAAATAAATAAAGTTCTGGTGATACAGTTGTGACTATGTCTAAATCCCAATCCTCTTGGAGGTAGCTAACTGGGAAAGGCAAACCAGATAGCTATATATATTCATCAACTAGAGAAACATGCTATGGAGGAAAATAAGTATGGCATGCAAAGAGGGTAGAATATTGTTTGTGCATATGCACACACCGTAGATTAGGGAAAGCCACTCTTTTGATACCTTGACATTTGAGGAGAAACCTGAAAAAAGTGAGGAAGAGCCATATAAGTATCAAGGGAATAAATGATAAGCTTAGAGGGAACAGCAGTGCATCAGGTCTGGGGCAGGAGAATGCTTAAGCAATTTGAGTTGCACTTCAGGGCCATTATGCCTGGGGCAGAGTGACCAGAATGGAGAAGAGCAGATGACTTCAGAGTAGGGGTCTAATTGTGTGTTAGTTATGCCCAGGACTTAGCCCCCTTAATGAGGTAGACCAGAGAGTAAATATAAATTTGCTGGGTCAGAGGGAAGTTTACTTTGACTTTTGGTTTTATTTTACTGGCAGAGTTTGAAATGTATGAACCTGAGCTTCCAAAATTATTCTTGATCCTATTCTACTCTTTATCAGAGGCAAAGCAATGGCATTAACTTAAAAAAATTTTTTGGTATGAAAGTATTATGTGCCTGTGAAAAGTTAAAACCCTGTAAGAAGGCTTGAAGTACATAAGTAAAAATTCTTCCTTCATATGCTCCAGATATAAAGCTACTGTTGGTAATTTTTATGAGTTCTTCTAGTTAGTTTCTATACATATATAGTATAAGCACACGTATATGTACACATATTTCTTTTGTGTTGGTATTCATAAAAAGGAAAATATACAATGGTTGGTTTGACATCTTGGGTATTTTACATTATTAGCACTTAGAGGGTACAGAGCATTCCATTGTATTGATAGTTCATAAGTTATTTAAATTGTCCTATGTTGATTGACATTTAGATTATTTCTCATTTTTACCTATTTTGATTAGTACTAGAATGGATAGCCTTGTATGTGTGTATTTGGTGTCTTTAGAAAATCTGTTGGATAATTCATAGCAATGGAATTGCTAGGTCAATAGATCAGTTGCTGTCATTTTAAAATTTTTAATATAGACATATTAAATTAGTTTTAGTTTACATATAAAGTAAAACATGAATAATTTACTCAGAAGTTATAAATGCATAATATCTAAAAAGGCTTGCAGTAGCAGTGATACTTTACATTTTATATGCCGTGTTTGACCACTGGGGGTAGTTTTTGTGCCCAAGATAAAATGTATGGATTTCTAAAAATTATCTATATATATAAAAGGCTAAGTGACCATCCGACCCACCGTCTGATAAACCAGTACATATGATGCGCACTGGCAATTTAAAAATAAATGTTGACTCGCACATGTGCGATACACATAAAGCTCTCGCTGGTGCCAGTCACACGCATGTGTTTTGATCTGTCATTTTCGATCTGTCATTGTCTATCGTGAATTTGGTTGACACTTCTATTATAGAGAAAGGGCGAATAGCAATATTAAAATATTTCTTCTAATTACATTCCTTTCAATGTGCACGAATCCATGCACCGGGCCACTAGTATTTTACAGTTCCAGAGAAAAGGCAGTCTGTATATCATATATTCCCATCTCCCTGAGAACTTTAAAGCTTATTCTATAAATTATGAGGTATAATTTTTTTATTTCTTTTTCCCCCAAGAAGTATAATTTTTTAAATAAATCCCAGTGTCTCATTTACTCAAAATTAAATGTCTTTTTTTTTTTTCATGAAAGAAAGGTAAAGATATCTGTAGACTAGTGATTTAACTTAGCCAATTTATCTTTTTATGCCACTTGAATTATCTCACCATCCCTCTCAATCTTAGGTGTTTTATAAACCTTGTGGTTGAGGAGATGTTTAAAAAGGAAATAATTTTCAATTCCCTGTTTGTTTTCACCACATGAAAAATAGAAAAATGAGGAGATGCCCCTTTAGGTAAAATGAGCCTTTTTGTATTGTTATTCCTAACATTTTCTCCTCATAAGAGGGCCTTGTGCAAACTGCCTGTTTAAAAGTTTGATTATGGAAGAAGCCTAAATCTTTAAATGAAACCAGCCCCACCACCCAAATAAGGAATATATTTAATTTTGTCCAAAACTATCAAATATATTTACTTATATGATAGAAAAGGCCATTTCCTTCTTCATTTTTATGTTTCTGTTGATTATTGAAAGAAGTTCCTCAGGTAGGATAAAATTGCATAATATGAAGTACACTTGTTACCTTATGACTTGGTCAGTTTAGCAGAGGAAAATTAAATTCTGCCGAAAGAGAATATTCCTGCTTGTGATTTTGTGCCTTTATTATAAGTGTATGGCTTTATGACATTTTGGAATTTGAGAAATACATAATCAGAAGAGAAGGAATTACAATTTATATTGAACATACACAAGTATCTTCAAATATTGCCACATTCAACCTGTGGAAGGAAAGAATTTATTGTGGGTGCAACTCACGGTCCTTAGGAGCACTTACCTTTTTTGAATTCAGTCTGTCTGATTCAATCTGTTTGACCAGACATATATTTGATAAAAATTATACAGCAAAAAAACCAGGTTTGTTATGGAGAAAAACAGCACTTTCTAAGCTTAAATATTCTATCCTGACATTAAGTTTTCCCCTCCTTTAACAGGACATCTTACAGGAAAACATGAGAGACATTTCTCCATCTCAGGATGCCCGCTCTATCACAACCTCTCAGCTGATGAGTGCAAGGTAATTATGTTCTCATTTACTCAACGTGTACTTATCAAGTGCTTACCGTTTGCCAGGCACTTTGCTAAATAGTGGAGATCCAGTGTGGACAGTGGGCAAGGTCCTCCCTCTTAAATTCTAGTGGAGGAAATACCATATAAAACAACTGTGTTTTTAAAAACAATAGTTAATTAAACAGACAGATAAAAGAATTAATTATAGTATGTAATGAATGCTTTGAAAGAAATTAACAAGAAGATTATCTATGGAATATTTGGAACATCACCCTCTAATACATTATTTTTCATTGAAAGTTACAAAGACTGCTAGGGACCTTTTTCATTCAGTACTGATTTGCATAAATATATGGTCTCAATATTTATGCATTAGGTTTTCATCTTGTAAATCTATGAAGACATTTTGCTTTTAAAAAGGTTTTCATAATTTTTTTCTATTTCTGTGGAATAGTCTTCCTTTTTGTTACTCTCAATCACATCTACTCTTGGCTAATTCTTGTTTTAAATTCTTGAAAAATGTAGTCTTAAATAACCTTTGGGATTTTAGCATAATGAATTTAGAATTAGAACAAGATCCTATTTTATATGTTTCTGTGTGGGTTGCTGCTACCAAGGATGGAACCAGGAAACTAACTATGGGAAGCAAGAGTTGAGAATATTGTTAATTAAATGGTTTGCTTGGATACTATTTGGACAGGTTATCCAAGCTGGTTAAACCAGAGTATTGATTTGTGGTTGTTATTTTGTTAATAAGTTCAGGATCACAGGTTTATTCCTGTCTGAGGCAGTTTCATCCTGAGAAAATTAGATTCCCCAGCTAACATTACTTCTCCCTGATTCAGGAATTTTTTTCTCTCATTTACAAGTTGACCACAGGATGGAAAGTTTCTTTATGTGTTCATTTTTTCAGCAACGTAGTATACTGCCAATGCTTACATGGATTTTAAGGTTGAGGACACTTGTTTTTTTCATTCCAATTCTCTTGTATAGCCAAGGCAGTTTCTTCTGCTCTATGTAAGAGTAAGTGGTAGGTCTTCCCGTTATCTTCCCATTAGTCTGAGACCAGGTCAAAACAGGAGCAGTTCTACCAACATCTATATCAAAGCTGACAAGGCAGCATGTGCTTCTTTCTCTGAAAATAGCTGTGATCTCTGTTTTTTGAGACTTGTCTCTACCTCTTGTTTCTAAACAGAACGATCTGATACTGTCAGTGGTTTTACATAAAAGTCTTCCTAAGCTATAACTTAAGATAGTTGGCCTGTAGCAATATGAGCATGTTACCTTAGCAATTTATTTTTTTAAAAATAAAAATTTCAGTTGTGAAATAAAATTCTGAAGAAAGGAAAGCATTACTTGAATTTTTCCTCTTTCAAGGGGAATCAGGCCCAGCATAACCCATCTTTACCACTGGAACATGTGCTTGGAGGATCAGGAGAATTTCTGAAAGATACACAAATTTTTATTATATTTAGAATCCCAAATGGAAAGATAAGACTAATTCCTCACACTTATTAAAAGCTCTAATGTTTTTCAAATACTTGCATGTACATGATTACTCTTAAGATTCCTGGTAAATGATTGCTCTCAGTGATATGACCATTTTTATTCAGTCCTAGATTTCTGTGACTGCATGTGCCAAACACTGTTGTTGGTATCTAAGGATTCTGTGAAGGAGATAAAAGGCTACTGCATTCAAGGAGTTTACATTCTCATGGTGGGAGGCCAAATCAACATATAAATTACGAAGTAAATAAGAATTTAATAAAGTGATAAATATGAGAAACGAAAAGACTAAAGACACAAAAAGTGACTACTTTGGGGGTCATGAAGGGGTGTGGCACTGCTTTTGCTTGGGTCCTTAGGAAAACCTTTTCGAGGTGTTGGCGTTTGATCTGAGTCATGGGTGAGGACAAAGAAGCAGTTGTGCCAAGATTTAGGATGAGAGATCTTAAATAGAAGGATGAGCAAGCACAAAGGTTGTGAGGTGGAGACAAACTGTTGGGTTTTGAGGGACCAAAAGTTGGCCACTGTGACTGGCGCATGATGGGAAATGAGGAAGCCGGATCCAGATCAAAAGGACCTGTAGGTCTTGGCACAAGGAGTATATTTGTATTCTGATGGCTGTGGGAAGCACCTGGAAGGCTTTATCCAAGGTGTGATGTAATTTCATAAACCCTTTTCAAGAATCACAGCTTGCTAGTGTGTGGAGAGTGGACTGGAGGGGGCAAGAGTTGACTCAGGGTAGACTAGTTGGAAGGCTGCTCCAAAGTTCAGGCAGTAGGTGGTGGTCTGGAGTATTGTTCTATCAGTGAAGATAGTAAAAATTGGTTGGCTTCTGGATATATTTTGGAGGGGAGCAGCCTAATAGGATTGCTGATGGATTCAGTGTGAGGTGTGAGAGAAAAAGAATCAAGAATGACATTAAAGTTTTTGACGTGATCATTTGTTTAGAAAGTGTTCCTCTTTATTGATGTAGGGGAGATTTGGGTGGAGCAGATCTGTGGGAGAATGTCAGTCTTCTGTTTTGACCATGCTGAGTTTGACAGTTGAAGTTGAATAGGCAGTTGTATGTGAGTCCTCACTTACCAGAAGATGAAACTGAAACTGTTGGAAAGATGAGGTGATTTGTCTAAGATAACATAACTACATAGTTAAGTTTCCTTATAGGCTTGACCCCAGTAGCTAACATTTTTCTCTGTACTTCTTCATTCTGTTTCTTGCACTGTTTCTTTTTCATTGTACAGTGGAAAGAGTCCAGACTCAGAGTCATCAATTAAACTTTAAATTCTTAGCTTTATCATGATTTAGTTGTAATTGTTTCACTTCTGATTCTCAGTTAATGGCTGAGATAATGGAATGGAAGCTTGCCTTATCTATATCTTACAGATTTTGTGCTAATAAATGTGAAGACCCTTTGAAAGTAAAAGTACCACATAAATTCAGGGGATTTGTTCTTGTATTGTTTGCGTTAAGTAAACATAGTTGTAGAAGCAGGTGGATTTATTGACGTTGTTGATGGTTGCAGGTGAGAGCACAGAGCCGGGATAAGCAGATAGAAGAAAGGATGCTGTCCCACAGGCAAGATGACAACAACAGGCATGCAACCAGGCATCAGGTATGGGCCTTGTTAAAGCTCTGGCCATTCCCAGTTTGAGAGCCAAGTTTTGGATATCCTCTGCCCATGACTGTCTTTAGGTATTCCATGCCTCTTGTTTCCTATGGTATTATGTCTAAATAACTGGTCTTCAGTCAAACTCAGAATCACATTTGTTTTTCAAATAGTAAATTTTCATGAAACCAACACGTCTACATCATAAATGAAGGAAGCATGCAATTTATAATAATAACAACAACAGATAATCCTGGTTATTTGAAAGATTATTCCTGCTGCTCTATTTCCTCATTTTGCATCTACTTTTTAACCGATTGTAATTTACCTTCAAACGCTTCTACTCTGCTAGAATGTTTCCAAGACCAACAGTGACTTTTCCTCAGCATTTGACATTTGTTGCTGATGTTGTTTTTTCTTCTAATTCTCTCTTTCCTTGAATCCCAAGATGCTGCTTTACCCTAATCCTTCTGCTTTTCTGAACATTCATACCCACTGATTACACTTAATTCCTTGTTTCTTCCTGAATGCCTTTGGTCTTTACTCTTGCTGGTTTTCTGCCCAAACTCTATATTCCTATACCAAGAAGAAATTGTATTTACCCTTCAAGGCCTTGTACAACTCTCAGCTATTGTAGAAATTCTCCCCAAAACTTCTACCATTAATGCATTTCTTCTTCATGCATTCCCACTGTAGTGTTCTCAGAATGTTGTTTGGCCTTGTCACATATTGTATATACATAGCTCATCGTGTGATAATTGTTTTTGAGGTTAGGTTATAGGTGGATAGCAGAGGAAGCATGGCGATGAGGGAGAAGAAGTTTGGCGTTGGAGCCAAACAGATCTGGATTTGAATACTGTGATTCTTTTACTCTAGCAGTGTGGTCTTGGACAGGTCAGCTAACTTCCCTAAACTTCATTTTCTTGTTAATAAAAAGGAGTGACTAATACCTACCTGGCAGGGTAGTCAGCTAAATCATACATCTAACGTACCTATCCTCAGTGCTTGGGGGATAAGCACTCTATAAATGGTAGCTGCATTTCTCTTTGTAGTCTATCTTTGGTTCTATTCTTACTCAGTTTTAAATTTTTATGTCAGTACTTAGAAAGCAGTAAGCTGTCAATAAACGCTTATTGAATTGAAATGATCTTTATTTTATTCCTTTTGCTTTGGTGGAGACTTCCATCCTTCATTTATGTTCTGTTTGGGTTAATATCAAAATAAGTACATTCCTGAACTCATATTAACTGACAGGGCACTCGATTTGGAATTTTAAAATTGCCAATGCTTTAACATGGTGGTTGTAACACATCTGACATTCCTGCGCCACCCCCCATTTTGTTGTCACTTTCATTTTGAAACTAATTACACCATGAGTTTTCTACCTAGCTTGCCACTTTTCTCCTTTTTTCCTATTAGGCACCATCAGACAGGCAGCTGCGATATAAGGAAAAGGTTGCTGAACTCAGGAAGAAAAGAAATTCTGGGCTGAGCAAAGAACAGAAGGAGAAATATTTGGTGAGAAAAAGTTAACTAATTAGCATGAACTTCTTTTGGTTTCTAAGCTTCTGTTTTTCAGATTTGTGGTTTGGTATTCTCTATAAGTAGGACTGTTCTCTGGCGGTTAAGAGTTTACTGTAACCCCCCAAAACTGGCTGTTATGAGTGGAAACCGGAGGTCTTTCAAAAACAAAATACTGTTAGAATTTAGATGAAAAAAAGTCAGTCCTCTAGTTGTTTGTAAACTTTACTTTAGCTTTAAAGGGTTAAATTTACCCTTTCAAATGCCATGATAATGGAGATGTCTGTTTTAGGGAAAATACTCAAGATAAGCTATAGTCAGTCCACTTACTTTAATGGAAAAATAAAATTCCTACATAATAAAAGGTATTAATTCGGTGATATAATCTATAAATCTTTTTGTAGTATTTTAACTATTTTTTCTAGTTTTAAAAGTAATGTACATTTGTAATAGAAAATATAGAACAATTAAGAAAAGTATACAGAAATAAACATTAATCCTACTACCTAAAAAATATCCAGAGTTAGCATTTTGGGATGTAGCCTAGCTTTTTACATAATGCCTTATTTATAAAATTTGGTTATTACTATGAGTACAGCTTTGAATTCTGTTTTTATTTTAATATCTTGAACTAATTTCCTCATTTTTGTTAAAAATTCTTCAAGAAACTTTTGTACACACTGGCTGGGTAGCTTAGTTAGTTAGAGGTCAGTTGTCCGGATATACATCAAGGTTGCAGGTTTGATCTCCTGTCAGGGCACATACAAGAATCAACTAATGAATGTATAAATAAGTGGAACAACAAATTGATGTGTCTGTCTCTCGCTCCCTTCCTCTCTCCAAAATCAGTCAATCAATAAAAAAATTTAAAAACATTTTGCGTAACTTTATTTTTTAAGTAAAGATTTACTTTATTATAAACCTATTAACAAATGCTTAACTATTGAAAATACCAAAAAAAAAAAAAGAGAAGAAAATTTACAATAAAAATTACCCTCCAAAATATAAATCACTGTTAATAGCTTGGCATGTGATCGCTCAGTCTTTCTTTGATGGGTTTTTTAAAAAATATATATTTTATTGATTTTTAAGAGAGAGGGATAGAGAGTTAGAAACATTGATGAGAGAGAGACATTGATCAGCTGCCTCCTGCCCGCCCCCTACTGGGGATGTGCCCGCAACCAAGGTACATGCCCTTGACCGGAATCGAACCCGGGACCCTTCAGTCCGCAGGCCGACGCTCTATCCACTGAGCCAAACCGGCCAGGGTGGGTTCTTGTTTTTTAAATTATTTCATGGAGGTGGAATGTTTGCTTAATTAGTCCTTAGAGATTATTAAAAGTATGGTTTGTGATTACTTAGGCAGTCAGCATGGCTTCACTAAGACAAAAATATGCCAAACTGTATTTACTTTTTTGGTGGTCATCACTGTCTTTAAAATGACCTATGAATAAATGGAGATGGGCGAATGTGAGATGAGTTGTGGGTTGTGGGGTGAATTGTAGCTAAACATCACTCTCGACTGTGTGGGCTTTGTAGAGGAAGGACCCTGCAAGGTTGTATTCCTCTCTTTGTATTGTTCAATGTTTTTATCTACAAATTGGGTAGAGGTGTAATGGTATGGTAATACATAATGCCGTTTACTGAGTGTTTGTGCTAGGCATTGTGGTTATGTTGCTCCCATAATCTGTAGCAAAGATGGATGGTATTTCACCTGTTTTATAGATGGGAAACGGGTTTAGAGAGCTAATTCGCCAAGAATCATACAGGTAGAAAGAGTGTCTGCAGTAAAAGTTCCTGAAATTTATCTTACAAACATCTGCTTTCTAGTTGTTTAGACCCAACATTCCTGGCGAAAATGCTGGATAGGATTTTTGGTTATTTGGACCCAACATTCCTGGTGAAAATGCTAGATAGGATTTTTTTAAGTTAAAAAAAAAAGTTCATGAAATTAGAATAATACTTAGATGTAGTCCAAATTAAAAAAGATATACATCAGGTGGGCCCAGGTTAACCTTAAGAAAGTTTACTAGGCATACAGGTACTGTTGAATGGTTTCTTCATGTGCTTATAATGTGTAAAATCTGTGATGTTGTTCTTGGGATGAGCCATTCACTCCTCCTAACTGCCATTATCTTCTATTCTCTGGGTGGGAGGGAGGTGGAGTCTAGGATGGAGTGGGAAGGGCTAGAATCAAAGGTTTAAAAGGGAAGTTTCTCTTGTAGGATTTCTTTCCAGTGAAAGGATACTTGTAGTGAACGCCATGGTAAGGTTTGATACTTGTTTAAAACTGAATTATTTTAATGTTTCTAATTTTCTGACTGTTTCCTCTTGTTCTTGCTTAGTATTTAGTAAAATATTTTTCAAAGGGGCCAGCTTGTTCTTCATACATACTTCAGTGCCTTTGGCGGACGTATAATAATGGCGAAGAAGTTCAAGGGAAAGAATTTACAGAACACTGTTTCATACAACTGCCCCTTCCTACCTGCAAATTTACCTTTCAATCTAAAATCTCAGACTCTAAGGCTTTGAGATTTGTTTTGTTTTTTGTTTTGTATTGTTTCTAAATGAGGGAGTTTCCACCAGGGTTTCTTCCAGATCTCAGGATTCTCAGGATATCTTTGCTTTTGGGTTTGTTATATTTATTTATACTGTGGTGCACATTTTCAGAGGGACAGAGGGGGAGGCATAGCATTTTTATCCATGAGGTGCTCATTTAGAGATAGAGAAGAATGAAACTCCCTTTTGGAGAGGTTGTAGGAGCATTTCCTTTTCCAGATTCACCAGGGTGAGTATGGTGTCTTCTGGCATTAATTAACCTACCTGATAAATAGTATGTCTGCCAAAGCCATGGTGCTTAGTGTAATGCCTGGCATATAGTAGGCATTAGGAAAAATAGCTTGGCTTCGATTGAAGTGAAATAGATGATGTTCTTAGAGGCAGAGAGTATCACACTCTGGTTATTTTCCTAGGAACACAGGCAGACCTACGGGAACACTCGGGAACCTCTCTTGGAAAACCTGACGAGCGAGTATGACTTAGATCTTTTCCGAAGAGCACAAGCCCGGGCTTCAGAGGACTTGGTGAGTATCATTGAGGACCGTTTGTGAGGAGCAGTTCGCCCAAGAAAAATGATTAATAGTTTGATGGGAATTAATGTACCTTGCTGCTTGAATCCCTTCCCCCTCCCCCCAGCTATCCTTATTTGAGACTGTCTCCCTTCCCATTCATATTTAAAATTAATTACCCCTCCTCCCTTTACCTCATTTCCTGACAGGACCTGTTTGGTGGAGGTGGTTAGCTGGATAAAACAATAGGTAGCCCCTTGCCTCTAGTAATTTGCAATTCTGAGAACCTGTAGACTGGGAGATACCCCCTGTTGTTCTCTTAAACCGGTACGCCCCCTTTCAGGGGTGCCTCAGCCCTTCAGTACTACTATAAAAGAATAAAAAGAATATTGAAGAGGAATAATGGAAAAGGCTGTTGTCAGACATTTTAGAGTTAATCTTTGACAAATCCAAGTTTTACATATTAAGCTGGTTTTCTGTTCTGATTTTTATTAAAGTTAACATTTAGTTT
This sequence comes from Plecotus auritus, assembly GCF_963455305.1. Classification (NCBI taxonomy): domain Eukaryota; kingdom Metazoa; phylum Chordata; class Mammalia; order Chiroptera; family Vespertilionidae; genus Plecotus; species Plecotus auritus. The sequence goes on from NC_137774.1 coordinate 12,212,069, forward strand.
CGGTACTGTTGGCAGAATTTTCAGTAAGTTTGCTTTATGAAAATTGTGATTGATTAATGGATTGAGGGGATCTCTGTAAAGTAAATCTCTTCTTCTCTCTTTTTTGTTAAAATTTTCTTGACTACATTTAAAAATCCACCCTAACCGGTTTGGCTCAGTGGATAGAGCGTCGGCCTGCGGATTCAAGGGTCCCAGGTTCGATTTCGGTCGAGGGCATGTACCTTGGTTGCGGGCACATACCCAGTGGGGAGTGTGCAGGAGGCAGCTGATCGATGTTTCTCTCTCATCGATGTTTCTAGCTCTCTATCCCTCTCTCTTCCTCTCCGTAAAAAAATCAGTAAAATATATTTAAAAAAAAAAAATCCTCTGACACACTGTTGAAAGTTTGGTAGGCGGCAGGGCTTGCTAGCTGCTCCTGGCTGGGCTGGGCGGCTTTGCTGGTTTTCGCTGGGTGTACTCCGGCACCAGGGCATTTCCTAGGCTAGCCTTTCTCAATGCTCTATCGGATTATGCTTTAAAACTCTATAGCCACTGAGTGGAGATAGAGATCCAAGCATATTTTCTGCTTCCTGGACTTCAGATTTCAGAGTTAAAGCACTGTCCATGTTTCAAAAATATTTTTTAAAGGACCTAGGTTGAGAGGGTGGGTATAATGTCATGTAGATGTACATAGGGCTGGAAATATGTAAAGCACATCCTAGATAATTTTTTCTGTTTTAGAATGTTTTATAAAAGGTGGGGAGTTTATATTAATGGTAAATTGCCTTTTAGAATTCAGTTTGGTTCAGACTGGTACGAACACAATTTTACCAGAGACTTGTTCTCATGTTCAAGAGAGGAGACCCTAAGTGTGTAAGTAGCAGAGAAAAGCTGTTTTTTACCGGGACCTATACTAAGCCTTCCTTACTATCTGTGGCCATGTAGCCAGCCCTCTTCAGTTAGTTTCTCATGAGTTTAGAAGCCAAATGTGTCTTTTTTTTCATAGCTTAGCATGATGGCATGCACATAAGTTTACAAAAACAAAGATGATTACAGTTGACATGGGTTTGAACTTTGCAGGTCCACTTAAACGTGAATGTTTTTCAATAAATACTACAAATGTATTTTCTTTTCCTTCTGATTTTCTTAACATTTTCTTTGCTATAGCTTACATTATTGTAAGACTACAGTATATAACACACTAAAAACGTGTTTATCGACTGTATGTTATTGATAAGACTTCTGGTCAATACTATATACTATTAGTATTTATGTTTTGGCGGAGTCAAAAGTTAAACGCCATTTTCAACTGCATGGGGCGGGGTGTTGGTGACCCTAACCTTCCATATTGTTCAAAGACGAACTATAATTCTAAACCTCCTTTGACTTCTGATTTCTTCTTTATAACAGGAGAAGTTAAGGCTGCAAGGCCAAATCACAGAGGGGAGCAACATGATTAAAACAATAGCTTTCGGTCGCTATGAGCTTGATACTTGGTACCATTCTCCCTATCCTGAAGAATATGCACGACTGGGACGGCTCTATATGTGTGAATTCTGTTTAAAGTACATGAAGAGCCAAACGATACTCCGCCGACACATGGTAAGTTGCCTGGGTTTCATGATCATGTTGGCAATAAGCAATAGGATCTCTAAATTTTGACATCTGTCTTAATGGACAATTACCTAAGCATCTCTCAGTGGTCCACAGTAATGGGATGAAGGCATAGGAAATCAAAAGCCACATTTAGGGTGGTGATACACAGCCTGTGGCTTGGCTGGTGCTGGGTGACACTTAAAGCAGCCAATGGCCTTTACCCACACCCTATCATACACATCTCCCTGTCTTTTTTTTCTTGCTGCTCGCTCTTTTCCATTGTTCCTTTGCATATGGATGACCTCTGCCCTTAGTTTTTAAGTGTTCCAAATTAGGTAAAAATAGACTTCATTAACAGAATGGGTCCCCTTTGGTGCCTTCTGAAGTTGAGTGCTTTTTTTGGTTTCTGAACATCCTTCTTTTAGGAATAAAGACTTGAATCTGATTTTATTGTTGACAAATATGCTGATTAGCTATTTTGCAGCTTTAAGCCACCTTTCTTTCCCTAGTTGTGGAATTAAAGTCTTAAAGGGACTTTCTGCCATGGAGTAGGAATGAGGAAATGGTAAGGGACAGAGATGACTCTTTCGGACAGAGAAACCTTTCTTTTATCTTGTTTCTATAATCATAACATAATTTGGCTCTAGGCCTTTTAGGGTGTCTCTCCTTCCCCTTCCATCTTTATTTCCCAAGGTTTCCATATGGTGAACCTCCATAATCCAGGCTTCCCATGGTTTCTGTTCTTACATTCTTCTCCTCAGTTTGGTGATACTTTCTTTGTGTGTGTTTCCAACTCTAAAACACACAATCTATAACATTGTGGCCCAAAACCACTCCTATGAATGAAGCCCTTCAGATTCTGGCATGCTTGACTTGGAGTGAGACTAGGGTACTGGAGGGGAGGTGATGGGCAAAGACTGGTGGGGAGGGGACACTAGGGCACAGGGGATGATGGTATCAGAAGGACTCGGCTCCATGATTGTAGACCATGGAGATAAACTAAATATGGTTCTGCTATGTGAAAGTAAGACTGATATTTTTATTGATGTGAACTGCTTACCATTTTTGCCATTTTTTCTTTTTGTTTCTGGTTATTTAGTGGCACTAACCAATAAAACAGCCAAAGGGGGCAAGAACTAGTAATAGGTGGAGAAAACAGGGTCTGAATAAATCTGAAGGTCAAGTAAACATTCTGAATTTTTGAGGATCTCTACTGTATTATATGAATTACAAAAACCAAATTTTAGGAAATAAAAACCTACTTTAAGCCATACTTCTAATTCCTATTGCTTCAGGCATAATCATTGAATTGGACCCAGTTTGGCTTCTGTTTCTAAACCAATAATTGTGTTAGTTTGTCTGTTTTGGGGAAAAGCCACATGAGTAAAGGGGTGGTGGTGATAGGGAGAAACTATAGATGGAACTTTCTCAAAGCATTTCCAGTTAATATTTGGATTTGCATGTGACAAATTAGGTCATGATTCTTTTTTCTTTTTTTAATATATTTTTATTGATTTCAGGGAGGAAGGGAGAGGGAGAGATGGAAACATCAATGATGAGAGAGAATCACTGACTGGCTGCCTCCTGCATGCCCCCCACTGGGGATCGAGCCCGCAACTCAGGCATGTGCCCTTGACCGGAATCGAACCTGGGACCTTTCAGCCCACAGGCCGACGCTCTATCCACGGAGCCAAACCAGTTAGGGCGGGTCATGATTCTTAAGTTTACCAAAAGTCATAATAAAACATAATGGAAAATGTTCTGGATATGTACATATGCTTTCTAAACATATTTACATCAAACCTTTCAAGAATTCACCTATTTACAGCAGTGATTTTCAACTGGTGTGCTGCAAGAACTTTTTAAAACATACAATAATTGACTATTTAGTCAGAGGCACTGTCATCTTTCCCCTTAGATTGTCAAATACAAAAAAGACAGGCAACACAATAGCCGTCTGTGCAGTGTGAATGCCCTGTCTTGAACCATAGATACATAGGTCATATAATAGAGCTGCATCTTATTGGTCGGGTTGCATAATAAGTTTGCATCTGATTAGTTGATTCTTTTTTAAGAATAGTTTATTGATTTTTAGGGGGCGGGAGAGAGAGATAAATGTGAAGAGTGTAACATTGATCAGCTGCCTCCTGAACACCCCCAACGAGAGACTGAGCCCACAACCTGAGCATATGAGCAACCTCGGCATGTGACTTGACCAGAATTGAATGGGCAACCTTTTTGGTGCATGGGACAGCGCCCAACCAACTGAGCCACACCAGCCAGGGCTGATTGGTTAATTCTTGGTACCAGAAATTCTTATAAACAAGTGTAGGCCTGATTTTTTAAAAAAGTAACCTTGGAACAAAAAGAATAGGTAATTACTATTATTTTTTTTTTTGTAAATCAATCAAAACTATACCTCTTTTTTTGTCAGATTGGTAAAAAATATACTTTTTGGTGTGCTGCAGAATTTTAGTAATTTATGTGTGCATGAGATGAAAAAGGTTGAAAATTGCTCATTTACAGCAATGACTGACTGGCTGCTTTAAATCTATTAACGATTGAGAGTAAGGAAAGGGGTACCTTGTGCCCCCTTGTGGCCAAGTGCCCTACCGGAGCTGCTGGGGGCCACCCTCCACCCTAGCCTGTCCCAGCTTCCTGCTGCTCAACCAGGCTGCCTTGCTTTTTCCCCCACTTTTTTTTTTTTTTTTTTTTTGCACAGAAGGATTTGCTTCTATTTTCTTACGTAACAAAGGGAACACTTGGGGGCAACCAGAGAAGTTATTGGTAAAGGTGAGAGTAAAGTACTTCTATCTTAACAACTCTAAGCTGCTTGAAATAAGCTGCTTAAGGATTTCCTGTTGTTGGGAGGCATTCTCTAATAAGCAAGGCTATTTTTATTTATCTGGCTTTCATGCAGTAGATGGTTTTAATCTCATGGATTGAAACAATGCCAGAATATAATCCAGAAAACTTAATCCAAACTGCTAGAAAATACCATAAATATATTACAGAGATTTAGAAGCTTTAAATTGTTATACTGAAAAATCGTTTTGCTGCATGTTCTCAAGTGTGTTCAACTCTCTGTCACCTCAGCGACTAAAGTTGTAGTTCTTTTTCACTTCTAAGCAGCAATCTTGCTGGGAAGGCTTGTTAGCCTGATGTCAGTTCCTTCTCTTGCAGGCTAAGTGTGTATGGAAACACCCACCTGGTGATGAGATATATCGCAAAGGCTCAATATCCGTGTTTGAAGTGGATGGCAAGAAAAACAAGGTAAGAAGTGGTGACCTAAGAAAGTGGGGTGGTTGTACATTGACAGGTTTCAGAAGGAATTTGTTTTGTGTCCATCTCACCTTGTAAAGAAGATAGAACTCTCCTGTTGGCCAAAACACACACTTTCTGCTTCATTAACTATAATGGTCTGATCTTTCATTTTAGGCCTTTATCTGATAAGTTCAGGAGTCACTGGCCCACACATGAACTCTGTTTTTCTGCTTCCAGATCTATTGCCAAAACCTGTGCCTGTTGGCCAAGCTTTTTCTGGACCACAAAACATTATATTATGATGTGGAGCCCTTCCTGTTCTATGTTATGACAGAAGCGGACAACACTGGCTGTCACCTGATTGGATATTTTTCCAAGGTGAGCAGGATCTGGAGATTAAGCAGCTAATGGTTGGAGCAGGGTAAATGATGTTGGCACATGGGAACGCAAATCACTGACGGGAAAAGGTCATATTCTGGATAATGATGACAGCCCTTCCCTTTTTTAAAAAAGGAAAATCCATATGAAAGATTGTTTAATGAAAATGTGCCGTTCTTTATTAAAAGCTTCTGGTTTATTCATTTCTGGACTTGTGGGTTGGAGATGCCTATTAATTACTAGCCAGAGCCCTGCCTACTAACCCACAAGCCCACAACTTGTAGTCAAGCCAGCTCTCCTGGCTTTGCCCTCTTCTATGTTATTAGCTCCAAACCAGGAGTATATTTCTTTAGCCATATTTTTTGGGGAAAAAAAACAAAACACAAAAAAATAGGGTTCTCCCCATGATAATGCCACAGTGCCTTAAAAGACTCAAAGCCAGAATGTGTTTATAACTTTTTAAGATAACAAATTTATTAAAAATATAATTCCCATACCGTACAATTCACTCATTTAAAGTGTACAGTGATTTTTAGTGTAGTCACCGAGTTGTGCAATTTTCATTACCTCAGTAAGGAAGCCTGTACCCATAAGCATCACTCTCCATGTCCACTCAACCCCTCCTAGCCCTTCTGTCTCTGTTCTAGACATTTTGCATAAATGGAATCCTACAATATATGATTGGATTGTTTTTGACCTCCTTCCGGAATGGGGACTTCCTGTTTGGATCTCTCCCTTCACCAGTAGGCAGTCAGCCCCCTTTTGAAAAATTGCTTTTGGAGGGAGCTGCTCTAGCCTGACTCTGCAGTCTAATCTTTTTGGCCCTGCTCTTTGACTATAAAGAGCCCAGAGTCAGCCCCCTTAAGATGAGCCTGGAGGTCTCCGAGCTGGGGAAACCCTGGGATTAATGGCTTTCGCCATCCTAAAGAGTGTAACAGCTGTGAGCCGGACAGCCACTCCCAGGACTGGTTAGCCAGATACTTTGCAAGCAGCCTTATTTTGTATCTGTGGGACTGCTGACATCTTCAGTTTTAAACCCGTATGACCTGCTCATCTGTTTGTTCTTGATTTTAGGAGAAGAATTCATTCCTCAACTACAATGTATCCTGTATCCTTACTATGCCTCAGTACATGAGGCAGGGCTATGGCAAGATGCTTATTGATTTCAGTAAGTGAAACTGCTAAGCTCTGCATGGCAGGGAACATGTGAATACTGTCTTTTTGTCCTGTGGCCTCTACAATTCCTGGCTTGTAGCCTGTGTATACTGGTATTAAGTGAATGAGCAGGTCGGCGAAACCTGAATATCATCAGTTGGCCTGGTACACATTGAATACAGGACCCTGAGCTTGGTAGCTGATAGTAGGAGATATAGAGGAGAATAAAGTAAGGTTGTTAGGATGATCCCAGCTTGAGATTTATGAACAGACCATATATGCATAAGACATCAAATCTGTTGGTGAGTGTTGGGGATTTCAGTTTTGTAAGGGCTTTTCTAGAGGCAGCCTGTATACCTGATAGAGGCTTTGGGCCTCATTAATTGTGGCTTCTGTATTTGGGAATTTGCCTACTAACTAGAACTTTATTTGTAATCCCAAAATCAATACTCTTGGCAGCGTATTGGCAGCAATACTTTTGCTGTCATTTGTGGATATGTGTGTAGCAGCAAAAAAGTCACCATGCATTTCCACCTGAGGTCAGACAAGGTGCCTTGTTTCAGCTCTCAGTATAATCAAATGTTCTTTCTACGGTCTATTAGTGTCACTTTTTCATGTTTTTGTTGCTGATTTTAAATGGCGCCTAACGTAGTACTGAAATACTGTCTAGAAAGCCTTTGATGTACATTACAGAGAAATATGTATTGCACTTCATTCGGCATAGGTTATTGTCCTGTAAATTCAAAGTTACTGTATCAACAATATAAAACTGAAGTGTTGTTAAACAGAAATACATAAAAAGGTTACATATTGATTGGTTGACGAAAATGTGACTAGAGGCTTGCAGGAACCTAATTCTATTTTCCTAGGAGCAATGATTCAGTATTTTATAATTTAGTGTTTGCTGGGACTTTTTAGAACAAAAGTACAGTGAATAACGAGAATCAATTTTATCTTATTGCCATTCACTGTCATTCCACATACTTTAATCAAAATTAGAATTCTAAGCGGGGGGGAAATTACGTATCTTTAATGGCAGCTGCGGTGGTAGGCCAGGATAAGCGGGAGCTACTCGGTGCCCACCCTTACTGGGACTCCTCCCCACCGCCTGCCACTTCGGGCACTGCAACATCCCCTGAGGGGTCCCGGGTTGTGAGAGGGTGCAGGCAGGCCAGGCTGAGGGACCCCACTGGTACATGAATCTTGGTTTACCTATATTCTCACCCTCAGTTATTTTAATATTGCTAAAAGATAAGGTCTCTTACATATAAAAACACCCAAAAAAGTTCTTAATATTATAAATTACAGTATTCAAAATACCCTTATATTGTGATTTTTGTTCTTTAGGGGAAAAATCTTATTGTTATTCAGATCCAGGTAGATTTGATATATTAGAATTGATAGATGTGGCTTGTAAAACATTTTTAATCTGAAAGTTCCATCTCTTTTTTTTCTTTGCTATTTAGTTGTTGCAGAAAGCAGGTTCATTTTCCAGTATTTCCCAGACTGAATTTTGCTGACTGTATCCCCATAGTGTTAAATGGTAAATGTTTAGATAGAGGCTTCTTGAGATTAGGGTCCCCCCCAACTACTTCATAGGTAGTACTGAGATAATCTATTTTTTTAAAGCAACTTTACTGAGGTGTTATTTACATACCATACATTCATCCATTTTAAATGTATAATTCAGTGATTTTTTTTTTTTTACTACATTTAGAGTTGTGCGATAATCTTCACAATCCAGGTTTAGATTTTCATCTTCCCCTCCAAAAAGTCTCATATTAGCAATGATTAATTTCCCATTTCCCCATCTCATCAGTACTAGCATCTACTAATCCACTTTTTTAAATCCTTACCCAAGGATATGTTTTTGTTTTTTTTGTTTTGTTTTGTTTTAATGTGATTTAGAGAAAGAGGGAGCAAGTGAGGGAGAGAGAGAGAAACATCGATTGGTTGCCTCCTGTACATGTCCCAACCAGAGGTCAAACCTGCAACCTAGGTATGTGACCTGACTGGGAATCGAACCTGCAATCTTTGCTATATGGGATGACGCTCCAACCAACTGAACTGCCAGCCAGGGCTAATCTTTTTTTTTAAATACTTTAAATTTTTTTTCCATTACAGTAGACATAGTAGGTTCAGGTGTACAGCATAGTTACTAGACATTTATATAACTATGAAATGATTATCTCAGTAAGTCTAGTACCCATGTGACACCATACAAAGTTATTACAGTGTTACGGACTAATCTTTTTGTCTCCGTGAATTTTCCCATTCTGGACATTTCATGTAAATGGAAGCATATAGTATGTGCTCTTGTCTGTGTGGCTTCTTTCATGTAGTATCATTTTTTCGAGATTCATCCATGTTGTAGCATGTATTAGTACTTTGTTGCAAAGACTTTTTATAGCATTGAAAGAGAAAGCATGAATGACTGATGAGAAACTTTCTTCTTTAGCTCTTCATCTTTAGAGGTTTCTCACTGAAAATCTTTTTAAGATAATTGGATTACATTAGGGGAAGGCAATATCAGGACTAGAAAAATTCATCAGGGCTTTTACCAGTTTATTGAAGGATATGATAGGCATATATACCAGTATAAACCTCCAAGTGAAAGATGCACAGGGCAAGGTATGAGGAAAGAGTGTAGAGCTTTCATGTCCTCTTCAGGTATAGTTCCGATAATCTATTAAAGTTCAAAATTTGAAAAATAAAAGCTATATAATGAAATGGCTTCCCATCCCAATTCTTATGTATCCTGTTCCCAACTCACATCTACAGATAACAATTGCTATTAAAGTTTCTATTAGCCTTTCAGAATTTTTCAATGTCTATTATAGTAAATGCAAATACACATTCTTCCCCTTTTGCTTATACAAAGGCGGCATACTCTACAACAGCTATATAGCATTCCATTGAATGAATGAAATGGACTGAATCTAATTGATACTGCAGAGTACTTCCATACAACTTCTTCCATATTGGCATATTGTTCTTTTCTATTAGGATGAGATACGGTGTTGCTTAAAAAAAGCCTGTGTTTGTTCCCTGGCAGGTTATTTGCTTTCCAAAGTGGAAGAAAAAGTTGGCTCCCCAGAACGTCCCCTCTCAGATCTGGGGCTCATAAGCTATCGCAGTTACTGGAAAGAAGTGCTTCTTCGTTACCTGCATAATTTCCAAGGCAAAGAGATTTCTATCAAAGGTTGGTTTTTTACTCTAGAATGGTTGTTACCCAAGACGTTAACTCCACTGAATATTTTAACTTTTCCACTTGGCCCTATTCATGCTTTGTAACCTGCAAAGATAACGCTCCATTCTGTGTTTTATCTGGACCTAACAGAAGGCCCACTGAATATGGGTCTTTGAACTTGATTTCTGTAGGGGCCAAGAGTGGTTTCTTGCTGTAATGTCTATCTTTTGTAGTTATTTGGACTGGTCAAATGAATGCTTCATAAACTTTTTCTGAGCAGGTTGGGTTGAGTATCAAATGCTCCAACCATCTGGAAGCCATTTGCACATCCTGTAAGGGGGAGGGCTTTCAGAGGGGGCTTGATTAGGGAGTCTGCATTTGGCAAGGTTCTTAGTAGATCTTCTGTTTCAGAAATTAGCCAGGAGACAGCTGTGAATCCTGTGGACATTGTCAGCACTCTGCAAGCCCTTCAGATGCTCAAATATTGGAAAGGAAAGCACCTAGTTTTAAAGAGACAGGTAAGTTTTTATCACCTGCTTGCTCATCAATGAATGTTCCTGGAAGCCTAAAGAGCAAAGTGGGGCCTTAATCACCCTAAGGGAAGGTAACGTCCCTTCTTAAAGGAGTTTGACTATGTGAACCTTTTTATATGGACTCATTTCTTTAGTGGGCAGTGATGCCTCCATTGGCTTATCCTACCTTATCCTATCAGAAGCTTTTGGTAAGCTCCTGTCTCATTTGGATGGCACTAGTTAAGCAGCTGTATATTGTACACTTCTATCATTCAATAATTTTCTTAGATTGGAGAAAACTACTCATCTGTAGAGGGGAATGAATATTAACTCCAGGGCTTGTGAAAGTGGTTTTAAATTCCTTCCAGAAAGCCATCTCAAATCCATTTTTAATTTTTTAAAAATATATTTTTATTGATTTCAGAGAGGAAGGGAGAGGGAGAGAAAGATAGAAACATCAATGATGAGAGAGAATCATTGATTGGCTGCCTCCTGCTTGTCCCCCATTGAGGATCGAGCCTGCATCTTGGCATGTGCCCTGACAGGAAACGGAACTGTGACCTCCTGGTTCATAGGTTGATGCTTATCCACTGAGCCACATAGTCTGGGCCAGTGGTCGGCAAACCGCGGCTAATGAGTTTGCCGACCACTGGTCTGGGCCATTTAAAATATTTTTAGTTGACTCATATTTATAAATATATCATTAGGGAAGATGAATAATGATTTTCAGCTATTACTAAGGCTGTAGTAGGAAGAAATGGATTCGGTAGTAAAGCCTTTTGTAAGTTAAAGATAATTTTTTACACCTTAGTATATTATTAAACCTTTGGTGATTCCTTTGTTGACAATCATGTTGGAATTCATATATAATGCCATTTTAGTTTAATGTGTGTAATTTTTCCCATTTTTCTCCTCTAGGACTTGATTGATGAGTGGATAGCCAAAGAGGCCAAGAGATCCAATTCCAATAAAACCATGGATCCCAGCTGTTTAAAATGGACCCCTCCCAAGGGCACTTAAAGTGACCTGTTACTCTGAGCCAGCGAACCCCAGCAGTAGGAATCCGTACCCTAGGGATCTGTCTGTCATTTCTGTTGCTCTTGTGATTGGCAAGTACAGTATCCTTTGGGAAGGCCATCCCCCTCAGGACTGTCCTGGCTCCGACCTTCATGTACACTGCAGACGCTGGTTCTGAGGAACTGTTGTTTCGGCCTCAGTGAGGTTGCCCGGATGGGATCTATATTAGACTTGAGTGCAGGTCCCTCATAGCACTGACCCAAGGTGTTCTGTTTGGTACTGTACCTGTCCAGTCACCGGTTCTTTCCTCATGTTCTCAAGCCCCATGAGGTTGTGTTGTGTCTTCTAAACTTGTAATAGTGCTTCTTGCCGCCTGGTCGCCAGACCTCCAAATATAGTTGCCACTGCCGGGACCTTTCCAATTATTCCTTACATATGTTTTTTGGACGGGCAGGGAAGAGGTAACACTTCTGAGTATGTGTGCTGGGAGGGGTCCATTCCTTTTGGATTTCATCTCACTTTAAATATTTTCCTCCATTTTTATGGAAAGACTTGTTTTGATCAGTATCAGGCTGACCAGAGCCAAATACTTTGAAGCTTCACCCAGGGATTAATCTTGAGAACAGCATATCATCTATCTGAATGAGATGGAGAGAGGGAAGAGGTGATTCTCTGCTGAGTTCACCTGTGGGCAGTGGGCCATGTCTTGGTGGAAGGGAATGAATGCTTTTTGCCTCACCAGAAAGTGCCCAGTAGTAAATGTTTTCTTCCCTCTTGACTCCATGACCTTTTTATGTTTGCCGGTGCCAAAATAATTTCCAGTTCTCCCTTTTATGCTGCATGTTAACTGGTTCATTAACTGCAAAACCATTTTCACCAGTACCAGTCTGATACAGTACACACCTTTAAGTTGCACTGATTTTTGTCTGAACATCCTCGGAGAAGTGGAAACTAATTGAAAAGTATCTCCACCCATGACTCAACCAGGCAGAATGGCCACCCCGTCAAGGTTTGCTTCTCTTTTCAACAGTGCCTCACTCTCCCTCTAGGCTAAAGTGCTTATGCTCATCCAAGAACTCCTCCATTTCCTTTTTGGGATTTGCCACCATTCCCCTCTTCTCTGATCTCCTATCTTTGGTGGTATTTAAGTGAAGGAAGAAATGCTCCCTCTAATTTCTCTCTAGCCCATTATAACCTGCTATTTTGGGGCAACTTTTGATGTATGACATGTCACCCTTCCCAACTTGATCGCCTATAACACTGCTGTCTTCACCACAATCCCGACTCTGGTCATTTGTGCCTTTCTCTTGTCATCTCTGTACACTACTTAATATTCACTGTGGGTTGGGGGGAGCTAATTTTAAGCATGTTCAGTGGCAGCTCCCTGCCAGTTTCAGTGTCACTGTTAAAATTTATCCAAAAGCAACTTCACTGGGGGTTTTCTTAAAGGGTAAAGTCCTTTTATTGAAGCTAACCCTTCCCCACATGTGGTAGAATGTGCTGTTCTATATCTACTCAATAAAGCATGTTCTCTGCTTAAGTCTGTTTCACCCAGGGGCTCTTATTACGAAGATGGTGCAGTTCACCTGCTACTAATAGGAAATGCACTTGGGATCTGTTTTCTCTAATGGTAAACTATCGGGAGATGTGGTTTGTGGCTGTGGGATACCTTTTTTCTCTGTGATGCAGCCTATCTGCAGAGGGTATGCTTACTCTGAACTTGTCCAGGTGGTGGAATAAATTCTCTGCCTTCCTTCGGTTCCAACTGATAGGTATGTGTAGCCAGGACTAGTCAGTATTATTCATTTTTTCATTAAGTTCATTTTCCTCTGATTTCAAGGGCAAATGAATCAGTAGGAAGTTGGGATAGATGGGCTACAATTAATTGATGCTTGTGGGAAGGTGGGAATAGGTGTGTCCCTTCTCATCTCCAGGCTCATTAGCCAATAGTGAGCTGTGTCACCTCTCATCATTGACTCTCTCGGGTTGCCCGATTCCTAAAAGTAGCTCTATTTTCCTGCAGCGTTTACCTAGTGCAGGGGAAGGGAGGTTGGGCACTTACCTCTATGATGGAAAGGAGGAGGGTGGGATTTGTATTTGCTGGGGTGGTTTTGCTCACCATGGCCAGTAGTGGTGAGAACCCATCCCTGCGGGCAGCTAAGGATCCTCCTTTGCAAAGTTAAGAGTCCTGTGTGTCACTTATGAGGGGTGGGAGGTGGCAGGAAGAGAAGCTTTAATAAAATGACGCTTAATATTTTTCTTAGTATGATGTGTGCCCAAATCTCACTGTTCTAGATATTTGCATCAAAGGGAAATTATGCTTTCACATTTTGAGACAATTGAAGTCGGTAATATTGACCAGGGGAATGGAATGGTGAGAGGTCAAGGCACTTGAAGCTTTGTGCACAGTCCGGGTCCCCAACCTCTACTGATTGCCACCCCCCTTTCTTTACATAAGGATACAGTAAGTTCTCACTTAACACCAATAGGTTCTGCGCCTTTAAGTGAAATTATGTTAACAAAACCAGTTGTATCATAGCTAATTGATATAAACAAAGTTCAGTTCCTGCCGCATCTCGTCAACTTACAGCAAAATGACATTGAACGAAATGGTGTTATTCAAGGACCTACTGTAAAAGGAAGATTTCTCTGGTTTAAATCACAGGTATAGGAACAGTGTTAAACTTTCTTGTCACCTTTCAGTAAAACTGTCTGTCCCCTCTGACCCCCTTTTTTATCTGCCTGAAAGGATCTCAGCTGCTTGGGCTCCTTCATGAGAAGAGCAAGTCTGCGTTATTCCTGGATCCGGCTCCTGACTACTCATCCTCTCCTAGTTAGATTTCCTTGCTTTAGCCACAGGCTCCCATGCTTCTAGTGGCTTCCACTGCAGGAGAAATAATGGAACTGGTGAAAACTTTTGGACAAAGGGTTTTAGTTGATTCTATTAGCAGCAGGTGGGGGCCAGAGACCTAACCCAGGAAGTAAAAGCTGTGCCCATTCTGGCTCTGCTGCTAATTTAGGAATAAACTGTTTAGTAAGCATCGTCCCTTTACTTACGTGGCTTCCTTCAGTCCTCACACATCATCACTGCAGGTGCATATTCTGTCCCTTTACCACATGAGAAAATTTGCGGCTCAGGTCTCGCTGCTGAGATGCAGGATCGGAATGAGAGCCCTGCTTCTCAGATTCCAAGTTCCATACTTGACAGTGCTGTCTGGTGGCCTCTGTCCCTGGCTTCCCATTTCTCACCAGGGAATAATGAGTCATTTAATTTTTAACATGGTGTACCCTTGATAAAGCAAGATGATGCTTTGACTTGTCCTCAGCTTTGGTTTATCCCTTTAGTTCTGGGCAGGCCCTAGCTGGGGTTAGGAATGTCCTCGAATGAAGTTCAAGGTCAAGATTGGAACTACATATGAAAAGCCAGTATAGGGAAATAGACTACAGTTTGCTTACAGTACACATTCCTTCTGGAATATGAAACAAGTGAGGTGGCTTTGGATCTAAGTGACTTTCAGGGTGGTCCTACACGTGCCTGCCAAATGACATTAAAGAGACTTTGTTTATGAGAGGTGCTAAGATCAAGCGCCTCAGCTCAGCAGTGATCATTGCTTTTGAAAATACAGGTATTGAGTCTTCTTTAAAATTCACATAGTGAGACTGCACACATTTATGTATAGCTGAAAAATTGAGCCCTTGAAGTCCATTCCTGGACAGGGGTTAGGAAATAAGTTACCCTGGTTTGAGAAAGCAGGGATCTGGCTTCCTGCCTGCCTTCACAAACAGAAAGGCATAGCTAGTTCTTGGTGTGTGCAGGCTCAGATGACCCACTCAGTGAGGGGAAATGACAACGAGGGAGAGGCCTGGCTGCCTTTCAGATGCACATATGTAGAAAACTCTGTACCGGGGTTTTGCTTGTTAATGAAAATAAATGTGATGTGTGCTAGGAGTTCTAGAATTTTAGAAACTATTTTAGCTATGCATTGGGATCATGCAATGACAGTTGGATCTCCACTGGTTTTACCTCGGCACTTTTTGATACAAATTTGTGTGACATCCTCTTTCAGACTGCTTCCTAGTGTTGGGGGCAGTATCACTGCCTACTTCCTTTGTGGCATCTTCAACAAATACCAATAAATGTTACTAAGGAAGAAACAAAGGACTGTCCAGTGATGAATAGTGTCCCTGGTGCTGAATTATCAGTTGCGTCTTGTGCAATACTTATAGATGCAGGTCATGCCACCACTGCTTCGGGGCTTGGGGTTTGTTTATTTGTGCCCAAGAGTGGAGAAAATAACCTGTGCCATTGCACAACTTTGGCTCCATTGCCCTCAGATGATCTGTGTGAGATATAAACACCTTCGTTCTTGACAAATCATGTTCATTCCAAGAAATTCGTCTTAACTGGGTATTTGTTTCTGGGAAGAGCTCACTTTATATTTACTCTGTTCCGATGTTATTAGAAACCTGTACTCATCTCACAAAAGAGGTGCAGTACATCACCTCCAGAGATGGCCAGTTTGTCCCATCTCATGTGTGGGCTGGACTTCTGACTAATTAAATGTGGCAGAATAGCCCTAGCCAGTTTGGCTCAGTGGATACAACATCAGCCTGTGAACTGAAGGGTCCTGGGTCCGATTCCAGTCAAGGGTTGCAGGCTCCTGGCGGGGGAGGGGTAGCGTGCAGGAGGCAGCCAATCAGTGATTGTCATAATGGATGTTTCTATCCCTCTCTGAAATCAATAAAAACATTTTTTAAAAATGTGGCAGAATATTCTGGCAGCTTCCACTTTTGCTCTTGGAACCA
The DNA here is from genome assembly GCF_963455305.1 of Plecotus auritus. Taxonomy (NCBI): domain Eukaryota; kingdom Metazoa; phylum Chordata; class Mammalia; order Chiroptera; family Vespertilionidae; genus Plecotus; species Plecotus auritus. Next base: position 12,227,966 of record NC_137774.1, read on the forward strand.
GCTGACATACAGTATTCCCAAACTGGAAGGTTGAGTTGAACTGAATGTTTTGTGAGGGACTAAATAACAGACCACGTGTAGAACTGAAGGCTACAGCCAACAGCACCAAAAATTCAAATGACATCCTCCCAGCTGAACACAGCCTCCCTGCTGATAACTTACATGGTACAGAAACATCCAGCTGAGTCCTGCCAACCTAGAGAACTGTGAGAAACACTGTTTTAAGCCATTAATTGTCTTAGGATGGTTTGATAACAGCAGTAGGTAAGTCAAAGAAGAGGGCTGTTGAAACTAAAGGGCTGGGGCTCAGTTTGGCCTTGTCGGTTCCATTAACTGCTTTCCTGTGATGGGAAGCCAGATGTGCCCAGAAAAGGAACACCACCTTGTGTAACTCCAGGAGGGCACTATTCATATTCCATATGATGGCCCTCAGAGCCACTGCAACCCGTTTGTTCATTCAGCATATCTCAGCTTGTCAGTCAAATTGCTTCTGAGCCCCCTGCCTGGCCTTGGAATTCTTGGCTACCTCTTATGGAAGGGGATCAGGAAAAGTGCCCATTCTACTATCAGAGACCTTGCTTGTCACTTTCCTGCTCAAGAATTGACATGGCTTCCCATCGCTCAGTGGATTAAGTTCACATTCTGGCTTTCAGGTTTTCCCATGAGCTGGCTCATCTAATAGTGTTCTTTTCATCACTCCCCTACACACAGATTCACTGTGCAACCCCATTAGTCTCTAGTCCCCTTCCTGTTTCTACTGGGAAAGCCTCCAACATCCCCCGAAGCATGTCCCATTAAACACAAAGTAGTACTAAGGGCAAAAGCGATACTTGGAAAACACCGTGTTTAAGTTGGATATCGGTATGTTTCTTGACTTCATGGTTTTTCATAGCCTCCCTCTTGGGGTTTCCATGAGGAAGAGACAGAATGTAACATGTCCTGGAGTGATCTGGAAGGAGCCTCTCTTTTTTAAGTGATGAGTTTTTTATTGAGGTAAAATTCACATAACTTACAATTAACCATTTTTAAGGTGAACAATTGAGTAGCATTAGTACATCCCAATGTCATCCAATACTGGCCTCCATCTAGTTCCCAAACATTTTCCTCCCACGGGGGACCCCATACTCTAATGGGTGTGGAGTTTCCTTTTGGGATATACTTTTTAAATATATTATTGATTTCAGAGAGGAAGGGAGAGGGAGAGAGAGAAAGACATCAATGGTGAGAAAATCATTGAGCAGCTGCCTCCTGCACGCCCCCTACTGGGGATTGAGCCCACAACCAGGGCATGAGCCCTGGAAGGAGCCTCTTGAGAGACCAGGATGTTGGGGGTGGGTGGCAGCAGACATTTGGAACTTCCCTACCTGATCAACCAACTGAGCCACACCGGCCAGGGCTCCTCTTCCCTTCCTTTTAAATAGCTTAGTGCCACCCTGTCCCCCCAAGAATCAGATGCCCTAAAACATCACCCAGTTCCTTTTTGTAGAGGGACACACAGATGGTCAATGTTATGTAGCCTAGTGAATTGATGAACCTCCTTTACTGCTGAACCCACAGAGCTCCCAATTCATTCAACACCTTGATGTTTATTACCTAAGTTTGCCCTCTAGGATTTTATTTTGGTTGATACACCCCTTTCTAAGCATCCTGGGGTCCTCTGTGTCTCACCTGCCTATAAACCACTGGGCAGGGACAATGGTCTCCCCATCAGGCTGGGGCTCCCTGAGGGTGGGAAGCGTTTCATTCCTCTGGAGCTCTTTTGAATGCCCAGGGAATGACTGATTGCCTGTGTCCCCATAGTCAAGCAGTTACCCTATACAAGGGAATTGATGAAGGACCTGGGATCCAATTCTCCAACTCAGAAGCCACATGGATTTGGGTCCTTGAGATCATGACTGAGTAGGGAGAGTATGTCTGCATTCAGGCTGGGGCTCTTGTCCGTACCTGTGTTGCAAACCAATTTTCCCATTCAAGGGTGGGGACCAGGGCTGTTAGTATTGCCCTTTGCAATTCTGGGAAAGGCCTCCTGGCCTGCGGATGTGACAAACTGCTGGGCATGATGCAGAGCCCAGGCCACTTCTGCCCTCTGCCCTGTACTGGAGAAGAAGCCATCACTGTTCATTTATTGAGCCCCTACTATGTTCTGGGCACAGGAGATCGAGAAGGGGCGGGGGCAGACTCATCCTGCTATGCAATGAAATAAGAGTGCTGAGGGAGGACAAGGTCACTCCAGCATGAGACTGTGACAACAGTGCCCATTTATGCATGACCGCTTCTTGAGACGGAGAGTCCTGGAAGGAACCCCACGGTGTTCATTGCGAGCCTGGTGGGACATGCCAGTGTTGAGCACAGGACAGACACACAGAGAAGAGAGTTGGCCTGGCCGGCTGGTCAGCTATAGCATCCAGGTATGGAGAAGGGTTTTCATCTCTGGGAAGCATGGGATGGGGGCTCTCACTCTGGCCCGTGGTCCTCACCCTCTGCCTGGGAAGAGTTTTGTACATGGACGGTGGTTAAGGGAGTGTTGCCTGGCTCCTCCACCCGTGGAGGCCTTCCCTAGTCACTCCACACAAGGCCCTTCATTTCCCTACTTCATGTTTCTGGCTGTAGATATCTAGGGTGATCCAATTACAGACTCATCTGCCATATCTTCCGTTGTTCAGTCAGACGTGCCTTAAGAGCATGGACAGAGCCAACCCTCAGGTATCCTCTGTAAAGGAAGGGAAGTGGAAAGCCACTATTTAAAATCCCAAAGGCCCTCCCGGGGGTGTGGAAAGTGCCTTGGACAGGGAAACAGGAGACACAGCTTTTAGCTCTGGCTCCGTTACCGGCTCACCGAAAGATGACTTAGCATTCCTGCCCACATTCTGCATGAGGGACATTCATTTCCATTTTAGTATTGGGGTGACTCCCATGGCCCTACAAATGGAATGGCTCAACCACTGAGGAAAAAATCTTGGAGGAAAATAGAAGATTCCCCCCATCTTTATCCCCAAGAGCCTATGTTGGAAGGAGTAGGTGTTCTGTTAGGAAAGTGGGAGACCTGCTACCTGACTGTGGGAGGGTTTCCACTCTAGGGACCCCAGCCATGTGACCCAGGAGGACGATGTGGTGTGCCAAGGATAGCATCATGCCCAGGCCAGGGAGACCAGCTCCGTCTGGGCAGGCAGGTGGTCAGGAAAGGAGAGATGGGGCTAGAAGTTAAGTGAGTGAGGGCAGCCTCGGAGGATGTGGTGAGTCCTTAGGGCATTGGTCTTGATCCTGAGAGCATTGGGGGTGAGGGGGGGTGGGAGGTAGAGGGTGGGTAAATGTTGGTTGGTTTTCCTTTGGTTTTGTTTTTCCTTTTCACCGAAGAGTTCTAGGCTGCTCAGATTTGCACTTTTAAGATCCTTGAGGGTGCAAGGTGGGAAATTGATTGATTAGTTTTTCCAATTCTAGGCTTTAGGTAAAAATTCCCCAAGGCAATTTTGAACCTTTGGCAGAACTGAATTCATCCCGGCTTCCTTATCCCTGCACCTACTCCCTAGGCATGCACAGACCACTAGGCCTGAGGAAACAACCAGGAAGCCGAGCATGTGGCCAAACCACGGCTGGCCCCACCCTTGGAAATGCCAGCCTGGCATGTGTGCCCCTGGCCAGAGATCCTCCCCCACCTCCCTGACTTGTTAGAGGCCAGGAGACTCAACCCTCCCCAGGGAACATGTTGAGGGAAAGCTCTGGCCAACACTCACCCATTTTTCTCTTTGGCTGGGTAGGAGGTATTCCTGGAAAGAAGGAATGAGGGCTGCACCACTTCCCTGGGGGCTGGGTGAGGTGTGAAGGGCTCATGGCTCTTTGGGGCTTGATGCCCGAGTTGGGTCTTCGGTGGAACTGCAGGCACTCCCCATTGTCCTCGTGTGGCTGAGCTTCTTGGCTGCTCCTGCGGGGAGGCAGTGTGGAGGAGTGGGAAGTCATTGGCACCTGGCACCGCCTGGGCATCCTTGCAAACACATTGAACTTATCTGAACCTTAGTTTCCTCACTCCTGGTGAAGGGACTGTTGTGAGATTTAATCACATGTGAGCATAGTAGGTGCTCAATAAATGTTCCTCTTATACTCCTATCCCCTGCTTCCCATGGGTTGTTGGATTTGGAAGAGAACTCTGAAATGGCCCGGTCTAAAACTCATTTTGTCAAGGAGGGAACTAAGGCTAAAAGTGTTTGGTGACAAGTTGGTTTTCTCTATTTTTATATTTTTTATTATAACAGCAGTCTTTGAATACTTGCCCACTATAAAAAGAATTATGTAATGTAGAGGCTTGTACAGTAAAAATTAAAGTCCCTGTCTACTCTCTCTCCCTCATCTCCACTTCCTGTCCTAGATATAATCACTGTTGACAATTTGATAATCATCCTCCTAGAACTTTCTCTATGCATGTGTATGTATGTTTGTGAGTATGTCATTTTTTAAAAAACAAGTAGGTTCCTATCATACATGTTGTTATATAACTTGCTTTTTCCACTTAACCAGTATCTTGGAGAACTTTCTGTAACTTTCCACAGATCTGCCACATCCTTTTCAATGGCCACAAAGGCTATATATGGATGTGCCTAATATATTTTGACCAGGAAGCTAGGGTTCTGGCTCAGGAAATCTGGCTCCAGAGGATCCAAAGCATTTGCCTGTACCCTTAGGGTGACTATATTCCCCTACTCAAGGCTTTTATGTATTTCTAAATTCTTGCTATTGCAGACACGTCAATGAATGCTCAGGTACAAACCTCAGCGCTACATATTTCTACTTGATAGATTCCCTGATGCGCATTCCAACTTTGAGGACTATTGTGAACATTTCCTCTAAATAGACAGGTTATGAAAGTGCTGGGTCTTTCATACCCTCACCAACACCACTTAAAAAAAAAAAAAAAAATATATATATATATATATATATATATATATATATATATATATATATATATATAATGTTAACAATAAGAAACAAAACTGCTCTCTGTCCAGACTATTATATCCTTGCCCCCCGCCCCCCGCCCCGGACATGACTCCCTCATTGAGGGCCCTCTCAGGGAACGCAAGTTCATTTTAATAATTCTATTGGAGTCCGGCCAGCGTGGCTCAGTGGTTGATCTTCAACCTATGAACTAGGAGGGCACGGTTCAATTCCCAGTCATGGCACATGCCAGGGTTGCAGTCTCGATCCCCAGCGTGGGGTGTGCAAGAGGCAGCTGATCAATGGTTCTCTCTCATCATTGATGTTTCTATCTCTCTTTCCCTCTCCCTTCCTCTCTGAAATCAATAAAAATATACTAGTATTTTAAAAAAATTAATTCTATTGGAAACAAATAGAACTAGAAAGCTTGGACTGTGGCTTGGGTCACATCTAGTTGCTGATCTGTAGCTCCAAATCCATCCACAGTATCTAAGGTAATGACACCAAATGTGCAAAACATTGACCTCTACCCTTAGGGTGACTATATTCCCATATGCCAGACATATCCCAAGTTTACCTGGTGTAGTTAACACTCTCCCCGTGTCCTGGTTTGGATAATTTATGTGGACACTCTACCCCACCCCATCACATGAGCGACCCCTACTGGTCTGGAAGCTAGGCGCGGGCTTGGTGAAACAACCCACTCAAATTCACTCCTCCATGGGCTGCCCACCTTTGTCACTCACCTCCTGCCTGCTTCCCCATCAGCGGAAAGAACTGGCTGGCTTTGTCCCTCTTCACCTCCTGAAGCTGGAGCTGAATGCTGGGGACAACACCTTCCTGAAAAAGCAGAGAGTTTGTTAGAGCGAGAGGAAGGCTGGCAGGGAGATAGGAAGGGCAGCTAAGCAATAACCGTTTCAGTGACATTTGCTCTGTGCTGGCACTGGCTCTTGTGCATATATTACACAATATTATGCAGTAATAATAATTTATAGTCAGCATTTCACCTACTGCGTTCCTGGCTCTGTTCTAAGTACATTAACATTAATTCTACCTGATCCTCACCAAAACCCCATGATGTAAGTACTATTATGGTCACCATTTTATTTACTTATTTTTTAAAACATATTTTTATTGATTTCAGAGAGGAAGGGAGATGGAGAGAGAGAGAAACATCAATGATGAGAGTGAATCCTTGATCAGCTGCCTCCTGCGTGCCCCATCCTGGGGATGGAGCCCGCAACCTGGGCATGTGTCTTGACCGGGAATTGAAGCATGACCTCCTGGTTCATAGATCCACGTTCAACCACTGAGCCACGCCAGCCAGGCATTGTCACCATGTTATAGATGAAAGCGCAGAGAGATTAACTCATTTGTCCAAGGTCACCAGCTAGGAAGTGAGAGCGGCTCCAGGCCTTGGAGCCGTCACCTGCCTCAGAGGCTCAAACACAGCAGTCATAATTTAATTTCCTCTTCACAGCCACCATATGAAGTAGGGACTATGAGTTATTCCCATTTTGTAGATGGGAAACTGAGCGTTATGGAGGTTAAGTGATTTGTCCAAGATTCCACAGGAAGTGGTAGAGCCAGGATTTAAACTCAGGCAGTCTGGCTCCAGAGCCTGGATTCTGCTCCACCTTGGGACGTGTCTCCAACATAGATAAGGAGGGATCAGCTGAGGGACTCAGGGTGGGCACCCTGTAGGCAAGGCGAGACTGCTTCTCCTCCCAATCCCAGCCTGGTCTCCTTTCTTCCTCAGGCAATCCCCCCTTGTCCCAGATTCACCCTGCCCTAGCGCCTGGGCCTCCCATGAGGAACGTGGCCTGTGGCCTGGGGTAGAGCCACTGCTTTGGGCAAAGACATTTTCTTTCTTGAGCTAATGCGGTGAAAGTTCTGGACCAAGGGCTATGGATTGAAGTCATTCCTCCATTCGCCTTGGCCAAAATTCTCTCCTTCTGTGGCCCCCTGCTAAGAGGGGGAGAGGCTCACTGGTGGGAGAGTGACAGTAGATGACATTCATTAGACCTTCACGTCTCTGCCTGGCATAGTGCCTGGCAGACAGAAGCTCAGCCCGTGTGGGTTAAAGAACGCTGAAAGGGTCTTTCTCTGACAGTGGGAAGAGGATGGGGTCTCTTTTTCCAGGAAGGCTGAAGACGGGGTGAGCGAGCAAAGTGATGAAGCACCTGCCAGGAGGCTGGGAGCTGGGGGAGTAGGGGGATTGGGGGCTCCCTCTTCCATCCCCAATTTCCCCGGGGGCAGCGCTGGAGCTCCAGGAACCAGCAGGAACCTGTGCAGAAAACCCCTATTCCCCTCATAGTTCTTTTCGTCCCAACTTCTAGGACCAGAAGTGGATTTTTTTCTAAGACTTGGACCAATTCAGTCACTTCCCATCTGCCTCCTCCCCAGGACGTCAGTGGCTGGGGCAGCTTCTCAGACTGGAGTCGCCTCGCCTGGCCAGGAACCGGAAAAGTCTCTTTGGAGATTTGGAGCCATTTCTGGAAAGCTCATGAAAACCACTGTGCCCTGGTGAAAGGCGGCCATCAAGTACAAGCTGGGGAGAATGGCTATTTATAAATTAAATAACACTCACCTTTCTCTCACCCACTGGGTTTAGGGGGGGCGGTTCGTAGGAGACATCCTTCTCTTTCACTTGGGAAGGACTCCTGCCCCCCTCTAAGCCCTCTCCTTATCCATGTAACCCAATCACCCTTGAAAGCGCTGAGGGAAACTGCAGGCAGGGAGCCTGGGAGCAGGGAGGGGATCGGATGGTCCCTGGCAGTGCCTCCACGCCTCCCGTCACCTCATTCGTCTTAATGGTTCCCATATTCCAAGTCCTGTGTCTCGGGAAGCAGAGGGATGGGATGTTAATTGAACATAAAGGAGAATAAGCAGTAGACCAGCTGCCCAGAGAGGTGCCTGCAGGTGGAAAGCCCAGCAGCACCAGTTGAAGTTGATGATGTTCCATGTGGCTGCATAGGGAGTCCCCGTCACAGCTCGGCTGCCCTATGCCTGGGTCAGGTCCCCTGACGTTTGGCACAGACTCCGTAAAGCTTGAAAAATACTGTGAGGGTAACGTATTTTCCCCCATCTTTCCGGTGAGGAAACTGATCTCCAGAGAGCAGCAGTGACCTTCCCAAGGTCACACGAAGTCCGTGGAGAAGCTGAGACTTGAACATAGGCCTCCCCGTCCTTTTGTCTTCTCAGCTGCACACACTTCCACGCTCAGACAAACCAGGAAGGAAACCCACCACGAATGGCTGTTCATTCGATGGCTGTTCCTGTGGCCCCGCGTCCTCACTCTCCTGGGACCAGGAGGAGCCAGGCTTGGCCTCGTCCCACTGTCCATCCTCCTGGAAGCCTTCCCTGAGCACCAGTCCTGGTGGCCTCGCCCCCATCTGACTAGAAGCTCCCCAAGGTCAGGATCTTTGTCTTCCCTACCACATGGGGTGGGACACAGGTGCTGGGTTCCAAACCTCTTGATTTCTCCCCAGCATTTGTCAGGGAATGAGAATTCTACTTGTGAGAAAACAGTGATCCTGTCCACGTTGCTTCCTTTGAAATTCTGAAAATGTCCTCCGATACCCAGATACATAGTCAGACCTTGGGCAAGGGGTGCAGTTGTGCTTTTGAAGGTGCGTAACCTTGGACAAACGACTTGACCTTTCTGTGTCCAAATTTCCTTATCTAGAAAATGGTGCCCTAACTGGTTTGGCTCAGTGGATAGAGCGTCGGCCTGCGGACTGAAGGGTCCCAGGTTCGGTTCCGGTCAAGGGCATGTACCTTGGTTGCGGGCACATCCCCAGTGGGAGGTGTGCAGGAGGCAGCTGATCAATGTTTCTCTCTCATCGATGTTTCTAACTCTCTATCCTTCTCCCTTCCTCTCTGTAAAAAATCAATAAAATATATTTTAAAAAAAATGGTACTTTCCCCATAAAGTGGATATGAGAATTAAATGGGTTAATGTTCATAAGGCATTTAGGACATATATGTTAAATAGGTGTTAAATAGGTTCTCTCCCCCCCCACACACACACCCCTATAGGCATGTGTCCCTTTAGAGCTCAGTCAGGCGAGGGGCCATGGCCTTGAACCTACCTACAGGGGGAAATCAGACCACCTGCCTTGCAGTGACAGCCTGCTCTCCTGCAGCCACGGAGGGGATCGCCTACCCCTCCACCACAGATCACCCCCTGCCTTTCCCCAAAGTTACCTCCAGGGTCCCGGTTACCAAAGACCCTGCTTCAGTGCCACCGAGTGCCAGTTTCTTGTCACCTGCCACAGTGCAGGCAGACAACCCCGTCAGGAGAAGCAGGGAGAGGCAGAGCAGCATGGTGAGTGCGGCTCTGGGCTGGGACCCTCTGGGAGTCCCTCTCAGCCTGAAGAGCCGCCTCCAGCAGGCCCGTCCTCTGGCTCCTTTGTAGGTGAGGGAGGCTCCACCTGTTCCTTGTCCTTCCAGCTACCCGCTTCTGCCTTCAGCTTATCTGACCTCCCAGGGACATTTCCTGAGACTCCCCTCCCTCCCTCCCAGCTGGAAAGGCCAGTGATATCAGAGGAGGGACCAGACCTCTCCCATCACCGCCCCCAGCGTGATCCCAGGGCTTAGCGCTCTGATGCAACAGCCGCCTCACCTTTGGCTGCTTGCCCTCTGGCGGCAGGTGCACCAAGGGGCAGTGTGTGGGACCCGGTGCTTCCAGCTTCCTGACAGGAAGCCCAGGGGCCTTGTCGTCTTGGAAATGGGAGGGGAACTGGATGGCTCCTCCCTTCCAGGTGCTCTGCCCGCCCTGAGAGAGGCCTCTCCCTGGAACTTAGCCAGTGATCCACCACTTGTCTCCCCTTCCCATCTCTGAGCCCCACTTCCTTAATGTTCCCCCTCTGCCAATAGACCCCATAGGACTTGCCCTAAGAGGAATAAGGAGGCTCCTCACAAGTGGGAACTGGGATTTGCCAGAGAAATGGCTTCCTGCTCGTGTCATCGGCTCTAAGCTACCTTCCCACTGTTGCCAAAGTGATCTTTCTAAAGCCCTACCCCCACCTGTTTCTTCCTGCTTACAAATTTCCAATGTCTCCCCACTGCCCTTGGCATAAAGTTCAAGTTCCCTAATATGGCACTCAAGGCCCTTCTTCACTTAGTTCTGCCCTGCCTCCCATCCATCCATCCGTGTAGAGCAAGGGACCTGCGGTCAGAGAGACCTGAATTCCAGTCCTAGCTCCACCACTAAGTAGCTGTGTGACCTTAGGCACATTACTTAGCCCCTTCAAACCTTAGAATTCTCATCTGTAAAATGAGATTAATAATAGCACTTATTTCCAAAGTTGTTCGAGGATGACATGAGATAATGCATGTGAAGCACTTAGCACAGTGTGTGATGGTAAATATTTAATACCTGTTAACTATTATTACTGTTGTAATCATTGACACTGGGTGAGGCACTCGGCCACAGAAGAGGAATACGCCGCCTTCTCTGTCCTACAGCATCTCACAGGCCAGAGAGGGAACCGCTGGCTGGCAGCTAAGCTGTGTTCAGTTAGTGCCGGCATAGAGATGGGACCGCGGGAAGGGTGTGTCCCCTCCCGGTTTGGCCCATAGCCATTCCCTGCCCCGGGACAGGTTGAGTTCTCACCCCCATGCTTTGGCCTTGGCTGTTGCCTCTGCTTGGACCTCCCTTCCCACCTGGTGAACTCCCACCCAGCCTTAAAGGTCCAGCTTAATGGCTACCTCCTCAGTTGAGTTTTTCTGCCTCTATTCCTAACTCCTGCAAGAATTAGTTGGCTCCTTTCCTGGGCTTTCCCAAGTATCTCTGATTTGTATATACCTCGCAGCTCTCCTTTACTCTCAGGCTGTGTCCTGGGCAGAGGTAGGTGCCGAGAGCAAGAATGGAGGCGAATCCAGCCCCTGCTCTGCTCACGGAGCTGCACAGCCTGGTGCGAGCCTGCAGGCCCCCAGAAGAAGGTGCTTTGCTCTATTTCTCCCAGAGGACCAGCGCGTCTGCCAGAGGGGGAGGTGATCACTCCAAGAGCTCTCTGAGAGTGGGCTGTCATATATGTGTACCTGGCACACAGTAGGTCCTCAAGAAACATGCAGTCTTTCTGAGCTCAGGCCAGTGAAGGAAGCGATGAATCAAGGTAAGTGTGGAGGTTTGAGGGAGGATAGCCATACACATACCACCTTCCTCCCTTCCAGGAATTTCTTTGGTGGATCCCAAACCTGATGGCTTCATTTGCTGAAATGCAGATCCTGCGGCCTGGCCCTATGCTGACACAGCCAGCCCTGGTCTGTGGGTCTGTCTCAACATTCCAGGTGCAGCCACTCAGCCTCCCAGAGAACTTCCCAGAGGCCAGTCGCTTACTACCTCACATTCCACTTTGATAGTTTTACTTTTCATCACCTTTGTTTTCCAGATGTGGAAACAAGGCAGGTTGGGCTTGCTCTAGGTTACTCTCAGAATTGGTGGCCAAAACCGGTTTGGCTCAGTGGATAGAGCGTCGGCCTGCGGACTGAAGGGTCCCAGGTTCGATTCCGGTTAAGGGCATGTACCTTGGTTGTGGGCACATCTCCAGTGGGAGGTGTGCAGGAGGCAGCTGATCGATGTTTCTCTCTCATCGATGTTTCTAGCTCTCTATCCCTCTCCCTTCCTCTCTGTAAAATATCAATAAAATATATTTTTAAAAAAATTGGTGGCAGACGAGAGGCCCCAGTGGTCACGCTTCCCACCTTCCACGGAGGCCTCTGCCCACAAGAGCAAGCAACACAGGGCAGAGTAACAGCCTTGGTCTCTGCTGGGGGAGATGGCTACATGTCCAAACCGGGTGACCTTTGCACCCAAGGAGTATCTCTGAGCCTGTTTCTCCATTTGCAAATTGGGGCCACCCTTCATTGGGTGGTGGTCAAGATTTCATGAATTCTCACCCGTAAATAGCTCAGCACAGGGCACAGAGCATGTGCTCAATTAATCCTAACTTCATGTTTGTGATTATTTGACCTCTGGTACCCTGGGCCTCAGAGCCGGTGTCCTGGCCCCGCCAGCGAAGGAACCATCCCGCGTGGGGACAGGATGTGGTGGGTGCACAGAGGGGAGGTGGCAGGGGCCTTGGGGCAGAGGAAAGGGAGGCGGGAAGAAGGGAGAGAAAATCCCAAAGATCCGGAAGGCCGGGAGGGACGCGAGGCCCAGGATGGAAACCGCAGCTATTTACAGCACTGTCCCGGGGCTGCGGTCGGCTGGCGTTCGCGGCCTTGGCATTGGAGCCCGCCGCCCCGCCCGGTGCCCTCGGCCACCCGGGCATGGCCCTGGCCGGCACGCCCCGCCTCGCTCCGTCCACGCAGCCCTGGCGGGGTGGCTCGGGGCCCCGCAGCCTGGGAGGGAAGTGACCCTTGGCTGGGTGCTGGCGGGCGCGGGAGGGGGTGATGAGACCCCGGGTAGGCTGGGCCTGGTGCCGGCGAGGTCCTTCGAGGCGGGTGCGCCTGGGAGGCGCTGGGTCTGTCCGCGGGTGGGTCGCGGCCGTGGCGGGGCGCCCCGAGCGTTGGGTGGGCGCTCTGGATTGCTAAAGGCTGCGGTTTGGCTAAGATTGCGGAGCCGAGAGGAGAATGGGCGCAGGAGGAAAGGATCTTTTTTAAAAGCGGGGAGAGAACAGAGAAGAGGGAAACGCGAGGAGCGAGGGCGGGATGCGGGCAGGAAGCTGACGTTTCCTGAGCGCCTACTCTGCCCAAAGTAGGTGGGATGATCGGTCCATTTTCCCGGCCGGCGTGGGGAGGGCGCGCGCCTTGGATGCGGCCACCAACTATGAAGTGGCCGAGTTGGGATTCGAACCTACTGCCTCCCACCGGATGGTCTTTCACCTTGAGAAACGCCAACGGGAGCGAGAGGGGCGTGGCGGGGCAGGACGAAGAAAGTAGCGGAGCTGGAAGGGGACGCAGGAGGGCGGGGCGCCTGTGAGGGGTCATGGCTGCTGGGTGGGGACCCTTGAGGGGAGGGAGCAGCTGTCTGGCCGACCGTCTGGGTTCCACCACCCAGAGGGCGCTACAGGGGCCCTGCTTCACTCCTCCCGCGCCCTTTCAGCGCCCCCAAGTGGGAGCTCCTGAAGCCTAGTTCCCCTCCTAGAACTCGGAGTTGGCGGATCCAGGCGGGGCTAGAGCCGGGTGGTGGACTCGACCGCTTGTCCCTTGGATAGAGGGGCAGGGCCATCAGGACGCCGGGTGGGAGGGGTTGGTAGGGTGGGTAGCCTTTTGGGGGTGGGCCGCCGCGGTCTCCCCTAGAGGGAGGGATAAAAGTGGCCTGGGGTGAGTGATTGGCACAATATAGCCTTTGCCCCCTGTGCTTGGACCCTTCCAGCTGCAATGGCTAAGACCCCTGAAAAAGGCAGCGGCTCCCCCGATCTTTGAGGTTATATTCATGCATTTATTCAGCGACTCTGGATTTCCTGAGCACCAACAGAGATGAAAGAAACAGACAAGCATTGTAACAGTGTTAACAAGGGGTGGAAAGTGCGCGGCAGGGCATTTGGGGAGAAACAAAGAACCCCACCTTTACCCACGTTTGCATTGCAGGGACACTTCCGACATTTGTCGTGGACAGAACCCGTGAATTGGGAAAGTGGGTCTCTGCACCCAGAGTGCGGAGGGAGCGCACGGAGCTGTTGCCCTCTGTGCCCAGACATTGTGTGGGCCGATGATTGGGCCTTGCTTTTGGCATTTCTAGCCCCTCAGTTATGCCCGGACTATCTCTGGGAGGGTCTGAAGGAATCAACCGGTTTCAGAAAGAAATTCTCTGTCCTGAGAATAATTCAAAACAGCCCCTGACCTTGCCTTTGTCATCAGGCACCTCCCCCACCATCAAAGGGCCCTGGGAGCTCCGCACCCTGTCTCCCTTCTCCATCACCTTTCTCCATATGGCCCTGGACCCACCCACACCGTCCTTTTTGCAATTAGGCTCTACAGGGTAAGACTAAGCATGCACAGTTGGGGGTATTTGTCCACCAGAAGGATTTAAGTCAACAGAAAGGAAGCAGAGCATAGTGGCTAAGAGTAGGTGTGCCTCGCCAGCACAGCCAGGTTCCATGAGCCTGAGAGGGGGCGGTGAAGGACTAAGAAAAGACAGACAAGAGAGGAAAGCTGGGTCTAGGTGGGACGCTGCCCTCTCTGATGGAGAGACAGCGCCATGGCCTTCAAGCCGGGTCTTCATTTTATGGCCAGTTTCCACCAGGCAAAGTTAAGGGCGTGGTTACAATGTTCTCCGGGGTTTCGAATCTACTCAATTACACGCACCTGATCAAGCTTTGTTTACTTGCTGCACCTCAGGCAGCCTGTATCACTCAGCCACCTGGGAGCCGCTCTCTGCAAGTAAGACTCTGGGTTCAAATTCTGAGCCCGCCATTTACCATCTGTGTGACCTCAGGCTTTCTGAACTTCACTTACCTCATCCAGAAGATAGGGGTAATAATACACTCACTTCAAAAGGCTGTGGAGACGGTTAAAGACTGTTGAGCTAATGTATAAAAGGACTTAGGGCAGCATCTAGCACATTGTAAGCTCTTAATAGATGATAGCAATTATTATTGCTGTTTAGTTAAACAAAAACACTCATCCATATTTTACAGGAAAGCCCAGATGAAGGAAAATCGTTTCAGGCATTCCTTGATATGTTGCCATCGGTTGAGTGTTTCCCAAGGAGACAAACTGGTCTCCCCATCAGACTAGGAGCTCCCCGCGGCCAAGTCTCTCAGACAAGGCTCAGCGTGCGGGACCTCAAAGGTAGGGTTCAGGAGCTTCAGGCCTGAGGGCCAAGGAAGGTGTGTGGAGCCCCTCTTGCTGGGGAATGTGGGCTCTGGTCCTGCCCCTTCCCGAAATGTGGAGGTGAAGTTTCTCTCCGGAGTGCTTGCTTCTCCCAGGGTCTGTGTGCAATCAAGGCACCCAGAGTCTGACCCCATCCATTAGTGTGGGAGACGCTCATGCCGAAAACCTGCCTTTTCTTTCTGGAGTGTGGGAGAAGAGTGAACTGCTAATTGAAGTATAATTAGAATGCACTGTCCTTTGTCTACCAAGCGGAGCTTCCAGACCCCACTGTCTGCAGAACAGTTTGTTTCTCGTGTCTGGAGGAGTCTGGAGCCAGCCACGCAGAGACAGCTCCCACGGGTTGGGTCGCTGGGCATGAGGCTCAGGATTAACTCCTGTCCCCCTCTCCCTGACCATTGTCTGGAGCCCTTGAGCTGACGGAGCGCCCAGAGGAATGCTGAGTTCAGTGAGACCCTGTGCAGGCTGCTGGGACCTGGGGAGGGAGGAGACGAGGCCTTGAGTACCAGGCTGGGGTGTGCGGATTTATCCAACAGACACTGGGGCATCACTGGAGGTTTTAGAACAAGGGAGTAATGTGGGATTTCCCCCTTCCACAGTTCCCAAACCCGCTTACCCTCAACAAGGTGATGGTGAGGAGGCGCTGGAGACAGGGGAGCCTTTTAGGAGGTGATAGTGATAGTCTGGAGGTGACATGGCAGGCCTGGGCAGGTGGGAAGAGGGTGTCAGCAGGTCTGAGAGCTGGAGGGATGGAGAGAGGGAGGCTCTGGGAAGGCAAGGAAGAGCTGGTAAGGGGCCAATTTGGACAATCTGACAGTTTGAAGGTCTTACTGTCCAAGGGGTGGACCAGGAGGTGCTTGAAGCTCAGAGTCAAGGTCATAGAGCTTTAAGGAGGCAGTGGGCTGGGATGATGAAGTGAGGGGAGACCAAGCTATCCCAGGGAAATTGAGAATAAAAGGGTTGAAGCAGCAGATTTGAGCAGCTTGAATATTGAAGAGGCAGGTGATGGACAAAGGGGTGGGATGAGAGCAACTGAAAAGGAGAAATTAGAAGGATGGGTGCCTCAGGAGAGGGGACCAAGTGCAGGCATCAACGAGGGAGATGCTTATAACGATACACACATATATGAACAAACATGTCTATTGTAGAGACTAGGAACAGCACTTGCAGAACACACACGGGTGGTCGGCAGTGGCTACTTTGGAGATGGTCAGTAGGTAAAGACAGGGTTCCATCATCTATTCGATGTACCATATTATTTAAATATTTTACAGTGGGAATATGTGCATGTATTGCTCTCACAATTTAAAACAAGATAAGAAGTAATCTAAAGGTCCATTAACATTAACAAGAGAATGGATAACTCAATTGTGACAGTGGAATACTACACAGCTGTGAAAAGGAAGGAATTAGAGTACATGCATCAAGGATAAAACTCAATGTGGAGCAAAAACAAGTGGCAGCAGGACACCTATCGTGTGATTCCATCTACGTAGAATGGAAAAAAAACATTAAAAAATCGATATTACAGATGGATGCATATACATGTAGTGAATGTATAAAATACTCACAGGAATAAGTGATAAATTCAGGAGAGAGCTTACCTGTGGGGGGAGGGCCCAGGTCACTTCAATTTCCTCTGTAAAAATCTGTTTCTTAGCCAAAACCGGTTTGGCTCAGTGGATAGAGCGTCGGCCTGTGGACTGAAAGGTCCCAGGTTCGATTCCAGTCAAGGGCATGTACCTTGGTTGCGGGCACATACCCGGTAGGGAGTATGCAGGAGGCAGCTGATCGATGTTTCTCTCTCATCGATGTTTCTAACTCTCTATCCCTCTTCCTTCCTCTCTGTAAAAAAATCAATAAAATATATATTTTTAAAAAAATCTGTTTCTTAGCTGGGTAGTGAGGATTCAGGTTTGCTGTACTATTATCTATGCATTTCTTTTTTTTAAAAAATATATTTTATTGATTTTTTACAGAGAGGAAGGGAGAGGGATAGAGAGTTAGAAACATCGATGAGAGAGAAACGTCGATCAGCTGCCTCCTGCACACCTCCTACTGGGGATGTGCCTGCAACCAAGGTACATGCCCTTGACCGGAATCGAACCTGGGACCCTTGAGTCCGCAGGCCGACGCTCTATCCACTGAGCCAAACTGGTCAGGGCTATCTATGCATTTCTATATACCTGAGATAATAAATTTTGGGGAAAAAAAAAGACTAGAAGAGAAATATGAAAAACCATGGGACAGAAGTTTGTTTTGTTTTTCATGATCAAGAGAAACGTTATTCATTTTTATCTACTTATTTAGTTTGGCACTGATCTTAGCAAAACGCTAAAAATAAAAATAAATATATATTTGACAGTATTACAGATGTCCCCCAACGCAGAGGGGTTTTAAGAAAGAGAAGGGTCAACAGTATGAAATGAGGCAGCAAGTCCTGCAGTGTATGAGGGGCTGGAGCAGAAGCAGGTTGCCCTGGGGTAGGAGGCACCCACCAGTGTTTTGGGCCCACAGCAGAGGATCTGCTTTCAGTTTTCCTGCTCAGAGTCCTGATAAGAGGGCCCTGAACCCCATTATCAGCCAGTGGTCCTCCTGGGGGTTTCCCACTGTGATCTCTACTCCCACGGCCCCTGGACCCATGAGGGAGCATCAGGGGTCTCACCAGGAATAAATGGAGTCGTTGCCCTGAGAGAGACGCTTCAGGACCCAAAGCGGTGACAGTGGCCCCACCATCAGCACTGCCGGAAGGGCAGATGGGCCCTGAGGCGGGAAGATGGCCATGCTGACTGACAGGAGTCAGTGAGTCTCTGGCACCCAGAGGGCAGGTGGGCGAAGACAGTGTTGAGGCTTGAAGGTTTGAGGAGGCAAAAGCCAAACCCCAGTGCCCAGGCAAGGAGAGTGGGCGATGCCCGGGCTTGGCAGACAGAAAGCGGGCTGAAAGATGCAGTGCCAAGCTGGGGAGAGGGGCTGCCAGGGCTGGAGATCAGAGGAGCGGATGGGGGAGGGCTGGGCACTGTCAGGGCTTGAAGCAGGAGGCTGGGGCGGGGTGGGGGGGCGGCAGTGGGGGGAAGGGGAGGGATCAGTGGAGCCAGGGGGTGGCCGGGAGGAAGTGGGCAGTGCCAAAGGAGCAATGGGAAAGAGCCAGTGCCAGCTTGGGGCTGGGAGGGTGGTGTTCAGGGGACGGAGCTCTCGCCCTTTCTCTTTGCCCACGTCTCACTCTGTTTTGCAACAAAAGCAGATGCTTCTGTTGTTAAGTTGTAAAACCCAGGAGTTTCAGGTTCAGAGGGCTCTCAGGGGTCATCTTTTCCAATCCTTTTTTTCTACAGACGGGCATAGTGATGCCCACTTGGGGGACTGGCCTTTCCAAGGCCCGTCAGGACGGACCTGGACCAAACCTGCCTGTGCGTACAGGCCGTGCCACACCTGGCGGTGTAGAGGTGAGAGCTGGGAGGTGAGAGGGTGTCAGGAACGAAGGGCTCCAGCCCAGCTGGTGTGGCTCAGTGGTTGAGCGTCAACCTATGAACCAGGAGGTCACAGTTCGATTCCTGGTCAGGGCACAGGCCTGGATGGCGGGCTCGATCCCCAGTGTGGGGCGTGCAGAAGACAGCCTGTCAATGATTCTCTTCATCACTGATGCTTCTATCTCTCTCTCCCTCTCCCTTCCTCTCTGAAATCAATTAAAAAAAAAACCCCAAAACACCATATATGTATTTTTTTTTTTAAGAGTGAAGGACTCCAGTCTTGGCAAGGGAGCCAGGGGTCCTGTTGAGAGACAAGGCTAACAATCCAAAGCCAGCCAGCAGTGGAAGGCTAAATGCAATGCACCACTGGACGATGCTCTGGGGCAGCAGAAGAGCAGACCCCCTGTGAGCTGGGGCCTTTGGGGGATGCAAGGGTCCCATGGGAGCTGGCACTTTGGCAAAGCTCAAATACTAGTAAATGGGGGGCATTTGAATTCATTAAGAATTGACTTTCAAATCCAATGTCCCACAGTACTGGCAGAGACTTAAAAGATGAAAATACACCACAAACATGGAATTGCTGCCATGTGTCCGACCCAGTTGTCCTAGGGGGTCAGGGTGTGAGTCTCCTGATCAGCAGAGAATCCCGAGGCCTGTGGGTCTGTTGGGGCCCAGAGGCAGGGGTTCTCTTAGCTCCATCAGCTGCAGCCCAGGCACAGGTACTGTAGGCCCAGGGCAGAGCTCAATTGGGACGTGCCCTGCGGAACATTGATCCCCCGCCTCATTTCACGGTGGAGCAGACTGAGGCCCTGGGGGAAGTAGCATAATCTCCAATGCAACCTTTTTTTTTTTTTTCAACGTTTCATTTATTTCTAAGATGCATTTGGGGCCTTGCATGTGACTGACGAAGTGCTTGGCATTCTGGGAGGGTGTTGGCCTGAACTAGGATGCCCCTGAGGGCAGGGAATGCGCCTGGATGGGTGGTCAGGGGAGCGGGTCTGGCTTGGCAGAGACAGAAGGGTGAGCATCTGCCCTGCTGTCCTCTGGTCAGGGGAGGGGCCAGCAGCGGCTGAACCTGGGGACCCTCACCACTCCCTGTTTGCCTGACTGCTTCGGAAGGGCAGCCCACCATGGGGCGAAGGGTGGGGTGCCCAGCAGCTCCCGGGGGCTGCAAGATGGGAGCCATTTAGCCTCCGCAGTCATTTGACCCCTATGACTCAGGCCTGGCCCTGCCCGTGGAGGGCAATGGGCCAGTCTGAGCTCATCACCGCTGCCTGGAGCCGAAGCGGTAAACAAGCTCACCCTCTGCCTCCCGCCCCTGAGAGGAAGCAGGGAAGAGGGTGAGGTGGGGGGCCCCAGCACTCCACCTCCCTGGCCCAAACCACCTGCATCACGTAGCTGCATATCATGGGTGTCCACCATGGATGGGGCTTGCCAGGTGTGTGCTGTGGGCGATGTATGCAGAAGTGTGTTTGTCTTCCCACATGTCCTCGGGGAGCTATGGGGCCAAGCTGGCCAGGGTTCACGGGGACCCCTTCACCCCATCCCTGGAGTCGGGGCCAACAGTCAAAGGCTGGGCCTGAGGGCTGGGGTGTCCCTATGGGGTAACACCTGGTTTGACCTGTTGGATCTCGGCCTCCTGGCCTTCAGGCCTCACAGCTCAGAGCCATGTTCTAAGGGGCGTCTATGGCCTCGGGGAGCCTCTGAAAGGCTGTCGTCAAGTGTTTTGGGGCGTGTGCCAGCCTCCCCGGTCCGCGGCAGCACGTGAGAGGACCCCATCTTCAGCATCTCCCCTCTTGCTGGAGACCCATGACCCCTTCTCTCCTATGGCACTCCCCCCTCCCCTCCTCTGTCCCTCACGCCTTTCTCTTTCTCCCTCCTTTCCTTTCACACCCCTGTCCCAGTTTTCCCTCCCTCTCAACACAGTGGCCAGCATTGCTATTTGTAGCCACCAGGTGGCACCAGTGCCTCATGTGTCCCTCCATGCTGGGGTTACCCTCCCCAAAAGCCCTGGATGATTAACCACCTTTAACCCTTCACCACACCCACACCCTATCCAACGCCTTCCTGTGAGTTTAAACATAGAGGAAAACAAGTAGCAAAATATGGGCAGGGCCTGGGTGCGGGCCAGGAGCGCCCAGCTCCCTGTGGATGCGCTCGTATCTCCTCAGGGGAACATCTCGAGAAGGGTGTCAGACACATGACAGCATTTCCTCCTAGGCACGTGGAGGTCCCGGTCAGCATCCCCACTTCACACAGGAAGAGACGGGAACCCAGAGAAATAGTCACTTGCCCGAGGTGGGCCCGGGTTCTCTTTCCCCCTTTGGTCTCTCTCTGCATCTTCGTGTTCTGTCTCCTCTGAAATGTAGAAAAGGCGGCCCTTCTCTGCCCTCTGGGAGCCCCCAGGCTGATGGGTAAACACAACCCCGGGGGCCCCAGGAGCCAAATGAATGGGGGAGACAGAGGTGCCGCTTCTGGGAGCCCTCCTGGTGATGAGCCAGAGCTAGGTGGAGGTGATCAAGGCAGGCTTCCTGGGGGGAGGGGGGGGCGCAGGGCAGGAGCTAGGACTGAGGGAAGGTAGGCTGAGTGAGGGCAATGCCCTCTCTGGATGCTCTCAGGCCAGGAGCCGCTCAGTGACCCTCATGAATGGGGAGCAGAGAGGGTGGGCGGTTTCAGCCCTGGAGGCAGTGGAGGGGATCAACTTGGGCTAAGCTCTCCTCCTGACCCATCCCCCCCCCCCTCACTCTCTGTCCCTCTGGGAGGCCTGCTGTGGGCTGGGGACAGGAGGCCCAGGGTGGGGTCCCTTCCCCAGGGCCTGAGCAGGATCCTGAGCCGGCTGTGGCAGTGCCCAGGAGCCAGAGAGGAGCCGCCGCCCCCCACCCCTTGGGGCCCCTCTGTAATTAGGGCTATTTTTAGGCCCCTCTTCCTTCCTATTTCAGGCCTCTGGACTGGGCCGGAGAGTGGGCTGTCCTGGGGCCGAGGGCTGGAGCCGCTAAACTGGGCCGCAGCGTGGGAGCTGCAGCCACAGCGCAGACCACAGCCCGGGGCGGAGTCCTGGCGGGGGAGGGGAGCCGGGACGTGGCCAGGCCTTGGGCCGGCCGGTGGGGGCCCTGCCTTGGTCATCTGACCCCTCCCTGCGCCCCTCACTGATCTGCCTCACCCTGGCCCAGCCCTCTGCCCCATGCCCCCAGCCCTGCTGACTTGAGGTGGCTGACTAGCCCTGAGCCTGTATCTCTGTGTGTCCAAGATTGTGCAGCCCCGGCACCTTCAGAACAGCGCGGCCCCCTGGGAAGCGCGTCCCAAATCTTCATAATAACGACCAGCATGTACTGGGTGCTTACTGTGCGCCAGGTACCGTCCAGCACTTGACCTGTGCTAATTCATTCACCCGGTACAGCAGCACTATGACGTCAGTGCTGGTTTATCCCTGTTTTGCAGATAGAAAAACGGAGGCTCCGAAGTAGCCCATTTTTCACGGGCCAGGCTTGTTCTCACGCGGCCTGCTTCAGGGAGCATCTGTGCTGGGAGGGTGGGGAGGGGGCTGCTGAGAGATGGCTCTCTTCTCCATCTACTTCCAGGCTCCGCTCCTCGGGCATGGCTCCCAGGCAGCTGCCTACCGATGGATGATCTGTCCATCGTCTTACGGT
The DNA here is from genome assembly GCF_963455305.1 of Plecotus auritus. Classification (NCBI taxonomy): domain Eukaryota; kingdom Metazoa; phylum Chordata; class Mammalia; order Chiroptera; family Vespertilionidae; genus Plecotus; species Plecotus auritus. The sequence continues at coordinate 12,249,786 of NC_137774.1, forward strand.
CCACGGCCTGTCCTGCAGGCGGAAGGGTGGGTCTGGCCCAGCTGGTTCTAGTTAGGCACAAGAAAGCTGATGAGGGGTATATTTAGCCCTGGTTTCTGGAGGAGCCAGAGGTCTTTCATCCTTGGAGGCGCTGGCCACAGTGGGACTCAGCTTGCCAACGCCGGGCTCATGGGTTGCAGGGCAGACAGGCTTCGGGGCAGGGAATGGGGTCAGGGAGGAGAAGGGGCAAATGTGACCCTGCCCATCTCTACGGCTGGGGGCGGGGGCGGGGAGTGTTGATGCCAGCCGGGCAACTGAGGTCTGACAGACTGTGTGGGCTTGAGGGCTCCTGCAGGTATGGGAGGGCAGGCCTGGGGGAGACCTCTGTCTGCCTCCTCCTGCCCAGGCGTGGCTGGGTGCAGCATGTCCATGGCATGGGGCTATTCTTGGGGCTTGGCCCTGGTCTGGGAGTCTGGGGACCTGTTCTTAAGAGAGGTAGGCAGGGGGCAGAGTTCTAAGGAAGTAAGGGGTGACCTTTCTGTTCTAAGGAGATTGACATGTTTGGGCATTGGTGTTTGGAGAAGGTGGGAGGGTTGGGGGGCAGATCACGCAAGAGAAAAAGAAACAGGCGCACAGAGAGGCTGCCACGTGGTGCCGAGGGGTGCCACGCGCTGTGTTCAGGTGTGCGGGGCGCACCTGTGCCGTGTGCTGCTGGGCGGTGGGCACTCACTGGGTGCTGTGAGGCGGGGCCAGTGCCGGGACCTGCTCCGGTGGCCTCGCGCCGTGGCGTGACTGTGTGGCGGGATTCTGGTGGAATGCAGGTGTGAGATGACCCAGGGGTGACGTGGCATTGCTCCGTGGTGGGGGCCTAGGGCAGCGTGTGGCCCCAGCATGCTGTGTCTGGGGGCAGCCTGTGAGTGTGGTGGTAGATGAGGGCCCAGAGCTGTTCTAAACCGTACAACTGTGAGCTCGCAGGTGGTGTGATTACCCACCTGGATGTGGCCTGTGTGTGAGGCTGCGAGTAAACATGCTGGATGCACAGTGGGGCTCTGGCTGTGTGTGTGTGCTGTCATCCTGGGTGTGACGGGTATGTGAATGCAGCTGGGCTCCCAGCCACCCGCCACTGCAAACAAGGCCTGTTCCTGCTGAGGGTCGTGCCCCATTGCCCTTCCGGGGACCCCCCACCCCCAAGCCACAGGCCCTCTGAGACTGAGGGAGGGAACCCTACAAGTTGTAAGCGCCTGTCTCTCCCCTAATCCTCTCAGCCCCACTCCCTCCGACCATCCCCACAGACGGCAGGCTTCTACCTGTCCTGGGCTGGCGGCAGGGGAGAGAAGGAGGAGCCGGCCCGCCCGCCTGCCCGCCGCCCCTCTGTCGTCTCTGCTCAGACAAAGAGCTCACCCTGGTCTCTGTGGGCGTCTGGGAGACGCTGGGGGGATTAGCTGCCCAAACCGCCCTCTCCCCACCTCTTGCCAGCCCACCCGGCTGGCACCAGCACCTCCAAGCTCAGAGTTGGTGCCCTCATCACAGCCTGTCCAGCCCCTCCCCCCAGTGTGTGTGTGTGTGTGTGTGTGTGTGTGTGTGTGTGTGTGTGTGTGTGTGTGTCCTGCCCCCAGCACTGTGGTGGAGGCAGAGATGCAGCCCATTGAAAAGTGGATCCTGGGACACACACCTTCCACTGCTGGCCAGGTCTCCGCTGGGTCCCTCCAGCATGTGCTTGGCAGGCTGGCATCTTTGTGGGCACCCCTGTCTGTGGATATTTTATTCCTGGTCCTTGCACTCCTCCCACACCGTTGACTGCAGCCCTAATCTTCCATTTCTTCCCTTTGCCTTCCTGGGGGAGGACCAATCAGGCCCATGAGCACGGAGAGCAGGTGGGAGGGAGGGGCTCCCCTCTGGTGAGGGCTCAGCCCAGCCTGGAGAAGGAGGCTGTCGGTCTGTGTGGGGGCAGAGGAGACTTGGGAATGACATTGGGTCTAGGTTGTTCGTTGTGCTTCTGCAGAGCCACCTGTGGCTTTGCTTCCATCGGGGAGCGTGACTAGGACAGTGAGCGTCACCGTCTCAGGACTCGGAGGCTTTGAGACTGGTGCTTTGTCTTGTGCAAAACTAGAAATGATTCTCCGAGTTCTTCCATGTTTATGCTCATTGGATTTTCTCAGCAGAGAGGGCAGGCATAGCTACTCCTCCCGTTTCAGAGGTGCTCAGACTGGGGCTCTGAGAAGTTCCCCGAAGTCACACAGCTGGCGAGCAATAGATCCAGGATGGAACTCTGGGTGTGTGTGTGTGAGTGAGATTCTGGGTGTGACAGGGTACGTGAATGTGCGGCTGGGCACCCAGCCACCCGCCACTGCAAACAAGGCCTGCTCCTGCTGAGGGTCATGTCCCATTCATTGCGCTTCCCGGGACCTCTTTTGACCCTACTCTGTAAGTGAACCCCTCATAATTCCCGTGGCTAGGCCTCTACCTCCTCAGTACCCATCCCTGCCACCCCTGAAGAGTCTGCCCGTCTTGGGAAACTCTGGAATGGAGACAGGCCAGTGGGAGCTGGGTGAGATGACCGGGCCCCTCCCTGAGTCACACCCCATCCTTAAGCAACCAGGGCCCCATTCTGTAGACAGTTCCTGTAGTCCATCCTGTGCTTTGGGGGTTATGTGTGGGAACTCCCTTCTCTTCCTGCCAAATGGGTTAGCATCTGCTTTGTTCTTGACGATCCCTCCATTTTAAGCTTTTCCAGAAAAATGTTATTCTGTAGGTTTAATGAGGCCTGTCTCCTTCGGTTCAGTCTTTGGTGGAGGCAGGGAAGCACCGGCCCCATCCCTTCCATGGATATGCTGGGCTTTCCAGTGACTGGAAGAGGCCATGGAGGGCAGGGGTCTGGCTGCTGCCTTCAATGGAAGAGGTCAATACACATGGACATGGACATATGGACGTGAGGGGGTGCATATGTATGGAGCAGAGGGAGAATGCCCGGGTGAGTGGGTAGAGGATGCACGTGTGGGTTGGTGGGTGAGTGGGTAGATGGATAAGTGAGCAGGTGGACATGTGGATGGGTGAGCGGGCAGCGTTTGGATGGATAGGTGAATGGATGGGGTGGGTATTTAGGTAAATGGATATATGCGTGAGTGGTTGAATGGATAAACTATAAGGTGGTTGCAGATGGCTGGCTGGCTGGATGCAAGGAAGGATGGACTGGTGGAAGGAAGAAAGGCTAGAAGGATGAGTGGAAGGGTGGAGATGGATGAGAGAGGGGGTGAATAGGTGTGTGAGTGGATTTGTGGCAGAGATTTGGGAATCTGGAGGAGCCTTTAAAAAAGAATGGTTTTGGGCAGCTCTCAATTTTCTGGATTGATGGAGAGAGACCACGTTATGGAAACATCTAGAAGACACTGCCTGGTTGCAACCTGATTTATGCCACCTTCAAAGGTGGGTTTTGGCTCACACCTATGAAGTCTGAGGGTCAGAGCACTTGGACATGGCTCATCTTGGGCGTCCATCTTTGGCTCTCCTGAGCCTGCCATCATCTTCCTCCCATGCTGGGTGGCTCGGTGTCTCCTCCTAGTCGGATACAGAGTGCAGAATAAGCAGCTGTAGTTCTCTGGAGGGCTCACTCCGCCCCAGGGTCGGGGAAAAGGGACTGAGCTCGCTGAGAATGTGGGGCTGCTTCTTCAGCTTCCCTGAGATTCAGTCAATACTGGAGGGACCCAAAGTCACGGAGACTAGCCTGGCGTCTTCCAGGTGGTGTGATGCTGACGACACAACAAATTGACAGCAACCCCACTGCCCTGACAACAGAGGGTGAACACTGGAAGAGGCACTCTGACCTGGTCCTCCAAACTTGAGGGGCAAATGGAAGGTGTAACAGGACACGTGGAGGTGAGATGCCAGGGACAGGGTGTGCTTGGTGTGGAGAGGGCTGGGGTGGGCTGTGGAATCATCTCTCTGTCCCTTCCCAGGTGCTGGGTTTATTCTTTGCTCCAAGAGGACCTTCTTTTGTCTTCTTCTTGGGGAAAATCTTTCTCCGTGGGACTGCTTTCCATGACAATTCTAGGAGTCTCTTGCATTGAGTGATTGCTGGATGCCAAGCACCTCATATTCATTATCACATTTAAGTTTTACAATATCCTTTCAAGGTAGGGAGAATGTACCCATTTTACAGATGAGGAAACTGAGGCTCAGAAAGTTTAAAGAATATGCCAGTATTATCCATCTAGGTCACAGTGGTCGGCAAAGTCATTTGTCAACAGAGCCAAATATCAACAGTATAACGATTGAAATTTCTTTTGAGAGCCAAATTTTTTACACTTAAACTTCTTCTAACGCCACTTCTTCAAAATAGACTCGCCCAGGCCATGGTATTTTGTGGAAGAGCCACACTCAAGGGGCCAAAGAGCCGCACGTGGCTCGCGAGCCGCAGTTTGCCGAACACGGATCTAGGAGGTCATAAAATCAGGATTCCTATTCAAGTCAGCCTGGCTTCTCTGCCCCTTTGCCACCCCCCTCACCCCCCGCAATGGCAGATCCAGCTGGGGAGAACGAGTTCAAGGAGCATCAGCTGGAAGGAGAAAGCTCAAGAACAAGGAGAAGGGCCCCAGTAGGGACCTGTGAGTGTTTCTAGGGCTGTTGTGTGGAGGCTCACTGGCCTTTATCTGAAATAAGAGGCCGCATGAGGATTTGGGCAAGACCACCAGAAGGACTTTCTGGCCTAGAGGGGTGTAGGCTGGAGTAGGCTGACGAGGGAGGGCGCAAAGAGAAGTCCTTTGCAGAAGCCAGAAGCCATCCTGTGGTGATCCAAGCGCAGCTGACTTGCTGGCCTGAGGCAGGAGGTGGTTAGAGGTCACCCTGGGACATCCCTTGCAGCCACGAGCCTGCAATCCCCTGCTTGGGTGGGAGTTGGGAATCTAGCTGGAGTTTTCTGGAACCAAGGAAAGGCAAATCAAGACTGGTGCTGGGGCTGTTTGGAGCCCACCTCTGGACCCCAACAGTGGGGGCTGGGAGATGCCAGGACATATTTTCGGGGAGACAGGAAGGTTGTAGCTGTAGGCACCATGAGGGAAGTCCGCGCTGGTCCCCAAGCTAGGCAGTCCCTGAGGCCAGCAGCCTATCATGCCCCTGGGGGTGCCGGGAGGGCAGCAGGGCCAACTGACCCTGAGTCCCAGGCTCATGATGAGGTGGCTCAGACCGCTGGCCAGTCCCGAGCAGCTGGGTGCAGGAAGGCTGGGGGCTGGGGCGGGGTGGGAACGAGGAGGTCCAGGTGGGCCTGAGCAGAGGGTGGCCCTTTCTTTGTCTCCCTCGCCCTGCTGGCCTCCCTCCTCTCTCTTTGATGCCTCTCACCACAGACTTCAAACAGGCTGCCCTCTGCTTCTACCCGCCACCCGCCCATAATTAGAGCCTCACAGGCTGCCTCTCACCCTCACTCCCTTCCCTGCTCTGGATCCAGCTCTGGCTCTCCGTCCTGCCTTTATCTCTCCACTGTCTCACCCTTTCTCTCTCTGTCTCCCCTCTCTTCCCTCTGTTCCTGGTTCTCTGGCTCTGCATCTCTCTGATGCTCTCTCTCGATCAGGGACCAGCTCCAGACGGGTCCTTTGCCTCCCCAGGCTGCCATTCCTTCTTCTCTTTGGTCTGCTCTCTGTCTGACTGTGGACTTGACTTTTCTGTCTTTATTGCCATATTTTCTCTCCATCTCTCTCTACCAAGCCCTGTCTGTCTCTCTCCTTTTCTTTCTCCCTGCCTTTGACTGTGATCTGCCCCCCTCCCTACATTGAAGGCAGCCCTCATCTGTGCCTTTTCCACCCTGAACCTGGACTTGGGGCCTCCACCCGTCCCCAGGCTCCCAGTTGAGATTGCCCCTGGGGCCGTCTGCAGGCAACAAGCTGAGCCAGCTTCTGGCTATTGCCTCCTCCCTGGTTGGTGCCCTCTGGGCTCTGGGCACTGCCTCGGTGCCTCCTACTTCTCCCTGGACTGCCTTCAGGACCTCCCCGAGTCTGGTTTTTCTGGTCAGACTGACCTCCCACCCAGCAGGCTGCCTTAGTGGCCTCTGGCTGGTGGAGCCACGTCTATCCTCCTTCCCAGGAGAAAGGGGGCCTTGCAGGAGCCTCTCCATGGCTTGATGTGGGAAATTGGGGATCAAGAATCCTACGAATCCCTGCCCCCTAAGGCAGTGGGGATCTAGCTGGACTCGACCCCTTCCAGGGCCCAGGTGTCTCTAGAGGACCTGCCAGTCAGGTGGAGGAGTTTCACCCCAAAGAGAAGAGGCTCCCACTTCCCTCCCTGCCACGCCCAGGGTACCTGGAGCCACGGACCCAGGCTCTCCTGGAGAGACTGGCCTTGAGGGGCGAGCCTTGGCAGTGGGTGGGTTGTATGTGGATGGAGTCCCAGGGCTGGGAGCCAGTTGGAGTCTTCCCTGATGCTGCAGTTCTGACGTGGCCTCCCTGGGTCTGCTCCCAAGGACGCTATGAGGAGGGGTGACCATAGGGAAGGCATGACTAACCCCCAGGTTGGACACAATGTTTTCCAGCTGACAGTGCCCTTCCCTCATCACGTGGGAGCCTCATGACCTCCATCCTGGGCGTGGAATGGGATGACCACATTCTTTATACAGATGAGGACACTGAGCACAGGTGTCCCCAGGTGCTCTCTCCAGGGCCCCTCCTATAGGGGGAGGGTGGACAGGCTGGGGTGGGGACTCAGGCTCAAGACAGTGGGGGGCAGGTAGGACACATGTCCCAGGTTGGAGCCTCCTGCCCCTCAGGCCTAGGTGGTTCTGGCCAGTTCTAGATTCTAGGCAAAGTTGGGTGCTGACTGGGTAGATGGGAGCTCAGGAATCGAAGGGCTAAAGCAGGGTCCCCAATATTGGATGTTTCTGGAGACCAGGCCTGGGGGATGCACAAGGGATCAGGTACTTGATGCGCTGGAGGGCCCCCCCCCCCAAGCTGGCCAGACCTGGGGCATAGGGGGCTTGGCCTGGCAGCCGAAGGATGAGTGTGTGTGTGAGTGTGTACATGAGCATGAGTGCCTGTGGGGGTGCTGTGTGTGGGCATGTGTGCTGTGTGTGCATGCACACTCAGTGTGCATGTGGGTGAAGGCTCATGACTGTGTAGAAGTGTGTGAGAAGGTGTTTGCACGCAAGCTTGCGAGATTGTTTCTGAAAGTGAATGAGTGATAGTGTGTTGGAGTGTGAGTCCTGATTGTGTGACTGTGCATGTGCAAATTGACTGGGGTCTCTGATGGCGAGAGAATGTCTACACACATTAATGTAAAAAGTAGGAGGGAGCGAACGGCCATGAGAATGTGAGGGTGCTTAGGAGTGAGGTATGCGCATGCCCTCTATTCTCTCCCGTATTCCTTCCCTTTTCCTTTTTGCTCCCCTCCCTGCTCAGCCACCCTTTGGGGACCACTCCCCAATTCTGGAGGCACGCTGGGACACTTCTTTGCTGGTCCCCAGAGCCCAGGTTGGGGGGAGGGGCAATTGGTTCAGAGGGAAGGGCAGGCTGGCCTCCACCTCTGAAGCCTGGGTACGGAGGAGGAATGGAGGGACAGTGGACTCCTGGTCTCCTTCTCCACCACTGTCCTGAGGCCCAGTGTGGGACGGGATGAGAGAGGGGGATTGTTCAGCGTCAGCGTCTCAGTCCTGTCAGGTCAGCAGGAGGTTCCAGTGGCCTGGGCGCTGGCTCTGGCCTCTGCCCTGCTGCGTGGCCTGGGCCTCGCTGGCTCCTGTCCCTCTGGGCTCAGATCCTCACCTGGGAAGGCTTCTCCTCCAGGTTCCAACAACTGGCTCCCGGTTCGCACCCTCTCCCCTGCCCCAGCACTGCGGCCCGTTTCCCAGCTCTGCCAGCTTGGCAGGGCCTCCAGGCTGAGGTCCTTGGCTGGAGAAGCCTGGAGGAGTGAGGGAATTGTTTTGCCTTTAGAAATTGGGGATCTGGGCTGAGGCTGGGACGCTCACCCCAGACAGACTTGTCTGAGCACACCTCTGCTGCAGGAGGGACAGGGCCTCCCGCCCCCTTGCCCTGGGGGAGACCCTCTGAGCGGGACATGCAGGCTTGTTCTGGGGAACCCTAATCTGAGGGGGGAGGAGCAGCGATGGCTTGGGGACCCTTCAGTGTGATGGAGAGAGGAGAGAGAATGGAAACCCGGAGAACTGGATCCGCACAGCAACATAGGACCATTCCCGGCCAGACAGAACCACGAGATCCCCAGCTCTTACCAAGGCTGGGCTGCAAGTAGCTGCTCAACGCTTTGAATAAATAAATGGAAGAAAAGAGAAGGAAAGAAGGGAGGAGGGAGGGAAGGGAGAAAGGAGGACACAGAGCTCGAGGGGACAGATGGGATGGAGCTGTGAGGCCCTGGGCAGCTTCCGGAAGGTTCCGGGATGCAAGGACCTTCACTCACCCTGGAACTCTGGACGCTCGAGGCCTCTGGCATTTCTTTGGACCATCTCTCCGGGACCCTGGGCCAAGCCACTCTGAGGCGCCAGCTTACTTCTCTCTGCCTCAGTCTCCCACTAATATTTTGGGGAGACTCTCCTAGCAGCCAAGGGCTGTGAGGACTCTTTCTCTGTGGCCCCTCCCCCCCCCAGCTTACTTGGCTTTTGAGGAGGAAGCAGGGTCCTCAGTGGGGGGTAGGGGGGACAGCCAGAGCCCCCCTATTTAATATCTGGCCCCCTCCTCCCCTCCCCAGGTCCAGGAAATGGTGGCCTGCCAGGCTGTCTCCTCCCAACACCATCCTAGTCCTGGGCACAGGGAGAAGGGCAGAGCAGGAGGGTGACAGTGGGGAGAGCCACCCGATCATCCCTGCATCTGACCCCAGGCCCTGGCGCTGGGCTGGGGGCTGCTGTGGGGGAGCTCAGGAGGACGGAGCCCCTGGGGTGTGTCTGGGACCCAGCCATTCCCAGGTAGCCTGCTTGGCTGCAGCCTCAAAAGCCAGGCTCAGAGAACCCCCAGGGTGAGCGGGTGGGTGGGAAGCAGGCTCCAGGCCACGCCCTCTTGATGGTTCCAGCATCTCAGACCTGCTCTGCCTCCCTGTGCCCTGGGCCTTATCTTGCAATCAAAGGCGGGGTGGGTTGGGGGGGACCAGTGGGTCCCCAAACCAGAGGCTGGTTCTCTCCTATTTGTCTCTCCATCTGACTGGTTCCAGCTTCAAGGAAGAGGGAGGTGGGGGTGTGAGAAAGGATAGACGATCTAGAATTAAATCCTGATGGTGGGAGGGCTCATCCCCTCCTGGGTGGAAGGAAGATCAGGCTCTGGAAGGCTGCGAGTGGGCTGGCCCTCTGCTGGGTGATGAAGGCCCATCTGACCCAATTGCTCCATGGCGGCATTTGCAGTTGATTGACACCGTTCATCTCCAATAGGGACTGCTTGAGTCTGTGAGCACTTCACAGCTGACCCATTCACACACCTGATTCCATTTTGACCCGACAGCCCTGGGGCGCAGGCAGGAGCGTGGGGACTGTTTCCCCACTTGGTCGGGGAGGAAGCGGAAGAGAGCGCCTGCGGTCCAGGCCTGGTGCCAGGTCTGCGATCCCAGGCCCCTTCTTTCTCACTTTGTCCTGATATTTATCACATTGGGGAACAGTCCGATTTGGTCCTCAGAGCCAGAAACACCGCGGGGCCCTCGTGGGGAGGCTGTGTGTCTGGTTCAGACTAGGGGACAGGGCCAGGGAGGAGCGAGTGGGATCATCCTGGGCTGAGCCCAGGCCTCTCCCCATCCTAACGCAGCGGTCAGTCCCTCAGAGCTGGGGCCGCAGCGGCCTCTGCACACAGACCTCCTTCTGGGGAGGTCCCGCAGGGGAGCTGCCCTCTCTCCTCCAGGGGCAGGGCCCGGCAGCCCCAGCCAGCATCTGGTGGGGGGCACCCTGCCTCTGGCGAAGTGTTTCCCCACTTTGTCTGGGGCCTCCTGGGGGCTGGTGGGAGGCATGGGGTCCTGGTCTGGTCCCAGGCAGCCCTCCATGGGTGGATGGGAGATCAGAACGGGAGATAGGATCTGGTGCCAGTTGCCTTGGGAGCTGAGTGCCAGCGTGGACCCCTGCTGGCGGCTGGCCAGGCCACTCCAGAGCACATTTTCCTCTGGGTGACAGCCTCCTCCCCACGCTGACCCCTGGCAAGAGACCACTCCCCTCCACGCCCACCCAACAACCCAGACACCTCCCCTCCCCATCTGAGGATTCGATCTTCTCCCTCCCTGCCCTGTTTTGAGCTCCTACTAATTCCAGGCACCTGGTGGGTACTTGACTCAGGTGATCTCATTGCATCTGCTGAGCGTAAGTATCATCACCCCCCATTTCAGGACTGAGGGGCTGAGGGGCTGAGGCCCAGGGAGGTAGAGTGATTCTGAGGCACGTGGACAGTGTATAAGGGAACGATTCTCCCTGCCTCCGAAAGGGACCTGCGTAACTTAGGTCGCTAATGCTGGGGGAAGGAAAATACTCGGACATTTTGAGGACGAGTGGACTCGGACTCCAAGCTGACTTTGTTAGCAGGGGACCTGAAGTGCCACGGCCCCTCTGTTATGTCTGGGAGTGAGGTGACCAGTGGGATTCTGGCCCAGGCCTGGCTCACCATGGATCACTGGGTCCACAGACCCAGCCGCTGGTCATTTCAATGGTCCCTGTGTGGATATCTTGAATGGACATGCTTAGTGGCTGGCAAGTCTTTCACACTGTTTTCCTGGCCTGTGAGGTGAGAGCCATCATGGAGGGGAATGGCAAATGGAAGCCTCTGAGACTGCCTCCCTCTTCCTGCCAAGATCATATAAAGTGTATAAATCACATCCCAGGGACAGGGACAGAGATGAATGCCAAGACAAATACACTGGCGGGTTTGGTACATCGCTGAGCTTCCCAAGGTCACACAGCCAGGGGTCTGGCAGAGGTGGGATTCAGTCAGTCAGGCTCCAAGGAGGGTGCAGGTGGAGGCGATGCTGCAGAGGAAGCCTAGAGCATGGGGAGGGCTTTGACTGTCCTGCCAAGGAGCCTCAGCTTGATTTTGTAGGTGAAGGTTTTTTAAATTTTTTTAAATTTATTTTTTAAAATGATTTCACAAAGGAATGGAGAGAGAGAGAGAGAGAGAGACGTCAATGATAAAAGAAATTCATTGATCGGCTGCCTCCTGCATGCCCCACACTGGGGATCGAGCCCGCAACCCGGGCATGTACCTTGACCGGGAATCCAACCGTGACTTTCTGCTTCATATGTTGATGCTCAACCACTGAGCCATGCCGGCTGGGCGGTGAAGAGTTTTTAAACAAGAAAGTTACATAGCAAGAACAGAGAGCCAGACTGCCTAGGTCCAAATCCTGCCCTGATCACCTAGCTGTGTGACCTTGGGCAAGTTACTTAACCTCTCTGTGCCTCATATTCTGGTCTGTAAAAAGGGAATGGTAATAGTGTCTACCTCATAGATTGCCATTAGGATTAGGTGAGTTAATGAGCCTAAGGCACTTTGGGCAAAGTGCATGACACACACTGAGCACTTTATGCTTGCATTAGTGCTGGTGGCTCCTAACTAGACCCCTCCCTTCTCCCTTTTTTCCCACCCCCCCTTCTCTCTTTGAGGAATGAAAGATGCTGCCTTGAGTAATGGAGCCGGTCACCTGCTGTGAGCAGAGGCCCCCCTGTGCCCTTCGAGCTGCCTGAAGCCCCTGCCCATCTTTTGTTATGTCTGTTCGGTGCCTGGGGCGGGGGTGGGGGGGTGGGCAGAAGATACAATTGAGTCACCTGGGGGAAGGAAGGCAAAATGGAAAACGGCAAAGTGATGTGAAACAGGCTTCCTAAGGCGTGCACGTGGCCCTCCGCGTGAAGAGGCGTGAAGGAGATGTCTCCTTGTCCAGGCGGTGGGGTGAGGGGAGTTGGGGCCAGCCCCCAGCAGGAGCTGGCTGAGAAGGGGGCGGGTATGGGGGGGGGGCAATGGAATGAGGGGGTGGGTGGGAGGGGATGAAACCCACCCAGGCGGGGAGGTTGAGGGCAGGCCTGCAGGCAGAGGAGGCTTGGCAGGCTGAAAGGTAGAGACAGCGCCACAGCCCAGGTGGGGAGATGAAAGTGTCTGGAGACGCTCCCGCGCCACCTGTCGTGTCCCCTAATCCCTGATGGCTCCTCCAGGGGCTGGGGCACTCTCCCCAGAGCTCATGGCTCCCTAGCCTGCCCCCTCTACCTCTCAGGAGCATGCCGCACCCCCCCCCCCCCCACTGGAGCCAGGACTGGGGCGTGGACAAGAGGCAGACAGAGCTCACAGATCAAGGGGCTGGTCTCCTGGGTGAGCCGGGCTGGAGGGGTGTCCCCGGGCCTGAGGAGCACATGGCTATTCCTGATGGGGGTGGGGTGGGGTGGGGGTGGGGGAGGCCGACCTCCTCAGCTGCAGAAAAAGGGGGCATCTCCTGGTGGGAATCCATAGAAAAGTTGCCTGGCCCTTCCCACCCATCCCTTTCCCTCCCCCTCTTCCTCCTCTCTCCTGCCTTTGATTCTTTTTCCAGCACTGAGCACAGTGCCTGACATGTAGTAGGGATTTAGTAATCATTTGAATTCATAAGCAGAGCTAAGAATGTGAATTCTATGGTTTCTGTTATGACCCAATGCCAGGACCCAACTCCTTGGCAGGAATGGGGATGGGGCTGGTGATGGGGGCGGTGGCGGGGGGAGGGGACACGGGCATTGAAACAAGAGGCAGGGGTGGGGGATCTTTCCCAGGCGTGTCTACTCCAGAGTCCCAGAGATGCCATGCTCTGCCCCAACCTTCGGCCTTTTCTGAACCTGGGAGCAAGGGGAGGCCTGGAATTGAGAATGGGAACAGGGTAATTCTGAGGCCTGGGCACGCTGCCTTCCTTTCCCCCCCTGGCCTCCTCCTATATGATGAATTCAGGACTTTAATTTGCCTGTTGTTTGAGGTTAACCGCCTTCCTTAATGAGGCTGGGGAGGAAGGAGGCAGGTGGGACGAGAAACTCCTGAAGGGGCGAGGGGTGTGATGGCTTCCCTCGGAGGCCCCTGGGTGGGTGTGTGGGTGGTGAAGGAGGAGATGGTGACAGCCAGCGCACCATCTTGTCCTCCCAGGCAGGGCCCGTGGGAGAACGCCATGGTTCTCATGGGGTGGGGCAGGGGAGAAGACCTCCTAACCCACTTCCCTCTGCCTCCTGGCAGCTCTGTTCAGCCAAGGAGTCAAGACAGCAAACTGGAATTGCAGCAGGACGTTCAAGGGCAGGGACGACGCCCCCCAGACCTGGGTGGTGGTGGGGCGATGGAGGGTTCTGAGGGTGTGGGGAGAGACCTGAAAGGGAGTCGAGGGCAGCGCTCGCCAACCGGTGGTCCGCAGATCACTGGTGGTCCGTGAGGTCCGAAAGGTTGGCGATCGCTGGTCTAGACCAGTGGTCGTTAAACTCATTAGTCAACAGAGTCAAATATCAACAGTGCAACGATTGAAATTTCTTTTGAGAGCGAAATTTTTTAAACTTCAACTTCTTCGCTAAAACCGGTTTGGCTCGGTGGATGGAGCGTCGGCCTGCGGACTGAAGGGTCCCAGGTTCGATTCCGGTCAAGGGCATGTACCTTCGTTGTGGGTACATACCCAGTAGGGGGTGTGCAGGAGGCAGCTGATCGATGTTTCTCTCTCATCGATGTTTCTAGCTCTCTATCCCTCTTCCTTTCTCTCTGTAAAAAATCAATAAAATATATTAAAAAAAAACCAAACTTCTTCTAACGCCACTTCTTCAAAATAGACTCGCCCAGGCCGTGGTATTTTGTGGAAGAGCCATTCAAGGGGCCAAAGAGCCGCATGTGGCTCGCGAGCCGCAATTTGCCGACCACGGGTCCAGGGGGTCAGCTATGCAGGGACTCTGTAGCGTCCTGTGGGTTCAGGTGAGGATCTCAGAGTCTGAGTGGGGACAGCTGGGCTGGCTTCTCAACCTGCAGCCAGCCAGGTACACAGCCCAGGTGTGCAGGAGAGTCGGTCTCCACATTCAAGTCTACGTGTCCCCGTGTGTGTGTGTGTGTGTGTGTGTGTGTGTGTGTGTGTGTGTGTGTCTGAGAGAGGAGGGAGCAGCCTCCTCCATCAGACTAAGGGCTCCCATGGCGGGGCTGTGTCTCCTGCATAAACTGGGGCTCCCCGAGGGCCCCAGTGCTCTGTTCCTGCCTACAGAGGGCGCTCACTCTGCTCACAGCAGGTCCCGGAGGCCCTGAGCCCCCCCACCCCCACCCCCTTGGCCCTCTCTGTTCTCTGTCTACCCACACTCTCCCTCCCTTGCGCACGCGTGCACACGCACACGCACGCACCACCAGGAGACTCCCTTTGAAGTCTTGCTGAGTCGTGTTGTTCTTATGACAGAGTCAACAGGTTGGCAGAGCCAGGGGCTGGGGCCCTGGTAATGAGTCTCTTCCGGGGGAGGGGGCTGTGTGGGGCTCCCATCAGATAAGGCAGCCCTTTGCTGCCTCCCCATTTGCTACTTTAATGAGGGACGCAGCTGGGAGACAGGTGGAACCAGGCCAGCCTGAGCACGGGCACCTGCCTTCCATCCTCGCTGAGATGTGTGGGGTGGCCCCACGACCTCCAGGGTCCCACCAAGTCCTGTGTCCAAGAAGGTCTGACCATCCCTCCCACCTCCGATGGAAGGCAGGGGCCGTGGCGGCCTCTCTCCTTCCGCGCAGAGCCTTGTCCTGCTGTTGGGAAAGGGCTTGGTCCGTCACCGAGGACTTCCTGGGTCATAGGGGCACAGGACATGAACGTGCCTGCTGGGGCCCGGAGTGGGATGGTAGGGGGCCCTGCTCCAGGCTTCGGAGGGCCTCCCTGCTGGTGCGGCCCTGGCGATGTGGGGGAGGGGGTGGTGGATGGGCAGTGGACAGGAGAGGGAAGAAGGAGGCTCAAGAGTCAGCACTGGCCCTGACCGGTTTGGCTCAGTGAATAGAGCGTCAGCCTGCGGACTGAAGGGTCCCAGGTTCGATTCCGGTCAAGGGCATGTACCTTGGTTGCGGGCACATCCCCAGTGGGAGGTGTGCAGGAGGCAGCTGATCGATGTTTCTCTCTCATCGGTGTTTCTAGCTCTCTATCCCTCTCCCTTCCTCTCTGTAAAAAATCAATAAAATATATATATATATATTTTTAAAAAGTCAGCACTGAAAATGATCGGAGGGTCAGATACAGCAGGAAAGGGAAAGCCACGGTCCTCTCGGGCTCATCCTCTTCCAGCACAATTCTCAGGTCGTAGGAGAATGCCGGGGAGAGAGGCCGACCGTGCTCAGCTCGGGCCAGGCCCCTCGGTGGCGACTGGGAGAGCGGCACAGTCCAGCTGCCGGTGAGTTGCACCAACGACCGTCATGGGGACGTCAGGAGGGGCCCAGGCATGCTCCTGCCTCCAGCCCGGCCGCTCCCTGGCTTCACCGGGAGGCTGCCTCTGGGTCGGGTTCCCAGGCTTGAATCCTAGCATCTCCACTTGCTTGCTGTGTGGTCTTGGGCAAACGCCTGCCTCAGTTTCCCCACCTATAAAACGAAGATAATAATTACAGTACCTCTCTCATTGGGACATGGGATGGGATAATTCCTCGTAAAGCTCTTAACACGGGGTCTGGCACTCCTTGGACTCTGGCGATCCCTCCAAAGGCCCCTTTCACATTCTCACTTCTCAGCGCTCCCCCTGGAAGTTCTTTCTGCTGTCGGCCCTCCATCCTGCCTCTGCCTGGGACAGTGCCACCTTTCCAGTCCACGTGGGGAAGCAGGGTAGGTGGGCGTGTTGGTCCTTTCTGGCCTCAGTTTCTCTCTTCTTAAATGCTAGCTCCCTGCTTTCCCCCCTCCCACCCCCCGCACCCCCACCCACCAAGCCTGCATGGTGAGATAATGTCTAAGAGATACTTGGAGGTACTTGGAGGAAGAGGCCAGACAGTGAGTGACCAGAGGTGATTATCTGGGGTGACTAAAGCCGTGGTTTCCCTGCCCCCAGCCCAGGCAGGAGGGAGGGGGACGTCTGAGGTCACGTTCCAGAAGGAACGTCCCAAGAAGGGCTGGGCCTGGGGAAGCCTGACTTAGGGCAGAGGGAAGGGAAGAAGCCGGAACTCCGTCTCAGGTGTATTTTCGCAGAAAAGAAAAACCACCACCAGCAATAACCCGTCCTGTGCTGGAGGGGCTTCCAGTTCAGGGAACTGGCCAAAATGGGCTCCCCAGCTCTCAGCCTGGCCTTGAACAGCCAGGCCCTCTCCAGCTCTCAGCCGCCCCCCCCTCCCCATGGACACTCCTGTCTACACTTGCCCTTGGCCTTCTCCCCCTCACCTACCTCTCATCTTGGACCTAACGCCCTCCTAGCACCTTCCCATCCTGCTTCCTTCCCTGGGGACCCTTCCTAGGTCCAGGTGCCCCTCGAGAGGGGAAACTCGCTGCCTGTGGGAGACCCAGTCTCTGCCTCTCTCTGCATCTCCTCTGCCCATCCAGCCTGCAGAGTCCTGGGCACTAGAAAGTTCCCCAATGGGGGCGGGCGGGGCGGGGCAGGGCGCTGATCTCTCCTGCGACTCCCCCAGCCTCCTCTCCCTGGGAGTGAGCCAGCCCGGGGGGAGGCATGCAGTTCCTACACAGGCCTCTGGGTGCTGCCCGACAGCTGTGGTTGGTCCCTCCGGTGAAGGGCCCGGGCCCGCCCTCCCCCTCCCCCTCCCCCTCTCCCCTCACCCCCTCTCCCCCAACCCCCGCTGGTACTCGCCTTCACTCTAACCCTCCTCCTGCTCCCCAAAAGGAGCCGCCTTCATTTATAAAAGAGGAGCAGCCACTAATACTAAATATTTCCAAGAACATCATCTCACTTTCCTAGTCGTTAGTCTTCCTGAATCCCATTTTACGCATGGGAAAACGGAGGCACAGAGGGGTCAAGTGGCTTGCCGCAGATTGCACAGACGGGGAGGAATCCTGACAAAGCCTTGGGAAGACAAGAAAGAGCCTGTGGGGAGCTGGGTGTGGGGAGCAGACACTCTGGCTTGTTCTGCTCACTGGGCACCATGAAGGGGAGAAGGAGAGAGGAGGGGCCTGCCGTGGGGGACGGAGCCCTGAGTGGGTTTCCAGCCCAGCCTCTGCTGCGGTCTCCCTGTGAGGCCTTGGGCAAGGCTCGTCTCATATATTAGCCAGCCTTCCCATCCACAGGTGTGCTGGGACACGCTTCAAGGACCTTTGGAACAGTTGCGGGCGGATCACGAGAATTCTCGCTTCCTATTCCACAGTGTTTTACAAAGTATCCTACTTTAAAAAGAGATGAGCCTCTAAGAACATGTAATAAATAACTTCAAAATGCAATGGGTATTTAATGTTAAAGCGTGCCTTTAACATTTCTGTAAAACGTTTTTTGTACTCGTTCAATAGAAATTTATCTGGCCACTGGGTAAAGCCAGCAATAAAACTCCTGGTCCGCAAGGTGTTAAGGGGCGTGTTGGGTGAGGCCCCGCCCCTCCTATGTTCAGTATCAGGGTCTCTGCTGGCTCCCTGTCACTCAGGCTTCTGCGCAGACCCTGTCCCGGAGCTGTGTGAGGGAGAGAGGGAAGGAGAAGGACGCCCGGCCCTCACCGGCCTGGGAAGGAAGTGGAGGGAGGGGATCTGAGGGAAGAAGGTCTGCTCTACAATGAGTTGCATCATGGAGGGGGCTTCTTCCTCCTCCCTTTCCCCTCCCTCCACACTGGGCCTCTCGCTCCCTCCCCTCAAACCATACCCAGCATTGTCTGAGCAGGGCTTGCAGGAGGTGACAGCAACTCTGAGGGGGGCACCACGTGGTCGGAGGGTGTCAGCCTGCGTTTGCCGAGTTGAGAGGCTTAGAGCATGTGTGTGGATGCCCTCCCCCAGCTGGGCTTCGTTCCAGGCCTTCGGAACTAGATTCCCAGTTCTCCGCGAGGCTCCTCCCCACTCCGCACACTCCCCTGAGACCCTGGCCTCGGGTCTCCCCTCCACGGGCCCTGTGTGTGGCGGTCTCCCCTCCACGGGCCCTGTGTGTGGTGGCTGAGTTGGGCCTGCTGCATGGCAAAGGGGCAGGCGAGGCATGGTCTCTCCCACTGCACCAGCGCCCCAGGGGCAAAGAGCACTCTTCTTTAAATGCCCGCCTGGGCTGGAGCAGGTGCTGGATATTCAATGGAGCACAGTGGGGGGAGGGGGCGGGGGAGCAGGGGGGAGGGGGGCAGCCCTCTCCTTGGGGTGCCTGCCCTACCTCCTCCCCTCTACCCTGTAAGTTATGTTCAGTAAAAGAAGGTTACATATTATGCCCGGCCAGAGCGGCTGAGTGGTTGAGCAATGGCCTATCAACCAGGAGGTCACAGTTCCATTCCCCGGGAGGGCACATGCCCAGGTTGCAGGCTCAATCCCCAGTGTGGGGCATGCAGGAGGTAGCCAGTCAATGATTCTCTCTCATCATTGATGTTTCTAATCTCTCTCTCCCTCTCCCTTCCTCTCTCTGAAATCAACACAAATATATTTTTAAAAAAATTGTTGTTGTAGGAAGTACTGAAGTGCTACACGCTCATAATACAGAATTTATGTGAACAATACCGAGCGTAGAACAGAAAGTGCTCCGGGGGCCCATCCCTCCGTCAGGTCACCGTGGTTAACGCTGCAGTGCCTCCTTCCAGACTCTCCTAAGCATTAAGAAAGTTGTTTTCAACATAAATGGGACTTCCCTAACAAACAGTAATAGAATAAACAGTTCCCCATCTGTGTAAACGGAGTGGCCTCGTGGTTAAGGGCAACAGAGTACACACTGTGTGGTCACACTCTAACGTATCTTATCAGGGGCATCTGGGCAGTCTCCCATCTCACACCCTCGCAGGTAATGTTGAACAGGATGCTTGTACATTTGGGTTCGTGGGCGCACGCTCTGTACAGCGAACTCCTTGGACACAGAACAGCTGTGCCAGTGGGCACGCTCGTTAAGCCTCCTGATAGATGCTGCCTCAGTGTGCGCACATTGGTCACCCTCTAGGGGAGGACATCCTGCTCCCGCTCCCACAACCCCCCATGTAACCCTGGGGGTGGAGTCTGCCCATTTAGGAAGTCCTTCCTCAAGTTTGACCCACATCTTCTTGGGTGGAAATTGAGCTGTTCCCTCCGCAGCGCCCTGGGCAGGGTCTTCTTCTTTGGGTGGCACTCAGCTGGCGGGGTGGTCTGGGGAAGGCAGCTCCCTCCCTGTGGAGTGAGGTGTGTGTGCTTGGGGGGGTCGGGAAGCATTTCTCTCCTCTCCTTGTTGGAAGCTTCTTGCAGGAAAGGGGAGCAAGATCAAGCAAGGTCCGGGCAATCAGACTGACATGTTCACTGAGAGCTGGGGGTCATGGAAGCTCATGGAAGTCCTCTCAAGGCTGTTTCAGAGCGTTTCCCAGATGCATACGAAGTCTTCTCTCGGGAGGCGAGCTGGGATCATGGCCTCTACAATGGGGCGAGGGAGTGGAGGCTGCGCTGGGCGGAGACTCGGATGTTCTTTCCTTAGCTGCCTCTGGCATTCGCTCCTACCCCTGCCGTTCTGGTTCTGGTCGGGCTGGAAGGCTGTGTGGAGTCACTCTGTATGCGTGTGTCTCCACACTCACCTGGCAGCTCAGAATGCCCAGGTCCTTGGGGCTCAGAGGGTCAAAGGATCGGCATTAACCCCTCATGAGTTCACCTGACCCAAGGGGCTGTGGGTTCTCTGCCAAAGAACAGCCAATAGATCCAGTCAAAGGCTTCCTTCAGGACAGCACCCCAACTCATTCCTCTGATCTTTGCATCCCGAGTGCCCATTCACGCACCCCCCCAGGTACCGAGACCCACCGTCTCCTGGGCCCAACTTGTGTGTGTCCTGGAACAGACGAGAGACCAAGCCACACAGTGTGATAAGTGCTCCAACTGGAGAAGCAGCAGGAGAAATCCAGGAGAAACTCGCTCCTGTGCTGTCACCTCATTACCCCTAATTGACGTGGCTCCTGGCCCTCTAAGCAAGCCTGGGGAAGTCCCAGGTGCCAGGAGCAAAGACCTGGTGGTTTCCACCAGGAGCCAGAAGGCTGGGTTCTAACTCGGGACTGTCTGACCGCAAAGCCCTTGCTCCTTGCACCCTTATGCCACAGACAACAGCACGGGCAGTGGGAGAGCGTCAGGCCAAGGGTGCTTGGTACATGTCTGGTGCCTGGGTGAGCGAGTGCAAGAGCCAATGCCTGAATACCCCACATAGCAAGGGTCTGTGTCATGTGGGGTTTTCCCGGAAGTCGCTGAGCCTCTCTTGATGGCACAGAGGATGCCTTGTCCATGTTGGAGGTCCCAGTCTGGAACAGAGGAGGGACCCGGTGAATACATGAATGGGCGAGTGAATGAATGATGAAGCCACGGAGAAGGCCTGCTTCAGTAAAGCTTCCCCATGTCCCACTCAGGGACATCTCATCAGGAGACCAGCCTCCTGGGCTGGAGGCCCTTCCCCTCCAGCTCCTTCAGGAGATTCCACTCTCACCTGGACTGAGCATAGCCTTGAGGAGACAGAGAGAACCCTAGCTCCTCCAGAGACCTGGGGGTGGAAAGGCTGGGCAGGGATGGCTTAAACTATCATTGTGGCCCTACCCAGTGGTCGGCAAACTGCGGCTCACGAGCCACATGCTAATGAGTTTGCCGACCACTGCCCTAGCCAGTTCAGCTCAGTAGATGGAGCATCTGCCTGTGGACCAGAGGGTCCCGGGTTCAATTCCAGTCAAGGACATGTATCTCGGCTGCAGGATCCTAACTGGCCCAGGCTCTGGTTGGGGCTCGTGCAGGAGGCAACCAATCTCACATCGATATTTCTCTCTGTCTTTCCCTCTCTCTTCCACTCTCTTTAAAAATTAATGGAAAAATATCCTCGGGTGAGGATTTAAATAAAAAAAGATCACTGTGTCCATCCTCCACATCCACACCAGCCCTCCCCCCTCCTTTGCCCTGCAGGCAGGCAGGCAGGCAGGCAGGCAGGACCCCTTCTGAATCCAGCGGCCTCCAGCACAGTCCTGGCACCCAGTGGGCTTGCAATAAACATTAACAAGTGAGTGTCAAACGAAGGAAACAGAGCCTTGGGTAGGGTCTTGGTTACTCAGTTCTCTTGCCACGTGGAACTTTCCCCTCCAGTCACACTGTGCTCCCTGGAGCTGCAGGAGGCTTGAAGGCTCCCCTAGGAAGTGCTCACTGAGCTGGTCCCTTGCAGAGATTCCTGAAATATCTCAGCATCACGGATGGGGCTGGGGGTGGGGGCCTGGATGGGAAAGCAGTATAAAGTACAGGTGTCTGGGTCCAGGGAGTTACAACGGGGAGATTGGGGATCTGCATTTGAACAAGTGCTCTCCTGATTCTGATCCAAGGCCCGCATGTTGAGAAACAAAAGCTCAGTGCCTATCTCATTGAATGCTGGGAAATCTTTGTCTCTCCAAGAGGGACTGTTTTGTTTCTAGGGAAGAAGATCCTAGAGCCATGGATCTCTGGGGCTTGAGCTTGGTCCATTAGAGCCCACCCCACACTTGCTGAGACCTACTCTGTACCAGCCACACAGTAGGTCCTGGTGGGGGCAGGGGAGAGACAGGGCAGCTCACAGCCCAGAGAGGGGAGAAGGACCCAGGTGACAGGTGAGAGTGTTCTAAGCCCAGAGCTGGGCCCATGTGGGGACTTCAGCTTACCTGTGGCTGAAGGTCCCTTTGTTGGGTCTACACAAAATCTCTCTTGTTGCAAAGGATCCTCTTATGGGCTCATGCAAAGGGCCGGGCCCTTTCTTATGTCTAACACAGCCTAGGGGCCCAGGGAGCAGGAGGGATCCAGGGGATAGAGGGACAGTGCCCCCATCCTGCCTGAACCCCCATAGGGTGAGGAAGAAGGGGATGGTGACCAGGCAGTCAGTCACATCCTAAGGTTGTACCTCCTGGGCTCATCTCAGCCTGAGAGCCACTCTCTTCTTTCTCCTCAGAGAATACTTCCCTCCTCCCTCACAGTCATCCGTCTGTTGGGGAAGTTCTTCTTGATGTCTAACTTCAAGCTTTACTGCTTATAAGCAGGACATCCTCCCTCTCAGGCTGGGACAGGGAAAAATCTGACCCCCTGCTTGTCCTGCTTCCGAAGTCTCTTAAAAATGCCCCCACCGTCCGGTCAGGCCACGTTCCACTGGCCGGAGATACTCCTGGCTCACTTGTTCCTTCTCGCATGTGCTTCTTCTGCCTTCTCTCCTCCCCCACTCTTCTCCCATTCCCATCCCCTGTGGAATGTAGGGAACCTCCAGTTCCTCCCCACACCCTCTCCTGGAACTCCAGGCTGTTTGGGGGGGGGGGGGGCAGGGAGGAGGACCAGTTTTTCCAGCCCTGAGACCAGCCTGCCCCCCCGGGGGCTTTTCCAAGCCCAGTAGGATGGCAACCAGGGCCTCCAAGGAATGTGGCAGATCCGGCTCTCTCGCTGCCACAAAGAGCCAGGGCATCCCTTCTACCCTCACCCCCCTCCCCGGCTCCTAGAGGCTCGGGAGCCTTTCGGAGCCCACCCCACGTGGCCAGGCCACCCCGCTTTCCTTCCCCCTGGTCCGGGAGGTCCTCCCGTGGCCCACTCTGCCCTGACACATTTCCTGCTCCAAACAGTGCGCCTGCTCCTCACCCTCCCTTTCTGTCCAGCCTGATGTCTGTCCCCAGGAGGCCTTCTCAGACTGAGGGGTCACTGCTCCCTTCAGACTGTAGGTGCCCCAGGTGTAAGGACCCTGCCTATTTCAGTCACTGCCTATGCTCAGGGCCGGCACAGTCAGTGCTCAGTCAATACCGCCCATCTGCCTGGCGGGACCGCTGCCCTGAACACAGGCTCTCCTCAATGCATGCCGCCCAGGGTCTGAAAAGAGCCACAGTGGGGAGCCCTCCCCAGTCCTCTGGCCACTCCACCCCCTCACCTCCTATTGTGTTCCCCCAGCATCAGCCCAGGACTCTCCCCTCCCCCTAACCTCCTTTGTCCCACCCTGTCTCTGGCCCAGGATATGGGGAGCCACCTCCCCCTGTTTATTCCCACTGCTCCTGGGAGCTCTCCCCTCCCCGAGGCCTTCCTGGAACTCCACTGGCCGACACTCTTCCTCAGGAGCCCTTGTCTCCCTCAGTGCGTCTTCACCAGATGTGGCCACCAGCCAAGTGCCTCCCTGACCCTTCTGGCCTCTGCCTGGGGGCTTGGAGTCCCCTCTGGTAGACGTGTGGTCGGTCTGAATGCTGGAGATCATTTGGGGTGAGCTGCAGGTGCAGCAGCAGGTGTGGTACAGGGGCAAACACTGAACCATACAAGGCCAGGACCCACTCGGTTTGCAAGGGTCCAGTCCTACCCACATCGTATGTGCTTCTCCATACGTAGTCTCCCCCACTAGAGTAATATGAACACTAATGACACCTGGCATTTATTGAACACCTGCTGTGTGCCAGGCTCTGCGCTAAGAACTTTACATGGTATTTCATTTAATCCTCAGAACAAGCTGATGTGGTAGGTACTATCGTTATTCCCATTTTACAGAGAAGCAGACTGAGGCTATTTCCTCATTTTCAGCCCCAGGCCCTAGCTCGGTCCTGAGCACCAGGTGCTACGTGCAGGGACATGCAGATGTTCACCTGACGTGTGGTCTGGGGAGGGGCAGGGAACTCCATGCTGAGAGGGGGCCTGGGCCAACTCTCTCGGCTCCAAGGGTTCCACAATCCAAAGGAGCCAGTGCCAGACTTGGGACGGGCCTGCCTGCTGCTAGTTTCCTAAGAATCCCAGAAGGAGAAGACCGTCAGCTGGAAAAACCTGTGGACAAAGCTAGGTGTAGCCTCCTGAGGCCCCGGAACCCAGCTCTGCCCCTACCTGGCCAGGGAGCTCTGTGAGTGTGCATGTGGGTGAATGGGTGTGTGTAGGCACCAGGGTGGAAGAATGGATGGGATGAGCTGCCAGGCTCTCTGTGTCTGGGATCCTGGATCCTGTGTCTCAGGTCTTGCTCCGGAGGCCCTGAGGACTCCCTGGAGGGTGGGGCTGCTGTCAGGATGTTCTGAGCAGAGGGCGGGGTGCAGCACAAGCCCTGACCTGGTTGGGCAGGTTGGCCCACCCTGAGTGGCACCTGTGACCAGGCGCCAACCCCACCCACCGCCCTTTGAAGTCATCCGGCCTGCACCGGAGGCCCAGCCCCTCTTCTGGGTCACCTCCCTAAGACGAATTGGGGTCCTCTCAGGAAAAAGCTCCTCTTGCCGGGGCCAGCTCCCGTGTGGGAGGGGACAGCAGGCCTGGGCCTGGCTGGAGGAGGTGGCGGCCTCCCTGTATGGTCTCTGCAGAGATTGGCAGAGGCCAAGGCAGAGGGGACTGAGAAGGGGTGAGGGGGAAGGGGCTAATGAAGGGAGAAGGCCTAAAATGGAGGGGAAACACTGAGGAGAGGGGATTCTGCCAGAAAGGTGGGGGCTTGTTGAGGAGCCGCCGTCCCCGCAACTACCCACTAAGTTCGGCCCATGGAAAGTCCTGTCTAGCAGCACAAGCGGGTTGGGGTATCTCGGTCCCCACCCCCTCCCCCTTGCACTGCTCTGCAGCTGGCATCCCTGTCTAATGGAAGGTGTTGGGCACTTGCAGCTTTAACACAAGCCCCTGGCTAGTCCCTCCCGCAGCACTCACTCTGATCCTCACCCTGCTCAGCCAGCCTTAGCCCATAGCGAGCAGCCCCTGCATCTGTCTGCAGCCCTGGGGGGCTGGGTTAGCACAAAAAGCCACCCCAACTTCTGGCCAGACTTGGACCGTGCAGGCCCCAGGCCTGTGCTGCACCAAAACCCATCTCTTTCTCCCAGCACAGCCCAGTGGCTTGGGCCCACCCCGCCCGCCCCACCCCACTCTGAGCAGATCTCTAATCTGCCAGGAGCCTCCTCGGAAAACCATTAGGCAGCCAGGCCCCAGCCCTGTAGGCCTCTAGTCGCCCTCCCCACGTGGGCTCGGAGCCTGCGCTGCCCAACTCTGCAGTCCTGGGCGCTGAGCCCATGTGGACCCCTTTGTTTTGGCCCCGCCACCTGATGTCTGCTGCAGGCAGATGTCTACTTAGATCCACGGCCCCAATGCTGGCCCGGTGTCTCCTGGACTGGCCTCTCCCCTCTCCCCAAGGCCCTGACCAGTTTAAGTCCTCACCACCTCCTCCCGCAATTTTGGGGGTGACTGGGGACACGCTGGCTTCCTGCTCTGGTTGGGGCCGGAGTCGTGGGGCTGGTGGTGGGGTGAGTCTCCCCTCCTGGGCTGGGCTCCTTATGTCCTGTCCTACCCTGCCCCACCATTGAATCCCAGGCGGGCACCCCAGCCATGGCCTCCTGCCTTCTTCCTGGTCGCCCCACTCTCCTTCCCAACCCTGTGAATTTCTCTCCCGCGCTGAAGGCCGCCAGAGGGCCACGCCTCTCCTCCTGGTAGCCCACGTTACTGCACACCGTGATGGCTCCGGGGCGGAGACCGGGTTTGTGCTCTGGCCCTGGGCCAGCGGCTTGACCTCTCCCGAGGCTGTTTGTCCAGCTGTCAATAGGGCTATTAACCCCACCTGCCTGTTAGGGTATTAGGGAGCTTGGCCCAGTAAGTGCTGATCTAGTGATGTAGCCACGAGGGCAGGCCCTTCAAACTGGTCAGGGACTGTCACCTTCCAGCTTGTGCCACACAGCCCTGTTGGGAGAGGGGAGAAGAGGGGAGGGGAGGAGAGGGGAGAGGAGAGGAGAGGAGGGGAGAGGAGGGGAGAGGAGAGGAGAGGAGAAGAGAGGAGGGGAGAGGGGAGAGGAGAGGAGAGGAGAGGAGAGGAGAGGAGAGGAGAGGAGAGGAGAAGAGAGGAGAGGAGAGGAGAGGAGAGGAGAGGAGAGGAGAGGAGAGGAGAGGGGAGAGGAGGGGAGAGGGGAGGAGAGGGGAGGAGAGGGGAGGAGAGGAGAGGAGAGGAGAAGAGAGGAGGGGAGAGGGGAGAGGAGAGGAGAGGAGAGGAGAGGAGAGGAGAGGAGAGGAGAAGAGAGGAGAGGAGAGGAGAGGAGAGGAGAGGGGAGAGGAGGGGAGAGGGGAGGAGAGGAGAGGAGAGGGGAGGAGAGGAGAGGAGAGGAGAGGAGAGGGGAGAGGAGGGGAGAGGGGAGGAGAGGAGAGGAGAGGAGAGGGGAGAGGAGGGGAGAGGGGAGGAGAGGAGAGGAGAGGGGAGGAGAGGAGAGGAGAGGAGAGGAGAGGGGAGAGGAGGGGAGAGGAGGGGAGAGGGGAGGAGAGGAGAGGAGAAGAGAGGAGGGGAGAGGGGAGAGGAGAGGAGAGGAGAGGAGAGGAGAGGAGAGGAGAGGAGAGGAGAAGAGAGGAGAGGAGAGGAGAGGAGAGGAGAAGAGAGGAGAGGAGAGGAGAGGAGAGGAGAGGAGAGGGGAGAGGAGGGGAGAGGGGAGGAGAGGGGAGGAGAGGGGAGGAGAGGAGAGGAGAGGAGAGGGGAGAGGAGGGGAGAGGGGAGGAGAGGAGAGGAGAGGGGAGGAGAGGAGAAGAGAGGAGGGGAGAGGGGAGAGGAGAGGAGAGGGGAGAGGAGAGGAGAGGAGAGGAGAGGAGAGGAGAGGAGAGGAGAGGAGAAGAGAGGAGGGGAGAGGGGAGAGGAGGGGAGAGGGGAGGGGAGAGGAGAGGAGAGGAGAGGAGAGGAGAGGAGAAGAGAGGAGGGGAGAGGGGAGAGGAGAGGAGAGGGGAGAGGAGAGGAGAGGAGGGGAGAGACCTTTGTGCTTCACAGGTCATACTAGACACCTGAGGCAGGTGTTCCGCTTCTGTCATCACCGATCAGCAGCTTTGGGAGGGGTCTCCCCACAGGCCCAGGCGGCCGTAGTGACATCTCACTGATTTCTTCCAAACAGCTCACCCAGCGATGGGAAGAAGGGGCTTAAGAAAACGAAGAGCCGGCAGTTGCTGAGCAGCCTGGGTTTTTTGGAGCACATACAGTGGCGTAAGCATCTTCTCATCGAGATGGATGACAGAAACGGCAACAGAAATGTTTATTGCATGAAGCAATGTATATATGTAATTTTGGCTGAATGCTGTTTTCCTCCGCATGCAATTCCAGTCTTTGTCCGTCAGGCCCGCTGGTGTGTGTTGAAGAATACAAGTCGCCATTTATTGCCGCTTACATGTGCCAGGGATGGTGCAAAGCCCTTCACAGGCTGTAGCTCATTTAGTTTCCATTACTTATTTGTTCAAGATTAATTCAAGGAAAAAAAAAATTTTTTGAGCGCCTACTAGGTGCCAGGCATTATTCTGTGCCAGACTGGGGAAACAGTAATCATAATTTAAAAAGTCAGACAAAGACTCTGCGCTTTTGGAGCTTACCGTCTAGCGAGGGAGGGAGAGAGTAGATACGTGAGAAAATGGATATGTCATGTCAAGTAGTGATAAATGCTCTGAAGAAACCTGGAGCGGCGAAAAGGGGCAGAGAGGGGTGGTGGGATGGGCCTCCTGGGGGTGGTGATATTTGGGCAGAGACCTGAGTGAAATGAGAGAGCCAGCCACTGGAATTTGGGGGGTCCAGCAATCGAGGCACAAGGAATAGCAAAGTTAACGGCCCTCACGTGGGCATGTGCTCAGCTACTGGCGTGTTGGACAGCAAGAGGCGCCAGGGTGTGGGAGCAGAGAGAGCTCAGGAGAGCTGCGTGGCGAGAGGCCAGATGGAGTGGGGGGAGCAGCCCATTTTACAGGGGTAAACTGAGGCATGGTTAAACAACAAGTGCAGAGACTGCATGTGGACCTGGCCTCCGGCATTTCAGCCTGCCTGCTTCATCATAGCGCTCTCTGCGTCCCCGTGGGGCCTTCACTCAGCCCAGGGGGAGGGGCGGGGCTGGGTCACCTCACCAGGCCTCTACAGGCCCTGCTACTTTGAGATTCGCTGAGCACACACGACAAAAAGAGAAAGGCAGGCTTCCAAGGTAATTCTAACCCCCACATCTGAGTTTCGCGTGGCAGGAACCCACGCCTCACCTGCCGCCCCGGCGCCATGCACAGAGCAGGGCATATAGCTGCTCAGTACATGCTTGTGGAATGAATGGAAGAATACTCGTTGAAAGTAAGACAGCTGATTTCCTAGTGAGACCTACAGTTCCCATAAGCAGGGTAAGATTCTTTGAGATCTAAGTTCAACCCGCAGGTTTGCAGACGAGGAAACCGAGGCGCTGAGCGACGGGAGATGAAGAAGGCTGCTGTGCGGGCAGATGTGGGCTGTGCCAGCTCTGTGTTGGTGCTCGGCAGAGTTGGAACAAGGGGCCTTGCAGAAAACCCCACTGGGGGAATATCTGAGAAAAATGGGGCATGTTTGGGAGTTAGGGCTGAAGAACGTGGTCTCAGACCAGGTCAGAGCAGCAAGGGAAGAGAAGAAACAATGATCTGGTCAGTCCCCAGGAACAGTGACCAGAATTTCCCCCCACATTCCCTGACCACCTGCTCATGCTCTCCGCCCAGACCTCCCCACCTCCTCTTCTTTCAGCCTGAGCTCCTCCAACAGACGCTGATGTGCCCGGGCCGCACGCGACATGCTGGGGATCCCCAAAGCCATTGCACATATTTCTATGTCTGTTTGACCCAAAGATTTTTGGAGGGGAAAAAACAATTTAGCCCAGCTGGCGTGGCTCAGTGCTTGAGCATCGGCTTATGAACCAGGAGGTCACGATCCGATTCCTGGTCAGGACACATGCCCGGCTTGAGGGCTTGATCCCCAATGGGGGACATGCAGGAGGCACCCAATCAATGATTCTCTCTCATCATTGATGTTTCTATCTCTCTCTCCCTCTCCCTTCCTCTCTGAAATCAATAAAAATATATTTAAAAACTAAAATAAAAATATATATATTAAAAACTAACTAGAATCTGGCTTTTTATTTTAAAGCGAACTTGGAGATAATATGGAGTGAAATATGCATGTGCATATGCCCATGTCCATGAAGGATGAACCAGAAGCTTGAAATAAACTATTTATGAGTGAGTTGCTGTGAGTGGTGTTCCCCCCACCCAGCTCGGCTCCTTCACGGTCCCCTAGGGAGAACTTTGAGAAATACTGCTAGCCAAGAGCCTCCGTGTTTCCTCTCCCACCATTTGGGACAGGGCTACCTCAGAATGGGGGTAGGTCCGTGTTTCCTCTCCCACCATTTGGGACAGGGCTACCTCAGAATGGGGGTAGGTCAGCCATAGGGCCTGTGGAGGGAGAGCCAGGCCAGGACCACAGCCCCCATGCCCAGCGACAAGCCGACAGAGCCCTTCCAGGACAGGAGGGGAGAAGGGAGTGTTGGTTTCTAGGTAAAGGTGTTTGGTGGGAGCGGAAGGGAAGGGGATGAGTGTGTGTCCTGGGAGGTGGCAGGTTTCAGCAAGAGGAGGCCTGAGCCACCGGCCCAGGCTGGTCCTGGCACCCAGCACTCCTCCCAAGCCTGCTGCAGACTCATTGTGCACAGCCCCACCACCTGGGAGAGACTGGCCCTGGTGCCAGCCAGAGCGGTGTGGGGAGGAGGTCTGAGGGGGAGGTCGCTGGTTTCCAGCAGGGCAGGACCAATTAATCCTGGAGATGGGGTTGAGGGGAGGGCCGCTGCACCTAACTGGGCCTGGGCCGGGCCGGGAGGGCTCTGAGGAACTTGCTGGAGTTTCCAGGTCTTGGAGAGAGAACTTCTGAGAGAAGGAGTCGACTGAGCAAAGGGTTTTCTGATCTCCCTGGTGGGAGGACTGGGCCTGGAAGGCAATGAGATTAGGGAGAGAGGAGGCCCTGGGGCATCTCCTTCCTGGTCCTCTGGAGACAGGGTGGTGTGGGCTGGAGGAAGTGGCCTGCTCTGCGTGGTGGGGGATGGACAAAGTGGCTTTAGTCTGACAACACCGGCATTCCCTGGACTCTTCTAGGTGCCAGACACGGCCCTGAGATTTCTATCTGGACTAACAATCACCCCGCGAGGGAGCTCTTTTCATCGTTTTCCATGTTATAGACGAGGACACAGACGTGGAGGGGTTAAGCCCCTGTTCTGTTGGAAAGCCAGACGGTGCCCAGAGATCTGTAAGGAAATCAGGCAAAAGATATCAATAGAGAACCCTTCAAATTCATTAATTCGCTCATTCATTCGACAGATATTGAGTCAGCTGGCTCTATGCGCTAGGTGCCACTACACAAAAGGCTTACGTGATCTACTGTACTTCCCCCAGGGCCCCCTGGGGTAGGTTTCCCACTTTACTGATGAGGAAACTGAGGCTC
Organism: Plecotus auritus; assembly: GCF_963455305.1. Classification (NCBI taxonomy): domain Eukaryota; kingdom Metazoa; phylum Chordata; class Mammalia; order Chiroptera; family Vespertilionidae; genus Plecotus; species Plecotus auritus. The sequence goes on from NC_137774.1 coordinate 12,279,856, forward strand.
TGAGAGGTTCCCTAAAGCTCAGAATTATGTAATAATAGATGGTGCTCACAGGGCAAGCAGGCAGCAGAACTAGAATGCACACTCCAGTCAGTGCGACTCTTTGAGTCGAAGGAAGAGCTCTTATTCTTAGGGACGATAAGTTCACAAATCAACTAGGAACTGTGCAAGCAAATAGAAGAGAGAGGGTGTTTCTACAAGAAGCCAAGGTCCTGCCTTCCTCCCTTTCTATCTCTGCTCAGCCCTGTGGAAGCCAGGTCTAGAATCCCACCAGGAGGAGGCGCTCTGGTTAGCCAGGAAACAATAGGGAGGCAGGTGAGGTAGGGAGGAGCAGGAGTTACTGAAAAACCAAATCTAGCTGTTGATGGAGCAGGATGGGGCTGTTCAGCACCTTGATCCTTCTCCCCGCTGCTTTCTCTCCCGGGTGCCCTCTGACTTCACCTGCAGGGTTTAGCTGCCTCTGTCATCTTTGTCCAACTGCTGAGTTTCCTGCTTCCAGCTCCGACCTGCTCCTCCCTCCTGGAGGAGGGATACCTGGCCCCACAGGTTATCACACCAGGTGACTTCCCAGAACCTGGTGGCCCATCTCCCCCTCAGGGCTGGCCCTACCCTCCCTGGTTTCCTGGAGTGGAATTCCCCCCAAGGTCGTAGCACTGATTACAACAGGATTGGGCCAGGAAGGGTTTGGAACAGGGTGAAAGGTGACAGGGAAAGTTCTTCAGGGCCATCCCCAGGGGCAGGAATGGCTTAGCTCAGAGGTGGTGGGAAGCAAGAGTAGAAAATGGGGCATGAGGAGGAGAGGCGGTCCTGGAGCTGGCTAGACTGGGGCGCCTGGAAGTCCTTCACCTTCTCCCCAGTCCTCAGGCAGGAAGTCAGGGCCAACCTTGGGCCCCAAGGTTAATAGGCCAGTTCTGGCTCTCTTCCAGCCGGATCCCCCTTCCCAAGAATGAGTCCTCCATGAAACTAGGGGGGATTTGACATAACCCCCTTTCTAGACCCCAGAACCCCAGAACTCTCTGCCCAAACAGCCCTGAGCCTGGGTCAGGGTCTACACAGGCTTTCCCTTTTCCTTCACCTTCCCAGGTTGAGTGCACTGACACCTCTGGGTCCCAGGGTAGCTGTTTGGGTGGAGGGTGAGGTGGGCGTCGGGGGGGGACAATGGACCTTGGATGATGGGCTAGGACAGTGGTCGGCAAACTCATTGGTCAACAGAGCCAAATATCAACAGTACAACGATTGAAATTTCTTTTGAGAGCCGAAAACCGACTTCTGCGCATGGGCCACGAAGTTTCAATCACACTGTATGTGCGCGCCCGCACATGGTATTTGGTGGAAGAGCCACACTCAAGGGGCCAAAGAGCCGCATGTGGCTCACAGCCACAGTTTGCCGACCACTGGGCTAGGACATCCAAAACTGTGTGTAGGTGCTCCCTGCACAGGACAGAAATGAGAGCAGTCCAGGGGCCAGAGCCTCCATTTATGCTCCTGTCCTGGCTGATCCCCGCATCAGCACTCCTACCCTACCGCCTAGAACCCTCAGAGTAGATGCCCATGTCCTTATCACCTTTTGCTCTGCATTGGGGAAAGAGAGACCCAGGTGAAGGGAAGGTGGGTGAGGAAGTCCTCAAAGGCCCTGGCAGCCCCCCTGCTACAGCCCCATTTTCAGGGCATGGTTGCTGGTTTTTTTTAATAAGCATTCAGGGGTCAGTTTGGCTCACCCCTGTTGGAGAGAGGGGGGCAAGGGCTCTCCTCACCAGCATGCTCAGAGTTTGTGGCCCTAATGGGACCTGATAAACTGCTGCCTCCAAGAGATGACATCATCTTGCCTTAAATGATCCCCTAGCCTCTCCCAAGACCCCTCCCTGCTCTTTCCAAGAATGTCCCCAATTTTCCAGTTCCTGCCTATGCCATTCATCTCCAAGGAAACAGATGCTCCAGACACCTTCTTTCCTTTAACCCCTCCCCCGAGTCCCTAAACTGTGTGGCCCTCAGCACCGAGGGCTCAGGGGGCTGGCGGAGATGGAAGGGAGGCAAGCCCAAGGCAACTCCTGAGCTCCTACAGGGAGGGGGGTGTGTAATCGGGCCTCACCCCCTTGCTCCCAGCCTGTCAGCTGGCCAGCCCCATCCCTAGAGCAAAAGTGCTTCCATGCGGGAGGGAGGCAAGCCTGCTCGGTGAGAGAAAGATGAAGCTGGTCCCCCCGCGTGTCAGTGAACAAATTGGGCCAATTTGGTGTGATTAGTAAAGAATTCACATCTGGCCAGCAGAGTCCTCCCCCCAGCCCAGCCCAGCCTGGCTCCTGCTCCCCATTAGAAGCTATTTTCTCTGACGGCTCCATTTGTCTCTGTAGTGGGGGATTTGACAGCTCCCTGGCCAGCCTGGGGGGCCTGGCTCTGAGTGAGAGGCCCAAGGCCAGGCAGCTTGCCCACCCCCTTGACCTGATGTCATGCTCCAAACAGGGCCCAGGCACCTGCATGCTCCATCTCTCTGCTGTGTGTGTGCTGTGTGTGTGTGTGTGTGTGTGTGTGTGTGTGTGTGTGTGTGTGTAGATCCATAGCTGGGTGGGGCCTGGGGAGTAGCATTCTCTAAGCTTCCCCACCAGGTCTCCTTTGAACCTTGAGCTCTCATCTTGCACAATGATGCTTATGCTTGGAGATCAACAGAGGCTTGTGTGTGTGTGTGAGTCGTGGTGGGGGCCGGGGTCGGGGGAGGCAGCCGTCTGGTGTTTTCTAAAAGAAAACAGCTAGGCCTGTGTAAGGGAGGGCCTGCCCCTCCTTCCTTCACCCCTTCCCTGCCCCTCCCGGGCCCACGGAGGCACCACCCCAGGAATGCCCGCGGAGGGCTACTGCACAGCTGGAAGGCTCAGCCCCAGAAGTGGCTTCAAGGTAGAGCCATTGGGGGGTGTGGCCTTCAAAGCCTCGGGTCTTTCTCCCCCAGCAGTGACCCCCGGTTGCCTGTGTCAAAGGCAATTTGGGGCTATTTAAAGGAGCCTGACCTAGAGGTTACCTGGGCAAATCTCTTCCCTGGGGAATTACCACCAGATGGCAACCTGGGGCTTGTCTCCTGGCCGGTTCTCCCCAGCTCCCCAGGCTCTGCTGCTGCCTGAGGTGTGTGAATGGGAGCAGGGGGCCAGGACCTTCATCCCTGGATGAGAATTCTCCTGGAAGAGGGGTAACTCAGGGAAGGCTTCCTAGCCTTTAGTGGCGGGGGGGGGGGGGGGGCTGCTTTCATTGTGATGTCATATAGTTTGGGGGGTAGGCAGTGGAAACTTCGCGGGCCTCCAGCAGTTTTCCATTGCCACATGGATATCTAAAGAAAACCAGGCAAAGGGAACAGAATCAGACATCTGTGATCTCTTCCATCTCCAAATCTGCCCTGAGAAAGGGAGACCAACTGTCCCAGTTTCCCCCGGACTAAAAGGTGGCCAGGGACGGGGCACTGTCGGTGCTAAAGGCAGAACAGTTCTGGGCAAACCGGGATGCTGATCAGCTGACCTACGCACCAGGCCCAGAGACCAGGCAGAGGGATGGAGGAGAAGGCAGTTCTTTGAGGTCTGCGGCCTGATTTCGTATTTTGTTCTTCTCTATTTCAGCCTGGTGCCTTTTTATTATGTGTAGGTTCCTCAGTCTTCTTTTCAAAATAATGCTTGGGGTGTTGGAAGGATAACCTGACTTGGGAGGCCAGTGGGGCTGGGAGTGGTAGAGCTTGGTCCTTCATCCCATTCATGCCGAGGACCACGGGCTTAGGGTGTGATCGCAGCAGTCAAGCTGGCTGGCTGGCTCTCCCAGGGCATCGACCATCCAGCACCCATCTCTAAGGAACAGATGAACCTTCAGAACTCTAGCTGTGTGTGGTGTCTGGAGTTGTTATCCCATTTCAGAGATGGGAAAACTGAGATGGAGTCATTGGCCCCAGGGCTGAGCTAGGGGAGAGCGAAGCAGGGTCTCTGGACCCCACTCCCGCCCCCACCATCTCACCTCATCTCTTATTCAGGCAAAGACAACTGTTTTCTTGAGATCAGGAATAAGCCCTTGGCCTCAAGTGAGAGTCTGCTGCCCCTCCCCCCAAAGTGGCCTGAACCCCACTCCCCAGACATTAATTACATAATTAACTGAGGATGGAAGAGCAGGAGGAGGTTACCCTGGCAAGACTCCAAAGGCAGAGAAGGGCATTGGGAAATCTAGATATTAGACCAAACCTGATCGCACAGCAGCAACTGGCGTCAAAGCGATGGAACCTGAAGAAGCCAAGAAGTAAAGGAGATGCTCGAGAGACTTGGCGGAGGGATGGAGGGCCCGAGGAGCAACAGGCAGAACTTTGCTTCCACTGTCCCTGGAAGTGGGCTGCTCTGGGCCTGGCCCCCACCTCCTGCTGCCTTCACCCATCTCTCCTCCACAAGCCCCTTCCTGCCCAGCCTCTCGCCCCCTCTCCTCTGCACACCTGCCCAGAGCCCTTAGAATCCTAACAGAGCACAGGAAGCAAGAGCTGAGCTTGCACTTTGAATTCAGCTGCAAGTGGCAGTTCGAAGGGGGACTGGAACATTCTTACGAGGATTCTCTGCTGGTTTCCTACTGGGTCTGATGACTCTGGGTCTACTGAGGCATTGGGGAGGCTGTGGAGTTTCGGGCTAGATTGCCCAGCACCTTTTCTGGGCTGCCCTAAAGGCTCCTGTAGCGACTTGGGTGACAAGCTGACCCTGAGGTGGGGGAGGTCTCCGGAGGTGGGGCCTCGCACAGGAGTTGGGCGGAGTGGTGCTGGACCTTGGCTGAGCTCCCCTTTGGGGGCAGGCTCTTCTTTAGGACTAGGGTCCCTCGAGGGAGCCCCTCTCTAGGCCTGTTGGCCTTTTTGGAGAGAGAAGGGAAGCCTAAAGGTGGGGTGCTGGCCTGTTTACACCTTGTTTGAGTTTGCTTCAAGCCAAAGGTGACTTCCTGATTCCACCAACCGGCTTCAGGAGAGATCAAAGGCAACGCTGGTGCGTTCAGGGAAGAGGAATTGAGGCCGGCTGGTAATGGGAGGGTTGGAATTTATGTGGAGAGCTGGAGCAGAGGAGGACACAGGGGACAGAGGCAGGCTTCCTGGGCCTGGCTGTGCCTATGCTGTCCTGGCCCCCAGGAAGCCCCGCCAGCTCTCCATCCCTGAATCCTGACCTCATGGTGGAGACTGCAGGCGCTCCTCCCCTGTGCCCCAGCAGCAGGGTTTTCCTGGTTCCTCTCTTAGCTCGGGGCTCCCTCCAGAGCCTGGGCGCAGCAAGAGGAGAGGAGGTGCGGGTGCCCTGGGCACTCCCCTCCCGGCACCCGCCCCCACCTCTGCTGGGGCTGGGCGGGAGGATGGGGGCGGCGGTGGGCTCAGGCAGGCGGCAGCTGTCACTCACGCACTCGCACTCACGCGGCAGGAATGCAGACGGCAGGGCTGCCCTGTGGTCACGTCTCCGCCCCACCGACGGAGGTAGGCGCCCAGGTACCCAGCCTGTGGGCCTTGGGAGCCCGCCAAGCTGCTGATGAAAGGCGCTGCAGATTAACCCTTTCTTGGCCGCACCCTTCGCCGCTGCCGCCCAGGCTGCTGGGTGGTCGCTGACGGAGAGGGGCCAGAGGCTGGGGTGGAGGCTGGGCCAGCAGGCTAGTGAGTGGGCGGCCGCAGCCTGGGGGGAGGGGAGGGGGCGTTGGGCGTACCCCCACTGGCCTCAGCCCTTTGGGCTCTAGGGCTGACACAGCTAAGAGACAGGACTCCCATAACAGATGACACCTCCTTCCCCCCAGGATTCTCCACTGGGCGCTAGGCAACCTCCCATTTTGATGTGCTTTCTCCTAGGAAGTCCCTGGAGCTCAAGAGCACTGGACACAGAGTCCAGAAGTTCATGTGTTCAAACAACACACACACATGAAGAGCGGAGAGGGTCAGCTCAGCTGTTAGATGAAGGGACAGTGGGCTCCAAGTCCTATTTTCTCCCATCTGAAGACATATAGTGTTGGTAATTCAAAATGTAGGTTGTTTGTGTGTGTCTGTTTTAGCAGCAACCCACACCCCTCTCCCAAGCAGACTCGCGGGCAGATGCTGAGGATATAAATCAACGAAGCAGAGAGTTTTTTTCTGGTTGGAGGAGGGGGTGAGGTCCCGTTTCCCTCTGACCCATCTCATGAGACCACCTAGGGAGGGTGCCAGGGAACACAGTTTGGAAAGCTCTGGGATCTAGGTATGGTGTGAGGTCTTTTTTGGCTCTGACACTTTCTCTTTCCTTTGGGAGATGCCAAGCATCTCTGTTCGGTGGGGGCTTTGCCAAACAGGTATTTGCTCTGTGTACCGGGCTCACGGTGGGGGGGGGGGGCATTCTGTGATGCCCCGAGGTCTGGACCCCGCTTCCGGGGCCTGGGGCCTGTGCCCTGTGCTCTCCGCGGAGGGCCCTATGCCAACCTGACGATTACCATTCAGGGTCTGTGTCCAGGGGCCTGGGCTCCCTCTCTATACTCTGGAGCCATTGTGTCCCCACCAACCCTGTGTGTCACCCAGCCCCTCCTCTTTCTGTTCTGCTAAGAGTTCCAAAGACCTAGGTGTAGGGTGTGTGGTGGGCAGGGTGAGGAGGGCGAAGCTGCCGCGGAGCTCAGATCCCTTCTGGTTGCTCACCCTTGCTCCACTCCTAACTGCAGGTGAATCCCCCAGAGATCAAAGCATGTAGACCCTCACTGAACCCCGCCCCATCTCTCCCCCATCGCATCCAGCCTCCCTAGGGAGACTCCTCCCCACCAGGAGGGGTGGGAGCTCCAAGAGGGGCGGGAAGTCGGAGGTCCAGTAGGAGGCAGTGCCATGTAGGGGCAGGAAGCCAGGAGGCTTGGTGCCCAGCTCTAACCACCACTCTTCCCGCCCCCCCCACCGCTCCCCATCAGTCTCTATGAGCCTCCCCTCCCCGGTTTGGGGGGGAGGGCTGTGCCACCCTGAAGCTGGGTGTCCAGAGGGCAGAGAACATAGGCTTTGGCTGTAGTAGGAGAATTAGAGAGTAGACATCAGGAAAGACTCCATGTCTGACCTGGATGACCAAATATAGCCCATCTCCCTTAAAAACGGAGGCCCTGGGAATGCCTGATCCCTAAAGGCATCGCATCTCTAAGACAGCATGACTGTGCTTTGGAAGTCATCCTTAATGTCCACGCCCTTCATCATCCAACCAGCCACCATGCCCCATCCTTTCTGCAGCATTAGTGGTTCAAAGGTGCAGGCCTTTGCAACAATGGCTGATTCCCCTGGCTCCAGGGGAGCATACCACCCCCCCAAAGCCCCCCCGCCACCCTCCTCCGCACTTCACGAAGAGGGATCTCAGAGTACAGGTTGGAACATGCAACTCCCATGCTCAGAAACCTTTGATGGCTCCCCATTGCCAGCAGGATAAAGTCCCAACGTTGCCTGGCATTTATAGCCGGCCCTGATCGGGTGCCAACATACCTTGCCAGGCTGGGCCCCCACTAGGTACTTCATCCCCTTCAACTCCAGCCACATCCAGTGGCTTGCTTTACCCTGGTCCTGCCATGTACTTTCCTGGCTGGCCACCTTGGCTCACAGACAAGCTGCTTCCTGGCACTTACGGTGTTGTGGAGAAGAAAGATTAATCCCATAATCCCATAAATAAATATATCCTTACAAACAGTGAGGAGTTCAGGGTGTCTGTAGGAACCCCCGGAGAAGTTGTAATGGGGGTGGGACAGATGCAGACTGGGGACTCAGAGAAGGCTTCTAGGCAGCCGAGGTAGTAGATTCGAGTTACCTTTCGCGTTCCCCTTTTGAATGCTTGGGGAGGTTCTCTTTGATCTTTTGTCAGAACGAATTTCCCTGTCCGCACACCCAGATTTTTGGGCGTCTCTGCCGAGCTTGTATTTCATTCTGTCTTGAACTGGAATCTGTCTTGTGTTGCAGCCCCTAGAGACTGTGAGCAACTGGAGGAGTGCTGCTCGCTCACACTTAGAACGCCATCGTGCAGCACACAGTAGGTCTAGAACACAGGAGGTCTTTAGCAGAAGTGTTTTTATTTTTGAGCTGAGATTGTGGAGACTTCTGTGTTGAATCCGCCCGAAGTAGACCTTAAAACAGGAGACATTCTACGACAGGTATTCAGTGAGGCTCAGCACCTCAGCACAGAAGCAAGGTGCAGGTGAGATGATCTTCCAGTCATCCCGTCTCTCCAACGCTCGGTCCCCTCCCTGTCTCAATGACCCTGAACCCTCCCAGTTCTGACCTAGGCAACAGCATTCCATTTGGCCCAGCTCCCCTCCCACCTAATCCCCTAACACCCTCTAACCCCAGGTGATCCACATTTGGATAGAGTGGGGAATGGATGGGGGGAGGTGCTCTCTCCTGCTGGGAGACTGGGTTGCTGGCATCAGAAGCCATGGGCGTCATTAGCTCCAAACGTGGGCTTCCTTCGCCATCCCCCACAGTTCCAACCACTCGGCAGTGCCCCCTGCAGGCTGCTCTGCTGGCCTGCCTGTGGCTCTGAGGGAGGAAGGTGCAGTTCCTCCCTCCTCCAGCTCCTGGGGGCAGAGCACAGAGGAGAGAAGAGGTTGCCTGCCTGGCTTTGAGGAGGGGAGGGAGGAGGAGGCAGATTGCTTTGGGAATGACCCCCACACACTGCCCTTCCCCACCCTAGGCATTTCTAGATCACAGGGTTTCCTCCAGCTTCCCCAAGGACTTTCCCATCAGTGGTGAATTTTGGATCTGAGCAAGGAGTGGGTGGGGCTGTTAAACCCACGAAGGTACCAGGCTGACCCATCCAGTCTCAGCCCGGTCCCCAGGGGCCAGGTTCCTTGGTTAGGTTCCCCCTTCACGAATCCTCTGGTCTGATGAGGAGGGTCCAACTTCTTCCCAGTCTGAGGGCGGAGTCTCAGACCCTCCCCGGGCACTGAAGGTCGCAGGATGAAACCAGGACCTAGATGCTGGGCCTGTCCACGTGGGCAGCAGCTAAGGTGCCTCAGCAGGCCGCCCAGACTGGGCCTGCCCCCTCAGCTTGCTCCTTTCCTCTGAGGAGCTGCGTCTGGTCGTCTCGCTGCCCTCACTGCAGAGGCCAGGTGAGCAGTGCTGCTGGCAGTACAGGTGGCAGCTGGCAGGTGGGGAGAGCGGGGGAGGAGGAATGTGCCCCAGGCCAGGCGTCGCCACTGGACAGTCCAGGGGTCACAGTCAGGTCCTGGGTTCAGGTAGCCATTCCTGGGAGGACACCTGGCCTCCAGATATGAAGGGCATCTTGCCACATCTTGCCAGGAGTTAGTCATTGCCTCAACTGACATTTTAGCAACACTGACCCTGGTCTGGCAATATATGTATATATATTACTGATTTCAGAGAGGATCATTGATAGGCTGCCTCCTGCATGCCCCCTACTGGGGATTGAGCCCACAACCTGGGCATGTGCCCTGACCAGAATCGAACCGGTGACCTCTTGGTTCCTGGGTCGACTCTCAACCACTGAGTCACGCCAGCCGGGCTGGGCTGGCTTATTTCATCCTTACTGTTAAATATTGCATTACCCCCATTTTACAGATGGGAAAAGCAAGATTTGGGATGGTGAAGTCACTGATATAATTTATCTCGTGCAGCCCAATGTGGAGAAGTGGTGAATGGGGGATCCCGGGGGTCAAAAGAAGAGGCTGTCTGCTAGACCCACAGCTCCTGTGAGGTGGAGGCAGGGGCAGGGGTTCCTTCAAAGGGTCCGTCACAGCCCAAGAGGAAATTTCCCCTGCAGTGGGGAGGTTAGACACAAGCTGTGACGGGGGACCAGCGGCAGAAGGGACTGCAGTATGCCAGGGACCCTGCGCTGAACCACCGCCGCCCACCTCCTCTCCGACCCTTCCTGAAACTGAGGGAGAAGGCGGGGAGATGGTGGCTCCCACATCTCAGCCAAGGACTTGCCCCCCCCTCCCATGTGTGTGACTGTCCAGTGTTCCACTGTCACAGGCCCAGGGCAGCATCCCTGAGACCACCCCCCTCCCCCATGTGCTTTGTCCTCTCCCTGGTTCCCTGGTGATGCTTCAGAACATGGCCAGGGGCCCAGACCAGTGAGTCTGGGGACAGACTCCCCAGCTTTGCTCTCTGATCTGACTGCTCCCTCCCTCCCACTGCTCCTTCTTCACCGGCTTCCCTCCCAAACACTCAGTCATTCATTCCCCAGACCACCTACAAACCACCCATTTGCCTGGACCACACAGCTCCTCTGCCCAGCTCAGCTCTTGGGGATAATGGCCGCTCCCCCACCCCCATCCTTCCAGGACCCACCCCCAAGCCTAATTACCACCCTGGCACCTCCGGGCAGGGGGGGCACTGACCTCCTGTTTATGCTTGGCAATCTCTTGGGCACAGGAGGCCTGTTTTCCTCTGGACATCAAGGGGCAGGAGCAAATTAGAGACCCTCAACTGAGCCCCCTCGGGGCCCTCCCACCCCACCACCCAGTCTCTGGGCCCAGGCTACGGGGACAGGGCAGGAAGGTCAGATGGTGGAGACCCCTGTTTGCTCCTCCGTCTTCCTGGGCACAGTGAGGGGATTGAGGAGGAGCAGACCCAGACTGTCCTCAGGGTGGGGCCAGGGAGGACTCCCCAGGAGGAGCACTGGACCGGGAGTCACCAGATGAGCGTTTAGTTTGCTGCCCTGACTGCTCACACTTTCCCTGCTCCTCCACCCGGTTGGGCCTCAGTTTCCTGGTGCGTGAAAGAGGAAATCGCTGGTCTCTGTGGTCTCTAAAGGCTCTCCCGGCTTGGGGCCTTGAACCCCAGGGAGGTGACTGAGAGGTGTTGACTGAGGTCTTTGCACTGCTGAGGGACCACCCGCACCCCCACCGCCCAAGCAAGGAAGCAGGGAGAACCGAAGTGGACAGAGGAGGCCGCTGGAGGAGGGCAGGAGGGCAGGGCAGGGAGGAAGAGCAGGGTGGGAGGCAGTATTGGGCGCCATGCCAGGTAAGGAATGCAGAGGCAGAAAGTCCTCCCAGCTTCTGGAGCTGCTGTGCTTTGCTCCCACACCCGCTATGGCCATGTCAGCAAGGTGGTGGCAAGGGAGGGCCTCCCTCAAGTGGCTTGTGATCCCGGAGGGGGGCCTGTGGCTTTCCTTCCACAATGTCTACACTGACCCAAGTCAGGGGCAGCTCCATGAGGGCAGGGACCAGTCAACTTCCAGCGCCCAGCATGGGCCCGGGCTCAGAGGAGATGCCCAATAAGCGTGGGATGAATGAATGCGGAGGGAACAGCTGGGGGGAGATTGAGGCACATCCAGATGTGTGAACCGACCTGAGGCTCCAGGGCGAGGGGTTGGCAAGGAGAGGGGAGAGCAGTGGGCGGGTGGTGTTGGTTGGTTCACCCTCACCAGGCAGAGCTGAACCAGGCCTAGGCCCCGGGGCCAGGGCCACCAGGGCTGGGCCAGGGCGGATGAGGTGGTCTCTGTGGGGTCTCTCTCAGGATCGCTCCTTCCCCCATAATTATTTCTGATTAGCTTCACCACAATAGTCAGGCTGGAAAGAGAGGGGTGTTTGGGACGCGGTGGGGAGGGGACAAGGTGGAGCAGAGCACGCAGGACAAGCCAGGGCCCCCCAGCTGAGCTCCCTCCCACAGCCACACACACACACACACACACACACACACACACACACACACACACGCACACAGCCTGATCTGGAAAATTCCAATGGAGCCCCATCTACACAGGCCTGAGAGCAACAGAGATGCAGGGAAATCAGGCCTCCAGACACCTCACCCATATGTATTAACTGAAAACACCCCCCAAAGTTCCTGGGAGGGAAGTGGGCTTAGCTTCCAGGCAGAGGGGAGCAAGGAACAGAATAAGCACTTCAGGCCAAAGGGGGCTTGGCAACCACGGCCACCATCACAGCTCAGCACCCAGCCTGGAGAAGTCCGAGTCCCCTTGCCAACACTCAGGAAGTTCTTCCTGGCGCCCGAGGCCCTTTCCGCCTGCTCTGGGCTAAGCGGAGGGTCTGCATAGAGAGCAGCAGTGTCCAGGTCCTCGCCCTCTGCTCCTCTTTTTTTTTTTTTTTTTTTTAAATATATTTTTGTTGATTTCAGAGCAGAAGAGAGAGGGAGGGAGATAGAAACATCAGTGATGACAGAGAATTGTTGTTTGGCTGCCTCCTGCAGGCCCCACACTGGAGATAGAGCCTGCAATCCGGGCATGTGCCCTGTCTGAGAACCGAACCCGTGACCTTCTGGTTCATAGCTGGACACTCAACCACTGAGCCATGCTGGCCAGGCCGCTCCTCTTGAGACAATCCATGTGGGGGCCTTGTCTGGAGGCCAAGAGCTGGGGTCCCCTCCTCTTTAATGGGGGGGGGGGGCAGGAGGAGGAAGGATCCTTTCTCCACTTCCTCAGCAGACCTAGCACCAGTTCAGGGTCACTCATTCTTCCAGACTCACTTTCCGAGAAGCAGGGGGAGAGGGGGAGGCAGCATGGAAAGGTGTCCCCCCCTTTCCTGACTGGTGTGGAAGGTGGGGAGAGCTGGGAGCTAGGCATTGTGGACTGGGGGAAGAAAAGAAAGGTGGACCTGCCTGCTTTCTCTGGAGCCCCATCTTTGGAGAAACTATTATTACATAATCAATAGCAGTATTAGTTCACAACTGAAAGAAAAAAGAAACGCACTCTAGATGTGAGCACCAGGCTTCCTTGCTTTACAAACATTCCTTCCCTGGCTTTTAGGGAGACCCCCACACCCTGCTAGCAGAGATCTCCCAGTCTGATGCGGGGAGCGCTGCCCAATACCGCCCCTCACAAGCCCTGCCCCTGCCCTCAGGAACCTCAGGCTCGGTATACAAAACAGAATGGACGCCTGTCCGGTCTCCTCCTGAGTTGCCCTCTCTGCAAAAGGGAGCTGGGCTTTTTGAGGCGCCAGGGACCACGCGGCCGCAGCGGTCTGGGGAAGGCACGCAGGCGTTCTGGGAGAGCTGCTCCCTGGTGGCAGGGGGCTGCCTGGAGGAGGCAGCCCGGCCTGGCTGGGTGCGCAGAGGAGGCCGCCCCAGCGGCGCTCCCACGACCCGGGTAAGACCGTCTGGGCGCCGTCTCCGGTCTCGGGGCCTGCGGTCGGGGCACCGCGGGACCGTGTTTGAGCCGGTCAGCTCCCCGCGGAAATTACAGGGGCGCTCAGCGCTGCGGTCGCGCCCCCCGGGGCAGCACCCGCTGGTTGGAGGCGTTTAAATTGAAAGCAGCTTTGGGGAGAGGGGGCGGACGCGGACCGCCGATCAAGGGGAGGGGGCGCAGGGCACAGCGACCCCATTGTCTGCGCCCGCCGAGGGGCGGAACCTTGCGGTGAGCGCGGCGCCCCCTGCCCGAGCTCGGCCCAGCGCGCTCCCAGCCGGTTCCCACGCTGCCCACCGCCGCGGCCCCTCGCTCCTTCTCCACCTGAGTCTCCCTCCCCTCCTCTGCTAGCGCACGCGCACACCTCCTCCTGGAGGCCCTCCCACACTAACAAACACTAAGAGTCGCGTCTGGGTTGAGTCCTCTAATAGGCTCCGTGACCTTGGGCAAATCTCCTCTTTTCTCTGGGCCCCGGTGTCCTCCATAAAAATGTAGAGACTTAACCCTCCCTACCTACCTCTCTTAATTATTTTAAAGATTATTCATGCCAACGTACGGGAAAGTGTTATAAGAGCTGTAAAGTTCTCCAAGCAACTGAGAAATAATATTTACTAAGGGTAACCCCCCCAACCCCTACTCTTCACTGCGGGGGTTCATTTGTACAGGAGCCAACCAAAGCTAGCTAGCCTGCTGGGGATGGAGTAGGGGGAGGAGGTAAGCAGGCAGCAGCGTAAAGCAGGGTAAACCATGGTGGACTTCCTGGAGGAGAGGGACTGTGGAGCAGAGCTGGGAAGGAAGGAAGGGAGCAATACTGGAGAAAGGAGAGAGCTCTCTCTAACTCTTGGGAAAAGATCAGGTGGAGAGGCAGGAGCCAGGAAGGACAAGGGGCTGGATGAGATGAACAGGTCCGGCCTGGAGACTTGGGGACAACGGCTGTTTGCCCAGTTGGTGGGTAGCATGTCTCTTGGGGAGGCAGATGGGTGGCAGAGCCTGATGCAGCCTGGGATGGTGGCTGGGAGCATGGGGAGCTCCCTGAGCTCTTTCCTGGTTCTCTTTCCCGAGGGCTTTGGGCACCCGCAGGCGGGTCCCTGGGCTCCGGGCACCAGGTGCAGGGAGACTGCCTTATTGCTTCCTTTGCTTCCAGCAGCAGAAGGTTGTTTGCCAGGCCTAGTGCCCAGTGACATGCCTACTCGCTCCGCACCTGGCAGAACCACATGTTTCTGCTCTTCTTCCTGGAGGTCAGGTATGGGTGCAAAGCCCATGGAACCAGGTCTCTGTCATGGGCATCTGGCACATACACACTTGGTGGCAAGCCTGAGAGCTGAGCCTCTCCAGAGGGAAAGGAATCTGTAAAGGCTCTGGGAAGGGGAGACAGAGGAGTAGACCTGGAAAGGAGGAAAGGAAGAGGGTGAGGCCAAGGAGGAAGGAGGGCGGAGGGGCCGGGCCAGGTGTTTCCACCAGAGGAGTGAAGCTGTCAGATAGAGCTCCTTCCTAGTCCTCGCCCCATCTCTGACACCCCTGCCTGGCTCTGCCCCCCGCCCCCCCAGCCCCAAGCTGCTCTAAGGCCTACAACAGAGAGGGCTTTGATCTGGTGAGTGGATTGAGATCTACAAGAGGGCTTGGGCACAGACTGAGGCAGAGTTCACTGGGCTCTGCCTGTCCTCTTACCTTCTCCCTGGCCCGAGCAGCTGCCAAACCCACCCACCCAGGCTACTCACTTACCCCCCTGGCATGTACTGTGCCAGCTGGGCATGGGACAGGGATGCCATAGAAAAAGAACAAAGGTTGCCCAGCTGGTGTGTCTCAGTGGTTGAGCATCGACCTATGAACCAGGTGGTCACGTTCGATTCCTGGTCAGGGCACATGCCCGGGTTGTGGGCTCGATCCCCAGTGGGGGATGTGCAGGAAGCAGCTGATCAATGATTCTCTCTCATCATTGATGTTTCTATCTCTCTCACCCTCTCCCTTCCTCTCTGAAATCAATAAAAAAATATATTAAAAAAAAAAGAAAGAAACACACACACACACACACACACACACACACACACACACACACACACGAAGGAGCCCAGGAAGGGGTGGTAACCACTCAGAATGACCTGACTGGTGAGGGCTGGGTCACCCCTATCCAGAGAGCTGGCCAGGCTCAAGGAACCTGGACACCCAGGCCTGGGACCCACTGGACACAACCTCTTCTGGGGGCAGGAGCCCAGGAGCTTCCTACCCACCAAACTGTATCAGCAGCCAATACTAACAGACGCTCCTCCCCATCCAGGCCTAGAGCAAGCCTTCTGAGGGCTCTCCCTGCTCCCTTTCCTCCCCACCCTCCAGCCCTCCCATCTTCCTGCCGCTGCCTCCTCAGAGCCCCAGGCTGGCTTCTGCACGTAACGCACACTCTCAGCCTTTCCCAAGCCCACCTCTTGTGGGAAGCCCCCCAGGTTGAGCAGGGATAGAGAAGGGGGAAGCCAGACACCCACAGGCCTTGGCCTCCAGACCCCACAATGGGCCAGGACTGAAAAAGAAGGTGTCCAGTTTTATACAGCTTTGCCCACTCTGCCCAGCCCCAGGGTCCTCAAGGTCAGTGAGAGAGGGTACTGAGGCTGAGGCCTCTGCAGGCCTGAGACCCCAGCTGAGGCTCAGCATGGGGCTGGGAGTGACTCTCTTGGTTCAAATACTTTCTTGGGGTCAGGGATGGAACCTTTGGGAGTGGAAGTGGGACAAGAAGTGGCTCGCTCACACCTGGGTCATCAAAATGCCCACGGGCAGCAGCTATCCCAGAGGAGTTCCTCGGGAACTCAGGTCTGATGCTTCCAGAAAGGGCAGCGGGAGGAGGGGACCGGAGGGGAGAAGATGAGCTCCCCAGGCGACCTCTGAGGCTCTTCTGAGCTACGGTTCTGCAGCCTTGTGATTCAAGAATCTTGGAGCCTAAGATGCTGTGGGCCTGAGGTACTGGGATTGCCACAGTTGTCATCACCATAATGGCGCCAGGTGCTATCCGTGCTCCATCTCACTGGGGCAGGGAGCCCAAGCCGGTCTGTTTGACTTCAGAGTCCGCTGGTTGAGCTGCTTCTCTGCAGCCTTTGCGACCCTAAACCCTGCTCTCCATCGGGTACGTGATTCAGCAGATCAAGTCCAACACCAAGTGCTGACTAGTGTCTTTGGTGGAAAAGCCACAGGTGGCAGGTGGATCCTGGCAGGGGAGGGATGAAGACAATAGTTATCTGTCCTCTTCTGGGTCCCGGAAAGCTTTCTGGTGGAGGAGGATGGGCAAGAGAAGGCAGAAGAGGAGGAAGAGGAGAAGAGGGGATTTCAAAATGGTTAGGAGGCATGGTCATTCCTGACAGCAGGGTGGGTACTCCGAGGGAAATGACCTTGTTTTCAAATAGATGATTGGAGGGACCAGAGAGGGCAAGACGGAGAAAGTCTGGTTTGGCTGCACGCCCCTCCTCCACCAGCCAGGGGCCCAGTGTCTGAGGATTCAGACCCAAGGGGCAAGTTGGGTTGAAAGCCTCATGCTTCCCACCCCCAACCCCCCAGCTGCTCAGCCCTTTGCTCCAGGCTGGAGGCCACTTTCAGCCCCTCTTAGGCTGAACCCCTAGGGGAGGGCCCGCTCCTCTCCCCCAGGGCCGATTAACAGCAAACAGCTAGAGAAGGACATCTGCTCTTCTCCTAGGGGAGGCCTGTCCTTGTTCCCCCAAAGGGATGGAGCCTGCAGACATCTTCCATGGAGACAGGGCATCTGCGGAGGTTGGACAGAGAGAATAGAGAAGGTAAACATTTATCTAGTGCTGGCCTTCTGGTCAGTGGGGGCACCTTTATTTCACAGAGGGGACACTGTGACCCAGGCAGGAGCAGGCACTTGCTCCAAGTCCCACCGGGGTAAGCTGCATGCCAGTTGGTCTGGCCCCAAATCCAGTTCTTTTCTGGCTTCAAGGTGCTAGGAGGTCTGTGCACAGCAGCTGTGTTCTGCCCCTGTCTCCACCCCCGCCCTCCACCCCTGCCCCACAGATGCCCATGCAGGAGCTACAGTGCTGACTGGGTCCCTTCCTGGAGGGCAGAGAGCAAGGCTGCCCCGTGCAGGCCCACTTCCCATTTCTTGTTGATTCTGCAGCGTTCCTGCTGCCTGGCGGTCACGGCTCACTTCCCTGGGGGCCGTCTGTGTAGCAGGCACTGGGCTAGGCGTTTTAGCAGCTGACCTGGTCATCCTCTTCACAGGCCTGAGCGAGGTCCTTTTACTCCATTTATAAATAAGGAGAGTGAGGCTCGGAAAGGTGAAGAAACGCTCAATCAACACAAGTGTGAGCCGTGGAGGCGAGATTGACACCCAGAATCCTCTATGATTTGGTGATACAATTGCTGGGGGTGTGACTTTCCAGCTCCCTTAAATGGGGTTCAGCTGGATTGGAAAGGCAACCCTCTCGGGCCTGCCCTCCGGGGCTGGGAGATAAGGCCATCTGTCCCAGCCAGGGTGCTGGGCTGCCGGAGGAAATCCGGAACTCCAACAACCTGTGAATCCAGTTTCCCCTCTGCTCACCCCTGTCACAAATTGGGTATCCGAAATGATTTGTGGGAGTTTGGAAAGTGGATAAAGGTCCAGGCTCAGATCCTGCTACTTACCTGCTGTGAGACCTCAGGCAAGTGACTTAACTTCTCTGTGCCTCGCTGTTGTCATCTGTAAAATGAGGAAATGGGAGTAGCAGGCTCAGAGGGATAACGAGAGGATTGCGTTGGAAAGTTTGCAGTTTGGAACAGTGCCTGGCACACGGGACATGGTGACTGATTTATGATTAGCTGGAGAATCAGGAGGGGACTATTGAAAAGGGGAGGCCTATTAAAAAGGGGACTATTGAAAAGGAAATATGGGCAAGTCTATAAAAAGGACATGGTTATGTTTTTGTGTTTTTCCTTTTTTTTTTTTTTTGGGGGGGGGGGTGGTCCTAGGTTACCTAACTTTCAAGGCCAAGCGTTCCTGAGAGGGAAGGAAAGGGTGGATGTTTCCAGGTGACATTCCTCCCCTCCCACCCCCATCCCCAGGAGGATAAAAATTCCTCACAGGTTTCTGTGCTTTCATGTGGAGCCTGCCAAGCCCTGGCCAGCATTCCTGTGCCCCTCCTGCCAGTGGGGGGTGGGGGGGTGGCTGGAGGAGGGGGTCATTCGCCCCTTTTACAGCTGTGTAAATTGTGAGAGTAGAGGCAGGTATCGGAGGTCCCAGCTGGGAGCTGCTTGAAGCCAGTGGCCTGTCCCCCAGCCGAGGGGCTTTGAGGCTGAGGACCAGGGGAGGACGCACACACCCACACCAGCACCTGTGATGTGTGCTGCTGCCCGTGATGGGGACCAGGAGGACCAGATCTGGTTATTTCCCCTGTTGCCATCCCTATCATGCAGCTCCTAGAGGCGGGGTTCCATGTGGGCACCAGGGGACACGCAGTGTTGTCCCAAGAGTTACAGACCCCTGCTCTGCCTCTGCAGCTCCCAAGCTACTAAGGGGCAGGCAGGACCTAGAGAGGCATCCAACCCAGGGGACAGAGCGGGGGAGATAGAGGAGAAAGCTGCCTGGGTGAAGAAGTAGGGCAGGCTTCCTGGAGGAGGGGGTAGGAAAGATCAGGGCCTGGAAGGGGAGGATCAGAGCTGGAGCTGGGTGTGGCTGGACATGGAGGCCTGCTCCTTTATCCCTGTGCCTCAACACATCGTGTTCTTCTGCATCCATCCACCCATCCGTCCACTGACCCATTTTCTATTGACTTGTCTGAACAGGACCTGCCAAAGCCCTTTCCCCATCAGCTGGAGCTGCCCCCCGCAGGGTTAACTGACAGGCAGTGAGCTTCGCTGATGTTTCATGCACAGCTATTGCAGGAAGGAGCCCTGAACAGGGTGGGAGCCCCCCTAAGTGTCCCCCAAGGTGTCCTTCCTGCTCTGGAGTGCGGTGAGGTCGTCTTTCTCCAGTTCTGCCCTCTGATAGCCTGGGGCTGTGGCCGAAAGCCAGCTGCTCTCCCCATTTCCCCCATTTCCTTCCCTGCCATCTCCACCTCGCCCCTCCTCCCTGCCCCGGCCTGGCCGCACCAAGGCCATGTGGCCCTTCATGTCCCTCCTCCCCAGCCTCCCTCCCTCCCGTCTGGCCTCTTTGCTACAGCCAGGGCCATCTTTGAAGGACTTGCTGGAAGTGTGGACTTCCCTTGCTCAAAAGCCTTCCATAGCTCCCCATTGCCTACGGCCAAACAGCCAAACTCCTGCCTCTGCCTTTGCCAGAGCGGGCCTGGCCGGAGTGGGCCCAGGCTCTCACTTTTACACAAGGCAGTTGCTCCACCTGCAGAGCCCACCTCACCTCTTGCCACCAACTTGCTCGAAAAACAACTCCTGCTTCCAGTCTGTGCTCAGAAACAGCCTCCTTGGTGAAGGCTCTGGCTGCGGCCCCCACCAAGGCAGTGGCTGAGCTGCTGGGATGGTTTCCTTGAGGGCAGGGCCACATCTTTTCATACTTGTAACCCAGCACCCGGTAGGCGCTTAACAAATGTAACCCAAGCGTCGAACGAGTCCGTGAGTGAGTGAATTCCTGTCCTTGTGCTTTGAGGACTCCCGTCTTCCTGTCACTGCTTGTCAGAATCTCTTTGGTGCTTTTTTTTTTAAAAAAAGTGATTTTACAGAGAGGAAGGAAGAGAGAGAGAGAGAGAGAGAGAGAGAGAGAGAGAGAGAGAGAGAGAGAGAGAAACATCAATCAGTTACCTCCTGCACATATCCCAACCAGGGATCAAACGGGAAACCGAGGCATGTGCCCTGACCTGGAATGGAACCCACACCCTTTGGTGTACAGGACGATGCTCCAACCAACTGGGCCACACCGGCCGGGGCTCTTCCCATCCTTTGAGGGCATTGCAGAGCTTCCTCACGGCCTCTTCTGGGGCCCTCACCTGGGAAGCCCCACTCTTGCCTTCGCCCCCGTGGGAGGTTGCGCTTGTCATCTCTGTGAACCATGACAGCTCCCATGAACTGCGGGCCCATTGAGGCCAGGAGCTGAGTCTCCCTTCATGTTGTTGGCTTGTTACTAATGTTAATAGGAGCTCAATGCTCTAAACACTTTCTCCAACACCCTCTCCCTCCTGTGGCTAGCATGTGCGGGGCACTGTCCTAGGCCAGGGTCACAGCCGCAGGGCCTCATGCTGTGGGGAGGCAGACAGGAACAAGCCCACTGAGATCAGGCGCTATGGCCTCTGTCTGAAGCGGGGGCTTCAGAGCTGAGTTACTGAGCCCAGAGAGGTTGAATCCCGTCAAGGTCACCCAGCGGGGAGTGGAAGGCCGGGCTAGCCCCCAGGTGGCCCCTTTCCCTCGTGTCCCAGACAAAGTCCACCCAACTCAGATGAGTGATCAATAAAAGGACCAACCCACAGTATTGAATTTCTTTTTCTTTTTAATCCTCACTTGAGGACATGAGAGAGAGAGAGAGAGAGAGAGAGAGAGAGAGAGAGAGAGAGAGAGAGAACACCCAGGTATGTGCCCTGACTGGGAATTGAACCAGCAACCATGAGGTGTACAGGACAACACTCAGCCAACCGATCCACTCCAGCCAGGCTTGAATTTCTTTTTAAAATGACAGCAAATGCAGCTTCTTATTTTGAGTTTTGTTGACTGGGAATCCAGTAGGTGTCCCAACCAGGTGATAGCCCCTTCCATTTCTGACATGGAAAGACATTTCAAGGACAACCGATTACTTCCTGGATAAACCCCAAGCCGGGCCACTCCCGTCTTCCACCTGCTTCTCCGTTGCCTCTCTTCTGAAGGAGCGCGAGAGGCCTCAGCTCTGGAGACCTTCTTCCCACACTGGCAGCTCCTGTGATTAGTCCAAGGCTGAGTCCTTGGTGTCCCCATGCTCCCTCTCAAAGCAAGGAAGGCCTCTATCCAAACTGGAAAGTGAATCTCCTGCCCTACGCAGGAGTCTGACCGTAATCCCCCCTGCTGTGGCCACCACCATCGCCCGTGCTCTGGCCCCAGAGGGAGCAAGTCTCCAATGGGGAAACCTCTGCCCTCTGCACCCCATGCTCCAAACCTGAGGTCTTGCCTCTCTTGCTGTAGAACAGGCTCCCAGCCCCCACCAGGCTCACCTGCTTGGCTCCTTTCCCAGGGGACACCAAGATGTTATCCCTGGGGTGATGGACCTCAATT
This sequence comes from Plecotus auritus, assembly GCF_963455305.1. Classification (NCBI taxonomy): domain Eukaryota; kingdom Metazoa; phylum Chordata; class Mammalia; order Chiroptera; family Vespertilionidae; genus Plecotus; species Plecotus auritus. The sequence goes on from NC_137774.1 coordinate 12,301,047, forward strand.
GGGGCATTGTTCCCACCCGGTCCAGAGCAGGATCAGGGAGGGACAGGGCAGACACTGGGAATGTCCCAGGTGTCACACAGGCCCGCTTTGTCCTCCTCCTCCTCCTCCTCCTCCTCCTCCTCCTCCTCCTCCTCCTCTTCCTCCTCCTCTTCCACCTTCCTCCCTGGCCTCCTCCCTTCCAGGCCCCCTCCCTCCCTCTCAGCCCCACCTAGACCACAGACCCTTCCCTGTCCCAGCTCTAGGCTCCTCCACTGCCTGGGGCAATGCAGCTGTTGCAGGGGTGGGGTTCAGGATGCCCTCCAGCAGTTCTGCAGAAGCAAGGTGTCCCGTCTACCTGACAGTGCTCCTTAGGGCTGGGGAGGCCCGGCTCAGCTAGGCCCGGCTCTGCCTGCCCAACTTGTCTGGCTGTGGCACCCCTGTCCAGGGAGCACCCTGTCTGGCCCTTGCCCTAGGCCTGCCCCCTCCTCTCCACGTGCCATCCAGATCCAGCCCAACCTTCGCTGCCCCATGGGGACTTCCTGGCCACAACCACAAGGACTGGTGAATATAAAAGTTATTTCCAAGAGCTGATCCCAGAGCCAGGGCTCCTGGATTCAGGTCCCACCCAGCTCTGCTAGTAGCTGTGTGACCTTTGCGAGTTGCTGCATCCCGCAGGCTTCATTGGGCCCATCTTTAAAGTGACATTGTTGGACCATCTTCTCTCAGTCTCCCTTGGCCTGTGTGGCTGCCTCCTGGGACGTGGGGATACTGCTGGAGACTGACCCGGGGAGAACAGAGCCCCCGCCCCAGACCCCTGCCCCGCCTTCACCTCCAGCCTGAGCTTTGTCCCCCCAGCCTGAGTGACAGCCAACGAAACCTGCACTGCTGCAAGTGAAACCGATCTCCGGCTCCAGATGCAGTTTCTCCTCTCAGCCGCCCCCAGGCCTCCCTCACACCTGCTCCAGTCCCCTTTGTACCTTAGGCCAGGAGCGCTAGCTGTCTTTCATCCACCTCCTGCCCCATTCACACCTTAAGCCTGGGGCACCGCCTCCCACCTCCTGGCTGGGGCATGACTGCTGTAGGCTGGCCAAATGGGCACACCAGAGCCCAGCTTTCCTCCCCTTTTCTCTCACCTGGAAAAATCACTGGGACGGGGTGAGGGGGGAGAGGGCAGGAGGGAGGCACTGTGTCCTATTAGATGCAGCAAGGAGTTTCAACACGAGGGGTTTGGGCTTTTGTTTGTTCGTGTTTTTTTTTTTTTTCTTTGTTTGTTTTTTTGCTATAAAAGGTATAAACCCAGGAGGGCTTCTTGGAAGAGGGGCAATTTCTCACATGGATTTTAGTGCACATTTAAGCACAGCAAGGCCTAAGAGCAGGTCTTACCCTTCCTGACAGGTCTGATCAGAGCCATTCACTGATTAACTGAGCAAATATTTATTGATGTTGACTCTGTATGAGGCACTGTTTTAGGTGTTGAGAATACGGCTGCACACAAAACAAAGAGAGCCCTTGCTTTCACAGGGTTTATCTTCCTGAGTGGGGTCGAGGGAGACAGACACAAACAGGTAATATGCTAGTTGGTTTATGCCTGTTTAGGAGAAAAACGAAAATGGATAAGGGACAGGTGATAGTTTAGATAAGGAGCTCAGCAGGCCTCTCTGAGAAGGTGACATCTGAGCAGAGAGCTGGGTGAAGAAATCTCAGGCAGAGGGGACAGTAAGTGCAAAGGCCCTGGGGTGGAGAGAGGTTGCCATGTTGAGCGAACAACAGAGTGGAGTGAATGGAGGAGAGGGTGGTAGGGGATGAGTCTGGAATCAGAACGCCTAGGGCCTTGAAGACGGTGGTAATGAATTTCATTCAAAGTGAGGTCCAGTAAGAAAAGCAGCGAGGGTGCCTCTCCTTTGGGGCCCATGGAAGGCTCTAGCAATCCCCTCTTCCTGGACTGTCCCCAGGATGAGGGGGAAGTTAAGAGCTAAATTTGGGCACCCGACAGACCTGGGTTTGTTCATCCATTCACCCATCTATCTATCAATCCATCCCACCCATCATCTGCCCAGGTACTTGATGAATACTTATTGCATACCTACTCTGTGCGTGGTGCTGGCGCGTACTAGTTGAATGACCTTGGGGAAATGTCTTGTTTTCTTTATCTGTAAAGTGGGGTCAGCAATAATTCTTTCTTACTTCCGAGATTTGTGAGGACTAAGCAGAAAAAAAAAAAAAAAGTGATTAAGTCGCTTCACACAGTGCCAGACACGTCGTGAGCGCTCACTCATGCTCACTATATGCCTCACAAGCTCCCCCACACCAACCCTCTCTGATGCACCCAAGGCAGTTCTCCCAGAGAGGGCGTCCCTGCTCTGTGTTCTCAGAGCTTCCCCTTGCTCCTCATCCTTCCCAAACGGCCCCACCCCGGCTCCCTGCCCTCTGCCCTCTGCCCTCTGCCCTCTGCCCTCTGCCTCCTGTCCCTGTGTGGTGTCAAAGCTCAACAGAATGGTCTGTCTGGGCCTCACATTCTAATTGGCCCTCTTTAACTGTCAGCCCACCTCTGTCTGCCCCAACTCATGGGCCGCCCACTCGCCAGCCTCTCCAGGAAGCTGTTGTGCTGTCTTGTGTTGGCCCATCTGGGGGCTCAAAGGCTAGAAACAGAAACTTAGCATCTTGGGAGCAAAACCTGGAAAAGGCCCAGGCTTTGAAGCCCTTTGGAGTCAGACGTGTTGAGCAAACCCTGGCTCCAGCACATCCTTGCTGTTGATCCCTGCAAGTCGCTTCATGTCTCTGAGCCTCAGTTTCTTTATCTGTCCAAGGGAACAACAGCACCTGCAGCGGAAGGGCTGTTGGTGGGTCGGGGGGCCATACCCACACGGCTCCTGCGTGGAGAGCACGCTTCCCAAGTCACTGTTAGCAGCGGAGGAGGGGGCTGCACAGACCCTCACTGAAGACAAGGTTCTGGGCTTGGGCCTGGGGTGTGAATCCCGGAAATCACATTCACATGTGCGTGTTCTTTTGTCCGGGGGAGCTTTCATCAGATTCTCCAAGGGGTTCTGAGCCAAAAAGATGAGGACGGGAGGATGACTTGGCCGAAAACTTAAAAAGAGTCAAAAAAGTCTAGAATTCGTTTGTTCATTTATTTATTTATTTTTGGTTAATCCTCACTCATTTTCCCCCATTGATTTTTAGAGAGAATGAAAGGGAGGGAGGGAGGGGGAGAGAGAGAGAGAAAGAGAGAGAGAGAGAGAGAGAGGTGAGAGAGATACATTCGTTCATTTTTTAAAAATTCAACTACTCAGTCAACACGTTTTTGTGCCTTCTCTGTGCCAGGCCCTGTGGGGGAGTCAAACACATACATCCAGGTGTTTCTCGGTAGCAGTGGAGACTCGCCCCCGGGGGGCGCTGTCTACAGAGCACCTCATCTGGAGCACCTTCAATGATCCTTTGGGCTTCCCTGCGGGAGGGGCCATGCTGGGGGGTCATTTTACAGATGATAAAACTGAGGCTCAGAGATGCTAAGGGACTGGCCCAAAGTCACACAACTGGTAAGCCAGGACTGACAGCCATGCCTCCCTCGGGCATGACCACCAGCCCACTGGGAGTAGAAAGTTGCTTCCCTGGCCCAGGGGTGCAAGGGGGGCATATAGGCCCCCTCCTCCTCTTCCTCCTGGCCTCAGATGCTTGTTGCAGTCCACCTCCTGCCCGCTGCATGGGATCTGCAGGGCCCTGGCCCAGCTACAGGTTCCCCTCCACAGCTCCCATCACTGCCTGTGTTCCCGCCCTCCCTGCCCCCCTCAGGGATGCAATCGGGGCGGGCGTGCTGAAGAGGCAGGCTAGCTTTGGAGTCAAAGGTTTTGAAGGAGGGGGTGGCTTGTGCATTAGGTAGAAAGGGTGGGGTTGTGAGAGATGGGGGGGCACCTGCTGAGGGACCCTCCCTCCCCACACAGCTTCCCCTGCCCTTCTCCAACACATAGTCTTTTCGATGCTGCTAAGGATAAGCCAGGCCTCAGCCCACGCGAAACTCTGCACACACACCTCCAGCTCCAGGCGGTCCCCAAGACCTTGTCAGGGGCTGGCCCCATGCCTAGGTCCCAGCCCTGGGTGCCCTGCAGCAGTGAGGGGCAGGAGGCCCAGCATGCTCTGGTATTTATTTATTTATTTGAAGGCCCAGCATTTACACAAACTGGCTCTGATTCCCCCCCGGGGGCCTGGAGCAGGGAGACGCTGCTGCCTGGGCCTTTGATGTGTGAGAGAAGAGATGGTGAGATGGTGCTGGGAGGTGCTACTGCTGTGGGGTGTGTGTGCGCGTGGGGGGAGCCCTGGTGATGTCACCTCAGGAGGCCGAGGATGGCAGGCGCCATGGCCAGGCCCTGGGCTGACTAGAATGGGTTAGAAGATGGGAAAGCAGATGAAGGGCATTCCTGACCTGGACCCCTTGGTCCACAGCCTGCTGCACCCACTGCACAGGGCTACAGCCATTGCCTTGGGGTTGGGAGCATGTAGGCCCTCCACGGGAGAAGGGGACAGGAGGCAGGATGATGCAGGCACAGAGGCAGGAGCCACCAAAGCCCTGTAGGCAGGGTCCAGGCTCTGAACAACTGCATTCAGTGCATCCCACCCACCCCCCACAGAGAGGCCCAGGAGATGGTGACACAGCCCCAGGAAGGTCAATGTTCAGGGGTCAGGAGCGTCGAGGTACAGGCCAGAGACCCACTCAGAACCACCAAGACTCACCAAGATGGGCTCTGTATGGGGTCCTCCTGTCACTCCCATATGTCTAGGATTATCAAGGGGATGAGCACTGAGTGATGAGAAATGCTTACTCATAAGTGAATGGATGAATGAATGAGTGAATGAATGAATGAATGAAGATGACACAGATGCAATGACAGAAAGACAGGAGCACATCTAGCATGTCACCCAGATTTACTTCGGAGTGTCTTCCATGGGCCAGGCAGTGTTCTAGGGATGAATGAATGAGACACGGAGAGCCCAGGGTGATACAGGAGGAGAGCAGGGTGAGGGGAAGTCAGAGCTGGGGAGATGGTGAGCCATTCTTTTTAGCTCTGTCATTGGAAATCATTTCAATCTTAGAAAAATTTTTAAAAATAAAAATAGTACAAAGAACATGCCATTAATACATTGCACTCAGATTAACCTATAGTTAGAATTTTACCCCATTTGCTTTATCATTCTCTCTCTCTTAAGGTTTGCCCTGAACAGCTTAAGGGTAAGATATATACCCTGGTATATCATGGCCCTTTGCCCTTAAATAGTTCAGTGTGTGTTTCCTAAGAATAGGGATATTCTCAGTTATCAATTTTATAAATCAATATAATATTGTATCCAATTTATCATTCATATCGCCATGCTTCAACATTGATTGGACTTACTGACTTTCCAGGACTTTCCCCTACAGTTTAAGGATCTCAGGAGGTCACAGAGCTGTGGGGAGGGAGACAGCAGTGACAGATCTGTCCAGAGACCTCAGGCCGTAAGAGAGAGCTACGGAGTGGGAGGGAGGTGAGCATGTAGAGCGGGGGTGGTTCCAGGGGTCCCCAGCAGGTCGGGATGTCCAGGCTCTACAGCCAGCAGACCTTCAGAGGGCAAGAGGGCAACCCAGGCCTGGACCCCCAGTCCTCCAGGGACAAGGTGTCCCCACCCTCTCAGTCAGGGACCCCGTTTTGAAAGTACTTTGAGGCCAAGTCCCCAGGTCTCAGGAGCTCCTGAGCGGGCTCCCGCGTACCTGAGGAAGCCTCCTCTTGCCCTGGACACCTGAGGGCTGTCAGAACTCAGAATTCCAGGGAGAATCACAAGGTGCACAGCCGGCGTGCCATCCCTCTCGCCTGCCACCCTCCCCAGCACACACTCCGGGGGGTGGTGATGAGCGGGTGGACCCACAATCAGTTCTTCCAGATGTTCCGCCGGCAAATCCCAGGCCCAGGCAGGGCCAGGAGTGGCCAGTGGGAACGTGGTGTTCCAATCCCAGGGAGCCTCTGGGATTTATGAGTCCCTGGGATTTATGGCGGGTGGAGTCTCTACCCAGGGACAGCTGAAATCCTCCTGTGGCTCAGAGGCCTCTTCTGGAAACAGCCCTCCTTCCCCTCCTCCCCCCCCCCAGTCCCTGATGGGCCTGGCTGCTTTCCCACACTCTTGATCTGGCTAGAGCTGGGTCTTTCTTCTTCCTTGCTATGTCCCCTAGAACAGTACCTGGTACCTAGAAGGTTTTAATACATATTTTTCTTTCTATTCAGGAGACCTGATTAGCACTTGTATTTTATGGTTCTAAGGTTCTGCCAAACAGATAATTGGTTTGCTGATCCTGGGGGGCTTAGACTTTGGGTAGCAGTGGGTGGGAGCATACTGCTCCATCCATTGGCTAAATCCAGCTACCTCTGTGCATCACCTATAGGAAAATAAAAGTCGCTGGAGTGAGAAAGCAGGGTGGGTGGAGCTTGCAGCAAGAAGCCTCGTGGTTCAACATCAAGAAGGGCTTTTGGGTATATGTTGGAGTATCTTGGATGGTTTCATTGTTGACCTGTCCGGAGGCAGGGAGGGGGGTGGTGTGCCAGAGATGACTTTTTGACCCTCCCAGATGGCCCTTTGGGGCCTTCCAGGCCCATCCATCCAAAGCTCTGCGTGGGAGGCTGGACTGTGGATGGTTGGCTTAAGCCTGTATCCTTGGATTGAGCCAACCGGGCCAAAGGTGCCCCACACACTGCCTGGCCTGGGATGGTATCCAGAGTTGGTCCCCAGGGTCCTCCCACCCCTGCTGGACAGTGGCCTCTCCCAGTGACTCAGCCCTGACGTCGTGGGGCGAGCGGAAAGGCCGAGGGCGTGGGAGGTAGTGTACCCTCCCTCCTGTCCTCACGTCCCTGGTTCAGTCCCTATACCCTCCTTCCCTTCCACCATCCCTATCCTCTCTCACCACCTCATGAGTTTCCCGTGAGCCCATGCGCCCAGAGCTGTTGCCCTTGCCCATGGAGACATGTCCTGTGTGTGTCTAGGTGTAGGCCAGGCCACGGTGGCTCATGGGATAGAAGAAACACAGTGTAATAGGGCTCCTGGTCTGGATCCCACTCCTCCTCTCCTCACCCTATTATGATGTGGTGGGGTACCAGCTCCTTTCTTAGGTGACTGGGGCATTCTTGGTTCACACCTGACCTCTCTATGCCCCCAGGCCTTGGATCTGCTTATCTACCTGCCTTCCAGGGCCTCCCTTAAGTGTGTGATCCCAGCTTTTTTATTTCCCCCAGATGAGAGAGGGTCCCTGGGACTCAAACCTTCTCCCTCACAGGCCACTGAACTTGGGCCTCCGGCTCTGTCCTGCCTGCACCCCGCCCAGCTGGCCCCCTCCTCTGCCCCACTTCAAAGCCCAGAGCCAGCGGGAGCTAATTACATGCCCCCCACCCCCCTCGCTCGTTAAGTGTCATTAGCCCCAGTTTACAGATGAGGAAACTGAGACTGGGGAGGTGGAGACGTCACCCCCTCCTTCCCCACCCTGGCCCTTGAGCCAGGATTGGCACAAGGTCTGGGGACCCTGCCAAGACCCCTCTTCCTTGGAGAAGCTGGGAGCCCAGTGCTCATTCCAGCTGCGATTCCTGCCTTGCCCCAGCCTTTCTCTCCTTCCCGCGAAGCCAGCTATGGGTCTGGGCAGACAGCTGTGGAGCCCCTGGGATGGGGTGGGCCGGGAACCTCTCTGAAATCGCACAGAGGCAAAATGTAAATGAACCCCCCAATTATTACAGAGTCAGGGCGGTGGCACTTTAGGTAATAGGACTCGGGGAGTGGAGGGACCCCCACCCTCCTGCTCATCAGTTTGCCAGAGGCCCCCTAGATGGGAAGAGGTTGGCGATGCCGTCATGCTGTGCGGAGCGGGACTGGGTGGGGCTGGGTGGGATGAGGTGGGGTGGGGTTGGGGAGGGTGCTGACACTGGCAGGACTCAGGAGGGCACTGAGCTGATGCTGTCAGCTAGGACAGCCCTGCCCTCAGGGACAGGGGAGAAGCTGCACCTCAGCCCCTCCTGGGCAGGCGGAGGCTCCCCCGTGGCCTGGCAGCCTGGCCAGCTCCTCGCCCCTGTTCCCTGTTCGCTCAGCCAGCTGGGCTGTGAGGTCTTTGAGACGCCCCTCAACAAAGCGGGCAAGGCCCTCCTTCTCATAGACGCAGGGGTGATGTGTCCGGTTGCAGCTGCCCAGCACAGAGGGGAAGGCAGGGCATGGGGAGCAGTCAGTGAGATGGGGAAGGGGGAGGGCTCTGGGAGTGGGCAGGGGGAGAGAAGGTGGGAACGGTGCAGGGAAAACGCATTGCCTGCAGAGCGGCGACCTTCCCACGTGCTGAGAGCTTTTGTAAAAATACGTTTTTATTGATTTCAGAGACGAAGGGAGAGGGAGAGAGAGAGAAACATCAGTGATGAGAGAGAATCATTGATCAGCTGCCTCCGGCATGCCCCCCACTGGGGATCGAGCCCGCAACCCTGGCAAACCGTGACCTCCTGGTTCATAGGTTGACACTCAACCACTAAGCCACACCGGCCAGGCACGTGCTGAAACCTTTCATGGCTCCTAGGGACAGATGTCTTGCTGGGCCCGTGGCAGGAGATAAACACTTATCTACTCACTAGTTTAGTTTTTCGATGCTAACAACTTCCTGAATGTACAGGGGTCTAAACTGCGGCAAGAGAGATGGAGGGCCGACTTCAGGGAGATGTTGGCAGTTCCGTGGATGAGGGCCTCTGAGATAAGCACCTACCCCATGCGGGAGCAGGCGTTCTGCCCCGTCTGGTATCAGCCGTGGGCAAACTACGGCCCGCTGGCCGGATCCGGCCCGTTCGGCTGTTCTATCCGGCCCGCGGAGCCGAAAGAGCGGAGGGTTCTCTTGCTCTCCCCTCCGCTCCTTTACTTTGAATTTATGTTAGTTCATACAAACACTCCATCCATGCTTTTGTTCCGGCCCTCTGGTCCAGTTTAAGAACCCATTGTGGCCCTCGAGTCAAAAAGCTTGCCCACCCCTGCTAGATCCTACTCTGGGGTGGAGGGATGTCTCTGGCATCCACACTGCTCTCGGCATGGACTGGAAGGCCTATGGACTTTGTCTGTCATCATGGGACGATCCCACATCCGGGAAAACTGGAGGTGACATCACCGCACGCAGCTTTGGACCAGGTGTGCGGCTGCCCCTTGCTGAGCCTTCGCCCTGCAGCTGCAGGGTCTCAGCTGAGGTCCTGTCGGGGGCTTTGGGGAGAGGTAGAGTCAGGAAGCCGAATCCCAGAGCCTGGCTCCCCGTTTCCCCCCTTCTGTCCCCACGGTGCCTCTTCCAGCACAGGATGTGTCTCTTCAGGGTCCTTTTGGCCTGGCAACTCCTTATGAGTGGCCACAGCCAGATGAACCGACTTGGAGGAACAGAGAAGGCAGGGACCCAGCTGCTTGGCTCAGTGTGTGTGTGCCGGAGGGTCGGGGGGGCGGTCACTGCTCAGCTCTGAGCCTTAGCCCCCTCAGCTTTCGAATGAAGGGCTTAGACCTGGACAGTGGCTTTTACAGGGGCAAGCAGTTCCACGCTGTCACCACCTGAGCCGGACAATTCGGGAGGCAGATCTACGCCGACTTGCTGTGGGGAAATCAGGTTGGGGTCCAGAATGCCTGCTCCCTGCAGATATTCACGGTTGCAGACTCCGTCCTCTGCCCTGGGGAAGGCCTCTCCATCCTCGGCAGAAGTTCACGCTGTCCCTGGGGCGGGGCTCGTGTGTGCCTGCCACTTCCCCTCAGAGAGCGCAGGGCCTCTCCGGCCCGGACTGGCTGGCTGGCTCAGGTGTAAACGTGGCAGAGGCTGAATCTCATGCAGCCTGGGCCACTCCAGCTCTCTTCGCTGTCTCCGTCCTCAGGGAGGATGGCCCTGCTCCCCTGGAAGCCCAGCTGCTTCCCTTTGGTCTAGTGCCGTGGTCGGCAAACTGCGGCTCGCGAGCCACATGCGGCTTTTTGGCCCCTTGAGTGTGGCTCTTCCACAAAATACCACGGCCTGGGCGAGTCTCTTTTGAAGAAGTGGCGTTAGAAGTTTAAGTTTAAAAAATTTGGCTCTCAAAGGAAATTTCAATCGTTGTACTGTTGATATTTGGCTCTGTTGACTAATGAGTTTGCCGACCACTGGTCTAGTGAACAGAGCTCCGGCCCTGGTCTCCATGCCAACCTATGAGCTACAGGCCTCCAGGGAAGCATTTGCCCTCCCTGGGCCTCCGTTTCACTGGATCATCTGCAAGGTCCCTGCCAGTCTGAACATGACATCAAATCTCATCGGAGGTCCCACAGAATAGTCTATCCTTCTTTTGTTCATTTGCCTCAATTTGCATCAAGCTGCATGGAGTATCAAGGGTCTCTGTTTTTCTGTTGAGCTGCCTTTGCTCCCATTTCCGGTCTCATCTGTTCTCTAAATGACATGAAAAAAAGGAACGGGTGCAACGGACAGAGACCATTTCTTGTCTTTGTGATCCTATTGCCGGGCACAGGGCCTGTGACATACTGTGTGCCCTGAAGATGCTTCTTGAAATGAAATGGCTGAGAAGAGGTGCTGGGTGGGTATCTGGTGGGAAGCAAGAGGCGGAAGGGAAGTGTGTGGAGAGGTGCTGACGGTGGGGTGGGGGCGGGGTAAGCAACATCAGGAAGGGAGGTGAGTCAATGGCTACATTCATAGACTCATCAAGATGCTGCAATGGGGTCCCAGAGGGTGTGACAGCTGCCCAAGGTCATGCAGCCAGTTCCCGGCAGAGTTTGAGCTTGAACCTTTGACTTCTAGGCTGATGCTCCAGAGGTGAAGGTGGGACCTGGAGGGAGGGCCTGGATGGGTGGAAGGTGGGAGGCCTCTCCCCTTCCCATGTTACCTCCCCTCAGACAGAAAGAGGAGCTGAGCCAGAGACCTGCAGGGAGGGACGGCCCCTCTGGATGGTGAGGCGATCCCAGGCTAGGAACTGGTCTGTGAGAGCCCCAGAATCTGGTTGGGAAGGTCACAGGCAGCATGCCATGGTCTTGGCATCCCCTCGGGATCCGAGAGGGGTTCCGAAGGGACCCGGAACCCTTGGATCATCAGAGGAAGCCTGGTGAGATCAGCTTGGTGCGGTAACAGGGGGCAGGGCCCTGGCACTGCTCAGAATGTCCCAGCCTGTGACCCAGGAGGGAGTTCAGGAATGACGGAGAGGGGCACACGGAGCCAGCCCACCTCCAGCAGCTGGCATTCCAGGCAGTCTGCCTCTACTCAGGCCGTTCTCACCATCTCACCCATCGCCACCCACCCAGGGCTGGCACCTGGGATTACTTCAGGCCCCCACCCCTCAGAGGGCATTGGAGTATCCTCCCTATTAGGGGCCTGAGTCGGGGGAGCTAAGGGGCAGAGCCAGGGTGGGCGCAGGGCAGGGGAGTGCGGTCAGGGCTCTGGGCCAGGCCTGGGGGTGTGGGTCTGGAAAGATGCTGGGAAGCATGTCTCAGGGGGTGAGGCCAGGCCCAGCCAGCCTCTCCATCCTCCCCGCCCTCCATTTCATTGGTCCTGCTTCTGGAGCTCAGAAGGTACTGGTGGGGAGCCCCTCCATCCAGGGCCCCCTCCTCTAGCCCAGGACTCTGTTGCTTTGACTGGACACCAGGGCTCTCTGGAGGGAGTCCCTGAGGGAAGAGCAATCAATCCCTGAGCTCCTCAAACTCATAGGGTTTGCAGTCTGCTTGTATGCAGGGAGCCCTCCAGAGTGATGGGGGAGACAGTAATCAATCCGATGGGGGAGGCAAGACACCAGAGGACTCGGGATACAGGTACAGGGCATAGGCGAAGTGGATGCTGAAGAGCTGAGAATGGGGTACATGGACCTTGGGCAGGGGTGTCTTGGCAGACTGCATGGATAAGAAGCGCCTGGAACCTGAGGAGGGGAGGAGAAAGGGATGTTTCTCAGGGGAAAGGCTTGGGAGAAGGGGCGCACGGGGTGACCACCCTGAGCTGAGGGAGCATAGTGCAGGCTCTGAGGAGCTGCCCAAAGGAGAGCCGAGAAGAGGAGGAGGAAGGATGGGAAGTCAGGAAGATGGTAACTCAGTCTGGGCCTGAGAGCCTGCGTGGGGAGAGGGAGGATGCCGAATCCTCACAGGGTAAAGGGAAGGATGGAAGGGATGCAGGGCCCAGGAGCAGGCCTGGCCCAGAGCCCTGACCGCACTCCCCTGCCCTGCGCCCACCCGGGCTCTGCCAAGGCCAGCGTATCCTGGCCCCCAGCTCTCCCCAAGCAGAGCCAGCCCCGAGCCAGTGCCCGGGGACCAGGGTGCCACAGCTGCTGCTCGGGTTCAGCGTGGAGCCTCGGTGGGGGTTAATGGGAGACTGCCAGGCGCCGCTTAATAGGATTTTAATTATACAGCTCCAGCAAGAATTTTTCCCCCCTGGGCTTGGGCCCTCACAGATACCTCCATCTCCACCTCAGCATCTTCCCAGCCCTCGCAGCCTGCTCTCCCAGCTCCCCTCCTCCCCCTACTGCCTGCCTCCCCCCCCCACACACACACACTGTGGGGGACTCTGGCCTATCTCCTGGGGGCCCAGGGGGGAGGCCTGGCATCTGCCCCCAACAATCACAGGGAGGACAGCACCAGCTCTTGGGGAGAGCCCTGCTGTGGGGAGCTCCTCTGAGGTCTGCATCCAGGGCTGTGCACGGCCAGACCTGACTTGGGTGCTGGGCAGCGAGGGTGTGCCCACCCTTCGACTCAGTATGGACTCAGCGCCCATTTTTCCAGGGTGATCGTGCCCCGTGCCAGGCTTTTTCACAATGACTGTCTCATGTGACGCTCACAACGACTCTGGGAGGGAGGCAGGCCGGGCAGATAGGATGATAATGTCCACTTTATGGATGAGGAAACTGAGGCCCCAAGAGTTTAAGTGACTTGCCCAGGGACAGGATGAGTAAGGAGTCTGGACTCCAAACTGGACTCCACGGCCTGACCATGGCCCTGAGCTCCCTTCCCCTCCACCTCACACCCCAGCCAGAAGGAGCCACATGTAGGCCCTCTGTTTTGAAAGCTCTCCTTCCTTCTCCCTTGTCCATCTCCTACGTACCCTTCAGGCCTGAGATGTTGCTTCCCTCTGAGTCTGGGTTCGGGTCCCCGTTTCCATGCTCCCAGAGCTCCCACATTTTGCCGCCATAACCCCATCACATCATGTTGCATTGCCAGGTTATCTGTCCGGCTTGCCATTCATCTAGGAGTTCCTTGAGCCATTAAGACAAACCTGCCACATGCAATGCCCACTGGTCAAGCAGCGAGAGCCTCCCTCCACTGTTCTCTGTGAAATGATGGGGGACCCTCCCTGCAGTTGGCCCACTGCTCCCTCCCCCAGCCTCCCCGTCCAGCCAATGGCAGTCAGTCAGTGTGGCAGGGTCACCGGCTGGCCTGTCCAGTGGCAGCCCTTTGTCTGAGGGAGGCAGTTTCTTTTTGGTCTTTATTACATGTTAGCACCTAGGTTTGGGTTTAGAATAATTTAGATGCACGGAAAAGTGGCAAAGAAAGAACAGAGACTTCCCACACTCCCCTCACCCAGTCCCCCTATTGTTAACAGCCTGTATCACTGAGTTAGCTGTCCCAGCGAAAAAGCAAACACTGGTACACGACTATTAGCTCAACCCAGCACTTTATTTGGACTTCACCATTTACATTTTTAATTCCATAATTAAATAATACATGAAGCCACCCTGGCATGAATTTTCCAAGTGTCAGAAAATAAATGGTGAAAGAAGGATCTCCCTTCACCCCCTCCGTCTAAGCTCTCCCCATCCCAGGGGGATTCTTCTGCCCCTTTTTGCTCTGGGGTCAGCACATGCTTCCCCTCATCCTCTGAGAGGTCGATGACTCTCCTCCCTGCTCTCCTTCCCAGCTCCTGCCCGTCGCCCTGGGCTCTGCCCACGCCATGCCTCCCCTGGGCGGCTGCCAGGAGCTCCCAGGCCCTAGGAGTGCCCCTTCCTCTCACTGTCCATGCGACGTCTTTGTATCCCTCCCCTTGACCGGCAAACAGTTGGGGGTGATGACGGTGCCCCCCAGGCCCCGCTGTTCCCTGAGCAGCTCCTGGAATGGAGTGTGGGAGGGATGAGGTGGTGAGGTTGTGAGTGACCATGAATCCAGGGCTCCAGGAAAGTCACACGATGCAGTCAGCAGTGGGCAGTGGCCCCCAAAACAGTGGTGGAGCAGGTAGGAAGATACAGAAGGCCCAGCATCTGCCCTCAGGGGTCCCCCCGGCAGTGCAGGAGGCACCCACACATCCGGGCTTGGCTCCTGGATGACCGGGGCCCACAGCGCACCAGCCAGGCCCACCTGTCTATGCCCAGCAGGTGCCCAAGGCTGGGGGTGGGGGATCTGGACAAAACCTCTTCCCCATCCCCTCTGTCAGCTGGGGCTTCTGTTCTTTTTCTGCTGGAGGCAGGGGGATGGCCAAGATATGCCTTGGTCCCAGCTCACCCCAGCCAGAGGAGGAGGCTACATCTTAGCCTTCCTGTCTCATTCATACCTCGGTCCTCAGCAAGGCCTGGAGGGCAACCTGGCACTATTGCTTCAGCCTACCTGCCCCCATCAAAGCATCCTGTGCTTTCCTCCCAGCCTCCCTGCAGGCTGCTGCCACCCACCAGTATCACAGAGAACTTATCTTGTCCCCACTCCCCACCCATGCCGGCTGGCCTCACCCCACACTCTCCCCCAAGGCCCTGGGCAGGGGATTGGGACTGGAAGGGCGCCGATACCTGTGGTGGCAACCTGTCCATCTGAGGAGTAGATGTCAGTTCATCCATCCCCTCCTCAACACTGTGCTCGTTCCTGCCAATCCTACGGAAAGAAAGTTCTAGTGAAGAAAATGGCGGCTATCATCACCAGCATCTGTTTCTTTGATTGTCCAGCCTTCTCCTGCAGACTCATGGCCTCCCTCCCCTGTCCTCCACTGCCTGGGCCTTCAAGTCAGAGAGGACAGGGCAGAAAGGGGGCTGGAGACAGGAGGGGTCCTGGGCATGAGGAGTGGTGGAGGGGAGGTTGCCCAGAGAGGAAAGGGCGTGGGGGTGTGGCTCAGGGGGTGCTCTCAGGTTTACAAGATGAGGAGAGGCTGCCCCCAGGCCACCCTGGTCAGGGTCTGTAGCGGGGAGCCCAAACCCCAGGCAACCCAGGACTCCGGCCTGGGGTCCAAGCCCAGGAGAAACCATGGACGGCCCGGGGGGCGGGGGATTGCAGCATCAGCGGCCGGCTGCCGTGGCACGAGATGAAAGGCCTGGAGTGGGGCTGCTGGCAGACGGACAGGCGGGGTGGGTGGAGGCCTGGGGTGGGAGCAGGGGAGATAACCATCTGTGAGGGCTGCCAGGTGTAGACATGGTGGAGTGTGGAGGACGCGGGTGGAGTTTTAGCCCTTGGGATCGGGCCTGGAGTTGGAAGGCTTCCCTGTGAGGTCATCTTGTCCAGCCCAATACCTCCAGGCACTCGGTCCCCAACCAAGCAGGCCCTGCCTGGGGACGGTTTCTGGGGCTGGGTGCCCCTCCCTGGCCCCGGCCTGGCCTCCACCTTGCATCCATCAAGCCCTTCTCCCCAAAGCCTAACAGCTCCCTCTCTGCAATGTGGGGAGGTGGGCGCGTCCCGGCCACTGGTCAGTCACTTGCTAACTGCTGGGCACATCTAAGAGCTCAGGCCTGGGTCCATCTTCATCACCTTTTGTCCTTGATTCTGGTTTCTCTTACTTTAGCTATATGATTATTTGTCCAGTCCCCCCAGCCTCCCACCTTGGAGATAAGGTTCTAGAGACAGACCGTGGAGAAAAGGAGAAGGAAATTTCTTGCTTCCTAAACATCTCTCTTCGCCATTCTATACCACACCTACTTCTCTGCCCAAGCTTCCATCTTTTCTAACCCCCAAATTACTTCAGCCCCCCCCCAAAATCTTCCAACTCCCTCACTGCTCTAATCCCTTTCCCAGAGCTTCCACAGCACTCTTGCTAATGTGGGAATCTGACCCTGTCACTTCTCTGCTGAACACCCTTCAATGCCAAGGTGCCAGCAAGAGGGCCCTGCTCCAGGTCCCTCCACACATAATACAGCGCAGATGCCACATTTGTTAAGAACCCTTGGAGGACGAGGTCATGCGGGATCTGGTACTGAGTGCATGGCCCATAGCTTTAAACCTCTGCTCTTGTGATGAACACCGACCAGACCCAGGAAACTTAGCTTCTTACTCTTAAGTTCTTGAAACAGAAAGCGACTGTGTCTGTGTGCTGACTAGCGTGACAGATGTGGATATTGTATAAGTGCTTCAGTGAAATAAATAAGTGGATATGCTTGTTAAATCCTTCTGTCCCAGATAGCATATATGCAATAGGTTATTTGAATTTCTTTTCAAGAGTAACACAATGGCCCTAGCCGGTGTGGCTCAGTGGATAGAGCATCGGCCCACGGACTGAAGGGTCCTGGGTTTGATTCCAGTCAAGGGCACGTACCTCAGCTGCAGATTCCCCAGCCCTGGTCAGGGCTCATGCAGGAAGCAACCAATTGATGTGTCTCTCTCACATCGATGTTTCTCTGACTCTCCCTCTCCCTTCCACTCTCTCTAAAAATCAATGGAAAAATATCCTCAGGTGAAGATTAACCTAAATAGATTTTAAAAAAGAGTAACACAATGAATTCTTATATAATAACTAGAGGCCCAGTGAGCAAAATCACGCGTGGTAGCCCACTGCTGCTCGCTGCCCCACCCACCTGCCACCTGCCTTGCTGCAGTCGGAGCCTGTGGGCCACGGGGGAGGGACCGAGAGGTGCTCAATGCACCTCATGGTGACCGGTCGTTTGGTCGTCCAGGTCGTCACGCACATTGGCTTTATATATATATATATATATATATATAGAAATTTCCTTGTGGTATCAAGCCTCCAGGTTCCTGCTTCTCTTTGAGTTCCAGAAGCAGGAGTTCCAGTTTTGAATAACATCATATTCAAAATAGATGCACATTGAAGGTGAGAAGCATTTTAAATACTAAACAATTCATATACCTCTTAATTTTATATAAATGTAGGCCTCGATGTAACAGACATGAAATTTGAGAGTGAATCTTTATATTGGCAATTCGATGGTGGAATCACAAAGCCTTATATGTTATAAACCTATCTCATCATATTTAATCACATTTACAAATTTTTAAATTAAAAGTTTATATTTACCTCAATAATATTAATTTACTCTTTTGATATTCATTAATTATAATTTGCATTTTCATTTTAATAGTTACATTAGACTGTTTTAGTCATTCAGCCTCTAAAAACCATAGCTTGATGCAAATTTTTTATTTTGTTGTTATGAAGACTTATTATCTAAGACCATGGTCGGCAAACTGTGGCTCGCGAGCCACATGCAGCTCTTTGGCCCCTTGAGTGTGGCTCTTCCACAAAATACCATGGCCTGGGCGAGTCTATTTTGAAGAAGTGGCATTAGAAGAAGTTTAAGTTTAAAAAATTTGGCTCTCAAAAGAAATTTCAGTCGTTGTACTGTTGATATTTGGCTCTGCTGACTAATGAGTTTGCCGACCACTGGTCTAAGAAGACATGAAGAACACACTTTATTTCACAATCTGGTACCTCGATCTGTGGGCCTCTGTGTATTCTTGTCCTGGGCCCCACACCTTTTAGGGGCGGCCAGCTTCATTGCTCCTTATTTCCTGCTGACTCCTCGGCATGGCCCGCACAGGCCTCCACAGCCCTGCCTCTCTACCTGGTACCCCAGTCCCCTCCACTGGATGTCTTCATGTAGCCCTGGACCGTGGGGGTTCCCAGAAAATTCTGTGCCTGCCCCGTGCCTGAGACACCTCTCTTTCCTTGCCATCATTCCATGGGCAGATCCCAACAGCCCGCATGTGCCCTCCCCTGACCCCAGCAGGTGGGTGCCCTTCCGGATGCCCCTCTCTGTTCTTCCACCATAAGGTGAGGCTGTAAGCTCCTCCCCCATAGATCAGGACTTTCTGGTGGGCAGAGACGTGGGAGGGGGTGAGGGGGGTGCTTGGGAGCAGGCAGGGCCTCAGTGGAGGGGTCAGAGGCTCTGTGTGGTGACCAGAGCTCAGTGCTGACCCACAGTGCTGGGACCATGGAAGTGCTGATACCTCTGAAGTCTGTAGGACTTGGGCCCTAGAGAAACTAAACATTGTAGGGAAAACTAGCTGAGACCTCAGCCTTTGCCCAGGTCTAGAACACCTGAGTGGGCCCCAGAGAGCTAAGGCCTGTCTGTGAGGAGCCCCCATTGGCATCCCTGCCAGCCACCAGGCAGTTGTGGTGTGGGGGAGGGGAAGGGGAGGCAGGATGCTGGGAGGTAGTCAGCGTGGAGGTAGGGACAGGGTGGAGATGGCGGGAAAGTGGTAAGGGCCAGCGGGAGAGGCCAACTGACACCTTCATTGTAGCCTCTGGCTTCCTGCGGGAGGATTCTCTTGTTGGCAAATGGTGGGGGCAGGTAGAGTATGAGGGGGGCCCAGCCTTCTTTCTCCTCAGAGGACAACTTCAAATGTGTTGGAACCCCATTATTTATTGAGCACCTACTATGTGCCAGGCACTGTGCTGATGTGCTTCACCTCACTTTCCCTAGAGAAACACAGCCTGGCATTAGAGACCATCTCGCCCAGTGCTCCCATCTGGCAGAAGAGGAAACTGAGGCTCAGAGGGAGGGAGTGACTTGCCCCCAGGTGAGTGAGCGGCAGGGCCTGGGTTGGAGTTGGCATCTCCTAACTCCTTGTCTTGGCGTGGGGGGGCGGGGGCTCTCTCCCTATCCCTGGGACCTCCAGGGTAAGGACGTTCTCTGCTCAGAGGTGGTAGAACCCACAACAATGAGCACACACCCCAAGTCCCCAGAACGGTAGCAGACCCTAGAGGAGAACTTCCTCATGTCGCCATCCTCTGCACCACTCACCCTGCATGCCATATGCAGAGTGCTAAGGGAACTAGGAGGTGGCTCAGTTCAGCCTCAGTTTCCCCTTTCTCCCGCGGACTAGAGAGCCTGGCCTCCCTGGGCCTTGCCTCCCGCTGGCCCAACCACCTCCTCTCTGGGTCCCTGAGTCCCCACCCAGACCTCAACTTTCCTAAGCCCTAGCCCAGGGGTCCTCAAACTTTTTAAACAGGGGGCCAGTTCACTGTCCCTCAGACCGCTGGAGGGCCGGACTATAGTTTAAAAAAAAAAAAACTATGAACAAATTCCTATGCGCACTGCGGGCCCGGGACGAGTCGGCTGCTAAGCAGGACAGGCAGCGGCACCCGGCGGGCCAGATAAATGTCCTCGGCGGGCCGCCTGTGGCCCGTGGGCTGTAGTTTGAGGACCCCTGCAGCCCCCTGGTATCCTGCCTGCTTTAACCACAGGCCAGCCGAGGAGTCTGAGACAACCCCTACGATGGAAAGTGAGAGGCTAGGTCACTAATACACCCTACTTATTTTTTTCATCATCATCATTGCCATCAATATCCTCACAACAATGACAGATAACCTTTGAGTGCTTATGGCTCTGCTCACAAGCAAGTACTAGTATTTGCTCCATTTTTCAGCTGGAAAAACTGAGGCCAGAGAGGCTGAGCGAGGCCTGAAGCCACCCTATTAGAAAGTGTCCGAAGGGACTGACCGAACAAAGCCTGCAATTCCACCCTATCTTCAATCCCTCTGAGCCATGGCCACGGCCCCGCCTGCTCTTCCTGGAACACCTGAGGAACCTGCCGGGACCCTTACCTTCATGTCCTGCCCACGCTCCACGGCTACAGCTCATCAGCCAGAGAGGCTGTCGGGAGCTGGGTGTGAGCGCAGACCCACGGGAGGGGATGCTGGGTATCCTCCTCTTTACTTCTGCCCTTTGCCCTCCCTGACCACGGCTGGGCCCCCACGTGGCTCTGGATGTGCCACGGATGGACCGATGGCCCCTGTTCATTTAACTGACAGACATGGACTTGAGCTCTGCTTGTGCATCCACAGCACACTGGGCACAGGTCCGGCGTGGGCTCCACCCTCCTGGGGCTCCCTGTCCACTGGTGGTGACGGGAAGAAATCTGTTAGCTCCATTCATTCAACAGACGATGACCCTCACATGCCAGGCGCTATTCTCGGCACTGGGATCCAGAAATGAACAGAAAGTGGTTGAAAGAAATAAACGAGAGACGCAGCCTGTAGAAGGGGATGTGCCATGGAGAAAGGTAACACAGGGAGCCGGCCAGGGACTGGGAGCAAGGCTGCAATCATGTCACTAAACTAATTGGTGCCATGACAGTTTGGGGGCTCCAGGAGCATAGAGAGGGGACCTCTGATCCTTGCTTCAGCAGGGCCTGCTGCCCTGGACGGAGATGAGAACAGAACCGGATATGTCCACTTGCCTACGTTGTCTGCCCCCATCCCTGCCCTCACCCTGACCCCCTCCTGCGTCAGGGTGGAGCACCTGCGTCTCAGGCCTGTGGTCTCTAAACAGCGTGGCATAACGCAGGCGCAGTGGGGCATCCTGAAATGATCTCTGATGACCACCTGCGTCAGAACCTGCGCTCTCTGTGCGTACCCAGAATGCACGGGGACAGGCCTGCACACGTGGGCACAGGCTCACCTGGACATGGCAATGCACGTGGGTGTGTGCCATCGAATGGGCACTGATGACTGAGCACCTGAGCTACTTCAAGCACCCTGCCCCCAAGAGGCTCAGAGCCTCATGGCAAAGAAAGGACATGAAACAGCCTGCATGAAGGCAGAAGTGCTGGAGGCAGAACGCGGGGCAAGGGCTACAGAGAAAGCCAGGAGGCAGCAGGAGCTGACCCGGGCTGGGCTGCCTTCGCTAGATTAAGCGCAAATCACTGCAGCGGCTCTAGTGGGGTGGAATGAGCCAGCTCCGAAGGCAGGGAGCCTCATCCCTGGAACCTCGCAGTGGCAGCTTGAGAAGGGGCTTCACGGGCTGGGTTGAGGGATCGTACTGAGCTCTCCTACGGTTCCTGGGGTCCTGTGGAGTTGGGGAAGCCGCTGGAGAACTGGAGGGAGGAATGGCAGGGCGAAGTGCCTGGACTTTATGTCAGCGGGGTGGGGAGCCATGGAGGGTGTGGGAGCAGCGGAGAGGCATGGTGAAAGCTGAGTCTGGGGAAGATGAACCAGACAGCGGCACTATGCTGGACCAGACTGGAGTAAGGACCGATGCAGAGGGGAGACCACTTGCTATAGCCCAGTGGTCGGCAAACTCATTAGTCAACAGAGCCAAATATCAACAGGACAATGATGGAAATTTCTTTGGAGAGCCAAATTTTTTAAACTTAAACTTCTTCTAACGCCACTTCTTCAAAACAGACTCACCCAGGCCGAAACGGTTTGGCTCAGTGGATAGAGCATCGGCCTGGGGACTGAGGGGTCCCGGGTTCGATTCCGGTCAAGGGCATGTACCTTGGTTGCGGGCACATCCCCAGTGGGAGGTGTGCAGGAGGCAGCTGATCGATGTTTCTCTCTCATCGATGTTTCTAGCTCTCTATCCCTCTCCCTTCCTCTCTGTAAAAATATCAATAAAATATATTTTAAAAAAAACAAAACCAGACTCGCCCAGGCCGTGGTATTTTGTGGAAGAGCCACACCGAAGGGGCCAAAGAGCGGCATGTGGCTCGCGAGCCGCAGTTTGCCGACCACGGCTATAGCCAAGCACACATGTGACACATGCACACTGTGTGTGAGCAGAAGCCTCCCGTGACTGGACAGCCATCAGTGGTGAGAACACCGAATGGTGCCCAGCCTTAAAGCAGGGGCCGACCTAGATGTTCTCCCACCTGTTTCCAAAGTTTCAGGCACATGCGCAAAAGCTGAGTCTGCATGAGTATCTGCGCCGTGCAGCACCCTTTATTCACGGACGGGGCTCTGTCCGGGTAGCAGGAATGCACACTGCGTTGGTGTCGGGGCAGCTGTGAGGGCCTCTGGGTGTAGCTTGGAGCAAACGTTAAAGATAGGCGCAGCCCTGCGGAGTCTGCGGGAAGGAAGTTCAGGGATCCTGCTGTCACAGGCGTGACACAGATGTGTGTGGGGTGTGCATGTGTCGGGGGGAGGACTGAGGAGGCGCACATGTTGAGTGAGGCGTTGTGAGTCAGTTTTGCTCCGGGAGAGGACTAACCTGGTGTGTGGCTCCAGGTGAGAGTCTGGTTTCCATCCAGTCTGGGGATACCTGTATGGGAGGGTGCTGCGAGGCGGCGCTTTCCCACACACAAGCCCACTGACCCGTCCTACCACCTGGCTTGGTACGTAGTATTGTTTCCATCTCAACAGGTAAGGAAGCCCAGGATCCAAAAACCTTGCCCAGGATCACAGGACCATCCAAAGCAGGACCAGAGCCCAGGCTTCCTGACTCCGAGCCCCTCACTCTCTTGCCTCCGTGGTCACCTCCAGCATCTGGAAACCTGAGTCACCAGAACAGGAGTGTGGGGACGGCACTCCATTTCAGCACGTCCTCCCAGGCACCAGGCAAATGTCCACTTGCCTACGTTGTCTGCACCCATCCCTGCCCTCACCCTGACCCCCTCCTACCACCTCCGACTCATGGGCTCCCCGCTCTCCCCGCAGATCCACATCCCCAAAACCACCTCATTCCAGTGTCCGCCTGGAACAGCGCGCCCGTGTATTATCCATATGTTTTCACCCCCAGCTGGGTGCTCAGTTATTGTTCTGGCGCAGGAGGGCGAGGGGGCGGCTTGTGGGTGTAGCGACGCCGGGCTGTCTGCTCCGTTCTCCGCTTGTTATTACCTCTTCCCCAGGCTCCCATTAGCCAGCCTGCCCCAGAGCCTGCGCGGGCTCTGCTCCTCGGCACCTTTGTTCCTTAATTATCACTGGGGAGCCCCGCTCACCTGCCTGCCACTTTCTAAGAAGCTGTCTGGCTCCCCTTCCCCACCCTGCATCCCCAGGACCTAAGCTCCTACACCCCCTAAGAGGGAGGGGGCTGTGTCTCGCAGCAGCTTGCCCCCCCGGCTTCTCCATGCTGCAAAGCCTCAGGCCTGGCCCAGGCCTGGCCCCTCCTAGAGGCCCTGACTTGTTGTTCCTGCCACTTTCTCTGAGATGCTGTCTCAGATCCTAGGGTGGAAGAGACTTCATTTCTTTAATCCTCACCTAAGGACATGCCGAGAGAGAGAGAGAGAGAGAGAGAGAGAGAGAGAGAGAGAGAGAGAGAGAGAGAGAGAGATGGGAGAGAAACATCCATCAGTTGCCTTCTGTATGTGTCCCCACCAGGGATCAAGCCCACAACCCAGGTATAAGCCCTGACTGGGAATCGAACCGGCAACCTTTCGGTGCACAGGATGATGGCCGGACCGGAAGGGACTTTAAACTCTCATGTAGTTCAACACCCACCTCCCCACTACGGCCTGGGTGGGCCACCTACAAAAGGTCCTCAATGACTATTCGGCAAGAGGATGATTAATGCAGCCTCTACTTGAATGCCTCTCAAATGGGCAGCTCCACGCACCCCCCTCCCACCTCACCCAAGGCAGCCAGAGCCCCCTGGAGACGGCTAAGACTGTTATAAATCACTGGCCCTCACCTCTCCCCGGGCTCTCTGATTTACCTAGCCATAAATCTAGAGTCCGGCTGGCGGTGTTTGGGTCTGGGGCTCAGTCCTGTCTTTCCTGCTGGGGGCTCACTGGTGCCCACCTCTAGCACCAGGCTCTGTCCAGGGGGTACCTGATCCTCCTTTCGGGGCTCAGGGACTCAGTCAGGCCCCAGCCCAACTCTAACCCCTGGCTTTCCTCCTGCCTCCGGCCTTTGGCTGCGGTTCCTGGGCAGGAAGGCGAGGGGGAGGAGAAGGCGCTGGGGAGAGAACCCTAAGGCCAAACAGGCTCTGACAGCCGACAGCCACTGCGGAGGAGGGTGCTAGCTGTGCACACGGGCCAAGGCTGCCAGGCTGCGGAGGGAAGGCCCCAGGGAATCGGGGAGACAGGAATCTCCCCTCCCCGCCTGCCTGCCGCCCTGCCTCCTGACCCTTGCACAACTCCCTGCTTCACGGCACTGTGGGTACCAGGGGGTCAGAGGCTGAGCTTCTGGGTGGAGCTAGAAGTGAGCTGAGCCATGTGGGCATCAGGGGCACCCCGGTGTCAGGACACTGGCTGCCCTAATGGTCCTGGGGCACCGTGCTTCTCTCCAAGGGGATGGCAGTGGCGGCCGAAGCTTATTGCTGCCTTTTGGGTCCAAGACCCAAAGCCTTGCCCACAGTGACAGAGGTTAGACATGCCGCACAGAGGAACTCTGTGTCCACACAGGGCCTCAGAGCCTGGGCCCAGATTATCCCCACTGCTCTCCTTGGGGGCCATTCTACTCAATGCTCCCACCTCCTCCCACCCCCCACCCCTCACCCCTCACCCCTCACCCCTTATCCACTCCCAGTCTGCATCCAGTTGGACAGTTTCCCTTTGATCTCCATCTTTGTGTTCTCTAAGTGGGTCTCCGTCTGGGGGCTCCATGAGGGCAAGGTCGTTCTTCTCTGTCGTTTGGGTCCACGCGAAGGGTGGCTATTGGAGCCCAGCCATGGCCCAGCCTTGGCGCTGAGCATCTTGTGTCCCAGGGGTGCTACAGTAAGACCAGGAAGGCGCCTGGTGCATGTCAGAGGGCTCTCTGGACAAACACCAGCTGGGGGCGGAGGACTCGGGTCGGGAGGCCACCTCCAGCCACCAGACCATGACCTCAGCTGGGCCGCCCTGTGCTGCTCTCCGGATCTGACTCAGTCCCAGTGCTCCTGGGCATCCATCCCCGGGGTCAGCCCCCTGGAGGTCCACCAGATTCCACAGGCCCCACCCAGACAGGGGCCACCCTCCACCACCACCCCCTTGCTTGAACAGCCAGGGGCACCTGCAGGATTTGAGAGGCAAAGGTCACCTGCTGGGCCACTTGCTCCACTCGCTCTATCTCTTCCCTCCTCATTCAATCTCTCCAGACCTGAGATTTCTGTGGGCCCTGGTCAGGAGCCCCCGATACAGATATTCTCCCACACCAAGGCTGGGGACGAAGGGAACCCCAAAGGGTAAACAAAGCAGTTCTCCCATGACAGTCACTCTCTTGGGAATCTCCCAAAGTCACCCCCAGAATCAGCACTCAGCCCCTCAGCCAAATGGATCTTTCTTTATAAATGTTAATCAGAGCATGACCCCCCTGCTTCAAACCCTCCAAAGGGCTCTTGTCTCACTCAAAATAACAGGAAAACTCTACTGGCTCTACCCCACCTGGACCCTGCCCACCTCTCAAGCCTCATCTCCCCCTGCTTTCCCCTTCATTCATTCCACGCCAGGCTGACCAGCCTTCTTGCTGTTTATCGCACACATTAGACCCCTCCTACCTCAGAGCCTTTGCGCTGGCCATTCCTTCCAACTAGAATGCTCTTCGCTACACTTTTCCTCATTCAGAGTCCTTCCCAGAGCCCTTCCCAGATGACCTGGTCTAAATAGTGCCCCTGTGTCTCCCAGTAGCCCTGACCCCTCTGTCTGCACCACTCTACTTTATGCTTCCTCACAGCACTATACTACCCCAAATGAGTTTCCCCTTTTTTTCCTGAAATTTTTTAATTGATGAGAGAGAGAGAGAGAGAGAGAGGGAGAGAGAGAGAGAGACCCATGCACTTATTGGCTGATTCCTGCACATGCCCCGACCAGGGACCGAACCCAAAATCCTGGCTCATCAAGACGATGCTCCAACCAACCAAGCTACTCAGCCAGGGCTGAGTTCCTCTTTGATTATTTAGTCATTGTCTTTCTCCCCACTGAACTATGAGTTCTATGAGGACATGGCTATATCCTTAGGGCCCAGCACTTAGTGGGTGCTTAGGAGAGATCTATTGAATAAATGTGTGACCTGGGAGGGAGAAAGACACACAGATAAACTAAGGGCTGGGCGGTTGGCAGAAGCAAGATCCAGGGAGCAGACCTTGTAGGGATATAGTGGAGGGAGCTGGTCCTTTGGCTCCCAGGCCTCAAAGGGCACACCAAAGGCTGGGAAGGAGGAGGAGGGAGGGAAGGTAGTAAGGGGCTGCCAGTCATGCCTTCCGAGGATGCACCCCAGACCCCACTCTAAAGGCCAGTGGGGATACCGGGGAAGGAGGTACCGCAGTCCCCATTCTCCGGGGGTCCCCAGTCTGAAGGGGACAGGAAAGAATGCTTGGAAAGTTCTGGAAGTCAGGCCTCTCCACTGAGCTCAGAGCCTGGGTTTCCAAAGCTGGGGCTGTTTCTGCTTGGCCCACTGCGTCAGGCTCAGCATGTTCCAAACCCAACGCCTTGTCCTTCCTGCAGCTTGCTCTGGCTTCCCCATTTCCGTCAACAACCTCCTGCTCCTCCGGGGCAGGCAGCCTCAAGTGCCCCAAGTCGCCTCTGACTGCTCCCTCTCACTCACCCTGACTCTCCAGACTTCTCCCTGTGTGATGACAGGAGACAAGTAATCCCCTGTCTGGTCCCTGTCCTCTCTCTCCCATAAGCAGCTGCCCAGGCAGCTTTACTTCCATTGGCCTCAAACACCCCCAGCTCCTGTAGCCAACTCCACCAAGGGGCCATTGGGGGGAGGAGAGGGTAAGAAGGGTCCTGCCCAATTCTGACTCCATCCTCCTTGGGGGAGACTGGCTTGTGCTGGCAAGTGCATAGACTCTGGAGGTAGGCAGACTTCAGTTGTCTCGCTCTCTCCTTAATTGTATGACCTTAGGGAAGTTGCTTAACTTCTCCAAGTCTCAGTTTTCCCATCTGTAAAATGGAGATAACTATGCATATATCACCGGATTGCTTGGGGAGTAAGTGGGAAAGC
The DNA here is from genome assembly GCF_963455305.1 of Plecotus auritus. Lineage (NCBI taxonomy): Eukaryota > Metazoa > Chordata > Mammalia > Chiroptera > Vespertilionidae > Plecotus > Plecotus auritus. The sequence continues at coordinate 12,327,757 of NC_137774.1, forward strand.
ATATAGTAAGCATCTAGTAAAAATCTGCAATCCAGTTGATGCTTAATAAATGGGAGGCCCGCCCTAGCCAGTTTGGCTCAGTGGATAGAGCGTCAGCCTACGGACTGAAGGGTCCCGGGTTCGATTCCGGTCAAGGGCACATATCTTGGTTACAGGCTCCTTCTGGGCCCAGGCCCTGGTTGGGGCTTGTGCAGGAGGCAACCAATCCATGTGTTTCTCTCACATCGATATTTCTCCGTCTTTCCCTCTCACTTTCACTCTCCCTAAAAATCAATGAAGAAATATCCTTGGGTGAGGATTAACAACAACAAATATATAATAAATAAATAAATAAATAAATAAATAAATAAATAAATAAATAAATGGGAGACCCATTCCCTTTCCTTCAAGAACTTGCTGTGGCTCCCTGTTTTTTAACTGTGTCTGATCCAAGTTCCTCTACTTGGCTCTCAATGTCTCCAGTGTCTGGCCTGGCCTTCTCAATTCCGTCTTTATCCCAAGATTTCCCACTCGTTCTCTACTCCTGTGTCCCCAGTGAGCATAACATGATCACCCTTCGGCTGTGCCCTCTGTCCACACTGCTTTTCTTGTCACCTCGGCCCATCCTCCTTGTCCTGAAAGGCCCCCTTCTCCAGGAAGACCCCCTGAACCACTCCTGCTCTGACCATTCTGTCTCCTCCAAAACCTGGCTGCTCACTTGGCCTGGCATCATAGTTGCGCTGTTGGAGTGGGTGGATATTCCATGTCTGTGGATGTCACCTGCCCACCCAGGCTGCTTCCAGGTTGGCAGGGAACCCTTCCTGGATTTCCCAGAGCTTGCTACAGTGCTAACACTATGCCAAGTGCTCAGTAATGTCTGACTTTTGATTTGTTACAAAGCAACAGATGAGGCAAATCAGTAGAAGGCAAACTGAAACCTTAGGAGGGATTCTGGGATGGGTGAAGGTGTTGAGCCTCTCGCCTGGGGAAAGAAGTAGACTCGGTACTTTACATGTTACCTCTTCATGCTAACCACCCTGAAAGGCAGTATTATCCCCATTTTACAGATAGGAAGACTGAGGTTCAAAAAGATTCAATGACTTGGCCAGAGTCACTTGGATAGAAATTGGCAGGAGCAGGACTTGATCTGAGACTGAAGGGGTATGTCAGAGAGGGGAGGCCGAGATAAGTATGTAGAGGGAGAGAGTGGGTGGATGGATTGGAAGGGATGAGGGATACATGGGAAGGCTCTGGTTTGCCCATTGGAAGAGGTGGGAGAAGGGGCTGAATGTCTGACAGGCTAGAGAAAGATACAGCAAGACCCTCCAGGGGAACTGGCTGCAGCTCCAGAATTTTTCTTACCGGAAAAAGCCACTGCACATGCCCTGGGTCTATACCAGCTAATGTGCTTAGCCTCTGTCCCCAGGGCTTAGGGACAGAGGGGCAGAGAAGACAGAGTCTCTGCCCACTCCATGCAGAAGCAAGGATGTCAGCGAGGCTGAGGGTGATGTCACCACTGACTTCAGGTTTCTCACCCACCTTCCCCAAAGCAGTTTCTTTAGCGACACTGATCCATGGTTTGCCCAAAGCCCTCATACCACAGTCCCTGCTGCTGTCACCACAGCACTTGTCCCTGGTGTGGCCTCTGCAGAGCCTTACCTACACCCAGCTCTCATTGGAGTGCCAGTCTCAATTTCTCCGGTTGCCAGGAGTTGGCTCAGAGACCCTCATCGTTCCCCAGCCCCCCACTGGCTAAGCCCTCCATGCGGGCAGCCAGGTCCAGCTGGAATAACACAGCTTCCTTCCCTCCCACGAGCACTGGACTATTTACAGCTCACCAAGGCCTTCACACCCATGAGCTCACTGGAGCCTTCCCCACCCACCCTGGGAACCCAGCAGGGCAGGCGCCATTGCCCCCATTTTGCAGATGGAGACACTGAGGTTAAATGCCTTGCCCAGCGAATTCCCCTAAGCCTGGCCTGGCCTCCTGACTGTAGTCTGAGGCTCTTCTCAGTTCCTCCAGGAGGGTGGTCCAAACAGGCAGGTGGAGTGGTAGGGTCTGGTGAGGGAGACCGTCCCTGGCGCTGGAAGGAGCCTTCAGGCAGCAGGCCGGGAGGGCGCGAGTAGAGGGAGGTTATCATAGCCTCAGTCAGTGGCTGGTAAGAGCCTGGCATGGGCATTGTCAGGGTGAACAGAGGGGCAGGCAGGGCAAGCTGGCTGGGAGTGTGACTGGGTTGTTGGCTCCACAGTCTAAGACAGGGGAAGGGTGAGACCCCCCAGCCTCAGAACTCCTTCCTGGACAGCCAGACTCGGTGGCTGTATGCTGGCTGCAGCTGGAGGGACGCGAGGTAAATACAGAGGGGATTTCCTATCCATTTCCTCTGCCACGTGGACAGGGTCCAGCCAAGCCTGCCCTCGTCGCTTCACACAAAGGTTATGACAGCTCAGCCTTCTCACCTGCCCTCCCCTCTTATATTTGTTCCATCCCTAAATCCTCCCCGCTGTCCTCCCTCCAGCCCGCACCCACCCTCCCAGGCCACACCAAGTGCCCACAGCCCCTTCCAGCAGCCTTCTCCAACCCTTTCTCAGACTCGGATCTGGACTCTTCTCCGCGTCCAGGGAGCTGTGGTTTTCATTCTCCCCGTTCTTGGTGCCAGAGCCCTTGTAGTGGAGGGTTCTGACTCCCCCTTAAGACGGGCAGTCTGGGAGGACAGGGACTGGGTCTCTCCCAGGAACTGGCGCAGGCTTCCTTCTTCTGCTTCCACCTCCTTCAGCCTGGGCAGCCTCTGCCCACAGGGGGCGCCCAAACAGTGTTGTTGAGTCCAGGCATCCTCGCTACTGCTGGAACTGGACGAGGTATGAGTTACTTGCAGTGACATGGATCTTGGTGAGAAGTCAATGTCCCCTCCGCAGCTCTGGCTTTTTAATTGACCTGTGACTAAAGGGAGGGAAGAATTCTCAGATAAGGAGAGCAGCCTCGTGTTTGGGGTAGGAGATGTGGGGCTAGACACTGACCTCTAAAGAAGTCTCCTTGACCTTCCAGGCTCAGGGAGGGGGACTGGCTGGAGGTGCTCGCACAGCCGACCGTGGACCCAGATGTCTTCCTTGGCCCAGCCCTCAAAGTCCCCAGGCTAGTGGGCAGAGGCCCCAACCAAGCAACCCCTATTTCCTTCCCCAAGTCTCTCGGAAAGAGTGGTGAGTCAGTTGCGGCCATGAACTCATCCTAGGCAGTAAAAATAGGAAAACAAGCAGGCCTGTCCTCCAGGCGGGAGGAGAGGATGAGGGTGATGGGGAGGGGGAAGTGGGTTTTCCCCCGCTGGGCAGAAAGGACAGCCATCTTTGAAGTCCTCAAGAGTGAGGCAGGCGTCCTCACAGCCCCTAGAAACTCAACCACATCAAAGGCACCTAAGAAAGGTGGTTTGAGGGGCATGCCATCTCACACACAGTCACAGTCACGCATAGTGACACAACCGAGTCCCCGAGGGACACACAGTGACACATACAGTTGAGGGCACGACACCTGGCCACACATACAACATGCAAAGCCAGTCAGCCACCAGGCAGTCACACATACATGCACACTCGCCCAGCCAGACGCCTAAGTACACTCAGAGACAACATCACAGAGTCCCACACAGTCCCATACATCCATGACAGCTGTCTCCACCCAAAGATGCACAGAGATCACACGGAGCAACACACAGCCACACAGATGCCACACGCACACCCCCACACCCAGCCACTCGCCGTCAGTCTCCGAGAGCCTCGCACAAACACGCGTAGTCACACAAACACACGGCCACACTGACGGTCACATGTAGCCCACAGGCACACAGCTCCCACCCAATGCACAGAGCCCACTCAAGCCACAGTGTCCCACACATAGTGTCTCAGTTGCACACTAGTCACATGCTCAGTCACCAAAGGCAACATCTCTGTATTATGAACACCGTCTCGGAGACCCATTCTGCTCATAGAACTCTGGGGCTGAGACCTGATGGGAGTCGGCCCCTGGGGTGGAAATGGGGAGGTGTCTCATTCTCAGCTGCCAGCTTAACTCCCTCCTCCTCTTGGCTGCACCTCCAGGGCCATTCTCTGCTCTGAACGCCCACTGTTTGGCGTTTTCTGGCTTTGCTGAGTCCCCACACCCCTGCCACTGAAGGGAGGGGCATGTTGCCTCGGAGATGATTGAGTCCAATCAACATTAAGCATCATATCCATTTATTCAATATGCCCCTGCGTGCCAGGTGCTAGCGAATAGAGAGGTTATTCTAAATCAGACCATAATTTTCCACCAGTGCCATGGCTATTTCCAAATGTATGCCTGTGTAACCCTCCACGGATCTAGCCCCAACCACCAACTCGTACCTGTACTTTGGCCTTGGGGCGGCCCCCCCGGCAGGTGCAAGATTCTTCAATCTCTTTTATTTTCCTGTGGTAATTTCCAGGAGGGTGAATGGTCTCATGTAATTGACAGCACTTCTGAAAGAGGCTCAGGGATAGGCTGGGAAAGACCCACGTGAAGGTCCCGCCCCTTCTCTGAAGGACTGAGCCTTGACAGGCAGCTGCGTTGAAAAACACCCTGCACTAGGGACCAGATTGCCAAGAGTTCGTCGACTTCCAGCATGTTATCGTTTTCTTTTAAAAAACATATATATATATTTTTATTTCAGAGAGGAAGGGAGAGGGAGAGAAAAATAGAAACTTCAATGATGAGGGAGAATCATTGATGGTCTACCTCCTGCACACCCCACACTGGGGATGGAGCCCACAACCCAGGCATGTGCCCTGACCGGGAATTGAACCGTGACCTCCTGGTTCATAGGTTGATGCTCAACCACTGAGCCACAACGGCTGGGCCAGCATGTCATCTTGAGCCAGTTACATCCCCACTTGAGCTCAGCTTCCCCTCAAGGGCAAGGACACTGGACCAAATCAGGTTCTCATGGGGGTGCTCATTAATATGCAGATTTCCAGGCCCACTTCCCGACCTTCTTGATTCCAGAATTTGAGATCTGCTGGCTCTGGAGACCGAGGTGCTCTCCAGCTCTAAGAAGGACTAGGAAACTTGGAGGAGCAGCAGCGCTGGAGGCCAAGGGCTGCTCCAGAGGGCCCGGCCCAGCCCGGCACCTGGAATGCAGGAACCACAGCCACCCCCCACGAGGTCCCCATCATCTGGCTGGTTTAGAGGCTTGGGCCTGTGGTTAGGGCAGGTGGTGGCCAAATCAGAACTTCCAGGCCCGGGTCTTGGCTGAGGCTAGGCTTCCAGGATGGGCTGGGCTGTTGGGGACTCGTGGCATCTTTTCTGGATCTTTTCTGGGGCTAATGATGCCCAAGTCTCCAGGAACCAGGTCCCACCCCCAGGCCTGGGGAGGGGGGTGCCCCGGAGGAGGGTGGGCAGGGCAAGATGGGAAAAGTCATGGGACAGTTTTGAGGACCTATGGACTCTGGGAGTTTTGTTTTCTTTGAGCCCAGTTTTCCTCCGTTTAGTCAATCTGCTTCCTGGTTTCTACTTAGTTCCTTCCCTGCTGCTTATGGAATTGAGTCATATGCTGTCTGAATTGGAGGGACGTTAGTGGGCACTTATCCCAACCACATACATCATCAGGAAAGCTGCATTATTCACTTTCCATGTGCTCTGAATGTTGCTAGTTACAGACAGTGTGTCGTTTGGTCCTCACAACAATGTTACGTGGCAAGTATGGCTAACTCCATTTCATGGATAAGGCAAACGAGGCTCAGAAATTCTAGGCCACCTCTCCAAGCATCAGAAATGGGATTCAACCCTGGGATTCAGCTCCATCCATATCTCTTCCATCTCCCATTCAGAGACAGTTGTGTTGCTCTGGAAAAAACCCAGAGAACCTTTACCGGTTGGGCAATGTTGGGCAAGGCCCGGAGCTGTCCGATCATTGGTTTCCTCATCTGTGAAATGGGGACAGCAATACTTGCCCCACCTGACCGGGTGGTAGGGATTAGCTGAGATCCTCAGTGTGAAAGTATTCCACATGCCGCTGAGGGGCCAGACCCTCACAAGCATCCCTGTACTTAGGAGGAGCTGAGGGTGGCTTCAAAGCTGGAGAATGAAGGCTGCCCTGAGCACCTTGGCATGCAAGGCACAGGGAGGATGAGGAGCTGAGGAAGGCAGGGGCTCCGCCTGGCAGGAGCCTTCTGTCCTGGGAGTGACCAAGCCAGCTATCAAATAAAAGCTTTTGAATCAGGCTGGCTCTGGACTCTAGGCACATTAAGTGATGGGGACAGGTATATTTCTTGTGGGTGAGCTAAAAGAGCCAGCAGAAAGAGGAAGGGAAGCTAACATGTGTGAAGATTCAGTATTCAGTCGCTTAGAATACTGAATCTTCACGACCTTGTGAGGTTGTGCTTATTATTATGAATATTGCACAGGTGAGGAAACTGAGGCATGGAGGAATTTTATTTGCCCAAGTCAGTAAGGTGTGGAGGTGGGATTAGAATTCAGATCTGCCAGGCTCCCAAGCTGGTGTGCTTTCCCCGGCACCTGGCTGTGCTGTGCAAAGGGCCAGGATCTAGGGAGACACTCCCATGTATGGCCTCTCACCCTTGAGGAGCAGCCGGAGGGGAGGAAGGGAGAAGGGACCCTTTGGTAGGAGCTGATCTCCTGACTGTCACCCTGTGGCCTCCTATGTCACACCTGCCCCCGGGACTTCTCATACATGTAAACAGTGGTACAGCATTTCACTCATCTTCATTCATTCATCCAGTGCCTGGCCCTGTGCAGGGTGCTGTGTTCCCCAAAGCAGAAGACCCCATCCCTGGCCTCGGGTCCCAAACCCACCTGAGAGCATCTGAGAGGGATAATGCAGCTGATCACATGCTCCAGGGAGACCAGAGGGGTGGTTACGATCCCAGACAGGGAAGCCAGGGGAGGATGTCTTAGAATTGATGAACCGTCTAATGAGGGAAGCAAGAATCCTATGTACAGTCTGATTCCATTCGTGTAAAGTTCTTCAACAGGTGAAAGTAAGCAGCTATAGGTGATAAAACTGTAAGGAAAGGCAGGGGAGTGATTAACATACAAGCTGGGGTACCAGGTTGAGGAGAGAATTATGAACCGGGAGGGTCACTCAGGGTGGGGTTCTGGGGAGCTGGCAGAGTCCTATTTCTTGACCTGGGTATCTAGTTTATAAGTATTTTTTTTTAACTCTGCATGAATGCATTTTAATTTACTCTTCTTTATACATTCCACACCCCCCCCCCCAACACACACACAAATTTAACACATAGAAATTGCAAAATTCACTGTTGGGTGGGACCTAAGTCGATCTCCCACAGTGCCCTGCACAGCCCCTGCACCTGGTAGGAGAGTATTGAATGCAGGGAGTTTTAAAGGAGCTGAAAGTGGGGTGCATGGTCCTGCCAGATGGAAGTGTGTGGCCTGAGGTCTAGAGAGAAGAGTCCACTTACTTGATCAAGTTTTTGGGGAGAGGAGTAGAGGCCTCTTTCCCATGACTATCTGGATACCTGAGGGTCAGCAGCTCCCCCTGTGGAGCCCAGGATTCCAGAATTAGTTTGTCCTTTTCTCAGCCAAGCACCAGTCATAGGTAGGACAAAGGGTACTGAGGCAGAAGGTGTCAATGGATAGCCAGCTCAGTACACGCAGCACATCATGGCTTGAGCCTTAGTGTCTTCATCTGTAAAATGGGGCTAATAAACCATCTACTTCACAAGTTACTGAAGCCCCAATGAAGTTGTATATGTGAAAAATGCTCTAGGGAGTGATGTGGGTTATACACTTATAAATGTCATATTACCTAGGTATTCTTCCACCCGCCCCCCTCCCCGCTGCTGCTGCTGTTTTGCAAGGAGGGCTCACAATAAAGCCTTACTCTGATTTAGAAAGTCCCCCAAACCCCAAGATCCTCCGGGCTTGTGATCTTCCAGGCCTGAGCTTCAGGGTGATTCCAGGAGCAAGTTCCCCAAGTTGGAGGAAGCCCAGCTGGGGAGGTGGCATTCCAAGCGGCATGTCAGAGGGTGAGTCAGGGCTAGGGCAGCCCTCCCCCTCTCCTAGTTCTTGGCTCGGGGCCTAGGCTGGGTTTGTCTAATTTGCATGCATCTGCATATATGCAAGTTTCACCTGTGCACCCTGGCAGGGCCCCCAGAAAGACACCTGTGCAGGGGCACCCGAGGGAAACCAGAGTGGCAGGCTGCCTGCCGGAGTATCCAAACCTAGAAATCTTGGTCCATGGTCCATCACCCATCAAATGCCTGAATCTTTGAATCCAACACCTGGCTGCTTCCCTGCGCTCCTGTGGTTGCCCAGGCCAGGAACTTCAGAGTCATGCTTGCCTCTACCCTTTTCCGGTACAGTCACCAGGCCCAGTGGCTTGTCTGTGAGCCACCCGTCTCACGCCCCCCCTCCTTTCCATTGCCTCTGCCGCCAACCTGCTGGGCCCTCCCTCCTCACTTCACACTTGACCTATTTGCAACAGCCTCCTTACTGGGCTCTCTGCCACCCAACTCTTGCCTTCCAAGCACACTGTGGCCCCAAGATGCTCCCGGGAAGTCTCTCAGCTCCCATCCTGGTCCTCCACCAACCATGGGCCCCATCCTAAGTTCTTGATTGGCGTTTGAGGCCCTCCACAGTGTGGAACCTCCTGGCGCTCAGTCTCAGCTTTTCCCCCATTTTCTTACTTTTTAACCAAGTGTGTAGACCCTGCACCCATCTTCTCTGTGCCTCAGCCTCCTTCTCTGTGAAACTGGGCATGATAAGACTCTCTTGCAAGGTTGTTCACGGAAATGCGTGTGAAGCACAGCACACACGCCCACATTAAATGTTAGCCATTATTGATATTAGAACTTCTCCTACCCCCATTCTACAGGGGGCATTCCTGTCCTGGGGCCCCCTTTCCCTCCTCAGCCCTTCCTCTTCCCTTGCTGAGTGCTGCTTTGCCAGGTAAGACAACGCTGTGGTCGTTAAGGGGACAAGCTGACCTTGGTTCCAATTCCAGCTCTTAGACAAGTTGCTCAACCTTTTTGTGCCTCTATTTCCTCATCTGTAAAGTGGGGATAATATGGATACTTACTCCATAGAAATCATGTGATGAATGAAATGATGCATGTAACACAAAAAAGCACGTGTTAGCTGTTGTTATCATTATTATGTTACCCAAGATTCAGGGTCTCTGATCACCACTGCTCCCCTTATCCCCCAAAGGCTCCAGAAGGTTCCTTAGAGGTGTCTTCAGAAACAGTGCCTCCAGCTGGATCCCCCTGTGCCTCAGACAGCAGAGAACCACCACAAAAATGTCTGGACCCCCCGCCCCCTACATTTCCTGTGGACAGCAACTGAGACAGCCAATGCCCCTATGGATTGGTTACTGGTTGGGGCTGGCTTCCTCCTCCCACTAGCTCTGGGCACATCCAGCCAGAATTTGGGCTGGGGGAGAGCTTATCTCCCTCTGCTGGGGTTGGGCCTGGACACTTGCAGGTCAGCTCACAAGTAGAGAGTGGTCTTCAGGGGAGGAGAGAGGGCAAACTGGTTTGAGAGGATGGAAACGAGTAACTCAGCTCAGCTCCGTTTCCCTGGGAGGTCATGACCAGCGCGAAGCCCCCACCCCACCCAGCAAGTGCAAACCCTACCCCCTTTCCTAACCGCTTGCACGTCCTCCAGCCTCTCCCAGCCTCTCCCGGGCTGCATTTGAACTTCCAGTGTGTGATCCTTTAACCGTGGGGAATTAAGGAGGGTGACTGAAGACGGAGGTTAGATGTAGGCGGAGGAGTGCACGAGCCACCTTCCCCTCCTTAAACAGCCAAACAGCCAGAGTGGGCCTGGCCCCGCTCCCCGCTTAGCGCCCCGCCCCCAAAGCTGAGCCCGGTGGGCGAGGGTTTGGAAGAGTCCGGAAGAGTGGGGGCGGGGCAGAGTCCCAGGTCTACCCTCCCCTCACCTCAGACTTGACAGATGGAGCCTAACACGGTGGTGCACGGAGGAAAAGGCTGCAGGGCGGGGGGGGGGGGGGGGGGGGACGGGGGGTGTGCTTGTGATTCTTTTTCTCCTTTTGGGGATCTGGGGGTGCAGGTGCGTTTGCGGCACCCACGTGGCCGGCCTGCTCTTCTCCAAGGCAATATTCCCCCCCTTCTCCCAGACCCAGCGCAGCAGAGATGAGGCTATCCCCTTCTTCCTGACCATGAAGCCCAGGTTAGGATGCAGTGACCGGACCCACTTTTTCTTATTAAAACAAAACAGTCCGGATCTCCAAAGGGTCAGGGAGTCAGAAAGTGAAAACCAATCGCCCCAGCCACAGAGACGTTCTGTGAGTCAAATCGAGGTGGTCGAGAGGGGCGGGTGTGAGTGATGTGCGTGCACCCACGTGGCGGGAGTGCGCTGTGTTGTGTTATGTGGTTGTGTTGTGTGCGCGCTCTAGGTGTCGTGTAGTCGCCTATGGAGTGCGTGCTGGCTGCTGGGTTACGCGAGGATGTATCTGTGTTGGTGATGTACGTGTGTGCTGTACCATGTCGTGCGCGCTTGCTGGATGAACATCCTCACTCCAGCTCCGTCCTATCCCCGGCTTCCGCCGGCACCGGGCGATGGAGACCTCCGCAGACCGCCGCCGCTTCCGAGCCGGGGTCTGGAGTGGTCTGCAAAACCTGGCCGAGCCGCCTTCGTTCGGGGCGTGGCGAATTCGCTGCATCCGGGTTGCCCTCGGGCCTCCCGCCCGCTCGGCTCTGCGCCTCCTTCCCACCCCCTCCCACCCCGGTGTCTGGCTCGGGGTCCCCGCGGGTGGTCGGCCGGCCGGGCTCCTGGCGGGACTCCTCGCCGGGTCCGCGGCTGGGACACCCGGCCCGGAGCCCCGCGCCCCCCACCCCGGCCCTTTCGTGGCTCCCGCGCTGGGGCAAGTCCAGCTGCCTCGCGCGGGGCAGCGCCCGCACCGCACCTTCGAAGCCGCTCCACTTTCTTATTAACCATCGTCCTTTGGGAGGGGGCGGACTTGGTCCAATAGTGGTTCTAGTTTTGTTTTGTCCAGAACGCGCTTGGGGAGTTCGTATAGCTGCGTTCTTTGAACGTCCCGGTCAACCCCACATTGAAGATTTCTCCCAGAGCGGGGGCTGACATTTGGAAGGGAAGCGAAGACCACCCGCGACGTGTTGCTGAAGACGCTGCGGGAGGCCCTCGTGGGGAGCCCTCCCGCCCGGCGGGGCGGGGATCCAGAGGTGGTGCCGACCCCTCGGCCTCTCCCCTCCTCCTCCTCCGGGAGGTTCGCCGAGGCCGGCTGCCCAGGGCCGAGAAAGCTCTCCGGGGAGCGTGGAGGTGGGCGCCGGGGAAGCGCACGGCTGGCCGGGCTCGGAGCGACCTCAGCACCGTCCGCCGCCCTGCGTGCGCTCAGCATCTCTCCATCTGAAAGAAGAGAAGAAACGCGACAGTTCAAACGCTCAGGAAAAGTGAAACGGGGGTGAGGGTGGAGGGCGAGGGGGTAGGGGGGACGCCGGCCTCTACGGACTGCCCTTCCCTGGGCCTCGCAGACTGTGAGGGCTTTAACCACCGCGCACCAGCCAAGCGGAGGGAGAATTCCTTCCACACACACCCCCCCACACCAAACCGAATTTTTCACAAAGTTTCCCCAAACCGAGTTCCTACAAAGCCCCGCCAAATGGGACTTAAATTCCACTGAGAACAGACAAAACTAAGCTCAAATTTCGTTTGGGGACTGCGGGTGCGTTGGTTGGAGGAGAAAAGGAGCGGATAAGCCCGCCATGGCCGCCGACCCGAGGCCTGGGGTCGCGGTGCAATCTCTGTTCACCTGTCTGCACCCTGATCGGACCCTGGAGCCGCCTCCGTCGCGGACGCCGAGCCTTTGCTCTGGAGCGCGCTGGCCGCCGGATCCAAGCCCCGGGGCTGCGCGAGAGCCCTGCGCACCCACCACGTGTTTCGGACAACGGGCCAGGGCACTGGTTCCGATGGAGTCCCCCGCTTCCAGAGAGAATCCGCACTTGGGGTGGCTTCCAACAAGGCATACACCCCACCGCTGCGGATGCTTATTCTGCGCAAAGAATCATTTCCCGATCTATCGATCGATCGATTGATCGATCGGGTAGGATTGTATTTGCTAGGCGACCCGCAAAGAGCCCCGGATTGGCCACCCACTGTGCACCACGCGGATCTCCCAGGTCCAGCCGCCACTCCTGAGATGACTCCCAGCACCGCAACACCGTGGCGACGCAGTGTCCCCACTCCGGACTCTGCCCTCGGCTCCCAGGGCCTCACTCAGTGTGGGGTTCCCCGCAGGAAGGCTGGGAGGGCCGCTTCTGCGAGAGGCTGAGCTATTGGTAGTGACAGGACAGAGTTCATTTTTGTTTTTCTTGCCTCCCTCCCTCCCCCTCCTTCTCGGTTTCATTATGTTTTGGGATTTTGGTTTTTGCAATTCACTCTAAAGCAAATGACAAAAGCGTGGAGGTCTTCAGTACAGCTCCCTCCGTTCTTATCCCTTCTGGATAAAACGAGTCTCCGAGATGGGAAATGGCTGACCCAATGACCCAGTCCATCAAGCCAGGAAGTTGGAGGTTGAGCTGGAATGGGAACCCAGGCCGCAGGCCTCTCAGGCCAGCCCTCCCTCCCCTCTGGTCAAACACATTTGAGCTCTTCCTAGCCCCCACCCCCACCCCTGGCCCCTTCCCTGACTCCCCCCTTCCCCAGGTGGGTGAGATGTGCCACCTGCCCAGAGAGGATTTCTGTCTTGGGCACAGGTTTCCCAATCAGGTGGCCCTTGGTTCAGAAGAGGGAACCCTGAAAAGTGAGGGGATGATGGAGAGAGCGGCTTCCTCATTTGTAAAGGGGATAATAATAGTACCCACTTCACTAGTTTGTTTTTTTGTAAAGATGTACAAGGATAGGATGCTGTGAATTTCATAAGTTCAAAAGGGCTGCAGGGTGTTTCCTCCTGGGGCGTGGGGGTGAGGATCCTGCATGAGTTCAGCAAAGCCCCCTGAGAACTTCAAGAGGCTCTCACTATGGGCCTCCTGGCTTTGGGGGGTGCCTAGGACAGAGGCCTGCGGGGGGGGGGGGGACCTGCCTGCCCTTTCTGGCTAGGTCCAGCACAGAAAGGACTCCAGGTACAAGGCCCTGGGAGGAAGTGTCTTTCCACCCACCTTTTCAGTTCCACCTCAAAAGCACAGCACGTCCTTGGGGAAACCTTCCCTGACAGCCTACCCTACTCCAAGGAGCATTCCCTTCCTTGGATGCGCCCTGAGATGCTGTCCCTGGAACCCACCATAGCTCCAGGCACGGTCCCGTGGCTGCCTCCCTGCAGAGGAAGATGATGGTGGCAGAATGGAAGGTTTGTAAGAATAGATCCTTGCAAGTTCATAGCTTCAGTTCTAAGGAGGTGGAGGAATGGCAGAGTTGGGTAAGAAAGAGGGAAAGGTGGTCCTATGTGAAAACAGCGTTTCTCAATGGGGCAAACCTTGCATACCCTGTTGGATGAAAGGGTGTGGCTTCTCCAGCCACCCAGAGGAAGGGCTCCCACACACAGCTCCTTCTCCTGGGGCGCCAGCACTTCAGGTGCCAGTTGCCTTGGAAAAACTCCTCTCCATCCATTCTAGTGGGGAGTCCAGATTGAAACTGACTTGCTCTTCCTACCCCAGGGACACCTGACGGGGGGGGGGGGGTGGAGGTCAAACCCCCCCCCCCTCACCCCTTTGATCTTTCTGTCTCTCTAAAGAGACCGGAGCCTGGCCACTCCCAGTGCTTTCTCTTACTCTTCTAAGCCTCCCTCTTTCTCTGATCACTGTATTTCCCCACCCAGTTCTAAGACTGCTGTCTTCACTCTGAGCCCTGATAATGGGAGTGCGTGTGTATGTACCAACATGAATATGCCTGCTTGAGTTGCATTCTCAAGTGAGAGGTGTGTATATGGATTTGGGGATGTATCTGTCTCTAACATGAAGCAGCTTAGAGGTGTGTGGACATGTGGTAGGTACACACACCTCTGGATTTATACGCTTGGATTTTCAAGTGTATACACTGGCAATTCGACCTGTGGAGTCGTGGGTCTGTGTAAGAGACAAGCATAGTGCTTTTATTCAGGGATGTTGCTATTCATCTTTGGGTACGTGGATGTATATACATCACAGCCTATATTCTGTATTTGCAGATCCCTTAAGGAACCTCTCTGTTCTTAGAGAGATGCGCATGTGGACATCAGACACCTGTTTATTGATATATGCGAGTGTATATATTGTATCTGGATGGAGCCTCTGAAGTTGTGTACCTGTGGTGATAGATGCTTGCACGTGGACACTTGTCCACCAAGGTATTGGGCACTAATGTTTAGAGGCAGGTCCTGCACACAAACTGAAAATGCGGCCACCAAGCCAGGCCTGCTGCATTTCCTACGCCCTCTGAGGAGCCATCAAACTGGACTAGCCTCCCACTCCCGAATTTTGTCCCAGTTCGTGCACAGCTTCAGCCTCACGGGGCGCCAGGGGACAGGTGGGACGTCACAGAGGCAGAAGCCCCGACTGTGGATCCTTCCTGCGGCCTCAGGGGCCAGCAGGAGCTGGGGTGTCGCAACCAAGTGGGGCCACAGCCGGAAGCGGAAGCCAGGACTGGGCGGGTGGGGGAGTGGTGGGGCGCAGTAGCGGCGGTCGCGGAGTGCCAGGCCCAGGGCATCCAGCGGGGGCGTGCGCGCCGCGTGCCTGCCCGGCCGGCTGGGCGCCAGGCGGTTCCTCCCCCAACCCGGCGTCTGTTTACCAACAAACTGCGGGCGCTCCGCAGCGACGCATTCCGACGCGTTGAATAAGCTGCCGGCGCTGGCGGTCTGTTCTCTACTTCCCTGCAGGTCCGTGGGTCAGATCCCGAGGGTGGGAGAGCCTGCCGCAGGGTCCCTGCGCCCCCGCCGACGCAGCGCTCCGGCGCCGAGCTGTTCCCCTTGCCCCTTGGGCATCGCAGCCCCAACACCCTCTGTTTCTGCCTTCATGACCATGAAGTTCCCAGACTGCCCCCATCGCCCTGCCACCCCGGGATCGTGGCGAGCTTCTCGGAGAGGACCCCAGGATCGCTGGGCCCAGAGCATGTGCACTGCCCCCTCGCATCCCCAGTTCTGAATTTTCCTACCTTGGGCTGCCCCGGGGGGCGGGCCCTGGCTCCAGGCCTCCCGTGAAGTCACCGCGTTCGGTGGCCAATCCCGGGCGTCTAAGTGGGCGGGGCCCCTGTCGGGTCCCGGGAACCGAACCCAAGAGCGAGAAGAGGGGGGCCCCCATAGACTTAGGGGGAGGGGAAAAGCCATGGGGGCAACCCCGGAACCCCTTTCCCAGGCGCGCGCTCTCCGCTGGGAGAGGCGCAGAGACACTTTCCCCGGGATCTTAAGTGTGGGGGAGGCTCGCCGGGGGGCTCACTTGGCCTCAACGCCCGAGGCTCGGAAAAGAGACAGTTGGCAAAGAGAGCGGACTGCGTGCGGGGTCATGGCTTAGGCCCTTCGGCTACGGCCCGGCCGCAATGTCCTCTTTGCCCTGCCCCCTCCCTGGCCTGGACGCCTCCAAAGCGGTCTTCCCGGATATCGCCCCCGTCCCATCGGTAGTGGCTGCCTACCCACTAGGCTTGTCCCCCGCAACCGCAGGCGCCTCGGATTTTCCCTGCTCTGGGCCATACGGTCACCTCCTGCCCTATCCCTACACCGCGGGACCGACGACGCCCGCAGACGCCTACCTGCCCTGCCAGCAACCCGCGGCGCCCTCTCAGCCCTCTCAGCAGGAGCGGGAGGCAGGTAAGTACGCGGCTGCTCTCCCACCTCCGGGGTCTTGCTCCTGTGAGCCCCTAAACCTAGTCTTCGCCTGGTTGGGCGCAGCTAGCGGGATTCAGACCTTACTCATATTCCACGGGATCTGGGGGTGGGAGGAGGGCAAAGGGATGGGGCGGGGGACGGGGGTGAGGGGGTGGGGTAGGGGGGAGGGGCGGGGGCGAGTTGATCTAGGTCTCCTTTCAAGACCGACCTGGTTTCGATTTTCAGTGTGTGAAGCGGGGCAGCGGGGCTCTCTACCCCACCCCCTGGAGCCACGGGGTTGTGTGTATCTACGGGTAACGGAAAACTGAAAGAATCCAGATGTGGGTGTGGGTGCCTAGCCCCTTCCCCAGGGTTCTCTCCGTCCTGCACGCCCCTTCCCCATGTCGCCCCTCTCTGCTGCATTCGTTTTTGTGCTCAAGCCAAAGCCTGAAAAATAGAAATCAGGTTCCAGCCGAGGGCAGTAGAAGTGGAGGCTTATCTGGGGCCCCTTTCCCTCTGCTCCGGGACCTTGCCCAAAGTGCCTGACTGAGGCAGGACGCTGACCTGGGCTAGGACTCCACCATCCATTGTCCTAAGAATGTAACCACAGGTGGGCCAGGCAGTTTCTCGCGGCAAACCTCAGCCTTCCAGCCACAGGAGCAGGCCACCTCTGTCATCTTTGCCCCTTGCCTTTGGGGCAGGTCAGGCCCGAGTTCCCACTGCCTGGAGCAACTTTGAGCTCCTGAGAAAGTGCTCACTGGAGGTCATCAAAGCCTCCAAGGAGCAAGGAGCGAGCCTGTCTTCCTGGTCCTGGGAACACTATACATACACCACCTGTCCTGGCTGCCAGCTTAGACCTCAGGTCCCCTGCATCCCTGCCCCCACCGAATTGACCCCACAGTGTGGTCTTTGGCAGTTTCCTCCAAGGTTGCACATCTAATGAATGGGTGACTTCGCTGGAGTCAGCCCAGGACGAAGACATCTTCCTGCCTTCTGTCAGTCCGCTGAGACACAGAAGCTCATAAGCATCAGAGCTAGGAGTGACCCTAGACATTTGGGAGCTCAACCTCCTTGATGTACAGATGAGCACACAGAGGCCTGAAGAAAGGGTGTGCATGGGCAAAGGACACAGCCTATTTGCCAGGCTCCGGGGCCTGGCAAATGGACTTTCACCACGTGAGGCCAGGAAAGTGGATTTTAGGGAAGGTTCTCAGAGCCCCCCAAAGTTAACTGCTTTCTGTGCCAGAACTGGGGCTGCCTCTCCCAGGCTGCTGAGTCCGTCATTGGAGGATGGGCAGTTGGGGAAGATGACTACAAATTATCTCGTTTCTGCAAACAAGCCCTTGGTCCCTTCCCTTCGGAATATGCTGATATGGTACATTTGTGTGTGAGTGCGTGTGCCGTGGGGTAGGGATGGGAGTAAGATAACCCTGTCCTTAAGATAACTGCTAAAAATGGGGAAGGTGTTTTGAGCGTGCTAACCACAGTCCCTGCCTTCCCTTGCTCGGTCTAGGGATGGGAGTGAGAGTTCATTTTCTTTATGCAATTTCCCCGGATGCAACGAAAACCACACTGGTCCTCAGGCTAGATTGCAGCATTTTTCCACGGAAACCAGTAGGTTTGGCTCACTCTGGATGGAATGATTGGGGTGTGAGAGAGGGCCTGGGGTCCTCCTTTTGCCCCCACTCAGCGTCCACCCCCGCCTCAGGGGGAGAATTGGCTCCAAGTGAGCTAAGTGCCACCACCCTGTTAGCAGGCGACTTCAGGGAGGCCCTCGGGCTCCGTAGTCAGGACCAGAATAGATCTTGTCCGGACTTGCTGCAGCTGGTGTGGAGAAGGCAGCTGTCAGTGAAGGAGCCTGGAGGGGCTGCTGGGAGAGCTAGGGCGCTGAGGGCTGCGGGAGTTCGGGAGCCCGGCGGGCTGCCTCCCAGGTCTCTCTCTGCGTCACCCTCCGAAATGACCGGTCCACGCAGCCAGAGAGGTGGTCGCTGAGCTGCCAGCCCCGGGCTTGGAGCAGGAGGGCTGGAGCCGTGAAGGCCGGACAGGCGCGAGCTGGAGCGGAAACCCAACCGTTTTTTTTGTGTTTTTGTTTTTTTTCTTTCTTTCTTTCTGGGAATTGTCTGAGGCGGGGGTCCAAGGGGGTGGATCTGAGAAGCCCGAAGCGCCCTAGGCCAAGGGAGAGGGATGCGGGGGAGGTGAAGGCAACTGGTCACCGCAGCCGGCCAAGGGCGGGGGACCTGCCCTGTGGGTTGAGCCAGACAGGACGAAGGCCGAGGGGGTGGGACAAGGGTGGACCCCAGCCGTCTGCGCTCAGGGGTCAAGCGCCCCCTCGGCTGGGACGGCCAGCAGACCTGCGTGGAATATTCGCCCTAAGCCCGAGGGCATTTCAGCCGCTCGGTCCACCCAGCCCCACCATCTGCATGGAATGGTCTCCGTGTCCCCATAGAGAGGCGCAGGTGGGAACCGCCCGCGTCCGAAGTGGAGAATCTCTCGCCCCCTCCCCCCGCGTCCAAGGGCCGGGCTGTTCCTCGGCCGAGATTCCTCCGGAGGCCGAGCCGAGGGGCCGGAGGTGACCAGCTCTTCCGCGGCCACACCGCAGCGCGATCCAGGAGGGGCCGAGGGCCGCGCAGCCGGGCGCTCTGCGCTCTGCAGACCCGGGTCACCGCCCTGCCAGCCGAGAACCACCCTGTGAGTGCTGTCGGGCGGCCTCTAGGGTCCCCGAGAGCCTCCTCCCGTGGCCAGCCGGCCGCCGCGGGGAGGGGAACGGGGGTCAGCTTTCCCCGCAGAGTGTGCCCGAGGAGCCGCGCGGCCCTTACTGTAGGGGAGGCATGCAAAGGGGTGCAGATCCTGGCCTTCAAGGCCAGCGCGGCGGACCCCCTCCGACCCACCCTTCCTCTGGAGGCGGAGAGGTTGCCACGCAGACGCTGTCAAGTTCCTCTAAGCATGGCCTAGAGCTCCTCTCGCCTGGAACGCCCTTCCCCCGTCCTCTCCAGGCCTCAGCCCAGCCCTCGACGGAGCCTTTCAGCCCTGCTCCGCCCTGCCACACCCCAAGCTGGCGCCACCGCAACCGGCTGAACTTTGACCTCCCGCCGCGGGCACCGCCCCTACCCTCGCTCGGGCCCTAGGCGCTTTCTTCCTAGGTCACGGGGCCCGTAAGAGTGTGAGTTGCCTGAGGGCAAGAACTGCGACCGGTCCCGCCGGGAGCCCAGTGGACGTGAGGTTTGAAAGGAGCGTGGAGCGGAGGGCAGAGGAGAGCCGCCCGGCGCCTGGGCTTTTTGCTAATCCCAGGCCAGCATGCAAACGAGATGCAAATGAGCCTATAAAACTGCGCGTCCGACCCTCTTTCATCTCACCCTCTGTCCCGCGCTGTCCCCAGATTCCGAGAAGCCGCCGCTGTCCCCGGAGCCCTCGGAGCGGCTCCCGCGGGCCCCGACCAAAAGACTGCGCAAGCCGAGGACCATCTACTCGAGCCTGCAGCTGCAGCATCTAAACCAGCGTTTCCAGCACACGCAGTACCTGGCGCTGCCCGAGAGGGCCCAGCTGGCTGCACAGCTCGGCCTCACCCAGACCCAGGTGGGGCCAGTCCATCCCTCCTGCATGCTCACCATTCCTCCGTGTGTTCTCTGGGAACTCACCCCCCAGGGTGGGAATGACAGATGAGTCCCTTAGCCCTGTTGTCACAAGTTCTCCAGGGTGTGGTCATAGCTGGCCCTCAGTAATGGGGGGGGGGGGAGTGTATTATAAGGGGTTGGGGGAGGGGGAGGCTTAGGTAGAGGAGGGTACCCAGACTGGGAGAGCTCAGGGGCGTCCAGGACTATGGAGGACTGGAGCGAGTGTTCCCTATTTCTGCTCTTCTCCCAGGACTGCTCCCTACGGCTGGGTCCCTTTGCTTGGATCACATCCTTCCACACATATACTCTGCCTGATCTTTCATTCTGTCCCCTTTTCTCCCTGAAGGTAAAGATCTGGTTTCAGAACAAGCGTTCCAAATACAAGAAGCTCCTGAAGCAGAACTCTGGGGGGCAGGAAGGGGACTTGTTCGGGAGGCCCTCCTCCCTGTCTCCCTGCTCCCCACCCCTGCCATCCCTCTGGGATCTCCCCAAGGCAGGGGCCCTGCCTGCTGGGGGCTATGGCAACAGCTTTGGAGCCTGGTATCAGCATCACTCCCCAGATGTTCTGGCTCCACCTCAGATGATGTGAGCCTGGGCAAAGGTGGGTCGGGCCCCTAGCCCTCCTACAAAGCCCAGGACCCAGCCCATCCGCATCTCTTCTGGGCTGGGAGGAAACCAGCTCCAGGTGGATTTTCTCAGGATGATGAGGAACTACAGGAGAAAAAGGATGGGATGGAGTCCTGTCCCCCTTTGCCCCATAACCCAAGGAGCCCAATAAAGAACTTCGGTCTTAGCTACTGCTCCTCACCACTACCATGGACTGAACACCTTCCCTTCAGCTGATCAGAGGCTCCGGAGAGAGTCATTGGCTGGAGTTCAGACTGCTCCCAGGACCCCTCGTCTTGCCACACCTTCCTTGAGGGACCACAGTCCCACCGCAGTCTGGAGTCAAAACCAGCAAGAAACAATGAATGATTTAATTGGTGTGCCTTGGAACTTGCCCAACCCATTTGAGAGCAAGAGTGGGCATCAGGTGGGCATCCAGTCTTCAAGTTGACCACCCCCCAGTGTTTCCTGAAGGTCAGCCCATCACCCCATAACTGATATACCCTCTCACCTTCATGAGAGGGAGAGGAATGCTGAAAATGTGGAGTTCGTAGGCCTATGGATAATTTATGTTCTCTTCCTTAAAAAGCCCTCTTTTTTCCCCTGTTTACAATTTTGAGTAGATAATGGATTCAATTATCCTTATAATTCAATGAGTATTTATTGAGCCCTGCCTCATACCTAACAACCCCACATGCACATACTCTTGGGAACAAGGTAGGGTAACACTTTGGGCAGGATGGGGACAAATAGGCTCCCTGGAGGAGTGTAAGTAGAGACACCCCAAATGGGTGGGGTGGGCCCAACAATTCCACTCCTCACAGCTGTTTCTAAATGAAATACATTGATAACCAATCTGACTAGCATCCCCATGCTCTTGCCATCATCCCTCATACTGTGACTTCCAGCAATTAAAGTTTATACGAAAACCGAAGCCCTGGCTTTGAGGTGTGTTTGTTTCCTGACTTCTGGGGCTGGCTGCTCACCTCCCTTCTCTCCCATCTGGCTCTTCCAGCCCTGGACTACAGGCCCTGGAGCCTGGTTTCGCCTCTACCACTAGTTCTGTGGCTCTAGTTCTAGAATGTCCTGATAACGTCTATATTTTCATAATGCTCCAGTGTGAAACTGGAAGATGCTAATGCTTAGGGAACGACCTAAGTCTGAATGGTCCTCACCAGCAAAGTCTCTCCTGGCCCAGTTCTGGAAGGAGCCAGACACCACACAGCCCCCCTGCGCCCCACCTTCAGCTCAGACAGACCCTGCTCACCTTGGAAGAGGACATGCCCACCAAGTCGATCCAGTCCATCCCTGAGAGAAGAGTGCTCCTTGCGGGTGGCAAGGCTCTAGCCCACATAGAGGAAGGGGTAGGAGGAGGTGGAGGAGAAGAAAACCCCAGAAGGAACTGGACTTCTCCGTCCAACAAACATTTGTAGAGCCTCTGCTCTGCCAGATCCCAGATGCCAAGGTGATTTAGCCAGACCCTGTGGGCTAACGGGTACCAAGGTGACCTAGAGACTCTGCAGGCTAACAGAGGAGCCAGACAAATGGCCAGCCACTTGTGTGGTGCTAGCCTCATGGATAAACAGAAGTGTGAGCATAGTCCAGGGGCCCCAACTAGGCCTGGACCCATTAGTAGACTCATAGCCACCCTACCCCACCATACATACAGCGCCCAGTGGCAGGGGGACAAGGTTAGTCAATAACTCAGGGAATCCAGCCCAGCTGGACTGGAGGGGTGGGGGAGGGGCCTCCAAGTCCAGGAAAAAAGCTCCCAAATCCAGCTTTCCTCTTACTGCCTAAACCTGTTCCCAGGCACACAGGGCCCGCCCTGTCTGGAAAGACCACTCAGGCACTTTGAGTCAATCCCACCGGCCAGAGAAAGGCCCAAATTAGACTTGTATGTAGAGCAGGGGGGTGTGCGATTCAGTGGAAGTCACCCGCCTCAGGAGAAGGTCTGCAGTCAGTCCCTCCTGGGCCCTGTTCTGGGTCAGTGGCCACCCCCACTTCCCAAAACACACATGGAGGTTTCTCCTGGGGGTGGCAAATGGCATGGGGCCGGCACAGCCAAGATCCAGGAGCAGTGAAGAATGAGGGTGTCAAAAGGAGAAACTTCCTCTTCCTCAGCAACAATGCCTTCCCCCCACCCCTGGCTCCCCTCTTTCCATGGCTCTCAGGGGACCCTGCCCCAAATCCCTCCTATGGGTCTTCTTGAGGCCACAGGCCCTCAGGGCTGCTGTTCCCTCCCACTGCAGGTTGCACACTCCTCCTCTTTCCACAGACCCACGATAAGATCTACCGCCCCATCTCGGAAAGCCTCCAAAGGCGAGATTAATTGGACAGCCAAACACGAGTCGCATCGTTAAAACAACAGCCCAGGTTGTAAAGTTAAGTAGCAGAAGTGTAATTGCTCTCCCAGCCAGAGGCCTGCTGAGCTGACAGCATCTCCCCCTTTCTACCCTCATCCATCTGCCCTTTCCAGGGGGGAAGGGGCGTCCTTTCCTACTTGGGAGCTGGTTCAGTTTCCCTGAGCTCCTGGGTGATGCTGGGACTGGAACCCCAGCAGAGGAGGAGCCCCATTCCCCCTCCCTCAAGCCCTCTGAGCTGTAGAAGGGGAACCTGTGGTTTCTTCCCATGAGGGAGCCCCTCTCAGAGAACTGGGTCAGTAAGGGAGAGAGGGTAAGACAGAGCGGTTAAGAATGGGGGCTTTCGCCGAAACCGGTTTGGCTCAGTGGATAGAGCATCGGCCTGCGGACTGAAGGGTCCCGGGTTCGATTCCAGTCAAGGGCATGTACCTTGGTTGCGGGCACATCCCCAGTAGGGGGTGTGCAGGAGGCAGCTGATCGATGTTTCTCTCTCATCGATGTTTCTAGCTCTCTATCCCTCTCCCTTCCTCTCTGTAAAATATCAATAAAAAATATATATTTTAAAAAAAAAGAAGAAAAGAATGGGGGCTTTGGCCCTGGCCAGTGATCATTGTCTTGTGCACCAAAAGGTTGCTGGTTTGATTCCCAGTCAGGGCACATACTCAGGTTATGGGTTCAACCCATGCAGGAGGCAACCAATTGATATCTCTCTCTCTCTCTCTCTCTCTCTCTCTCTCTCTCTCTCTCTCTGAAAACAAAACAAAACAAAACAAAAACAAAAACAAAAAACACTATTAAAAACATTTTTAAAAAGTGGGGGGTGGGGGGAGGCTTTGACCTCCAAAGAGTTCCAGTCTCCTATGTGACTTTTGGCAAGTGACCGCCTCTCTGAGCCTCGTGTTTCTGCCCCTCTGATGGGAATACTAATAGGACCTGCTCCACAGTGTGGTTGCGATGATGAGATGAGATAGTGCTTGTAACATGCTTGACATGGTGCCGGGAACACAGTAAGCACTTAATAAACGGCATTTATAGCTACTGTATGATTATCAGGGAGGAGGGGTCAGGGCTAGGGTGAGTTCGTTCTGCCACTGCCATCCATTCACTTCTCCCCTCTGGCCCATCTGCCACCTGAGGGTAGGGACGGGGAATGGGGCTGGAGACGCCACACATCCCTGGTCACCACCGTTTAAGAGCAGGACCCAGGCAAGGCCTTGAATGCACTGGGCATGGCAAACCAGCTGAGACTGGCAAATGGAAACGACAGGGAGTCCAGGGCACATTCTCTCCCCTGCAAGGGTCTCAGCCGCAAGAAAGCTGACTCCGGGCTTCCCTCTCGCCGTATGCTATTTTAAGACATGCTCCCCATTTTCTCCCCCAACAAAATGAGATTCAATTAATTCAATTAAAGCAATTTTGGGAGCAGCTCCTGAAGGCTTTCAATGTGAGATAATTACAAGTAATTTGCTTCTGTGAAGAGGAAAAGGGCACCCAGGGTCTGGGGGGAAAGGAGGTAGCCCCCTCCCCACCAAAAGCACACACACATCTAGAGGGATTCCACACTGCAATCTTAACTGCCCTCCCATTGGCCAAATTACTTGCAGGTGGGAAGAGGGAGAATGTGGTGGTGGGAGGGGGCTGGGAAGACACTGAGTGACAGACCGCCCCTCCCCCACCCTCAAATCCTCTGTGCACAGAGAGGTGGAGGGGGGGGGCAGGTTGTTCCCGACAAAATGTCTGCACAGCCCTAGCAGCTGATTACTCAGCTCCAAACCTCATTTGAGCTTGGATGCCTGAACTTGCCTTTGGGATTGTATCCAGAGTCAATGGAATGTTATCCGGGTAGCTGAGGCCTGTGTAGACCGGGCCTTGGAGATCAAGGACTAACCCCATCACTTATAAGGGATGTGGGTAGAGAGGAGGAGGAAGGCCAGAGAAGGCAGACACTGACTTCCTGCTCTCAAGGAGGTGATGGTACACCCACCCGCTCTCCTCCCCTGATCTGGTGCTTTCTAGTTCTGCCTGGTATCTAATCTCAACTCCTCCCATGGTAGTGGTGGCAGATCTCCTCTCGGCTTTCTGTTCTCAGGGCCACTGAACCCTCTTCTTCAGAAAAGTATCCTGTAGGTGTTGCCCAACACCAGTTCACCTGGGACAACCCTTTCCTTGCCTGGGCTCATTTGACCTGGGAGGAGGTGGAGGTGGAGCGTGATGGTGCTAAGAAGGGCCTACAGGTAGAGACTGGGACAGTGGTCGGCAAACTGCGGCTCGCGAGCCACATGCGGCTCTTTGGCCCTTGAGTGTGGCTCTTCCACAAAATACCACGGCCTGGGCGAGTCTATTTTGAAGAAGTGGCGTTAGAAGAAGTTTAAGTTTAAAAAATTTGGCTCTCAAAAGCAATTTCAATCGTTGTCCTGTTGATATTTGGCTCTGTGGACTAATGAGTTTGCCGACCACCGGACTAGGAGATGGGCTTCAGGTCTCTACAAAGACCCCTTAAACCTAGCCCGCAGAGTAGCTAGTTTTCATAGGACTAGGGTCCCCCTTTACCTGGGAGCCCTGTTCCAGGAGGTGAGTAATGTTTTAACAATTAAGTGGGAAAAGAAAAACTCACTGACCCTCCCCCCCCTCCCCGCCCCAGTAAATTTCTGTTTTTATCTTCCCTTCTCTCCCATCTCTCTTCTTGCTTCTCCCCTTCCAAGGAGAAGAAGCAGGGCTCCTTCAGCTCTAGTCTCCCCCACTCCAGCCCCTGCCCCTGCCCCTTCTCTGAAGAGCATGCATGGCTGTTGGACCAGGGGGAGCCAGGGACAAGTCCTATCAGTGAGTCCCTGGGCTACTGCTGTCTCTTCCCTTCCAAGATGAAAAACTTAGAGAGGGAAAGTGGCCCCTCTCCATCCGCCCCTCCCCCCTTTCCTGGCCAGCCCAGCTTAGTTAAAAGGGGGACAGGGGGGAATTAAAGACACTTCCACCCCAAACCTCAAAATACAAAGGTCCCAGTCAAATGCATGGAGACAGGCAGAGATGCAGGGATCAGGCACAGGGACATCATAATTGCACACACATTTCCACAGAAGACGATGCATATACAGGCAGGCAGACGCCCACAGTGGCATACAGAGCGGGCAGAGCCGCACACAGAGACACATGTGAGCATGTGTTCATGAAGCCTTCCCATGGTTGTACATGGACATATATGAGAAAGCCCAACACAGAGGGATGAACCAAGGAGATACATAGGGGCTTAAACATATGCAGAAACAGACAGAAACAACCCAGAAACACGCACGAACTAGCCTCCTTGGGAGGGAAGAGAACCTGTGTCTCCTCTTCTATGTCCTTCTCCTCCTCCTTCTCCTCCTTCTCCTCCTCCTCCTCCTCCTTCTTCTCCTCCTTTCTCTTCCTCCTCCTCCACCTCCTCCTTCTTCTCCTCCTCCTTCTCCTTTCTCTTCTTCTTCCTCCTCCTCCTCCTCCTCCTCCTCTCCTTGCCTCTTTCCACTCCTTCTCATTCCTGCCCCCTTTCCTCTCCTGTTTTCTAGGACTATGTCCCACATGAGCAGAGGATGGAGACCAAATAGCCGCAGAAACCAGATGATTTTATTGTGACTTTTTATTTTCTTTATTCTCTGAAGCCTTGCCTCCTTGACCAGGGTTCTAGCAAGAGCTCCTATCCCAGCCCCTCCTGGAACATCCAGGGTTTCCACCCATGGCCATAGATTCCATCCTTGGCACAGGAACCCAAAGGCTGTCCCCTCAGATGTCTCCACTGATCCCACTACTCCCCTGCCCTGACGGGGAGGGAAGAGGGGAGCCTGGGATCAGAGGGTGGTGAGAAAAGTACCGCTCTGCTACTACTTGCTGTGTGACTTTGGACAAGTCACATACCCTCTCTGAAGCTCAGATAATTATTCTTGCCAAATTCTCTCTCTCTCTCTCTCTCTCTCTCTCTCTCTCTCTCTCTCTCTCTCTCTCATTTGATGTGGGTTCACCACTAATTTCCACTCCAGTCAGAGGCTTTGCAAGGCAGAGCTTGTCTCCCATCAGGTTGGAGACTCCCTGAGGTAGCGCTTTGCTTCCCCCGTCATATTGGATGCATTCTGTAGCTCTTTCCCACCCCATACCTGATGCCTATAAGGTACTCAGCCCCATTGGCATCCTGGGAGATGTGTCTGGCCAGCCCAGGAAGGAGAAAGGAGTTGGCCCCAAGCTTCCTCCAAACATCAAGTTTTTTATTCAAGTGCCAGGCTTTCAGCTACCCTGGTCCAAAAATGGAGAGATTACTTCATTTCCAGGGGAGGGTGCTGCTCTCTGTGGAACTTCCATGGAATATATTCCTCTCAGCTTCATCTGAGCCATCCCCTTTCAGATTTCAGTTGTATTCGGGG
Source organism: Plecotus auritus (assembly GCF_963455305.1). Taxonomy (NCBI): domain Eukaryota; kingdom Metazoa; phylum Chordata; class Mammalia; order Chiroptera; family Vespertilionidae; genus Plecotus; species Plecotus auritus. The sequence goes on from NC_137774.1 coordinate 12,354,429, forward strand.
TCAGATAGAAGGAAAACCCTTTGGTCCGCATGATCCTGTAGCCCCCACTCTCTTACTCTCACCACTTCGAGCTGATGAACAAGATGCAGGCCAATCATAGGCCAGAAGATGGCATCTGGATTATCCCACTTAAGTCAGAGGCTCTGCTCAGGAATCCCCATTTCCTCGAAGTCCACCCCATGATCACCTTCTCTGCCCTGTTTGGCCTGCCTCCTCAGGACTTGTACTCCTCCCTCAGACTGGAGGCTGCCAGAGAGCCGGGCACGGGCCTCCTCTCTCAGTCTGTGGGTCACCTCCATCCATGGCTCCTTCCTCTGCCAGATCGCTCCTCCCCCAAGTCTGCTGCTCTCACTCTCTTAGGGGTAAAGGACCTCCGTGCACGGGGTTGGGTAGAGGACTAGGAATGGATAGGGGCACGTGACCCCACTCAGGTTCCACCTCTCACTGCACATCATGCCTGCTACAGCACCACAACTAAGACCCCTCCTCTCAGGCTAGACCCGGGAGCTGCTTTCTTGGTCTCTGCATGCCGGGGCCTGTTGCAAACTCCTCCTCCCAGCCCTGGAGCCACCAGGAATTCTTTGCTCCAGCAGATTCTGGGGGAAGCCAGACTGAGCGGAGGCTCCTGACATGCCTCTGCTGGGCTCCTGTCACATTCCCCAAGCCCAGGGGAATCAGCTGGACCCACTGATGCAGGCTTCTTCCACCCCTGGTGACCTCCTCCTTAAGTCCTCCTCCCTCCCTCTCCAAAGCCTGAATCTGCCTGGGACTCATTCCTGGCTTTGGATGCCTCTTGCTCCCAGCCCCCTGTCTGGACAACAAGAACTATTCCCCCTGGTCCCCTGAAAAGTAAAATTTGTCTCTTCCTTCAGAGACACTTCACGGAGTCTCTGGAATGCAGACACACAGTTACAAGGTCTGGGGCAAGTCACTTTACCTTTCTGGGTCTTTATTTCCTCGCCTACGCAGTGGGGATAATGATCAAAATATCTCGGAAGGTCATGGAGACAAGGAGAGTGGACTCTTGCTAAGTTCTGAAATACACCAGGTATGCAAGGGGATATGGTAACTTAATCCTTCACCTTGGTCATGCCAATTTGTCCTGAATACAGTATGTCCTTCTTTCCCCAGCCATCTAAATTCTCCTCGGACCCATCGGCTTATCGCATAATGGTGAAGAGTGCAGTTCCATCCCTAGAAACACAAGATAATAAGGAGCCGGATGCCTGAGTTCAAGTCCAACTCTATGACCTTGGGCAAGTTTCCTAATCTCTCTGCACCTTACCTAACTCACTTGGAAAAGGAAGGTAATGAGAGCGCAGGCTTCACCGAGTTATTGGGAGGACTAAATGAGACAATGCAGTAAGGATTCAGCCCGGATGAGTTATTATTATTTTCTCCAACTACCACGCAAGAAAAACCTTCTCTGTCCCTGAAGGACTTGCCCAGGTCCCTTATTCTTCTGTTGCTCCTCACCTGAGAGCAGACCTCTAGCCTGGCTGTCTTTCCCAGACACCCAGCAGCATGATGGGGGGCTGGACAGAAGCTGCTTTGTGAAGAGCAGAGAAAGTTGTGCAGGAGGAGGCTAAAGGGTGAGGATGGCTGATGGGTGAGGATGGCTGATGGGATGGCTGAAGTTCCCAGGGCAGCTTTGTGGGCTCCCCAGGTGAGAAGGTTAGCACCCTCCCTACCCAGATCTTGGGAGGATCTGAGTCTGAGCTGGGGATCAGTTTTCTCCTGCTTCCCTTCCTTACCAGCTGGCCTGCGGCTCCCTCTGGCCCCTTGTTTTCCTCAGTTTACCCCCTACCCTCCCTTAGCCAAGGGCACCTCACCTCCTCTCCCCCCATTGGTAATTTCTGAGCTTAGGGTAGGCCTTACTGGCTCCAGGGGTGGGCGTGGGACAGTACCACACGCGTTGCATGACGTGGCCAGGTGCCTTCGGTGCGCAGGGAAGGGCACACTGCTGCCACCGTGGCTGCCGCCGCCGCCGCTGCACCCGTTTGCCAGGTGCAAGGTGAACTGCCTAGAGTGGGGGGGGGGACTCCCCCCACCCCCCGCCCCAGTTAATCCTCCAGGGTGTGGAGTCTCCCTTCCCAGCTTACTCAGCAGACATTTCCAATCCTGCTCCATTTGCCCCAGGAGACAACCCAGGAATTTGGGCCTCGAGGCCCCACCCCTGTCAGCCCCATCCCCAGGTCTGCCTTCTTCCGGGGTGTCTATCCTGGCTGCCCTTGGGCCCCTCCGTCCTTCCTTCTCTCAGAGAGCCCATCAGGGCTCAGCAGTCCAGCAGGCCAATTCCATACTCCACCCCCTCAACCAACCAGCGGACTGGGCCAATTCAACAACAGAAGTGCGTGTGTGTGGGGGCAGGGGGGTTGGGGCCGGGGGTGCTGGGAGCCCCCTCAGTAGTGCCCGTCCAGACGTGACCTGGTGTGGGCCGAGGAGCACTGCCCCTCCTTTGCTGTGTGACCTTGGACAAGTTACACAGCCTCTCTGGGGCTGCTTCCCAATGCTCAGATGAGATCATGCCCAGTGAGGGGACGGTCCCTGTTAGTTCCTGCCGCTCAGGGGCAGCGAGCGAGTGCTGGGTATTCCTCTGGTCCTCTCATTTAACCATCCGAAGCAAAGAGAGAGGGCAGCCTTTCCCCTCAGCCTCACAGCCCCTCATCTGATGGGAGTGGAAGCCGATGCTGAGAGGAGCTGTGTGAGTGAGCGGTCCCAAAAGCTCTTGGGACTTCATTCACTCACTCAGGCATTTGATGTGCACCGAGCCTCTTGCTGCTCTGGCCTGTGCTAGGCGTGGTGGGTGGGTGGGTGGGTGTCTCTCAAACATGCCCAAGTCCCTGCCCTCATCCCTGGTGCCCCAGCTCCAGTCCCCCCACTTCCCAGCTCTCTCCCCAGGGACCTTGGTATAAAGACTTGCCCAGACCATTCGCCTTCCAGCCCAGCCATCCCCCCCAGGGTGAGCACAGACACCCCCCGCAGTCCATGCCAGTGCTGTGAGCTGGGACGAGGCGGCGAAGAAGGAGTGTCACCCAGTTAGTAGTGACTCGCAGGGCAAACGACAAAGAGGAAAGATGGAGAGGGGGTGTATTGGGGATCCAGGCGGAGGTCCAAAAGGGCCCCCTCGAAGAGCTGGAGGCTGGCCTTCCTGACGCCCTGATCATAGCCTTCTCCACAGCCCCCCCCCCCACCGAGGCCCCCTGCCCCGAGCCCCACCTGAACCCCCATCAACACTGTCCTGCGGCCCCTCTTCCCAGGGCGGCCGAGGAAACTCATCTCCCAGCACATTTTGGCTTCTCAGTCTCCCAGTCTCAGGCTGCCGGGTGGTTGGTAAACAGCTTATTAAGGTGATTAACGCTGCAATTAAAGCTGGAAAAACAGAGGCCAGGGTGCTGGCTGAAGGCTCCCCTTCCCCCCTTAAGTTCTCCCCCCTCCCTTCCCTCCCCTCCTCTTTCATCCCCTCAGGGCTTGGTTGATGCAACATGGCCTGACTTGGCCAACCAGAGCCCTCCCGGGGCACTGGGAAGCTGGGCATCAGGGTCCCGTCTCAGCTGCCCCAAGCCCCAAGCCCCGTCCCCATGGAGGTACGGGGGCTCTGCTGGACTGGGGCGTAAGTGGCAGCGATGGTGTGCTGCTGAGGCAGATGGTGTATGGAGGCTGCGTTGGGGTGAGGTCTCTAAGATCCCCTGGTGCCTGAGACCCCTTAAAAGGAGGGGCCTTGGGGACAGAGAATCACCCTTCTCATCCACTTTCCCAAGAGAGAGGGGCCAGGCTGTCTCCTCCTAGAAGTGGAGCCCACGGGTGCCGGTGCCAGGAAGCTTCTAGACCCCGGCCCTTCCCTGAGCCCAGCATTGAGGGAAGGATTTAGGGACCCTCTGGATGCACGTCTCCCCTCCAGCATCAGCTCTCACAAACCCTGAGGGTCCCCACGACTGTGATCTCGGCCTCTCCCCCAAGCCTCCTTCCTCTCTACCTGCCCCCCCTCAGTCCCGCAAGGGGCGTTATTCTGTATGCGGGGTCCCCAGGGAGTATGCTCCCAGACCCCAGCTCTGCCTGTCATAGCTGCCATCCTTTCAAGGCATCATTCAAATGTGACCTCTCCCTAAAGGCTTCGCACCCGCCACCAACGGCCCCTCCCCTGCCCTCTGAAGCCATCCTGTCCTCCCGACTGGGTTGGGTTTGCCCAGCTCCCTGCCTCGGGCCCTGGAGCCCCCAGCACAGGCCTGTGCTTTCCTTCCCCAGACTGTGCTCATCTACTGAACCAGCTCCCAGAACTGCCGGGCATGGAGCAGGCGCTCAATGGCTATTCGTTGACTTACTCTATTTTAGAGCGTCCCTAGGGGTGGGTGGATCAACCAAGGTGACAAGTGCAGCCGGGGACCTGGGTCTCAATCAAGGGGCCTGGGAGCGGAGGAGGGGGCAGGAGGTGAGGTGGGGAGTAAGCCCCATCGGCCCTGTCACCACCGTCACTAGCAACTTTCATTAGCTGAGCAGTACTCACCACGCGCTGGGTAACTTGTTAAGCATTTTATTCCCATTATCCTATTTAATCCTCTCAACAACCCTGCTAGGTAAGTAGCATTACCCCTCTGTGACAGATGAGGAAACCGAGGAGGCTTAGAAAGAAGGTTAAGTGACTTGCCCAAGATCACACACTCGGTGAAGTGGTGCAGGCAGGATTCAGTCGCGTCAGCTGACTCCAGCGTGCACATTCCAGACCACAGCAGGAAGCTTTTTCTAGGACCAGCCCTGGGGAAGAAACCCAGCCCCGCCCCCCTCCACTTCTCCCGGGGAGGAGCGCCGGTGGCTGAGGTGGGCGGAGCTTCGGTGGCTCCAGCTCTGTGACGCTCTGCCCTGGGGCATCTTAGGAAACCGAACAGCAGAAAAGCCCATTAAGAGAATCCATTCTTCAGACAGACCTGGGTTCAAATCCCAGCACTGCCCAGTCTTAGTTATGTGACTGACGGGACCTCTCAGAGCCTCCGTGTCCCAAACGGGTACTCTACCTCCCCTATTAAGCGCCCCCAGTTGTTGTGGGGACCACATGCAAAGTGCCTGGCACAGAGCAGGTGTTTAGCAAATGCCAGCTGTTACTAAGGTTTGGAGAACAGAGACCCTCAGGGCAGAATGGGGTTCTCTAGCCCGCCTCTTCCCCAAAGGTTTTCACAGGGTGATGGGTGTCGTCAAGAAGCACCTGGCCCCACCCAGGCCCCCCACCCAAGCCCCTGTCCTTGTGTCCCACCAGTGCTGCTGAAGAAGGTGACCTGAGCAGCCTGGAGGTGAGGAGAGGAGGAAGGGGAGGTCAGGGGTGGGGCTGACCCTGAGGGAGGTCACGGGGCAGTTAATCCAGCCTGACAGAGCAGGGATGAGCAGGGTGGAATTAGGAGCTTACAACATCCTTTCATCCCGAAGCAGCCCGCCCGCCAGCCTGCCCGCCCAGCCTCCCTCCTTCCTTCCTCTCTCTTTCTGCCCTTTTTTTCCCTCTCCCTCCCTTTGCTGGCAGCCCAGCCCTAATAAAATGCAGTGTCTCCAGCAAGTCTGCCCGGCTGCCGCCTCGCTGCTCCTGCCTGCACGCAGCCCTCAAACCAAACTGCTCAGCTCAGCCCCGCCTGGCAGCTGCCACTTAACCCTTGCCAACCCGGCTGGCGTCCTTGGGCTGAAGGCCCTCCTCCCTTCTGTCTCCCTCAGGCATAGGGGGAGGGGAAGGCCTGCTCTCTGAAAGGAGGAAGGGTGATGTGGGGGCTGGGAGTCCCCACTGTTCCGGAGCCCTTTACCGAGAACCCCTCAGTGTGTGCCTGACGGCTGTCTAGCAAGGACCTTCGGTGAGACCAGCTCCATTTGCCTTCCCAGACTCATTCTGCTTCCCACCTCACAACAGCCCCAGAGGTCAACAGGGTGAGGACTGTTGTCCCCATTTGACAGATGAGGAAACTGAGGGCCTGACAGGCTGAGCTGGGTCACCTTGGCTGCTGGATGGTTCTCCATCCAAGATCTTTTCCATTATAGGGAGCTGCCTCTGCCACCGTGTGTGTGCGTGCGTGTGTGTGTGTGTGTGTGTGTGTGTGTGTGTGGTGTGACTTGAGTGATGCGTGTTTGTGCATCTGGGGGGCCTCCATCTCTTGGAGTGTTATGGCTTTGGCTTTGTACATGTGTGATGCTAAGGGGTCTCAGGTGTGTGTATGTGTCTACATATGTGCCTACAGATGACGTTTGTCTCAAGTGGGAGTCAATGGGTGTGTGATGATGCAGAGGTGTCATTGTGTATCTTGGTACACGTGTGTGTGTGTAGGAGAGCATTAGCTTCACAATCATGTGCATACATCCACATTCACGGTGCCTCCCATCTGTGCCAAGATGTGTCCCTCACTCACAATGCCATTCCTTCTACCACCTCCGGCTCGGTCTCCAAAGTCTTGGAGTCGGGCAGCTAGAAGAGGAGGGTGGTGGCAGCAAACAGGCACCGAGTCAAGGCCTGCGCTGTCCCCGAGAAGTAAACACAGAACCCCTCGTCTGTTGGCGTTCATCATCCAGCCTAGATCCCAGTGGCCTGGGGTCCCTGCCAACTGTGAGAGCAGTGGTATTCCCCTTGCCTGAGGCCCCAACCTCACCCCACGCTGGAAAGGATAGACAGGAGGGTGAGGGGCCGGGGAGTGCCTGGGCGTGGAGGCAAGGGGTGTACACGCGTGTGTAAGCATGTCTGCGTGTGAGCCCAAGATCAAAGAACAGCCCTGAGGTGACCCAGCGGCAGCAGTGGCGGAGGGCATCTGGCTGGCAGGGAACGCCAAGCCACCAAACAGAGTGGAGTCAGGGAGGCCACGGCACTGAGAGCCTCCCACCCACCCAGACCTGGGGGCAGCCACGGGGTCAGGAGCACCTGCCGCCTGGGGCCTGGCCCAGCCCAGCCCGGCCCTTGAGCCCAGAGCCCCAGCAGAGCTCCTGGAGGCTCAGCGCCCTCTCCCCACCAAACACCTTCCCCAGCTTCCAGGCCCTCCCCGAGAGCCCCGTCTGCCTCCTGCCTCCAGTTCAAAGAGCTCGGTGGTTATTTCCTTCTTTTTTATTAACATTATATATAAAGATGGGTCCAGTAAGAAAGCAGAAATGAGAAGGCTGGGAGGGAGTGGGAGCTGGCTCCGTTCCTGGCCCCCTGGGTGGGACTGTTGGAGATCTATCATTTCTCCTCTCATTTCTGCACCCCCCACCGAACCCCAATCCAGCCAGCTCCCATCCCTGTTTCTCTCAGCTCACGACGCACAGGCAGGTACATCCAGGAGGAAAGGGCCACATAAATAGGAAACCACACAGGGAGGAGGCTGCTTCTTTCTGTTGCTCTTAGAAAAATACAGACTATATATATATAGCCACAGTCTCCTACCTCTCCTTTTCTTCAAGGTTTGACCACATCAGGGGTGGAGGAGAGTGAGCTCTGGGGGGATGTCTGGGCCAGGAGGGGCAGTGCCACCAGCCCTCCCGATCGCCACCCCCTCACCCCTCAAGGCACCAAGCTACAAACCTCCCCTCTCTCCTTGTGCACCTCACCCCATGCAATCTGTTTCCAAGGCCGCCGGAAAGGGGGTGTTTGGGGGTTTGTCTTGCCTGGTATGTCTCCTTGGAGACTTGGGGTTTGGCACCAGAACTGCCAGCTTACTGGAGGAGAAGAAGAGGTGGGGTGGGGGGAGAGGAAGAGGTGGGGGGGTTGAAGGGGGGTAGAGCAGAGGTGCCTACCTAGGGGAGATTGATCCTATCTGTTAACAATGCCCTTTGTTTTCCTATTTTTCAACAGCTTTTAAAACCAAAGTTGTGCAAAGTCCTGTACACAGAAGAAGAAATGGGTCCTTAGGAAAGACTTCTACGACCCACTCCTCCTCTCTGACCAGCGCGGGGAGAGGAGAGAGATGACTCCTGGAGTTCTTCCCTCTGATGCCACAAATATTAAAATATCCACCCCCCCCCCCCACACACACACACTCTCTTTGCTTTAACCCTCAAATCGTAAACGAGGGCTGCAAGTGCGGGGCGGGGGCTGGTTGGGGTCCCACCCTGAGTCCCAGTCTCCATGTCCAATGTGTCTTGGGCAGCGGGGATCCTCAGGAGGAGGGAGCCACAGTTCACTTAGGAGGAACCAGACCTGGCAGGTCCCAGCATCCACAAGGCCTGGTGTCCCAGACCAGGCCCGACCGGCAAGCACTCCCCAGGCCCCCAGGCCCCACGGTCTCCAGTCTGGGAAACAAGTACTCAGTGTTAGAGGCTGGAAGGTGAAAGCCATTAACGCCAATCCAGGCTCCTGGGACAGAAGGAGAACAACTGTCCCAGCTGGAGTGGAGTGCCCCAACATCTGGAAGGGCACCCCAGTGTCTAGGCAGGGGGAGAGAGGTTCAGGGGACATCCTTGGCCCATGCAAATTTCATCTGGAGCTCTTGGGTCCCTGGAGGAAGGGACAAGGGCCGGGGAAGGGGCGTTCCCTTTCCCCGTGTGCTCCTCGGTGATTCCTGAGTGTCGGCTAGGACAGAGACGCCTTCTGTCTGGTCCCAGGAGTCCTTCGTGGGAGGTTCAGGCCAGGTGGGTGCTCAGTACACAGCCCCAGGGTTGGGCGGGGGCCCCGGGGAGGCATGGTGCAGGGTGGCCGGCTGAGGCGGCTGCTGCTGTAAGTGGGGTCCACTCAGGTTCTGTGCATGGTACCAGGAGTTGGTGGGGTCGTCCAGGTAGCTGGGGGAGGCACTGTATGGGAGCGGCGGGGGCAGCTGGCTTCGGGCAGGGGCCGGAGTGGAGTGGGAGGACGTGTCCCAGAGCGCGGGTGACGGTGGCGAGTTGCAGGCCATGGAGTCGCTGTTGTTGGGGCTGTGCTCCAGGGGCACCTCCCCGTTCTTGTAGAGCTTCTTGAATTTGGAGCGGCGGTTCTGAAACCAGATTTTCACCTGCACCCGAGAAGAGAGAAGGAGCTCGTTAGCCTCTCAGAATGCTGAGTGAAAACCCCGTGCGAAATCCAGCTTAGAGTGGGCAAGGCCAGTCCCCACGCCACACATCAGGACCCAGGCAAAACCCTGGCACCCTGACTCCCAGGCCACCACCTTTCCTTCTCCCCGGGACAGAGCTGTGCCAGGAACTTGCAACCGCCTGGGTCCAAATTCCACTCGGCCACTGACTACATGTGTGACCTTGGGCAAGTCACATAACCTCCCTGGTTCTTGTCTGAAAGTGGGGTGGTCCAAGCACGATCACCTACCTCCTGGGGTCATGGTGATGCTCACATAAGTTAAGACAGAAGAACTCAGAGCAGCCTGGTATACAGCAAACGCCCAATAAGAGGCACCCAGGTGGGCGATGGGCAGTTTGTGGCCTTTGGTTCACGTTAGAAACCCAGAGGCACACAGATACAGAGACAAACACACACCCACACAAGCATCTCCATGTGCAGGAACATACCCACTCACCACTTCACATGCAGACACCAGACTATAAAGATACACACGCACACACACACGCAGATACTACTCCCAGATAAACACCCACAGACGTGAGCACCGTGTTCACACACCCAGGCATGGAGGAGACCTCCGGGGCTGTCTAGTGGGGGTGACCTGGGGACTGGGGAGCAGGTGAGCCACGCTTCCCCACATTTCCCCCCGGGGTACCTCCCCCTCCCCCTGCAGCTCCCCACCCCATGACTGGTACAAACAATGAATCAGCTTCTCACTGGGTGACCCAGATTCCCAGCGGGCGGGCGGACGGGGCCCCACGCAGGCAGCCGCAGCCCAGGCCAGCCTGTCCACACCTGCAGGGAGCCAGGCAGCCACCACTCCTCCCCTGAGCAGTGACAGGCCGCTGGGGGCTTTAGCGACAGGCTGAGGGCGGGGCTCCCACCTCGCGTCCCTGTCCCCCTCTGGAGGGAATCTCTCCTCTCCGCTCCAGGCAGAGGAAGGGTGGAGCGCTGGGAGGATGAGCGGCAATGCGGTGTTTTGAAGCAAGTATGCATTTTTGTACGTGCACTCACCAGTGTGCACAGTCACGTCCTCAGCCCCCCCTCCACGGACGCCATGACCCTGGACAGGTCACCCTCCTTATGGGAGCATTCCCACGTGTACCCAGACACAAGAGCCCGTGTGCCAATATTGTACATGCGTGTGCATATGTATGTATACCTCTGCACACATGCTGGCCTGCTGAGAAGACACATGTGGACTCCTCTCAAGCGAGGGGCCAGCACTGTCGGGGGGACTGTGGGAGCTTGGGGTTCTGGAGTAGAGAGGAAGGAGGACACCTCTCCTGGCCACAGACATACACAGTCGCACAGGTTCTCAAACACTCATGCCTGTACACGTGCTAATTGGAAACTTCGGACAGAAGTGGAGATTTGGGGGGCCCCTCTATCCACAGGCAAGGGCTGCAAGGGGCTGCAGGGAATTTAAAAGGCCGTCCAGGCTCGGTAGTGCCTGGGGAGTCCGGGGTCCCGCGCGGCCCCACCGAAGCCCCGCAACCCTAGAGCTCCCCCAGACTGACCTGTGTCTGCGTGAGGCCCAGCTGCGCGGCCAGCTCGGCGCGCTCGGGCAGCGCCAGGTACTGGGCCTTCTGGAAGCGGCGCTGCAGGGCGGCCAGCTGGTAGCTGGAGTAGATGGTGCGCGGCTTGCGGACCTTCTTGGGCTTCCCGTTCACCATGCGCACCTCGGCTTCCGGCTCCTCTTTCACCGACACTGCGAGCAACGCACCGGGCGGGGGGTGGCTTAGTCTCGGCCTGCGGCCCCGGCCACCTCCCGGGCCCCGCGGGAAGCCCCACCCTCGGGCCCACTAACTCCCCCGGGATTTCCAGGCTGCGCGCTCCGCCGCCGGCGCCCGGGGAGGGAGCGGCGGCCGCAGAGCCGACCGGCGGCCGCCCTAGACGCGGCGCTCCCAGCGCCCAGCGCCCGGCTCGGAGCAGAGTCCCCGGCGCCCGCACCTCCCGGGCCAGGACCGCCAAGGCTTTGCTCACGGCGCCTTCCCGGCTCGCCTCCCTTCTCTCCCTATCTTGCTGTCTCGCTTCTTTCCTCTTTCCCGTCCCTTCTTCCCTATTCTTTTTTTTTTTTTAATTTTTATTTTAGGATAATTTTCGATTTTCTGAAAAGTTACAAGCATAGTACAAACTCCTTCCTCTCGCCCTCCCTCCCTCCCTCCCTCCTTTTTCCGTCCTGTCCTCCCTTCCTTTCTTCTGTGCTTTCTCTCACTTTGTCTTCACCTTTCTCTTTTTCAGCTCCTCCACTTCTCTCGGTCGCTGCTCCCCTCTGTTTCCCCGTAATTCTGGGGTGCCTCTCTCTGCATGTGCCCCTCACCATTCCCCGTCTCCCAGCCCAAATCCAGAGCGTCCCTGGAGCCTCCTGTCCCCGATGCCTACTCCCAAGTCCTCTGCAGCCAGATGGAGGCCTGTCCGCTGAGGTCCCCGCGAAAGCACCTCCATTAGGAGGCTCCCCGACCATCCACAGCCCCCTTTCGTTCTCCCCGAACTCTCCCCGATCTTCCTCCGAGACCCGGGCGCGGAGCGAGCAGCGCGCCCCAGACGCGCGCGGTCCCGGGACTGGAAAGTCGTCTGCCTCCTCTTGGGGTCGCCTCGCCCACCTTCTCTAGCCGCCGGCGGTACCTGTCGGATCGCCGACGCGTCTCTAGATCTCTGCTCCAGTTCCCCGCCTTGCTTCCCCGGGAGAACCTTCCAGTGTCTCCCCTCTCCCGCGATCCCTGGGTCCTCACCTGGGTCCTGGGCGGGCAGCGGCTGCTCCCTGTACCCTCCATACTGCCGGTAGGAGGTTCCGTAGGTGTATTCCGACTTGGGCGAGTAAGCGCCCGTGCTGGCAAGCCCGTTGAGATTGAACTGGTGGTGGTAGGTGTAGGGGTTCACCGTCTGGCCGTAGGGCTGGCCCGAGTAGTAGTCGTGCTGGGGAGCACTGTAGTAGCCCAGGTCCGTGACGGAAGACTCGGGCAGGGTCGGTGAGTCCTTGGAGCCCGCATGGCAACTCAGCGAGCTGGAGATGTCGGTGAGGATGCTGCTGAGCTTGCGATCGAAGGAGCCACTCATCGTGGCGGGAGCCGCGCCACTCCGGGGCTGGCCTCGGCCGCCGGCGGGAGCGCGGGGAGGCGGAGGAGCCGAGGCGGGGGGTGTGTTCGCCGGGCGGGAGGAGGGTCCGGCAGCGTCTCGGGGGAGGGGAGGCCGAGGGGCGCTGAGACTAGCGCCGGCCTTCGGACGGTCGCTGCGCGCCTCTCGCCGCGTCCCCAGCCACAGTCCAATGCCGCCAGCTCCGCCCGGCCAGCCGGTTATAGACTCGGAGGAGTCGCCGAGGGAGGCTCCAGCGCGCTGATTGGCTGCAAGTCTTGCCTTCGAGGCAAAACACGCTCTAGTGCTCTTGCGTTTGCTGCTCTCCTCTCCCCTCCATTCTTTGTTGTTACCAACACACACACACACACACACACACACACACACACACACACACACACACACACAGCCCGCCCCCCCCCCCCGCCCGCTCCTCCTCTTGTGGCTTTCTCCCCCAGCCCTGATAAACCCCAGTGTCTCTGAAGGCAGGAGTGGGGGTAGGGTGTTTGTGAAGAGACCCCAGAATCTATCAGTGTGTCCCTTTCCCTAGCTGGGGGGTGGAAGGGGGGCTCAGGTGCGGTGAGGAAGCGGGGGGATTTGCCCATTGGGTGCTTGTGGAGGGAGGTGGTCTAAAGGGATGGGTGTGTGTGTGTGGGGGGGCACAAATGACAGGCAGACAAACCTGCCCAAATGGGAAAGATCCAGGGCCCATGAAAATGTTTTAATTTCTTTTAAAGTCAAAAGAAAGGAAAAAGAAAATTTAGGTTGAAGAAAATGTTTGAATATATGATATTAATATATATTGCTTTTACAACCATGCAGTCATAAAATGTAATTTTAAAGCTTTTTTTTTTTTTTAATGGAGGAAGGGGTCCATCAGGCAAATGTGCCTTGAGCTTACACAGTCATACTTCAGCCCTGGGAGAGTGGGAGGGAGAGGGCGGAGGGAGGCAGGTGTGTGTGGAAGTAGGGGCTTACGGCGCTGTGGTGATATTAGAGCCCTCTCTGAACATGTGTGTGCAGCTTCAGAGATCACCAGGAGCAGGGGACCTGGGGTCCGCAGGAAGTTGGGTGACACACAGGCTGGCTCTCTGTGTTTCCATAAGTTTGGGGGCAGAGTCTGTGCATTTGGGACAGCACTGGGGCTTGTGGGCATTTTTAGAGATCAGGTGTATGGGACAGGTGTACTTGGGGTGTGCAATGTGAGGGTTTCCTGTATTCTTCAGTATGCTGAGGTGTATGTGAGTGTGTGTGTGTGAGCTGTGGGAGTGGAGGGCCCTGGGATGGCGTGTCTGTATGTGAATGTGTGGTTGTGTGCAGAGGTGTATAAAACTCTCAGTCCCTTCCCAATACCCGGTACCTGGGAACCATGATGCTTTTTTGAACCCCGTTCCCAACCCCAAAAGGTCCTAAAGAAGAGGCTCCCCCACCTGGGGACCTCCCCAGATCCTAGTCTTGTTTGGCACCCAGGGCCAGCCCTTCAGGTCATCCAACTTGTTCTCAACGCCTAGCCCATTTCTCCATTCCACCCCCAATTCTGCTCCTGCCTTTCTTTGGGATGAGAATGAGTTCCCATAAATCTCAGTTCCTAGCAGAATATTTGAATCTTCGCAACCATCCCGGGACAGGCAGTGCCAGCGCGCCACCTTGTGGTCACGCCTGGGCTCTGCAGCCTTCCCAAGCCCGGGGAGGGGGTCGCTCCTGTGGACTCAGTCTGGCAGAGAATTGTGCAGCGGGATCTGTGCGCCTTTCCAAACTCAGACTCCCCGGGCAGGCTGCCAGGGGTTCCAAGGGCTTTGAGAGCTGCAGTTGGCAGAGACTGAGGGTCATAGTCCGCGTGCCGAGGGGCAGGGGTGCCCGCCAGGTCTGAGCGGCTCCGGGGAGGCCTCGGCATGGGAAAGGTGGGGGCGGGGGCCAGGAAAGGGGAGCGCTATCTGTCTGTCTATCTCCGCGTCCCCCCAGCGCCTATCGCCCGCCGCTCCGAGCCCGTGGCGAGGCGAGTTGCCACCCGCTCTGGATGCCCTCTGTTCTGTTGCCAAGAGGGTGCCAAGAGAGCCCACGGCGTCGGGGGCAGGAAGGGCACTGGGCAGGCCGGTTCCCCTCCCAGGATGGGAGGGGAGGGGGAAGGAGAAGAGGCAGGCAGGGCCTGCTTTGGAGCCCCAGCTCCCTACAGAGAAGGGACAGCGTCAGACAAGCCCCTTCTCTAGCATTCATTCATTCGTCCATCAATTCATTCATTCATTCATTCATTCATTCATTCATTCATTCTTTCAGCAACCTACAGGAAGAAGGCCAGATGATTCAGAGATGGCAGGGTGTCTACCTTCCTCTTGAGGTCCTCATAGAAGCTCACTCCTTTCCCCTCCTCACTCCCTCTCCTACCTGTGGCTCCCGAGTAAAATGAATGAATGAGCACTGGACTGGGAGTCCAGGAATGATGAAACAGTCGTGATGTTGGTGGCGGGTTACATTAGACTAATTTCTATGCTCCCTTTTGCTCTGAAAAGCTAAAAGGTCTAGAAATGGACTAAAATGTCACCATTAGGGACCTTAGTGAGCAGTTGGTAATGTGAGGTTAGCATCTGGTCCCCCATTGCACTGTGTGCTCTAAGGCAGGTCTTGGCACCCACAACCTCAGTGCGAATAGACGTGTGTTGAATGAATAAGCGAGACTCCCTCATACTGGAGAGCAGCTGAATCATCCTGGCTGGGTAGGCTGCAGGGTCAGGAAAGGGGGAGGCACAGAGCAGCACTGCCATCGAACTGCCCCACTCCCGGGTAGGAGCAGGAGCAGATTCCCAGACGAGGCCACGATGGCCTGAACGGGGCCTGTCAGGCCAGCAATACTGGAGCCACCAGCCGCTGGGCGGGCACCTGCTGGTTCAGGGTGGTGAGGTTCCTGGAGGATGTAGTGGGACCAGTGCCACCCACTGCATCTTGTCTGGACCAACAAGAAGAGCAGGTGTCAGCCTGATCAGACTGCTGCCCCTGGTGGCGGGGTGATGCAGGGCAGCCTGTCAGCGGCCTCTAGGGGGCTGGCAGGAGGGAGAAAGGTCAGGGCTGGTCCATTACCCACCCTCTACCTGGCATGAGGAAAGGTACCCTGTTGAAGTGAGCTGTTTCCTAGAGACCAAGTGTCATGCCACCTGGGCACGGCCACAACAACTGGGCTCACAGAGTGCCAGGGAGGAACTCAGGAAGGATGAACCTAGAGGGTGGACGGACCAGCCCTTGCTCCCTCCATTTCCTGGGGATCTGGCGCCATCTAGTGGTCTGTGTGAGAAGGCCAGAGGCCAGCTCCACTTCATACCCAGAAGGACTATTAATTTTACTTATTTTAGGAGCCCTATCCGCACTAAATATTCACTTTTCATCATTACCTTGACTTACTCTGCAGCTGCCACCTCTCCCTTCTCCCACCCACCCTTGTCTATCCAGGGCTCCTTCCCTTAGGTTTCTCATTTGTAAATCAACGTGTCCTCTGAGGTCCCTTCAAGCTCTGCTGTTCTCTGATTCTAAATTCCAGGACTTCTGTCTCTCAGGGAGAACCCCCTCTACTTTCTTGCCGGCTCCCTTGGAGGTACATCCAGGCCTCCGATCCTTTGCAGCCTGGACATCCTTCTGGGGTCCTTCATCCATTCGACACATACTTTCTGAGCCTCTACTGTGCTGGGTGCCAAGGATGGAGTGATGAGCAAGGCAGACACAATGTGCCCCACCATGGAGCTCGAGGTCAAAGGGCTCAGATGGGGGTGGCGCACACTGCTGTGACAGCCAAAGGGGGGCTCCAACCCTTCATGGAGGCAGGAGGCTATCTGAGCTGAGACCTGAAGGCCATATGGGACTTGACAGCAGCCAGGGGCGAGGGCCCAGGCGGTGTGGCTCCGTGGTTGAGCATGGACCTATGAACCAGGAGGTCATGGTTTGATTCCTGGCCAGGGCATATGCCCAGGTTGCAGGCTTGATTCCTGGTGTGGGGGGTGCAGGAGGCAGCTGATCAACGATTTTCTCTCATCATTGATGTTTCTATCTCTTTTTCCCTCTCCCCTCCTCTCTGAAATCAATAATAATAATAAAATATTTTTTAAAAAAAGCAGGGATGAGAGGGAGGAGAGGGTTTCTAGTCACAGGTACAGGACTGCCTGGGGCATAGCTTGGGGGGTGGTGGCCAGGGGTAAAGCTGGAGTGGCCTGGAACCCACGAGCAGGAGAATGGGCTTTGTCATCTAGAACAAGTACGTCAAACTCAAAGGCTAACACGGGCCAAATAAATGAAGCATGTGGCCCACAGGCCACGAGTTTGACATGCTTGATCTAGAGGGCGTGGGAAGGCGCTGGACATTTCCAACCAGGGGAGAGACGTGACTGCATTTTCATTCTAGAAGGGTCCGTCTAGCTCAGGGGTGGGCAAACTTTTTGACTCGAGGGCCACAGTGGGTTCTTAAACTGGACCGGAGGGCCGGAACAAAAGCATGGATGGAGTGTTTGTGTGAACTAATATAAATTCAAAGTAAACATCATTACATAAAAGGGTACGGTCTTTTTTTTTATTTCAATAGTTTTATTCATTTCAAACATTTTAACAAGAAGAATGTAAACACTAATTATTATAATTTGAAACTTCAAAAAATGGAGGAATCATAGCACAATAACATACCTTATATTGAAGATGGCAAAGGCAAAATAAAATTGCCTAACAAAGGAAAGGTACAAAAGCCTTTCAAATTAAACTTAAATATAATAAAATAATTTAAAACTAAAACAAATAGAAAAGAACAAAATGTGTAAACAGTAAATTAAACATTTTCTTTAGTGCAACTTCCAAATTATGCCCGGGACGTAGATGTAGATGGCAATGTAGACTGGGTTGAAAGGTTTTTGGTCTTTAAAACATCAACTTCAGTGGGAACAGTGTTGTTGGTCTCCTTTTTAGCTAATGCTCTGATACTGTGCTCTCCAGGGGCGTGTCTCCCTACATCACCACGATAACGTGTCTCCGCATTCCCAGGGTGATGTCGGGGGACACGTCCGCGGGCATTACAAGGAGCCTCTGGAAGATTGAGAGGTTGTTCCTTCTACTGAATGGGTGGATATAAATCCGCCCACTCAGAAGAAGGAGCTTCGGCTGTGTTTCCCGACGTTGCCATGTTAACACTGCTGCTGGTGAAGGAGCGGAGGGGAGAGCAAGAGAACCCTCCGCTCTTTCGGTTCCCCGGGCTGGATAGAACAGCCGAACGGGCCGTAGTTTGCCCACGGCTGGTCTAGCTGCTGTGTGGGGATGAACCAGAGGTGACAAGATTGGAGGCTGAGAGGCTGTACACACTGCAGAGGCCAAGCAAGAGGGGAGTTGGGTGTGGGTTAAGGAGGAGGCAGTGGCGGGGGGAGGAGTGAATTTAAGAGATGGAAGGTGGTCTGGTGATGGCACTTGGATGTTAGTAATAAGGAGAGGGGAACAGCTGAGAATAACCCCAACTTCTGATTTGGGCAACTACGTGGAAAGTTGGAACCTTCTCTGAGAGAGAACACTGGGGTGAGAGGGTGCTTGATGGAGAAGATGTGTCCTGTGTTTTTTTTTAGCTTTTCATTTGGGTATAACATCCATGAAGAGAAGTGCAGAAATCATCATCAGAAGCCACACACAGCCGTGTGCCTGCACCCAGGGTGAGTGCCAGGTTGAGAAACAGTGTTACCAGCACTCAGAGCCCCCACCTGCTCCCTCCAGTAACTGCTCCCCAAGGGGAAACAGTCTTTTTTTAAAAAATATATTTTATTGATTTTTTACAGAGAGGAAGGGAGAGGGACAGAGAGTTAGAAACATCGATGAGAGAGAAACATCGATCAGCTGCCTCCTGCACACTCCCTATCAGGTATGTGCCCGCAACCAAGGTACATGCCCTTGACTGGAATCGAACCCGGGACCCCTGAGTCCGCAGTCTGACGCTCTATCCACTGAGCCAAACCGGTTAGGGCAGGGTAAACAGTCTTAACTCCTGGCTCCCTGGGTCCATGTCCTGACTTTTGTGAATGAAAGCATGCAGCATGTACACCTTCATGTCTAGCTTCTTTTGCTCAACATCAAGTTTGTGACATTTATCTGTATCCTTGAATATATTTGTAGACCGTTCACTTTCAGAACCATCAATGGGTACTCCGTCATATGAATATTCCACCACTTATTTACCCGTTCTACTGTTGATGGGCATTTGGGTAGTTTCCTGTGTGGGGTATCATGAATGCTGTTGCTGTGAGCATCCTTGTCTATGTCTTTTGGCGCACGTATGTACACACTGCTGTCGGGTACCTAAGAGTGGGACTGCGGGCCACGGGATGTGCGTGTGTTAAACTTTAGAAGATACTGCCAAATAGTTCTCCAAAGTGGATGTGCCAGAAGCTCAGTTTCGATTGTGTTTGCGTTCGTGTCTTTGAAGCATCTGGGAGGAGCTGTCCAGCAGAAGCTGGCTACATGGATCTGAAAGATCAGTGAAGACTGGGATTGGAGCTGTAACGTGGGGGTCATGGACATCCTACGGTAAGTGAAGCCATGGGTGTGGGTGAGATGGCCCCGGAAGGGAGGGAGAGAACAGAGGGCCAAGGAGGGTCCCAGGGCAGCACCTGTGAGAGAGCGGCCAGAGAGGTGTGAGGCAGCGCCGAGAGGTGGCCCTGTGTTGGAGAGGGGGCTGGGTGAGTATTTCAAGAAGAAGGGACTGGCCAGCATGACTCAGTGGTTGAGTGTTGACCTATGAACCAGGAGGTCACGGTTCGATTCCTGGTCAGGGCACATGCCTGATTGTGGGCTAGATCCCCAGTGTGGGCGTGCAGGAGGCAGCCAATCAATGATTCTCTCTCATCGTTGATCTTTCTATCTCTCTCCCCCTCTCCCTTCCTCTCTGAAATAAATAAAAAATATTTTTTTAAAGGAGAGAGTAGTCAGCAAGGTCAAATCCTGTGTGGACGTGTGGTCTGAGCACAATGAAGACTCAGTTGTGCTCACTGGATGACACATTTGGTGGCACGGGGAGGCGGAGGGGAAGCTGGGAGGCTGTTTACACTGGCTGAGGGGCGAGTGGGAGGGAGAAGGAGGGGAGGAAAAGGAGAGAACAAGTGCAGGCAAAGCCCGAGGGAGCAGAGAGGGTGGTGCCTGGAGGGCATTGGCATTGAGAGGGGTGTGTGTGTGTGTGTGTTTTAAATGGGAGCAAACCTGTTTAGATGTCAATGACAGCAGCCAGGAGGGAGGGTTCATCAAGAGGGCCACCCCTCAGTAGGTGGGAGGGGAAGGATCTGGAAGCAGCGCAAGGGGTTAGCCTTGCAGCAGATTCTCTCCTTCTGTTGAGTCAGGAGGGAAGATGAGACCATCAATACTGGCTTTCATCGAGCGCTCGCTATGTGCCAGGGGCTGCTTGAAACATTCTGCACAGATGAGTTCATTCACTCCTCACACTACCGTATGGAGTGGGCACTCTCCTTTCTGTCTTTTTTTAAAAAAATATATTTTATTGATTTTTTTTACAGAGAGGAAGGGAGAGAGATAGAGAGTTAGAAACATCGATGAGAGAGAAACATCGATCAGCTGCCTCCTGCATACCCCCTACTGGGGATGTGCCCACAACCAAGGTACATGCCCTTGACCGGAATCGAACCTGGGACCTTTCAGTCGGCAGGCTGACGCTCTATCCACTGAGCCAAACCGGTTTTGGCCCTTTCTGTCTTTTGACAGAAGGGGAAACCAAGTCACCAAGCAAATAAGTAAACGGTAGATTTGAGATTTGAACCTGGGCATTCTGTTACCCTCTATGGGGCGGGCAGGTTTGTTTGCAGGTTTGGGGTCAGAAGGTAATTTGATCGAGTTGGGTACTGGACACATGAGTGCTCTCTGTGTTTCTGGGATGTTTGAAACATGTCAGAGTAAATAGAATTGTTCCTGATGTTAGGAGATTCCTGGGTGGGTTCATAAAGTAGGTGTGAAGTTCACAGCTGAGGAGAGGGGAGCAGGTGGCACCAGAGGTTCAAGGAGAATGGAGAAAGGCAGGCAAGCCTGCTGCCATGGTGACCAGAAGAGGACATACCAGGGACATGGATGAATCTCTGGGGGTGACAACCCTTTCTGTGGTGGAGGACTCTAAGGTTGTAGGGACCCCAGGAGGCATGGTAGAGGCCATACCAGGTGGTGGGTGCTCTCCAGTCGGGCTCAGTGGCCAGCTGTGGACAGACAGTTGGGTTGACTAGGGTGGACGTTTGCTTGGCAGGCGAGGGAGGAACAGACATTAGCAAAGGTTGCTCAGGTGGTTTCTAGGGGAGTGTAAGCCAAGCAGGAAGGAAGGCAGGGAAGAGTGGAGTGACAGGTGGAGGAGTAGAGTAGAGGTCCAGGCTGAAGGTCCCCATGGAGGTCAGAGGTGGCCAGCAAGGAGATCATACAGGGCGTGTTCTTGGGGTCGGAGAGTGGGAGGTTAGAATGTATTCAAAATGTAGGAAAACAAAGAAAAGGGGAAATCTTGAATGAAGCCAGAGGGGCAAGAGCCACCTTATATAAAGAGGAACAAATATAAGAATTATATCAGACTCATCAGAAACCATGCAAGCAAGAACAAAGTGAATTTGTTAAAGTATTGAAAGGAAAACAACTACACCATTGATTTCTGTATCCAGTGAAATTATCCTTCAAAAGTGAACAGAAATAAAAAACCCGAGAGAATTTGTTGCTAGTAGACCCGCCTGGGAAAAAAAATGTTTTAAAAAAGTTCTTCAAAGAGAAGGAAAATGATATAGATAAAAAACAAACAAACAAACAAACAAACAAAAAAACTCAGTTCCATATAAAGAAAAGTAAAACATCAGAGAAGGAATAAATAAAGGTAAAATAAAATATCTTATTTTTTATTCTTAATCGATCTAATAGAAAACCGTTCATATAGTAATAGAACAACATACTGGATACGTGAACAGCTTATGGATAAGTGAAATAAATGACAGCCAGGCTATCAGGAGGGAGGAGAAGGGAATACTCTGTCAGAAGGCACCTGTACTAGCCATAAAGCAGAATGGTGTTATTTGAAAATGACTTTACATCAGTTTGAATATACATCACAACTCTGAGGCAACCACTAAAAATACTTTAAAAAAATTTTTATTTTTCTGCAGAAAGTTTTATTGTTCCCATCTGGTCCAGTGCAGAGGGCTCCAGGGTGGTTAAAAGAATGGCTGGTAGTTCCGGGGAGAGGCTCAGGTGGGAGCCAGGCACCAGGGGGATGCCGAGGGGCCCCTCCAAGGCCTCTGGGCTCCAAAGGCTCCTAGTCGTGCGTGAGGGGGAGCCTCTGGAAGAGATACTGGCCCAGCCCAGCCTGGGGGCCGGCACCTGCGGAGGTGAGTCAGGTGTCGCCCATCTTCTTGATGAGTTTCACCTCCTCACCCCGGAAGTGGTTCTCCAGGAAGTCACGGAGCTGAGGGTCTGCGCGGGCAGAACCAGGGCCTGCAGCTCCAAAGGGCCTGGGTCAGGCTCCTCTCCAAGGCCAGGCGGCTGCCATGGCGTCCTGAGTTTTGCCCACTCACCTTGGCTTCAGCACGTCCTTTAAAAGACGCTCAACGCCCTTGACCTTCTTCTCCGCCAACTCGCAGGAGAAGCGGCCCAGGCCCTCGAGAGCCACATCGTCGCTGTCGAAGTAGAAGCCCAGAGAGAGGTAGGTGTGGGCGCCCGCGGATGCAGGTTGGCCAGGCCGTTGACCGCAGCTTCCTCCTCGGTGGAATAATTCCGACGACTTTGGGAGCTCATGGTTGTTCGGCAATAAGGAATTAAGGTAGAAAAACCCCGGTGTGTTGGCTGGTCTCGGAGGTGGTTCTGGAGGTGGTTCTGGAGGTGGTGACTGGATCAGAGGCTGGAGAGAGGTCGGAGGCTGGAAGAAGGGGCGTCCCTGGGTCTGTTCCGTCCAAACACTGTAGAAGCAGGAGACAGATCTGGACCACCGAGGGCACTATAGAAATAGAAGTATACTTGGTATGATAAGGGAGGAGAGAAAATGGGATCATAAGAAGCATTCAACTAAAGCCAGAGAATGCAGAAAAAGTGGGGACAGAAAAAGGAAATAGGAAATAAAGGCAATGAGTAGAAAATGGCCACAGATGTGGTGGATACTAACGCAACTGTGTCAATAATCACTTACTAGTCAATGTGAATGGTATGAATATACCAGTGAAATGACAGTGACTGACAGAGCAGATGCAAAAACAAAACAAAAGCCACCTCTATGTTGTTTACACGAAACCCACTTTAACTACAAAGATACAATGGATTAAAAACAAAGGAATGGAAAAATATATACCTGCTGACATGAATCAAAAGAAAGATGGAGTAATTATATTAATTTCAGACAAAGCAGACTTTAGAACAAGGAAAATTATCAGGGATAAAGAGGGGCTTATGCTATCTAATAAAGAGGGAATATGCTAATTGGCCCTCACGCCATCGCAAAGATGGCGGTGCCCACAGCCAATTAGAAGGGAATATACTAATTGACTGCTCCGCCCTCAAAGATGGTGGCACCCACAGCCACAAGATGGCAGCACCCAGTCCCCTCAGCCCCACTGGGGTGCCTGCCTCTGGAGTCCCCCAGTCCCCTCAGCCCCCCAGCTGCCCAGGGCCGGCCCGAGGCACAGGCAAGCCTTGGATGGTGGCTGCCCAGCCAACGCCTGAGGTGCAGGCAAGCTTCAGATGTTGGCTGCCCAGCCGCCCAGGGCTGCCCGAGGCTCAGGTAACCAGGGCTGGCTGAGGCTTGTGCTGCCGGCAGTGGCAGCAGCAAAGGTGTGATGGGGCATCGCCTTCCCCTGATCTCTGGGTCGCCTCCCGCCCCTGAGGGCTCCCGGACTGTGAGAGGGGGCAGGCTGGGCTGAGGGACCCCCCTCCAGTGCATGAATTTTCATGTACTGGGCCTCTAGTATAATTATAAAGGATTTAGTTTTCTAAGAAGGCACAACAATTGTTTATGTATGTGTACCTAATAAAAATGTCAAACTATCTGAAGCAAAAAGTATTTGAACTGTGGAAAAGAAACACTATTATAGTTGGAGGCTTCAACACTCCTTCCTTAGTAACTGAGTTTGAATTTCTCGTGGGTATGACTTACTAATGTGGTTGAAGAGCAGCAAGGAGGCCTGTGTGGCTGGAGAAAGAGTGGGGGAGAGGGCAGAAGATGAAGTTAGAGTGGTGATGTGGCAGGGGTAGGGAGATTATGTAGGGTCTTGGGGATAGTATAAAGATTCTGAATTTTACTCTGAGACGAGGGGCCCCTGCATACTTTTGAGCAGAGATGTAATAGTCTGCCAACTGTAATTGAAAAATAAAAAAAATGTTCTTAAGTCAATTGTACTTCTGTATGCTAGCAATGAACATGTGAAAACTGAAATTAAAAATACAATATCACTTACAATTTCTAACAAAAAAGAAAAGAGCAAGAGAAATACATACGTGTAACTACAACCAAGCATGGACAGGACGCTAATGCTGTCAACTGTGCTATGTGGCCCACTGTTATCATAACACCCCGAGTGACAGACCTAAGTGTGCAACCTCAGTGACTGCAATCTGAGCCTTAACAGTTCGCTTTGACCTGGCCTGTGGTTTGAGAGGGTGCTGGTCCAGTTTTTAACGCGAATATTGTGAGCATGTTTTCTAAGAGCTCAGATCATGAAAGTGAGAATGATTACAATATAATACAGTCCCAGTAACATCGCATGGACAAAAGGGCAAAATGACTATTATTTGTTTTTTGTTTTGTTTTGTTTTTAAATGTATTTTATTGATTTTTTACAGAGAGGAAGGGAGAGGGATAGAGAGTTAGAAATGTTGATGAGAGAGAAACATCAATCAGCTGCCTCCTGCACACCTCCTACTGGGGATGTGCCTGCAACCAAGGTACATGCCCTTGACCGGAATCGAACCTGGGACCTTTCAGTCCGCAGGCCGATGCTCTATCCACTGAGCCAAACCGGTTAGGGCATGACTGTTATTTGAACGGCAGATGACAGGACCTCGGCACTGGGTTGGGGCGGTAAAGAACCACAACAGAGGCCTGCGCAATGTGCCGGAAAGACGTGGGGCCTGAGCACAATGACCAAGGGGCTCTGAAGCGCATATGGAGATGCACATATAGGGAATCTCACAAATTCAGGTGAGCCAGGCAAGCACTTCTCATTCAACCAGAAAGTTTTCTACCGCCCCAAACAACGCCAATCCTCAGTCCAAAACAGTGGCCGCTGGATTCGCCTGGGCGTACCACACGAAGAAGCACGTGTCACCATACTGTTCCCTGGATTGCTCTCTGAAACGGAGTGAAGTCACACTGTGTGATTCACGGGTCGAGGCTGCAGTGTCCTGTGGGAGAACAAAGGAAGACGTTTTTATGACACATGTCGTGGCCTCCGACAGTGCAGAGCGCATTTTTGTTCCTTCTAACCAGCAGTCATGCTACTTCAGTATATCAAGTCCAAATCATGGCAACAAGATGTTCTCCCTAGCTCTTAGGTACTTCGATTTTTTTGGGGGAAAATGGAGTTTCAAATAGTCACCTTGGTTTCTATGAAGATTTTCACACATCCACAGCAAACACTACACAGGATGTTAAACCCTGGAGGGAGGGGGCGGGGGTCCGATTCCCGGTCAGGGCACATCCAAGAATCAACCAATGGATGCATAAGTAAGTGGAACAACAAATGGATGTTTCTCTCTCTCCCTCCCTCCCTCTAAAAATCAATTTTAAAAAGTAATAAAACTAAAAACATGGGTTGTTGATATCTTATCCCAATGCAAATTAATCTTGCTCACCTAGGGTGCGGATTCAGCAGACAGGACAAATGCAAATTTTAGCAAATTCCTTTCAGTCCATAAACTTCTTATGAACAAACAGAAACGATCTTATCGGCTAAATGACCTGCACATCCTGTGCACCGTGCTGCGAAACGGAGACGCCGCGCTTCTCCGTGACACGGAGGCTTTCGTAATGATTGTTTTTAGTCACTTTCCAGTTTCCTCAGCATGTGCAGAAGCACTCAACGCGATTATCGGCTTTCTGTAAACGGAAGGACGTCCTCCTCAGCCATGTGCCGACAAGATGACCCTCGGTGTTGCTGTCCCTGGCAGAGATGTCAAATGTCGACCTGCTGTAAAACCCTATTTTTAAAGGGTGAGATCAAAAGAATGCCCTTCTCTAATGTGGAAGTACATTAAAGATGGGAATGGAGAGAGGCGGTATCATAAAACAGGAATGCGTATGCTATTTTTCCAAAACTCTTTGATGATCTTTGGAGAGGCCATAAGGAGCCTAGAAAAGGATGGGCTGACATCTGATTTGTTCAGTGTCATGGGTAGCCTGTGACAGACACATGCAGAAAAAAGAAGACGTATTTTGGAAATAAGACTGTTTCAGAACTCAAACAAACAAACAAAAAAGTTAACAGAAAAGGACAGCCAAGCTAAGTAAGACTTTCTTAATTTCTTTACTGAAACTATTTTATTTTAAATCTATGTTAGCCTGGGTTTTCCAGAGAAACAGAACCAATTGGACGGGATAGTTCCAAGACCTGAGCCCCAAGACCTGAGACCCTGGAGAGCCCATAGTATAAGTTCTAGTTCAAGTCCGATACTCAGGCCTCCAGGGGACTGATGAGTCCCCCTCCTGCCTCTATTCACCCCTCACATTGGGGAGGGCAATCTGCTTTCCTCAGTCTACCTATCCAAATGTTAATCTCATTCAGGAATCCCTCCCAGACACACCCAGAATAATGTTTAGCCAATCAAGTGAGCACCCCATGACCCAAGTCAGCTGACACATAAAATTAACTCTCACCTATTCCAACTTCCATTTCAAAACCAGTTCAGACTACCTCTGGGCTTTAAAACCATTTTCCCTGAGAAAGAAGTTAAACTTCCGATGACATCCTAGTATTTAAAATGATGGGTGTTTCAGCCATCGACAGTCTCAGGCGTCCTCAAACTACGGCCTGAGGGCCACATGTGGCCCGCCGAGGACATTTATCTGGCCCGCCGGGTGCCGCTGCCTGTCCTGCTTAGCAGCCGACTCGTCCCGGGCCCGCAGTGCTCATAGGAATTTGTTCATAGTTTTTTTTTTTTAAACTATAGTCTGGCCCTCCAACGGTCTGAGGGACAGTGAACTGGCCCCCTGTTTAAAAAGTTTGAGGACCCCTGGTACATGATGAACTTCTAGATGCAAAGGACCAGATGGATCAGCAGCTGGCCTGTAGCTACAGGTGGCCAGAGATGTTTGAAGAGCCCTAATTCCCACAAGTCGGAAGACCTGCTGTTGCCATGAGTAAACTCCTAAGTATTCCATGCTCACACGTTTTTGTCCAAAGGCTATTTAGTTCTATGTCATCGCACTGGACTGACACAGGATTCGGGATCATGTGGGCTTGACAAGAGCAGAGCTGTAGGTCAAAATGAGTGGTAAGTTTGATTGTCTGCGTAAGAGGAAAGCAGGCTGGCCTGGCTGGTGCAGCTCAGCGGTTGAGTGTCAACCCAGGAACTAAAAGGTCACCAGTTCGATTCCTGGTCGGGACACATGCCTGGGCTGCAGGCAGGAGGCCACTGATAGATGATGTTTCTCTGTTGTCGATGTTTCTATCCCTCTCCCTTCCTCTCTCTCTAAAAATCAATAAAACCATATTTTTTTTTAAAAAGAGGGAAGCAGGCCGTTCTAAGGCTGCTGGCAGGCAGTTCAGAGTATTATTGGGATAGAAAACAGAGTCAAATTATCCTTCCATGTCATGGGACAGAAAGAAACGGGTCATTGCTCTTTTTTAAAATTAAATGTGGGTACTATCTGTTTGATTTGTGCTCTCTTTTTTAATAGTCTTATATTTATGTATCTTAAGAACACAAAATGACATAGCTCACAGAATTTAAATATCCAATAAAGAACTTTAAGGAGTTAAGACATGTAGAATCACTCTGAAGTACATCTAAAATGAATATATAATGTTGCATATCAGCTATAATTAAAAATAAATTTTAAAAAAGAGTTAAAATAAATGTATAAAATCATATCAGAGGACAAAAAGAGATGTTACAAAGATATTGTTATATTTTTCTCACACATATATTTGTTTAATTAGTCCTACTATCCATTAGTACTCATTGCCTCTTATTGTTCTTTTGTTTAAGTAGTAGCATTTATGGACCAGAAAAGTAATAGAGAATAGTATATAATTTCAAATAAGTACCTGTTTTCATATTTCTATGTTAAAATTGTGAAACAGCTACATTACACTGAGTGGTCAGATTATTACGATCTCTGAATGCATAATAATCTGGCCACTCAGTGTATATCCTATATAATAAAAGGATAATATGCAAATTGTCCCCTCGATCAGGAGTTCGACCAGCAGGCAGGCCGGCCAACTGTCCATGTCCCCTTCCCCTGGCCAGGCTGGCTGGACCCCACCTATGCACGAATTCATACACTGGGCCTCTACTACACACACACACACACACACACTGAGTGGCCATATTATTATGCGTTCAGAGATCATAATAATCTGGCCACTCAGTGTATATCTGGGGGTGTGTCTGGTATGGCTGTGTCCCAGATTGGCCCTCTGAAAGTCCGTCACAGTGCGTGAGGGGTTTCATTGCCTAATGAAACCCAGGGCTCCTGGCTCACTTCACAGAATTCAAATGATGTCACCAGGTCCACTCTGTCTCCGTCTGCTTCCTGGGCCCCCACCCACCCAGCCTGTGCTGACATGCTCCTCATCCAGCAGTCTTAGCCAGGAAAGCATATCCCCAGACAGGCCTGGGGGCGAGTCTCAGCCGGTGCCCTTGGGTCACATGCCTGTCCCTGCACTACTTGCTGTGTCTAAAGGGATGGCTAAGCCTGGGTCCTGCACTCACTGCAGCGAGGGAGGCTGGAGGGGGCCGCTCCCTCAAACACAAGTTGAGAGAGTGGAGACGTGGCTCTTACCAGAAGAGGGAATAGATGCTGTGCAGGCAAAAGCTTCCTCAGCTGTCCATTACTCCCTTGGCTGGGAGCCAAAGTGCATTCTGCTAAATTGTTTTTGGCCAGATCCCTGGAGCCAAACAAACATGCATCCATTTTATCACTTAACATATTATATCGAGACTAGAGGCCCGATGCACGAAATTCGTGCAAGGGGCTTGGCCCTTATAGCCCCGCATTCGTCCAGAAGGTCGTCCGGACAGTTGTTCAGCTGTTCAGTCTAATTAGCATATTAGCTCTTTATTATATAGGATTATCTACTGAGCTGTCTTTCGTACCGGTTGGTTGGACAGGGAGTTTCTCAAAGGCAGAGACCAGGTTTGATTCCTGCTTCTTCTCCAGCACTTGCCCTCAGCAGTCCTGGGACCCTACTTGCAGTTCACGTGTTTCCTGCACAATCACTTCCATCCTATGGCCTTTAAATCCACAGCTCCGGCACAGACCTGCTGCTGAGTCCAGGGCTGGCAATCCTGGTGTTTTTCTGGATGTTCTAACTTGGACATCCGACAGGCAGCTCAAACACTATCTGTTGAAAATTGAACTTGCCACCTTCATCCCTAAACATTCTCCTCCACTGCTCCCCTTCTCAGCAACAGCACCACCAGTTACTCAATTCACTACCTTCTCATCAGCCACAATCAGTCAATCCCCCAAGTGTTATTGATCCTGCCTCCCAGATACCTCTCAATCCCCTGTCCCTCCCCCCCTCACTACCCTACCTGCCCTGGCCTCAGAGTCCTGCACCAGGCCTCCCTCAGCCTGTCCTGCATCTGTAGCTATGCCCCAGCTCAAAGACCTTCCATGCTTCTCATCACCTCACCTTTACCTTCACCTTCACCTTCAAACCCATATCAGCAGTTTTGGTCCTGCAGGCTCTGGCCCCTGCTGCTCTGCCCAAGGAGAAAAACTTAAAGGTGAGACTACAGGTAGGATTTTCCAAGGAGCAAAGGTGAGGGAGGTATCTCTTTCCTTGAGGTTTTAAAAAATAAGAGAAAACTGCCTGAATGTGCTGGAAAATAAGGTGGTATGGCCTAGAGACAGGAGTGGGGGGGGGGGGGGGGGAGCAGTGAAGGCAGCCTGTGGACCAGTCTTTTTTTTTTTTAACATTCAGTATTATTTTATACTACAGGTCCAGTGCACAAAATTCGTGCAAGGGTAGGGTCCCTAGGCCTGGCTGGCAATCAGGGCCAATCTGTGGGGTGACTGGCAGGACGATGGGGGGAGGGGGGGGACTGGCACCTGCCTTGGCTGGCCTGGGGCCTGCGGGCTGGGGGCAGCTCCTGCATTGAGCGTCTGCCCCCCTGGTGGTCAGTGTGCATCATAGCAACCAGTTGTTCTGCCATTTGGTCGATTTGCATATTAGGCATTCGTTATATAGGATTAGTTTCAGGGGTACAGTGTAATGGTTAGACAACCATGTACTTTACCAAGTTATTCCTCCAATATGTTCAAGTACCTGCCTGGCACTATACATAGTTACTTCAGTATTATTGACTATATTCCCTATGCTGTACTTTATATCCCCATGACTATTTTGTATCTATCAATAAGTTTTTCTTATGCTCTTCACCTTTTTTACTCAGCCCCCCTAATAGCCCTCCTTCTGGCAACCATCAGTCTGCTCTCTGTATCTATGAGTCTGTTTCTTATTTGTTTGTTTTGTTCTTTAGATTCCACATATAAGTGAAATCACGTGTTATTTGTCTTTGTCTGACTTACTTAGCGCAGTACCCTTTATATTCATCTATGCTGTTGCAAATGGTAAGATTTTATTCCCTTTTATGGCCAACTAATATTCCGTTGTATATATGCGCCACTGCTTTTTTTGGATCTGTCTTAATGGTTACAATCCAGGGGATTGGCCCTGGGGAGAAGGGTGATACTGGGCCCTAAATGTGGGCTGCAGTTATCTCAATTGCCACCAGGTGGCAGGCCTGCCCATTTCTAACAGATGGGGACTCAGGCTGTTGGGAACTCAGATTGGCTGATGAATTTGTTTATTCATCATTTATTCATTCATGGCTTTTATTCCCCAAGCACTTTGGACTCCTAATATGTGCCAGCAGGCATTGTGCTGGGTGTGAGGAGAAAACAGAAACGGCCCTTAGCACAACTCTCTACTCAGCCGCCAGTCATACGCCCAGGCCAGGGTCCGTAACCACTGATCAATGTCTGCGGGGCAGGCCTGGCCTGGGCCTGTTCCCACGGCAGCCACGTGGGATGGTGCCCTTGCCCTCTGTTCTGGAGTGAGAGCCAGGTTTGGATCTTCTCCCACCCGGTCTCAGGTTGCCCACAGCAGGTCACAAGTGCAGCTGCATAGTAGTCCCTGGGGCTGAGGTTTTCTCTATCTCTGCTGCTCCTCCAAACAGGCCCAACCTCAAACCACCAGCCCCCACCCCCGCCCCCCTTTCCCTTTATTCTGGCAATCTGTCTCAGAAATGTTCATCCAGGGAGCAGAAAGTGGGCACCTGGTGCAGACCTGGGTCCCAGCTTGAGGTTGCTGTACCCCTCCTGCCTTCCTCAAGCCTTGCTCCTCCCCCTCCCCTTCCTCTGAGCTCCCAGTGCCAGTGTTCACCGCCTTGGCTGATAGAACCTCAGGAGGGCAGGTATGCCACCTTGCTCATCAAAGCCCCGGGACCTGGCACAGTGGCTGGAAGGTTGTAGGTCTCAACAAACGTGGCTGAAGCTCTCAGAGGAGGTGAGGGAAAGCAGCTCTGCAAAGGCTTCGAGGTCTGCAGGGGGAAGCCCCACGGAGCCACAGGAAGGAGGGAAGGGGAAGCTGGGTGCTAAGGACACACCTGAGAGTGTCCATACGCCCAAGTAACTGCCTTGGATTGAACCAGAGGACCCCGTGGACCCACCTCAACAAGGACCAGTCTGCTTCTTATGCACTGACTCCAGACCCAGCAGCGGGGCAGCACCTCCTGGGGTCCCTCTTTAGAAGGGCCCCCTAGATGGTTTCCTTGGCCAGCAGCCATGGAGCCCTAGCTCTGCCTTCCTTCCCTCTCGCCTCTCCTCCTGTCCCAGCTTCCCTGGCAACCAGGAGCACCTTCCCTCAACCCGGGCCGTGCCTTCTGACTCACAGTACAGCTGGCTGGAAAGCATCTGGCCATGACCATGGCCCTGGCAGCTGGCCCACTGGCCCTGCAAGAGGAGCACCCCTCCCTCAGTCCTTCCATGAAGTCCTCCATTAGGGTATGGCCATTGAAAACTTCCTCATACCAGCCCCATCTCTTCCAATAAAGGGGAACCCACCGCCAGTGCTCTGTGCCAGGTGGAGTAGGAGTCCCGATCTTATCAGCTCATCACATTCCAAACATTCCCCCTGAGTGGGGGAGGGGTGGCCAGAGAGGAGAGTGCTGCTTGACTTGGATATCCTGTGTCTCAATTTGCTTGTTTCTCCCTAGTTCAGACCCAGGCCACCGACTCAGTTTCCTCCATGGACCTCCCAGGCCCTTGCACCTTGGACTCATGTCTAAATCTCTACTCTTACCTTTTCTGGTCTGTTCTGTTCTTCTTTTCCCTCCGTTTTCTCTTTGCTCTCTGAGCCCTCTCCTCTCTGTCACCCCTAGAATTTGTGGTAGGAAGTGAGGGGACCAGGCCAGGGTTCTCGGCCAGGACTTTGTCTCTATTCTAGGCATCCAAGAACTCTGGGTTTGTTCTGCCCCCGGTTCGGCATCACCGTCCTGTGCATTGTGCACGAGTCCAGATTTGCCCTCTCTGGCCATGGGTTTCTCCCACCCCCTGGAGCCCTGAGGTCCTGGGGTCCAAGTCCTTGACCTCTAAGGCCCGCACAGACAGGTGGTCTGGGTCCTACCTGGAGAAAGTTTCCCAAAGCCTTCTTCTAAATGGCACAGGATGAGAAGTGAGGGCCAGCTCCTCCACCTGCCTCCCACCTCCATGAGCCCTGAGCCCCCTTCCTGTCTGGCTGAATGAGGGGCTGTCTGCCCACCTTCTTTACATAGAAACTGTGGATCTTGGGCCCAGTACTTGGACAAAGCTGTCTTTTTTTATTTATTTAATAAATCTTTATTGTTTAGATTATTACAATTGTTACTCTTTCCCCCCCCCCCATAGCTCCCCTCCACCTGGTTCCCATCCCACCCTCTGCCCTTAGCTCCCCTCCCCCCCCCGTCATCATCCATAGGTGTACGCTTTTTGTCCAGTCTCTTCCTGCATCCCCCACACCCCTTTCCCCCTGAGAATTGTCAGTCCACTCCCTTTCTATGCCCCTGATTCTATTATATTCACCAGTTTATTCTGTTCATCAGATTTTTTATTCACTTGATTTTTAGATTCACTTGATAGACATGTATTTGTTGTTCATAATTTTTATCTTTACCTTTTTCTTCTTCTTCCTCTTCTTAAAGAGTACCTTTCAGCATTTCATATAATACTGGTTTGGTGTTGATGAACTCCTTTAGCTTTTTCTTATCTGTGAAGCTCTTTATCTGCCCTTCAATTCTGAATGACAGCTTTGCTGGGTAGAGTAATCTTGGTTGTAGGTTCTTGCTATTCATCACTTTGAATATTTCTTGCCACTCCCGTCTGGCCTGCATAGTTTCTGTTGAGAAATCAGCTGACAATCGTATGGGTGCTCCCTTGTAGGTAATTAACTGTTTTGCTTTTGCTGCTTTTAATATTCTCTCTTTGTCTTTTGCTCTTGGCATTTTAATTATGATGTGTCTTGGTGTGGTCCTCTTTGGATTCCTTTTGTTTGGGGTTCTGTGCGCTGCCTGGACTTGTAAGTCTATTTCTTTCACCAGGTGGGGGAAGTTTTCAGTCATTATTTCTTCAAATAGGTTTTCAGTATCTTGCTCTCTCTCTTATTCTGGCACCCCCATAATTCGGATGTTGGTACGCTTGAGATTGTCCCAGAGGCTCCTTACACTATCTTCAAATTTTTGGATTCTTTTTTCTTTTTGCTTTTCTGGCTGAGTGTTTTTTGCTTCTTTGTATTTCAAATCTTTGACTTGATTCTTGCGATCCTCTAGTCTGCTGTTAGGTCTCTGTATAATATTTTTTATTTCAGTCAGTGTATGTTTAATTTCTAGTTGGTCCTTTTTCATATCCTCAAGGGTCTCGCTAAATTTATCGGCCTTTTCTAGGAAATTCTTGAAAAACCTTATAACTGTGGTTTTGAACTCTATATCCAGTCGTTTGCTTTCCTCCATTTCTTTCATTTGTGATCTGTTTCTTTGTCTCTGCATTTTTGCTGCATCCCTGAGTTGGTAGAGTAGCTTTGTGTGGTAGGTGTCCTATAGGGCACAGTGGCTCAGCCTCCCCAGTTACCTGAGGTAGACACTCTTGGTGCACGCCTTTGTGGACTGTGTGCTCAGCCTTGTAGTAGTTAAGTCTTGATTGTTGTTGGTATCACTGGGAGGAATTGACCTCCAGGCCAGTTGGCTGTGAGGATCAGCTGTGTCTACGCTGGGAGAACTTCTGTGCTGGAGACACTCTTATGAGACAAGACTTGCAAAATTGCAAAAGCCTCTGTGCTCAGCTTGGATGGGGCGGAGTTTCAGGGCGGAGCAGACAGCCTTGGTTTCCTGTCAGCCCTGCCCTATGAGGCCCCTGGGTCTCAGTGTCCCTCGGTAATCGCTGCAAGCACCTCTGAGAGAAAGCCGCCCTCGAGTTTCGCCCACTGCCAGGCAGTCCAGTTTCTCCCCAAATGAGTTGGGGTTCCCAGAAACTTGCCCGGAACTGGAGTTCAATGCAGTCGGGAGCTTCAGTCTCCCTGAAACTTGCCCGGAACTGGAGTTCAGTGCAGTCGGGAGCTTCAGTCTCCCTCCCGCTTTAGAAAGCCAGCCGCGCACTCAGCCGCCCGTGCACACAGCCGCCCATCCTCTCCGTGTGCGAGTCTCTGTACCTCAGCCTTTTGCAACTCCTCTGCGTCTCAGTGTGCTTTCCTCTTTTCTCCTAGTTGTAGAATTTCCACTCAGCCAGCTTTCCTGTGGTTCTGGATGGTGTCCATTTTGTCTTTTATTTGTAGTTTTGATATTGTTGTGCGAGGCAGCAGTTTAGGTGTTTACCTATGCCGCCATCTTTGTTTCTCTCCTGGACAAAGCTGTCTTGTTCCTAAAACACATATGTGCACATTGCTTTGCCCTCTGGCCACCTCCCAAATCCTGACCCTAGAGAGGTGGCTAAAGAAGGACTAGGCTCCAGGAAACGTGAGTTCTAATTCTGACTCAGCCGCTAACTTGCTGTGTGACCTGAAGTTAGTTATTATCCTGATCTGAGTCTCAGTGCCCCTAGGAAATGGCAGGAATAGACTGCTGGCCTCATGCTCCAGAGCCAAAGAGAACTGCCCACTGAGTCCCCAGACTAGACTGAAGTTTTGACCAGGTTTTGATGGAGGACGTGGAGAGGAATCATCAGGGAGGTGTCCCCCTTTGGAGACAAGTCTGTTTTGTCTTCTGAGTGAGGAGCAGGCCACCCCAGGGGTTCCCTTCGCCCCAGTGCTCCTCAGACCATTCTCTTATCAGAAAAGTGTGTCCAAAAAAAAAAAGTAGTACTATGAAGAGTAGACACACACACACACACACACACACACACACACACACACACACACACAGATTCAACATCCAGCTTAATGGTGAAATATGGAAAGCGTTCCTACTGAGATCAGGAACTGGACAGGGATCTCTCTATTACATCTGTCCAGCCCTACAATGGAAGCCCCAGACAGAGCACTAAGGCCAGAAAAAAACATGAGGAGAATTGTAAAGGAAGAAATAAAACTGTCAATATGGCATAAGGGTACACAGAGAAAATTTTAAAAAAGATATAAACTATTCGAACAAGTGAGTGGGTTTCCAGTACTAACCTTGTCTGGGCAGGGTGGGGTGGGTGGCAGTTAGGTGGGGTGGGTGGCAGTTAGGTAAGAGCATCTGTGTTTCCAGCCATGAGCGAGCTGTCAGCACACAGGTGACTTGGTGTGGCTATGTCAGCTGTGTCCATGTGTTATGCCATCTCATACCAACCTGGCTACTGGGATCCCCAGTAATAATATGAAATACTCGCCCTGACCAGTTTGACTCAGTGGATAGAACGTCGGCCCATGGACTAAAGGGTCCTGGGCTCGATTCTGGTCAAGGGCATGTACCTTGGTTGTGGGCTCAGTCCTCGGTAGGGGGTGTGCAGGAGGCAGCTGATTGATGTTTCTAACTCTCTATCCCTCTCCCTTCCTCTCTGTAAAATCAAGAAAATATATATTTTTTTAAAAATGAAATACATTTTAAAAAAATGAAATACTCAAGCCCCTGCAACTCAGATGATGGCTACATTGACCTTCAGTTTAAGAAAAGCCTCCTAAGGTCCCATATAAAGCCATGGTGCTTGCTACAGTGCTGTGTGTGTGTGTGTGTGTGTGTGTGTGTGTGTGTGTGTGTGTGTGTGTTTTGTTGTTAAATGTTTTTATTGCCCTAACCAGTTTGGCTCAGTGGATAGAGCGTCGGCCTGTGGACTGAAAGGTCCCAGGTTCGATTCCGGTCAAGGGCATGTACCTTGGTTGCGGGCACATCCCCAGTGGGAGGTGTGCAGGAGGCAGCTGATCGATGTTTCTCATCGATGTTTCTAGCTCTCTATCCCTCTCCCTTCCTCTCTGTAAAAAAATCAATAAAATATATTAAAAAATAAAATAAAATAAATAAATGTTTTTATTGATGTTTTAGAGAGAGAGAGAGAAACATGGACGAGAGAGAAACATCCATCAGCTTCCTCCAGCAGGCCCCCTACTGGGGGCTGAGCCTGCAACTCAGGCATGTGCCCTGACCAGAATCCAACTGTGACCTTTCTATATATGGGATGACGCTCAACCAACACTGCCCAGGGTTACAGTGCTGTCTTTGATTGGCACCTTTCTCATTATCATAGGTTCCCTCCCGCTGGCAGGTTACATCTGCAAAGGGTTCACCCTCAGCCATGAGACCCATGTCGTTGCTGCAGCTGCTGAGGGAGATATCTGCCATCAGAAGCTCATCATCCCGGACCAGGATTCTTGGGCCAGCAAGTGGGCCGCCAAACACCAGGAGCTGCATCATCCAGTTTAACCCAAGACCTGACAAGTACTTCATCCTGGGGCTTCCCACCGGAGCGCTGGTTGTGAGCCGAGTACTCTAAGAATGGAGACCTGTCCCTCAAATACGGGAAGACCTTCAACGTATTTGAGGAGTACTTCCTGGAGAGAGTCACCACTCTTTTATGTGGAACAGCTTCTTCTCGCACACTGACATCCGCCCAGAAAACACCCACCTTCTGGGGGGAATGCAGCTGACCCGCAGACTGAGAGCCACGCCTTTGAAGACAAGATTGAGGCTGCAGGTGGGATTGAGCTGTTTGTTGGAGGCATCGGCCCAGACCAGCCGTGGGCAAACTACGGCCCGCGGACCGGATCCGGCCCGTTCGGCTGTTCTATCCGGCCCGCGGAGCCGAAAGAGCGGAGGGTTCTCTTGCTCTCCCCTCCGCTCCTTTACTTTGAATTTATATTAGTTCACACAAACACTCCATCCATGCTTTTGTTCCGGCCCTCCGGTCCAGTTTAAGAACCCATTGTGGCCCTCGAGTCAAAAAGTTTGCCCACCCCTGGCCCAGACCCATTGCTTTCAATGAGCCGGGCTCCAGTCTGGTGTCCAGGGCCCGTGTGAAGGACACCATACTGGCCAATGCTAGGTTCTTTGATGGAGATCTCTCCAAGATGCCCATGATGGCCCTGGCATGGGCGCTGTCACGGATACGAGAGAGGTGACAATCCTTATCATAAGGATTACAAGGCTCCCAAGGTTTTTGCTCTGTACAAAGCCATCAAGGTGGGCGTGAACCATATGTGGACCGTGTCTACCTTCCAGGAGCATCCCCGCACCACGTTTGTGTGCGATGAGGATGCCACCCTGGAGCTGAAAGTGAAGGCTGTCAAGTACGGTCAGACCTCAGTTTTCAAAAGTCTCCCACCTCGAACAATTTGGTTCTCAACCTAGTGGCTCATGGGAAAAAATGTCTCGGTTGTCGAACAAAGCTTTGGTTTTTGAACCTGAAAACCCTTTCTTGCTGATACCTCAGCAGGATAAAAAGTGTCTCTCAGGAAACAAACAAAGGAGAGAATGCTTTTGTTGCTGGCAAAATCGACAATTAGCCCAATTTTAAAACATAAAGAGGCCATCAAGAGTGCTAATGTTGCTAAGGGCGTGAAAGTGCTCACAAAGCAACAATCACAGGCAGTTGAATAGGTAGAAATATTGTTGTTGACTCGGATAAACAAAAAGCAGGTAGCTGGTGATAGCATTTCGGAGGCAGTGATTATGGAAAATTCGGTTAAGGCTAGTAGGGGTGGATCGATAAATTTAAGAAGTGTTGATTTATAGATTAAACAGTACGTTAGACATGTACTGTATATAAGAAAGGTTAAAGCAGGGAATCATTTGGGGGGTCTGCAACAGATTAATTCAATTTACATTATTTCTAGTGGGAAGAAATGATTCAGTTTTCGAACCAATCGCTTCTCGAACAGCCTTCCCAAATGAATTTAGTTCGAGAACCAAGGTTCCACTGTATTTCAAAGGGAGCAGACCAGCCGCTCCTGTCCTGCCCATTGGCATCCTGGTGTTCCTGCCAGGATTTTACCACCTGCACGTCGCCTACTACGCATCCAAAAGTTACCAGGGTTGCTCCTACAATGAGTGACATTCCGGACCTTGATGACTAGCACTCACCTCAGCCCTGAGCTGCTGAGTCAGGTGGTTCTGAGCTCAACTTCAAGATGCTGAGCAGAAACTATGGCTAAGGGCAAAGGAATTCTGCGGTTTTCCTTCATTTCACAGAACAATGGCCAGATTTTATGAGTCCATCATCCTAAAGATGTTAACTGAGCTTACAATCAGCTAATTAGGGCATGCTCTGTTTTTCCTCTCCTGGCCCCAACAAAAAGCTGACAAGTTGTACCACGTGAGCACACACCATGGAAGAATAGCAATGTTAATTAGAAGTGCTGCACATTTCTTTTAAATAGTCTTTATTGTCAGTTTGTTCTTGTGACAAATGGAAGAATGCAGGATGTCAAATTTCTTATTACTAAGTAACTTACTTTGAAAATATCTAAGTATCTTGGCAAAAGCAAATAATATTGTAGATACATCTGTACTATTTTTTAAAATATATTTTATTGATATTTTACAGAGAGGAAGGGAGAGGGATAGAGAGTTAGAAACATCAATGAGAGAGAAACATCGATCAGCTGCCTCATGCACACCTTCCACTGGGGATGTGCCCGCAACCAAGGTACGTGCCCTTGACCGGAATCGAACCTGGGACCTTTCTTTTTTTTTTTTTTTTTTTTTTTTTTTTTTTTTTTAAATATATTTTATTGATTTTTTACAGAGAGGAAGGAAGAGGGATAGATAGTCAGAAACATCGATGAGAGAGAAACATCGATCAGTTGCCTCTTGCACACCTCCTACTGGGGATGTGCCCGCAACCAAGTTATATGCCCTTGACTGGAATCGAACCTGGGACCTTTCAGTCCGCAGGCTGACGCTCTATCCACTGAGCCAAACCGGTTTTGGCGAACCTGGGACCTTTCAGTCCCCAGGCTGACGCTCTATCCACTGAGCCAAACTGGTTTTGGCTCTGTACTATTTTTTACTTGCTTTCTTACTAAGAACAATCAGGAATTTTTTTTAAACCTCAAAGCAAGTTTTCAAACTCTGATCTGGTTCACCAATAGGTTGGGTACCATAACATTTGGGTAATTCTATCCTTTATAGATTAGGATGTTCTGTGTATCATGCCTTTAAGGACAAGATTTTTGGCTGGTTTGTTTTTTTTTTTAAGGAAAATGTAGATAAGTGGTTGTTATTTATAATTTATGACCACATTGTTAGCACCTTGGTTATGATGTCATTCTGCTGAAGATCAAAAGATTTGACCTGGATCCCTAGGGGACTAGACTGTCTTAGTTTGATTCTGTTCCCTAGCTTGCAAAGGGTGATTTATGTTCAAAAGAAAGTAAAATGTCCAAATATTTCTTTTAAAAAGAATAACTAAGTGAATTTAGCAAGGTCACTAGATAAAAGACCTGTATAAAAAATCAAGTGATCTTCAATATGCTACCAATGCACAATTAAGGAAAGGAATTAAAAAGACAACACCATTTATACACCATAAAAATATCAAATACCTACCTAGAAATAACTTGAACTTAAAAAAGTGCAAGATCACGCAATACACAGAAAACTACAAAACATTCTTGAGAGATAATTTTAAATACCTACATAATAAAGAGAATACACCATGTTCATGGATTGGGAGATTCAATATTGTAAAGATGTTAATCCTCCCCAAATCAACCTATAGATTCAATGCAATCCAAGTTAAAATTCTAGCAGGAACATGTGTGTGCATGTGAGTGGGTATGTGTGTGCACTGACAGGTTGACAAATTTACAAATTTTTCAAAATTTATAGTGACAATAGACAAATTCTAAAATTGATATGGAAATGCAAAAGACCAAGAATAGCCAAGACAGCCCTAGCTGGTTTGGCTCAGTGGATAGAGCGTCGGCCTGCGGACTGAAGGGTCCCAGGTTCGATTCCGGCCAAGGGCACATGCCTGGGGTTGCGGGCTCGATCCTCAGTAGGGGACGTGCAGGCGGCAGCCGATC
This sequence comes from Plecotus auritus, assembly GCF_963455305.1. Taxonomy (NCBI): domain Eukaryota; kingdom Metazoa; phylum Chordata; class Mammalia; order Chiroptera; family Vespertilionidae; genus Plecotus; species Plecotus auritus. Next base: position 12,394,134 of record NC_137774.1, read on the forward strand.
AATGATTCTCTCTCATCATTGATGTTTCTAACTCTCTCTCCCTCTCCCTTTCTCTCTAAAATCAATAAATATATATATATATTTAAAAAAAAAAAAAAAAGAATAGCCAAGACACTCTTGAGGAAGAGCAAGGCTGGAGGATTTCTAGCTTTAGAGATTAAGACAGCGTAGTGTTCGTGCAAAGACAGACCGGAAGAACAAAATAGCCCTGAAACAGAGCCACACCAACATGGCTGCTTGATTTTTGACACCGATTATACTGCTGTGCTGCACTGGGAAAATAATTATTTTTTTCAATAAATGATGCCAGGTCATTTGGATATTCATACAGAAAATAGTTCTCTTGATTCCTACTTCATACCATACCAGAAATAAAATTCAGATAAATTTAGATCTAAATATAAATTACAAATGACTAGAAGAAAACAGAATATCTTCATGGCTTTGAGGTAGGCAAAGATTTCTTAAACAGAACTCAAAAAGTACTAACCATAAAGAAAACACACACATGATGAATTATTCTCCATTAGAATTAAGAACTTCTGGTCCTGGCCAGAGAGTTGAGTTGGTTAGAGCATGGTCCTGATACATCAAGGTTGTGGGTTCATCCCCGGTCAGGGCACATACAGAAGTCAACCAGTGAATGCATGGATAAGTGGAACAACAAATCCATGTTTCTCTCTCTGAACATCAATAATAATAATAATAAACAACAACTAAGAACTTCTGCTTTTCAAAAGTCACCATTACGAAAGTAAAAGGCGAGATACACAGTTGATAAAGGTATTTGCAATGCAAAGGGCTTGTATCCGGAATATATAAAGAACTTTACAGATCAATAGGATGGACAACCCAATAGAAAACAGAGGAAGGGCTTGAACAGGCACCTCACAAAGAAGGCTTTCCAAATGACCTGCAAACATATGGCAAAGTGTGTGATATCATCAGTCACCAAGGAAATGCAAAACCTGTAATGAGCTAAAATGAAAAAGACTGACACTACTAAACATTGGCAGGGATGTGAAGCATGTAGCACTCTTGTACCCAGCTGGTGGGAATGTAAGTTGGCACAACTTACTTCGGAAAACATCAACTAAAGCTGAACACATCCGATCCCCATGCCCCAGCAATCCCATGTCTGGGCATGTATCCAACAGGAAAGCAGACAGTATGCTCCTAAGACACACACAAGCACGCTCACCACAGCACAATTGTCAGCAGCCCCAAACTGAAAAAAACAGATGTCCATCAGCAGCAGAAGAGATAAATAAGGGGTGGTACATTCATATGTTGGTACAACGGGAAGGAGCAGACAGCAGCTACAAGAAACAACACAGATGAATCTGACAAACTTAACATTGAACATACGAAAGAATCTCATGCCCAGCTGGCATAGCCCAGTGGTTGAGTGTCTACCTATGAACCAGGAGGTCACGGTTCAATTCCCAGTCAGGGCACATGCCCGGGTTGCGGGCTCGATCCCCAATGTGGGGCATGCAGGAAGCAGTCGATCAATGATTCTCTTTCATCATTGATGTTTCTTTCTCTCTCCCTCTCCCCTCCTCTCTGAAATCAATAAAAATATTTTTTAAAAAGAAAGAGAATCTCACAAGCTCAACGTTGAACATACGAAAGAACACATATTGTATGATTCTGTTGACAGAAAGTCCAACAGCAGGAAAAACTACTCTATGGTGGTAGAAGTCAGGATGGTAGTTCTTTTTGGGAAAATAGAGATTGGGAGGAGGCACGGGGGGTGAGGGGGGTACTGGAGATACTGCTTTTTCTATCTGGGTCTGCTTACACAGATGTGTTCCTTTGGTGAAAACCCAACCACTTTTCTGTCTGTCTGTGGCACGTCAACAAAACATTCACGTTAAACGAAATAAGACGGTGGGCCAGACAGACAGACAGACAGACTCATTAACTTGCCCAGAGTCTCACAGCTCTTAAACAGGCCGTTAAAAGTCCCAGGTTCTTATTCCTGCTTTGTTCCTCACTCTGTAAGGCCCTTGGCGAGTCGTTTGCTCTCTGGGGACTCCGTGTTCCATCTAAGTGGAGTGGGAAGAAAAGACTCCCATTCATTCTGGGGAGCGGGAGAGCGCTCTACCTGGGTCTCTCTGGACATGAAATAAAGAGAAGTGTGGCTCTGGCTAGGAGCCCAGGGGCACTCTGGGTTTCAGGAGAGAGTTCCTGAAGAAAGATGTGAAACAGGGGCGGGGTGTGGAGAAGAGACGCACAGAGAGAGGGGGTCTGAGAAGCAACTGGATGGCAAGATGGCGGGCAACCAGGGTGAGATGAAAACCTGGCTGGGAGAGCACAGGGCCACTGCGGTGCTTGAGGATCCGCGGTATCTCACGTTCAGGAGGCCGCCTCCCTCCTGCATCACCCCCATCCCTCAGGAATGATCCTCCAGGCTCTCTGCATCGAGTGGATAGTGTTTAGGGAGGAATTGAAGGAAGGGGGGCTGCATTCCACACCTGGGCTGCCTGCAGGTGAGAGGCAGAGGCTAGGAGATTTCGGCAAAAGCTGGAATCACCCAGGGTTTGAATGCAAGAGGAGAAGGGGGAGCCTGGAATTTTGGAGAATTCAGGGTGCTGGGTGACCGACCCTTGGGTTTCATGTGAAATGAGCGGGAGATTAGACACGGTATAGGGCCACCTCTCTCCGTGAACTCCCTGGAGCCCCTTCTTGGGCTGGTGCAGGGCTGTGGAACCCCAGCCCCTCTCAGCCAGACACCAGACACGTGGCCAAAGGCCAAGGCTGCTGGAGGAGGCCGAGGAGACTCACCTCACTCATAGTCAAAGGCTGGAAGGAGACACTTTCTCAAGCTCCACTCCAGGCCTCTCCTGGGGCGGGGGGGGTGGGGAGGGGGGGGAAGACGCTGATCCCCAAAGAAACAAGTCAAATGCAGGTTGCTGGCCCCAGGGAGAGAGCTGGCCCTGAGGACCTGGGAGCTTGGAGAAGCCGAGACTGAAGGCCAGGGTCATCAGTCCCCCCCGCCCCCCCGCCCCCCACCACCCCGGCCACTGGGGGAGAGGGACATTTACCTGCAATATCGCATTTTCCCTCACAAATTGGAACCCCCAACCTCTGCTGTCTTTGCTGCTTCCCGTGGGCCCAGGGTGACGCAGGGGGACACTCTGTGGGATCTCACCTCTCAGGGAGTTGTCTGCAGCAGAACCCAGCCCATCGGTAGGAACACCGCGAGGGGCAGCGCTTCGGTCTCTCTGTTGCACAGATGGGCTCCCAGAGGCTCCATCACACACCCCGGTGCACAGCTGGGAAGCAGGTGGAGGAGGTGGGGGCTGCGGAGCAGAGGCGGTGCCCTGGGGGAGCTGGCAGGAGGGCAAGGAGCATGCTTTGCTCCCAGTGGTTAAGGAGGCTTCAGGTGTGGGGGTAAGGGGTCACCCGGGTGGACATAGCCGACAAGAGAGATAGGACCCTCTTCAACAAGGCCCGTCTCCAAATGGTACCTTCTTTAGCAAGCCATCCAGACGCCTTCATCTGAGAGGCTGTCCCCATCTTCATCCCCATCCCCCACCCTCCCTCAGCACAGGCCACCTTGAGCAGTGGGGTGGGAGGGGTTTGTTCTGCCTCTTCCCCACTTCATCCTGACTGACTTCTGAGCTGCAGGGGTGCTCTGCCCTCCTCAGTAGCCACACTTCCCGCCACACGCCCCATTCTAGGGTGGACCTGCCCTTGCTGCCCTGGCTGGGAACCCCTAAAGGTGTGGAAGGACCTGCCTCCTCCCCGGACCAGTCCCAGCCGGGGAAGCCCAGGTCTGGGAGAGGAGAGGCCATGACTGGGCAGACGGCCTATCCCTTAGCAGAGCCCTTTACATCCCCACCCACCCCCGCCCCCAGGCCTGGAGTCTCTTAGGCCAACTGCCCCTCCCCACATTCTATGAGCAGGAGGTAGGTGGGGCAGCTCCCCCGCTGTCCTCAGGGGCTGCTGTGGGGCAAGGGTGGCCTTGGGAGAAAGAGGAGCAGGTGTTTACCTGGTTGGGAGAGGCTTGGCTGAAGTGCAAGCTTAGCTACTTACACCACACCAAGAGGGAGAGAGATGCAGCTTGCTCCTAGGGCTAGGGGGAGTGTGTGGGGGGGGGGGGTGGGACTGGAAGGGACAGGGAAGGCCCATGGTCTGGGCTCTCACCCCTTCCTCCCTCCCCAACCCCAAACCCCTTCTGGGGGGAGAGCCAGCACCTGGATTCCTTCCTGCCCCAGCCTGTCTGTTCAGAGATGAAAGACAAGGAGAAGGGGGACAGAGAGACAGAGGGTGACAGGACGGGGCGGGGAGGGGGGGGACAGAAGTGAGGTGATGGAGGCAGAAGAGGGGGCAAGGGAGGAAGCTCCAGAAGGGCCTGGGGAGTGGGGCAGGCTGCCGATGTCCCGGCCCAGCTGGAGGGAGCTATGCAGGGCGGGTCCTGTGCATGGCCCAGATGGTATCTTAACTTTCTGGGGGCCGCCCCAGCCTCTCTGTGCCCGGGGTGGTTCTGGAGGGGGGGGCGGGGGTCTGAGGGTTGCTGTGCCTGGGACGCCCCGGACAGCATGCTCTGGGAAGTGGCTGCTTGTCTAGCAAGGGAATGACAGGCCCCGGGCAGAACCCCCACCCTGTCAAGCTCCTTGATTATTTTTTCCTGTCGGCTCTGCCTCCAGGGACAGCTTCCCGCCCAGGATGTAAGGCAGGCTGCAGCTTGTCTGACCCAGCCTGGCCCCGGGGGAGTCCAGCTCTTGGGGGGCTGGATAATCTGAGCCAGGGGAAGGCGGACAGGGGTGATTGCCCCCACCCCCAGCCTGGGAGCCTGGGAGGCCCCCTCCCCGCCCCCAGCTTCCCAGTCTCTCCTGGGAGAGCAGGCTTGAGCCTTTGGGATGCAGCCAGACTCCGGTTAGGCGGGTGGGCTGTGGGAGGGAGCCCAGGCAGCGGCTACTGTTCTGCAGGGCCCATCCCCCATGCAGGGGAGCCAGGCCCAGGGCCTGCTTGCCTGAGCGAGACAAGAGTAATGGACACAGCCAGGGCCTGACCCCAGGGCCTTGGCTCCAGGCCCAGTGCTAGGAACACAGTCCGTAAATATTTGGGGAGTGAATGGTACTCACCCCTCCGCACACAGCTCTTTCCTGCAGCCACAGAGGCTTGTGGTGGGATGGGGGGGTGGGGGGGGGAAGGAGGCCATGAAGTCCTTCACTCTGCTTCCGCGCTGGGATCAGCATCAAAGACCTCGGGGTCCAGCCCGCTGGGCCCTCGGCCAAGTCTGGCCACGGGAACACCACTTCTTCATTACTCAGGGCAGCACCACTGCAGCCCCCCCTTCCCCCCCCCCCCCCAGCGCCTCTAGTGTCAATGCAGCCCGGGGACCCCAAGCCTTGCCTTTTGGGCCTTCCGGGACCCCTTTACTTGGGAGGGGATGGAAACAAACCCTGTCTGGCTTTTGGGGAGTTAACAATGGCCCTCAACCTGCTCTTCTGTGCCCTCCCTGGAGCCCTGTCCACTGGCTGTCACCCTGTCTGAAAGGGCTCAGCTCTGGGTGGATCCCCCGAAACTCCTTGGGGGTTCCCTTCCCTGCCCCACCAGGAGCCTGCAGGGGACACGCAGCCCTCAACCTTCCCTGATTGTCCATTCTCCCACAGCCTCTGATCCAGACAACAAGGCTCTCTTTTGAAGGAAGTCTGAACAGCTCCCACTCCAGGAAGCTGGGAGTTTGAGGGGACCACCAGCGCGTGCTGCAGGGGGGTGGCTGAAGTGGCCTTCTGCGCCCACTCCTAGGGCCTTGGGAGAGGCCGTGGAGCCAGGAAGCTAGAGTCGGGGCTGGAAGAAGGCAGTGGGGCCCACTTTTCCAACCCCGCTCCCTGGTCTACAACTGGATAATCCACCTCCTTTCGTGAGAGTCCCTTGGGTCTCTGTCTTGTTGTGTAATATCAGGGCCAAGTTATCGAAATCCTCTGGGGCTCAGTTTCCTCAGCTCTAAAGTGGGAATAATAATGGCACCTACTTCACAGGATTGTTTTAAGGATCAGATGAGACGATACACGCAGGACACGTAGCATGGGAAAAAGCATAGAGTAAAGTACTCAACAAATGTGAACCATTATGACTAAGACATAAGACTTAAAGGCCAACTTCCCCAGGTCCTCTCAGCCCTGAACTCGGTGTGTTTCTCATGGACCGGGGGAGGAAGGATGTGTGGAAAATATGTACAGACTCCTGCTTCAACCTGCCTGGCCCTGATCAGGCCAACCTGCTCCCACCCACTGTTACCCTCCCCACTGGGTTCTCAAGGGCCCACAGGTCTAGTGCCACCCCCCCCCTCCAGCCTGGGCTGGCTGGTGCCCATCCCACTTCCAGGAAGAGGGACATAAACATAGTTCTGAAGGATGAAAGCCCCCAACATCCTCTCCGGAAGCACCAGGGTGGCCAGGGCTCCTGTCTGGGTCAGGGATAGAGGCTGGGAGTTCCTGGGCCTTAGGTCATGGAGCCCAGGGAGTAGGGGAAGCACCCCTTCCAGAAAATATGGAGAGAGGGGGCAGGGTGGTCCAGACCTCTGCCATCCCTGTCTGCACACCTAGTGGGTATGAAGTGATCTCCTTGTGGTTTTGATTTGCATCCCCCTGGTGACTAATGACGTTGATCATCTTTTCAAGGGCTCCTTGACCATTTGTATGTGTTCTTGGGAGAAATGTCTATTCAAATGCTTTTTTAACCACCTTGCTGCCACCGAGCTGCTAGGGTACCGTCCCCCCTTTCATTCTCCCCACTGCAGCCCGTCTTCCTTCCAAGTGCAGCTCGAGCCAGGCCCTTCCTCTGCTTGAACCTTCAATGGCTCCCCATGGCTTACAGCCAAACTTGCCAAATTACGCTCTGTGAAAAGAGTTTTGTGAGGGATCTGCAGATGGTTCTATGGTCAAACTATGGGCCAAATTTGGGGAAATACCGTTCTAATCCTCTCCAGGAGTTTGCCAATGCATGTTGGACCAGAGAAGTCCCAAAACCAACAATCCCCTCTGTAACCCAGCATTTCCCAAATGAATCTGACGATAAACCCACACCCCTCCCCTTGCATTTCCTTTTTCACAGCTTTATTGAGATATCATTCACATACCATACAACTCACTCATGTACAGTGTACAATTCTGTGGGTTTTAGTATATGCAGTTATGCAACCATTACTACAATCAATTTTAGGACATTTTTATCACCCCCCTCCCCAAAACCTATACCTGTTAGCTATCACTTCCAACCTGTGCCCCCTCATTTCTCTCTTTCAACCCAGGCAACTACTGATGGACTTTCTGTTTGTATTTGCCTGTCCTAGACATTTCACACAAATGGAATCATACTATATGCAGCCTCTTGTGAATGGGTTCTTCCATGGTTCACCCATATTGTAATGTGTATTCGTACTTTATTTCGTTTTATGCCCAAATCATAGTCTATTGTGCGAATCTGTACATTTTGTTCGCCCATTCACCAGTTAGTGGACATTTGGGTTGGTTTTACTTTTGAGCTATTATGAATAATGCTGCTATAAATATTCACGTCCAAGTTTCTGTGTGGTTATATGTTTTCATTCTTTTGGGTATACACCGGGGAGTGGAATTGCTGGGTCAAATGATAACTCTATGTTTAACGATTTGAGGAAATTCCAGACTATTTTTTGAAGCAATTGCATCATTTTACATTCCCACCGACAGTGAGTGAGGGCTTCAGTTTTTCCATGTCTTCACCAACACATATCTGAGATTTTGGTTCTAGCCATCTTTGTGGGTGTGAAGGGGTATCTCCCTGTGGTTCTGATTTGCACTTCCGTAATGATTAGTTGAACATTTTTCATGTGCTTATTGGCCATTTGTTTTTTTAATATATTTTTATTGATTTCAGGGAGGAAGGGAGAGGGAGAGAGAGATAGAAACATCAATGATGAGAGAGAATCATTGATTGGCTGCTTCCTGCATGCCCCACATTGGGGATGGAGCCCACAACCCAGGCATGTGCCCTTGACTGGAATTGAACCCAGGACCCTTCAGTCACAGGCCCACACTCTATGCACTGAGCCAAACCAGCTAGGGCACTTATTGGCCATTTGTATGTCTTCTTTGGAGAAATGTCTATTCAGATCCTTTGTCCATTTTTAAACTGGGTTGTTTGTCTTTTTTATTATTGAGTTGTAAGCGTTCTTTATATTTTTTGATGCAAATTCCTTATATGATATAGGACCTAGAAGTATTTTATTCTTTTCTATGGGTTATCTGTGAGCTTTTTTGAAGGTGTCTTTTGAAGCGCAAAAGTTTTAAATTTAGTGTTTTCATTCATTCATACTGCTATAAAAATTATAGCTTATAAACAACAGAAATGAATGTCTAACAGTTCTGGAGGCTGGAAGTCCAGGATCAAGGTGCCAACATGGTTGGGTGAGAGCCTTTTTCTGGGCTTCAGACTTCTTGTTCTAGCCTCACGTGACGAAGGGGCTAAGGAGTTCTGGGCCTTGTTTATAACAACACACATCCCAATCATGAGAACCTTGCCCTCATGACCCAATAACCTCCCAAAGCCATTACCTTGGGTATTAGAATTTGGGGTGGACACAAACATTCAGAACATAGCATCCAGCTTATCTATTTTTTCTTTTGTTGCTACGCTTTTAGTGTTATATCTAAGAATCCATTGCCAAATCCAAGTTCACGAAGAACCAGCCTTACGTTTTCTTCCAGGAATTGTATAGGTTTAGCACTTGTATTTAGATCCATTTTGAGTTTATTTTTGTGTATGATCTGAGGTAGGGATCCAACTTTATTTTTTTGGATGTGGATATTCAGTCCTCCCCCTCAGCTCCCCTGTATGTTTACAAAATATCCAGTAGCATCTCATGGAACACCCATTGGGAAATGCCAACTGACAAGATCATTCTAGCCTGGTCAAGGTCTTTCAGCATCTGCCCCCAACTTGCCTTTTCCCAATTTATCAGGACTGGCCTCTTGCTGTTTCTTAGACTTGCATTGTTCTGACGCCCCCACCCTCACCCTCACACCATCCATCTTTGCCAGATGAAATCCACTCTCCTCTAAGGAATCATAATAGCTTTCTGTGTACCAAACATTTTCCTAAGCACGCCGTTTGTATTATCTCATTTAATTCTTATATTAGCCACACGGTATGCACTCTAATTACCCCCATTTTACAGTTGAGGGAGTTGAAGTACAACACGGTTAAGTAACTTGCCCAAGGTTACACAGTTAGCAAGTAATGGAGGGAACATTTGAACCGAGGCCATCTGAGTCCATCTTAACAAAACACTACCCTCCCATCAACCTTTGCTTTTCACCACCGCTCCTGCTCACTGCTTCCTTGGTACCAAAATATATTTACTGAGCTCTGCCATGTGTTTCGCTGAAATAACAAGTTAGCGAGTGAGTAAAAGAATTAATAGAACTGCATTGTTGGAGCTGGAAGGGACCCAAGCGGTGGCGTACATTCCAGGGTAACGACTCGATCTGATGGGTGGGAGGCTCGGTGACTCCTCCAGGGTCACAAGGTGGCAGAGACCCTGTCAGGACCAGGTCTCTCCACCGCCTGCCTGGCAGTTCTGACGCCACGCCGGCTGCATCTCCATCTGACACACGTTCACAGAACAAGAACCCTGGAACCCTGCCCCGTCTCTCTCCTCGGGGACAGGGGCTTAGGCCTGGCAGGGTCCTCCTGGCCTTTAAGACACTCCTGCTTCCTCCCCCGTGCAGGGCCATCCTCTGGGCCCCAGGGACGTCTCCGTTCCCTTGGAGGGAGCGCTGGGAATGGGAGGCGGCCAGCGGCCAGCCAGGGGCACAGGGCGGGCCGGGAGGAAGGGCCTTGGGTAGGGTTCGTTTCCTGGCACCCTTGTTTGCCGCGTGCCCCTGGCTTCTGGTGGCTGTTTCCGCCCCACCCACAGCCTCCCTGGATGAGTGGGCAGCTGGCCTGGGACTGGAATTCCCCACCATCCTCAGTGTTAGCTGCCTCTTCGCTGGGTCCTCTCCCTGAAGCCCAAGAGACCCGGATGAGGATGAGAATCCCACTCCCCCACCAGCTGTGTGACCTCGGGCATGTCAGGTTGCCAATCTGGGCCTTTGTTTCCTCTGCTGGGAAAGGGGATAACAGACTGACCTCACAGAACGAAGAATAAAAGACACACGTTACATAAGAGGCCTGGCACAGCGAGACTCCCGGTATCACCTGTTATCCCTTTTCTCAGCCTAGCCCTTCCCACTCTCCTCCTTCAGGAGGTTTTCCAGGATGCCCACTCTGCCCTGTCTGCCCATTCCTGTGCCGGGTCCCAGTCTGAACCTCGGAGGAGGCTTGTGGTGAGGGTGATAGGATAGAATTCCCCAGATGCTGATCCCCCCCCGCCCCCCAATAGCTCTTGGGTGTCCATTTCCCTGAGATAGACATGCCCATGCCTATATCAGCGAACGGGACTGAAGGGAACCCTCGGCGAACCTCATCAGTTTTTCCAAGAACCAGATTCAATTTGATGCGTAGCCCTGACCTCCACGCCAAGCGGGGCGCTGTAGTGGGAGCTATTGGCAGGGTGGGAAGAGGGGTCTGAGCTCGCTTTTCCTGGAAAACAGGGCTGTGGAGGCTCCCTCTATAGCCACTGCCCCTCCCACCCCCATTCCAATAAAAAAGTAACACTGATCGAGCCATCGCTATGTGGCAGGCACTGTGCCACTTCTCATCTACTCCCACAATGACTCTAAGGTTAGGGTGCAATTTTTAACTTGGTTTTACAGGTGGGGAAACTGAGGCCCTGAGCGCACAACTTTGTTGAGCCAATAAGTGACATCTGGCCAGTTGTGACAAGTGCTCTATCAGAGTGAGAAAAAGGGGTTACCCTGGAGCAGAAAGCGCCTGCCAGGGACCCAGGGACCCTGGGAAGGTGGCAGCCTGTACAGCCAGCCGAGCTGTGCCCGCTGCCCTGGCATCTCCCTGCCCCCTGTGCCCTCCGTGCATCTGGCTGTTCCCTCCCCGTCCCGTCCCCGCAGTTCCCTTCTCTGAGGGGCAGCGGAGGCGGGCCGCACCCTCACTGCTTCCTACTATCCCAGAGCAGTTCTGCCACTAAAGGGGTGGCCTACACCCCCTCCAAGGCCCATCTGACTCCTTTCCTCAGAGGAACCGGTGAGGTCCTGGACAAGGTGGGGAAGGGGACCCCTGGAGGGAAAAGGCCAAGACCTGGGGGTATGTTTGGCAGGAGATTGACATCTCCCTCATGGCACCCATCGTGCTGACAGTCAACTGGAGAGGGCAGTGCCTGAGGCTGGTCTAGAACCCCTGCCCGGGCCACCCACCTCTACTAAATCATTCTTTGTCCCCACTCTTCCCTCAGCACCCTTCCCCGCCCTGCCCTCACCCTACATCTTCCTGAGTCATTCATAGCCCAGGGCCTGGTTTCTGTGGGTGATGCTGTAATATTCTCCCAGCCCCTCCCAGGGTGCCCAGGTGCTACCTGCCAGGTAGGACTGCCTGTGTTTTAATGGGAAGCCTTAAGCTTTGGAGGGTTGGCCAAATTCTCAATTTCATGAGAATTTCTGTGATCCTGGCAGGAAAGAAGGGAGATCTGCTGCCCTTCAGATCAAGTTCCAGAAGGGGGCACTGCCTTGCCCATCCGAGAGCGCGCCCGCTGCCTCCCCGCCTGCCCTGTAATCTACTCCTCAGCTTGAACGCAGGTTTCAAATCAGCAGTAACTGATTCCATTCACCTTCCGCTACTGGATACTCAGAGGTGAGGTCCACAGTGAGGGGTTGGGGGGCGCCAGGATGAGGGACGAAGGCTGGGAGGAAGCTACAACCTGTGTTACTCAGGGCCCGGGCCCGTCCGGAGCGGGTGGGGAGGAGGAAGTGAGTCAGTGGGCACAGCGATTCATGCCTCAGAATTCTGACTTTCCTTTTCAACCCACTGAGCCAAGACATTTGTCCCAACAGGATCCCACGGTGGGGGAGGGGACGGGAGCAAGAGGCTATTTACAACTCAGAGCTGGCCGTTCACTCACCTCCACTGAGTTCCCTTTTTTAGAGCCAACTGAACACACGGTGTCCCGGATACACAGTGGTTGAAGACCTACTGTGTGTGAGGGTGCTGGAAATACAGGTGTAATCAACAATGAGCATAACTACTGGGTCCCAGTTCTACTCTTTTTCAGCAGGCCTGTGAGTCTGGTACCTTGGTGTCCGATTTACAGTGAGGACACTGAGGCAAAGAGAGGTGAAGGGACTTGTATAAGGTCACAGCCCTGGCAGGCTGTAATCAGCCCAGCTGCAAGTCAGTGCAAGGCCTGGAAGGTTCAAGAGGGACTACATGCAAGAGTGAGGTGGAGTGTGGGTGGTATAGGGTCCAGGGGTGAAGGAGGAAAGTGAAGACGCATGAAAGATTTTAAAGAACCAGTGGGTATTGTTCAGCTGTCATGGCTCAGTGGTTGAATGTCGACCTATGAACCAGGAAGTCATGGTTCAATTCCCAGTCAGGGCACATGCTTGGGTTGTGGGCTCAATTCCCAATCATGCAGGAGGCAGCCAATCAATGATTCTCTCTCATTGATGTTTCTATCTCTCTTTCCCTCCCTCTCCCTTCCTCTCTAAAAATCAATACAAGTATATATATATATTAGAGGCCTGGTGCATGAAAATTTGTGCACTGGGGTGGGGGGGTCCCTCAGCCCAGCCATCGCCCACTTGCAGTCCAGGAGTCTTCAGGATATGTCCGACTGATGGCTTAGGCCTGCTCCCGGAGTGGGCCTAAGCCGCAGTCTGGCTTCCCTCTGTGGGAGGCGATTGGGTGAATGATCAGGGGACAGCACTGGCCGGTGAGCGGCTGGCCCCACCCCTACCTCCATCGCTGTCCCCTCCCTCTGACTACTGGCATGTGCCTTGGCTGGCCTGGCGCCTCCTGCTCACCAGCTCCACCCCCCACCAACCTGTCATTCCTCCGTTCAGTCGATTTGCATATTACGCTTTTATTATATAGGATATGTATGTATATATACTTTTAAAAAAGAACAAGTGGGTATTTTCCAAGTGGATGAGGTGTGTTTGTGGAATCCTGCTGGAGACAAGGTGCTGATTCAGAGGCTGTTCCAGGAGAGTCGGCTGTGGGGACAAGGAGCAGATGCCGAGCCCCTTCTGGACACTCAGAGTCTGAGGGGCCCGTGGGTGGCCAGCCAAGGGGCTGGCAAGAGTTGAACATCAAGGCTGGAGCCTGAAGGAGCTTGGGCGAGTGTCATCAGCAAGTAGGAGAATGCTAACGTACATGGATAAATATCAGTTCCCTTTCAGGACTCAAATGTGCATAAAACATTCAGAGACACATAGGCAAACACGTGTGAATGCACAGACACATGTTCCAATCAACTTACACATAGGAGCATTTCACTGACAACCACACGTGGTCCTCCACCCCCAGGAGGGTCTCTAGGGAATTAGTAGGAGTAGGAGGCATGGATGAAGCCCCCCTGCCCAGATTTCCCACCTGAGGACAGAACCTTGCCAGTAAGAAGGCATTTCCCCCAGGATTGACAAGGCCTCTGGGGGCTGGGGACTCAGCTCAGATGGAGTGATCACATGGCCTCCCAACCTTGAAGGGGCCACCTTGGCATGAGATAGAGAATGCTGAAGAGCCCACCAGAGCTCTCATCTCCCAGGCAGGGCAGCAAGGCCATGCCATGGATGGCAGTGAGGGGACCATGGAGAGTGTTGGAGGAACTAGAAATACAGGGTGGGGAGGAGGGAGAGGGGGAGAAGTAGTGTTGGCTAGCAGGGAAGGTTACTGGTGTTTGGGGTCAGCACACCAGGCCCCTCTTTGGGTTACTGCCTATTTATTCTCAGAACCCCTCGGTTCCCCCCACCCCATGCCTGGGTTCATCTCTGACAGCCCTGGGGGTCCCCAGCTCTGGGCCTGTACATAGTAGGTTGTCGGTGAATGAGTCTGACAGATTCTGAGCCAGGGAAGTTGTCAGGACTAGGCACCTGCCCCACCCACCCCAGGCCTGTAACTGGGTCACTGGAGAAAGGAAATCTGATAAACCCATTCAAGCTTCCCAGCTCCTCCCTCTCCGCTCAGGATTTCCATTTTCAATCCAAGTCAGAGAGAGAGGCCTGAGTCTTCGCTCAATGGCAGTTATTTGTTCCACTTCGTTCAACAAATATTAGGAGCCTTGGGACACAAAGGATACCAGCAGAGAAATAACAAAAAATGTTCTCCAGCCCCTTCCTTCCATGGATGGGGAAACGGAGGCCCAAAGAGGGAAAGTAACCTGCCAAGGTGAGAGGGCCGAAGGTAGCCCGCATTCAATGCCGGCGGCACCACAATTCCACTCCATCTCTATCTGTCCACTGACTGCCGGTGTACATCATGTCCACGCCCTGGCCTTCCTGGGAGGAGTGAGTGAGCGAGTGGTGTGGTCTGGGAGCCTCCAGAGACAAGTGGACAGGAGAGAGAGAGATGGTGTGTGTGGTGGTGGTGGGGGCGGGGTGGGCAGGCAGAGGAAGGCTGGTGTGAACACGGCAAACACTGCGTAAACAAAAGGTGCTTTTATAAAGCTTTGACGTCACTGTTGCAACTGGAAAACCTCACCCCAAACAAGGCCCCCCCTCTTCTGTTTTCTCCACTCCAAGCTCCCCCTTGCCAGTCCTTTCCTTCTCCCTTGTCCAGACACTCCTCCTCCAGGGAGCCTCCCTGACCCTACAGCAGAATCCACAGTGGCATGTTGTTGTGGTCACTGCAGAGGTAGATGGACCCCATCAATGTCAGGACTGATGACGCCACACACCTCCCAAGAGGGTGTGACAAGTTTTATTTACGTGACTGAGGTCTCCGGGGGAGCAGGTCTTCTATGGCTGGAGAGAGCCAAAAAAGGAGACGGGCCCGGGATTTTTACTGAGGTTGGGAGTGAGGTCAGGGTGAGTGTTTGTGTGGGCAGACAGGGCCTGCATGGTTCAAACCTCCCATGGATGCCAAAGGAGGGAGCGCAGTCAGTACCCAGGCTTTCTCGTCAGCTTGTCCAGGTGTGGGATGCAAGGGGAAGGAGAGGTGATGGCTTAAGAGCTGTCAGCAATCAAACATCAAAAACTGTACCCAGCCCCAGCAGGTTTGGCTCAGCAGATAGAGCGTCAGCCTGCGGACTTGAAGGGTCCTGGGTTCGATTCTGGTCAAGGGCATATGCCCGGGTTGCAGGCTCAATTCCCAGTGTGGGGCGTGCAGGAGGCAGCCAATCAACGATTCTCTCTCAACGCTGACGTTTCTATCTCTCTCTCCCTCTCTCTTCCTCTCTGAAATCAATAAAAAATATATTTTTTTTAAAAAACTGGACCCAGATGCCTCATTACACATGGTATTCCTGTGCCTCTGTCTCTCTCTCTCTGTGCCTACATTTCTAGGTGAGTCCCTTCTCCATGGGGAAGAGCTGATGAAGTCAACTGAGGATGAGATGAGGCTGTGTATGTTCTCCCTGAAACCAGAGCATTTTGGGTGCTCGGCATGAACTCTCCCGCCCACAGGCCTTCCAGTCTCCAGGTCTCCCTTCACCATCCCACCTCCCCCAGATCTGTCTGACAC
Source organism: Plecotus auritus (assembly GCF_963455305.1). Classification (NCBI taxonomy): domain Eukaryota; kingdom Metazoa; phylum Chordata; class Mammalia; order Chiroptera; family Vespertilionidae; genus Plecotus; species Plecotus auritus. The sequence continues at coordinate 12,409,701 of NC_137774.1, forward strand.
TCCCCCACATTCCTTAGCTTGGGCCCTCCCCCTAGCAGGCGCCCTGCTCCCGCTCCCACATTCCCTCTGGACACTCCCCTGGAGTGGAAAAACTGTCTTCCCTTTCCTGCTCCCAGCCCTGGGATCGGACATGCTGGGCATTCCTGTTGGGGATGGCCAAAGAGATAACGCTGGCATGGAGCCCTTCTGTGTCATCAGAGTGCTTTCAAATAGGCAGGACCCCTGCCCACACTGAGTGTGCACCTGGCCCCTGAGCTCCTGGCCCTGGCTGCCTCCTCTTCTCCTGGAACAAGGTGGAGGAGCCAGCAGCCATCATAAGGAGAGCAAGATAAGTTCAACTTCCAGCCAAGTCAGCTTCCTGTTCCTTGACTTCCAATACCTCCTAACCCCGGAGGCTCTTGGCCACAGGTGGACCGTGGAGAGAGGCTGAGTGGCTCTGGAACAAATGCTGTCCTCAGACAGACAGGGATGAGTGTCCACTCCCCAAAACCACAGAGAACACTGTTATCGCAGCTGCTTTTGTTTAGGCATATCTGGCTGTCTGACCAACATCTGCCTGGAGTTTGTCTCTTAAAGACACAGCTGTGGCCAGTGGCTGCCAGTCCTAACTGCCCTCCTTGAGTTGCGTGATCTTGGACATTTACGTTCCCTTATAAATCAGATGAGGATGACAATCCTGACTTCACAGGGAGACCAGGAGGATGACATGAGAGTCTTCGTGTGAAATGTTTCCTCAGCTGTAAAGTTAGGCTTGAGCCCCTCCCAGACTCTGAATCTAATTTTGTACTCCTAATTCTTTATTCTTCTCCCTAAAGAGGGCTCCAAATTGTACAAGCTTCAGGCCTCACCAAAACTAGATCTGCCCTGAGTATTATACAAACGTTAATTATTAGCGTAAGTGGTCAAGAGCGGCTCTGGGGTCAGATAACACAGGATTAAAATCCAAGCTGTGTGGCCTCCGCCAAGTTGCTTTACCTCCCTGCGCCTCAGTTTTCTCCTCCGGAATCAGAGACAACCCCTCATCAATTGTTGCGAGGATTTAATTTAAAAATATTTGTAAAGCCCTTAGCATAGTTCTGGGTGCATAAGGACTTACCACATGGTAGTTTTCTTATTATTCTAAACGCTCAGAGATAGGAGCACTAAACCGAACCTGAAGGTTGTGAGTGGTGCGGGCTGAACTCCTGAACCAAAATAATAAAGCTCCTTCAGTTTTGTGCTGCAGTGAGGGAAATCTGAGTCAGACTTAATAAAGTGCGCAGTGACCTCTAAAGCTCCCTTTCAGCTGGTTGATTTTTCTGCGGATAACCTTTAGGCCCCGCCCACCTAATGCCAACTGGCACCACCCACTACACACCTGTGGGGGCTGGCATCCCCGCCTAGTCTCCAGTCTGAGCCTGGGTGGGAGAAGGGGGACTTTGGGATTCTGCTGAGCTAGTATCCGGAGGCAGGGGTGGGTGAGAAATGGGTGCAGTCTGGGTCCAGCTCCCTGGCCACTCAGGGCACTCCTAAGAGAAGAGAATCATTTCTATATCCATGGGCTTCCAAGGGATACCGGAAGGCGCAGCCCTTTGGGGGAAAGGCTGACTTGTTGCTAACTACTACGGATGCTGGTTATTTACTACTGCTAAATATCTGCCTGGCTTTGCTGAGGGACCATTCCCAGCTGGGCTCAGGGTGGATGGGGGAGGGTGGGCAAGAGAAAAAAAATCTCCACGAGGACAGCGAAGGGGCTGTGTGCGAGGAAGAACGCCAGAGACCGCCAGCCGCCTCGCAGGGACGCCCAGCAACAGCGGAGGCGCGTCGGACTTTGCAGCCCGCGGCGCGCGGAGCTCAGTTCGCCAGGCTCTCCCGCAGGGCCGGCGGAGGTGGCCACGCCTGGAATGGCCTTTGCAACAGCAGTAGCTGCCGCAGCAAAACCGTCCGACAAATCCCACCCCCAGCCCCGCCCGTCCAATCCATCTTGATCAAAAGGAGACGCTTCTTGGGAGAAGCAAGGGACGGGGAGGGGGAATCCAAGCCTTTGGGGGCTCTCGACAGGTGTTTGGGGGGAGAGGGCGGAGCCATACTGGGGAGGATGAGAAGGGCGGGGCGGTGCTGCCCCTTTAAGAGGCGGCGGCGGAGCCCGGACCTTTTCTCTTTCCCCGGAAGGAGAGGGAGCGCGGCTGGGCGCGCAAGGTGGGGAGGTGCGGCGCTGGGCGTGGGAAGGCGGGGCGCGCGGAAGCACCCCTCCCTCCCGGCCTCCTTGCGGTCTACGGGTCTGCCAGCCCAGATCCGTCACCGAGCCGGGATCGAAGTCGACTGTGCGGTCAAGGGGGCGCGGCCGGGACCAGCTGTGGGGCAGGGTGTCCGGGGTGGGGGCGCAGCGACCAGAGGCAGGGCTGGCCGGAGAATAGACCCGCGGACCTCGGAGTGCACCTGAGAGCGCAGACCTTGAGCGGATGTGAAACCGATCAGCGCTGCGAGGCTTAAGGACGCGGCGGGCCGAGTTTTGCGGTGGTGCGGCGAGCAGGTGAACAGGTCCGCACTCCCAGCTCCGCGTCTTCACGCGCTCTCGCCCGGGTGCCCGCTCCCGCTCGCATCCATGGGACCCAGCCCCCGCCTCGCCACCCCTGCCCTGCGCCCGACGCTCTGCGCGCTCGCCTTGATTGTGGCCGCCGGCGGTCGCGTCGCCTCCGCCTTCAACCTGGACACCCGATTCCTGGTGGTGAAGGAGGCCGGGAACCCGGGCAGCCTCTTCGGCTACTCGGTCGCCCTCCATCGGCAGACGGAGCCGCAGCAGCGCAACCTGTGAGTGAGGCTGGCGGGGGTGGAGTGGGCGAGAGAGTGTGTGTGAGTGCAGGGTGCGGATCCAGAGTTGAGTCGGAGTCCTGGCCCACGGCCCTCCGGCTACTGTGAGCAAAGATTAAGGGGTTGGGGACCTGGGCAGCCCTCCTGCTGCCGAGATTTGGCGGGAAGTGAAGGGGTTAGGCGTGGGTTGGGGGGTGGGGCAGTAATCATTGGCAAGTGCTGACCCAACCAGAACCTGTCTAGACGCAGCCCCTCAGCCCTTTAAACCTCTCTGGAGAGCAGCATTAGGGTTCCGCTCCCCTGAGCCCCTTCCATTCTGTGAATTGAGTACCTCGTACACCGCATGCCTCTTATTCTCCAGGGATGGGAGCTGGGGGAAACTGCAAGATAGACGCCTATTGGATCTCCCTTACTTGTTTCCTGGGGAGGACCTATAGGCACATGCTTATAAGCTCTCTCCCTTTACACCTCCCACTAAGTCTGCGGCCACGCCAGCCACACCCTCTGCAGAGACAGACTGGAGAGGTTCTCAACCACTCGGCAGCTGGAGGGTGAGGTGATGAGTCTGGGTGTTTGGAGCTGTCCAGGGGCCTCCCTCTGACCCCTTGAGGGTGGGGGAGTAGAAGAGAGAGGAGGGGCTGTCCCAAATCCTGCTTGGTCTCCTGCCCCCTCACCCCCAGGCCAGCAGTGACACCCTCCCAGCAGACATCTTTCCAACATTCCACAGATTCATGTTGAATCTTTAACCCTGAGAGTGTTTGTTTGGCTTGAAGAGGGAAATGGTGTTTTTCTGTTCCTTCTGTTCTCCTTCCCCGCCAGCTGCAAGAAGGAGGGGGAAGAGCTAGGCATAGGGGAGAGAGGGGAAGGAGGCTGCATCCAGCCGCTGCGTGCCCCTCCTCCAGCTCACCATACACTCATGCCCTGAGGGGCATGTCCAGGTTTCGGATGTGTCTCCGCCTTAGATCCAGGAGGTCACCAGGCAGTTCGGCAAGAGAACAGCTGGGGGAGGTGAGGCTGTCCCAGGAGGGAAGGTGGTTAGGACAGGTCAGGCAGGCCCTGTCACTTTGAGCTGGGTAACCTACCGGACCTCTGTCCCCACCTGGCGTCTGATCCTCTGAGCAAGAAGACGTGGTCATAAAAAGGGTGTGTTGAAACCTCTTCCAACTCTGGCTGAGGCCAGTAAACTTGAGGAATGTCAAAGTCCAAACTTGGCTCCTGCCCTGCTGGCCCAGCCCCTGCCCAGTCTACCTACCTGGACTGGCTTCAATTCCACGTAGCTTCTGCAGAGGCTAAGGTCACCACAGCCTTTGCAGCCCTGCCCCAGCCACTGCGGTCCGGCCGTGGCCAGTCCTCCATCTTTTGGAGGCTCTAAGTGACCATCAACACAAGTTTCTATAATTGGTGCTCTTTCTGCCCTGATCCGGAAAAAGAGTTTCCATGCTAAGGCAGCACCGTGTAAAGAGAAGATCAGAGAAGCAAGAGGAAATAATGGGAAGCAGGAGTCAATAAAGGATTCTGTAACACCCTCCCCCCGTTGCTATGTGACCTTGAGCAAGATATTTCCCTTCTCTGGGCCAGTTTCCCCCAAAGAGGTGTTGGGTTGGACCTGGATCTCTGTTGCTCCTTCCTGCCTCTGTTGCCCTAGAAAAGGCCACTCGGCATTGTGGAGAGAGAAGCTGCAGAGTTCCATTGCCAATTTCCTGTCTCTCGCATCTGTCACTAATACCAGGGCCTTCATTTCCTCCCATGTCAGGGGAAGGGGAACAACACACCTTCTTCATGGGGTAAGAGTGGGGCTTCCATGAGATAGCGTGTGTCAAATGCTCTGCACACGCCAAGGTCCCGCTGAGAGCTCTTGCCAGGACCTGGATACGCCCTCACTATCCGTGGGCCTCATCCAAGATGGCTGAGCAGAGAAGTTCTATTTTTTTTCCCCTGGGCAGCTAGAGGTGGCGGTAGGCCTGACAAGAGCCCAGAGCAGGGGTCCTCAAACTTTTAAAACAGGGGGCCAGTTCACTGTCCCTCAGACGGTTGGAGGGCCGGACTATAGTTTAAAAAAAAAACTATGAACAAATTCCTATGCGCACTGCGGACCCGGGACGAGTTGGCTGCTAAGCAGGACAGGCAGCAGCACCTGGCGGGCCGGATAAATGTCCTCGGCGGGCCGCATGGGGCCCGCGGGCCGTAGTTTGAGGACCCCTGGCCCAGAGATTCTAAAACAAATGAAACTCAGAAGCAGGTAGTTCTAGATAGACTTTGGGGTCACTCAGCATTCTCAGTCTTCCCCAGGGGTGGTTCTAGATCTTGGCTCATCGCCTCGTCTCACTGAATTCTGCTCCTTGGCCCTTTGGGAGAGCCAGCTGGCCCAGCTGGGCTTAGCTGTAGCCAGCTGTGTAGCCAGATGTGAACAGCTGCCTGAGTGCGCAGCTCAGGGGAACCAGCAATCAAGTCACAGTCTTCTATTCTGTTAGCCTCAAGGTCCCTTTGGAAAAGGGAAAGGTTCCATGGTCCTGAACAAACTCTTCGTTTGGGGCTCACAGGAGATTTTCCAGAGGTGCAGAGATCCCCGAAAGCACATGTAAAATCATGTGTGTTTCTGTGTGTTGTTCTGGGGATGGGAGCAGGGAGAGTGTAGCTTTCATCATATTCTCAAAGAAGGCTTTATTCCAGAAATGGTTAAAAACCCAGGAGTGGACCCTCTTTGTTCCCCATCAGCTCCACCTCTGGACTGGGGTCCCCTGCCCACAACCTAAGAGGCTCACCCCAACCCAGGCCCCAGTTTCTCCGTCGCTGGACCTGAGGGGTGAGGAGCGGGGCAGAGGACCCGGTTGCTTTGGGCTTCTTGGTGAGGTGCATGAGGACCCCTGGGGAAGCAGAGGGACTATTCCTCAGGGAGATGGCCACTGGCTCCCCCGCCCTTAGCACCTGCTCTTCATCGCCTCCTGGGAATCCAGTGTCCCGGTCTGGCCTGACCTTGGGGGAGATACCTCCGGGGCCCTCTCTCCCTTTCGCCCTTGCCTGGCAATGAGGGTTTCTGGGAAGCCTGGGGTGAGGGTGGCTGGGCCTCCTGGAAGATGAGGTCATCCCTGAGGGAGGCAGGAACCAGGATTACCTGCTGTGCTCTCCTAAAGCCTGTTTCCCCGGGCAGAACAGCTGCCTGGCAGCCTCCAAGGCTCATGCCAAAGGCAATGGGCAGAACGGCTGCCGGTGCGGGCAGAAGGCTGCAAGTGCCCTAGCGTCCTCCCCTCTGGCTCTCCCCACTGACCCGCCAGGCCCAGGAGCCTTCAACTGGGTGGGAGGCAGGGGACGCCCGATTCTGTAGAAAAAGAAAGGGGCTTGGTCAGAGCTAAACAAAGGGGAAAGAGGATTGAGGTTAGATGACATGAAGAATGCCCTAAGGGATCAAATATGCAAAAATTACGAAGGAGCAAGGGAGAGGGAGAAGAAATGAGAAAACCTTGTTCCTTTCCATCGGAGGCTTGGGCCAAGGTCTCTTTCTCCAGTCCTCCCTCATTCTATCCCTTCCTCCCGCTTGTTGCTCTGGTTCTAGGGCTGAGTCACCAGAGAGGAGAGGGGGCTGGCTGGGCAGCATAAGAAGTAAGGGGAGGACAGAGAGGGCTGCAGTCACAGCCACCACAGGAGCGGCCTCTGGGAGATGGCTAATTCTGGCAGCAGGGTTGGCACAGAGCTGGGATCCAGGCATCCGAGAACTGCTGCCACCTCACCCCGGGCTCAGAGCTGGGGTAGCCCCCTCCCCAACCAGCTTCTAGCCCTGAGGTGGAAGGGCACCTTGAGGAGTAAGGCATGGGGGCCCCTTAGCCTGAGTGCTGGACACTCTGGCCCTCTCCAGGTTCATCGAAATCGTCCCGCCGGAGCCACCCCAGCGCCCCCCTGAGGGGAGGAGCCTGATTCTCTGAGCATCACCCCACACTCCAGTATCCCAGGGGGGCCTTCTTCTCTTTGGGGTGAGCCAGCCTGGTGCCCTGACACCCCTGCGCCTCATACCCCAGTCCCCTCGCATTCTACTGCTTTCTACTTGGCTGTTCCATTAGCCTTGAACTGTCAAAGAGTGAGAGGCAGGGGTGAGGAAGTGCTTTTCCAGAACTTGGGGCTCAAGGGGGCTCCCCAGGGGCCAGGAGGGGCTGTCTGGCTGGAGCCACAGGAGAGGGTGAGGAGGCAGCTCTTTGAAAGCCTTTAAGAGGTCATCTTACCCATTCCCCTACCTCCCAGAGGGGCTCCCTGCCCACCAACCCCAGCCCAGGAGAGGTTTGGTCTGATCGCTCTTCTTGCTCCAGGGGCTGGGCAAAGCCTCCTTCCTTCTGACTGCTGCTGGGAGGGTGGGCTCAGTGGTGGTCTAGAAGGGGTCAGCTTTTGGATTCTTGGGTCTGGACCAGATCCAACAGCCGGCAGCAGAGTGCTCATTTGCATATTAATTTGTAATACATTTGCATGTCAGTAAGGTCTCTCCCACCCTCTGGGTTCTCCCACATCTGGCTGTGGCTGGAGGCAGCTGGGTCTGACCCTCTGCACACCACCTTCCTCCATCCACTCGCAGTCCTCTGACTGTAGACCCATTGGATCCTGGGCTGGGAGCCAGAGGGCCTTAAAGGGCCTCTGAACAGGCCAAGTTGGAGCTAAAAATACTCCAGGAGGTGGGAGTGGGGGCTCCCTGTGGAATCTCTGGGATGTGGGCCTGGCATTGCCCTACCGTCCATCAGTAGGCACAAGACTGGTTGGGGCAAGGCCGGGAGGGTATAGATGGTAAGGGGATTTATTTTAATTCAGTTGCCTTTGTGCCCAGCTCTGCCTGCTTGGTTCCGCAGGAGGCTAAGAGGAGGGGTCCCTCTGCTCACTCTCTCAGACATCTTGGGCAAGCAGCAGCAGGAGCAGCAACACCTCCATTTCATTGCAGTCCTGGGAGGCAACCTGGCCTCCTCTCGCCCACTGAGGCCTGGACCCACCCCTTCAGGGTCACTGTAGCGAGACCCCAGCCCCCACCAGCCAACTCTGAGCTCCCACCCTGGAATGACTCCAGCTGCCAGGGCCCCACCCCCACCTTAGTGGTGGCCTGGTCTCCTTAGGCATTGGAAGTGCTGCTGTGCCCCTTCCTCTGCTCCCTCTAAATGACTGGACTCGTCTGCTGTTTGTCCTCTGCTCCAGGCTCCCTAACCTGGTGGAACGGAAACCCCCCGGGTGCCTGGGGTGTGCTGGGGCCCGTCCTGGTTTCTCAATAATCAGAATGGCAGTGTTCACATCGACCATGGCTTCATAGTCAGAAAGTCCCTTCAAAGAGAGAACCCATTTGTTCCCCCAACAACCCTGGAGATTGTCGGGACAGCTGCTATCCCCATTTCACAGGCGAGGCACTCAAGGCTCAGAAAGGGAAAGGAAATTGCCCCTTTAGCAGAACAAATCTTACAACCAGACCCTTAGGCTCCCAAGCTGGAATGTTCCTTTCGAAAGGCTTCCCTCTCTCACCTGTCAGGCTCCCTAGGGGTGGTGTCCATAGGTGGTCAGGCATCGACTCACGAGGCACCCTCCTGAGCTTAGACAGAGGGTGACTAACTGGGCCTGGCTGCCACACTGGCCCCCTTCCAGCCTTCCTGCCTAGCACTGCCTAACACTTCCCCAGGGTAAGGGCTGAGCTAAGGTGTAAGGTGCAGGCAGGGGCCCCACCCCCTTCCCAGCACCTCCAGGCCGTGCATTCCTGACACCCAGTGGGCAGAGGCACCCAGGTCCTGGCATGCCTAGGCCCCGCCCTGCCCACTCCCTGAAACCTTCACTCACAGGTTCCAGGCAAGAGCTGCAGGCGGGGTATGGCTCGGCACTTCCAGACTCTGGCAAGAGGCCCAGAGCCTGAGTTCTGAGCTGGGAGCCTCCGGGTGCTAGTATTGCTGGGGCCCCATGGAGGGGCTCCTAGGAGGTGCCTGCCACCCAGGAGGCTGGGTCCATCACAATCCAAGAGGCGGTCCCAGCAGAAGGTGCAGAGGCTACAGAGAGATGGTGCGATGATGCTGGGAGAGTGAGGAGTGGTAGAACTGGGTTCTCAAACTGGGTGTACAATATTTGTGGTACATGTTAAACGTGCAGGTTTTAATATTCATATTCAATCAGGTGGTCTGTGATGGGCTGAGGAATTTGCCTTTTGAACACATATCCCAGGGATTTCTGATGCTGGTGGTCCAAGGACTCTTGAGATATTATTCTGAGGCGAATCCCTGCCTTCCTGTCCTCTAGTCGCCTCTCTGGTAGGGATGGGTGGCTGGGATCCTAAGCATCCTTGTTGGAACTTGTAGTCAATGTCCCTAAAGATGGGCAGGCTGGGGACAAGGTGATAGTCCTCACCCATGCCCACTCGCATTCCCACTTTCCAAGAACACTGCCCTGGGGACAGAATGTCCAAAATGTCAAGTACCCAGTCCCACCCAATACCCGGGAGCCTGTCTTCAGGGGGCAGTGGGGTGGGGGTGTAAGCATCACTCAGATTCCTTAGGGGTCCACTGCTCCTAGATCTACGCCCTCAGGTGGCTTAGAGGGGAAGGACCCAGGGTCCCAGCAACTGACCCCACGCCACCTCTTACACGTGTTCTCCCAGGTCCTCCTGGAAGGTGAACCCTGCGCCGGGATCCCTCCAGGCTTGCTCTCTTTCGGTCTACCGTCATCTCAGAGGCCAAAGCATTCCTTCCCAAACCCAGATCGGACCATGTCCCTCCCAGATCTGACCTTGCTCAATATCCCTCCATGGCTCCCCAAGGCCCTTTGCACCCTGCACTCTGTCTCTCCCCACGTTCCTGGATTCCAGCTGTGCCAGGACCCTGCAGATACCTGAGTCATCCTGCTTGCTCATGCTTCCTGGCCCCGGGCACACGCCACACATATGCCTGAAGTGCCCTTCCTCCCCTGGCGGCCTGGTCATCATTCTCAGACTCAGTCCAGGTCCCCTCTTCCCTGGCTGCCCCTCACGCAGAATCGGGGCTGGTTTGCACCCTGCTTTCCTCTGCAGAGGTCTGCTTCCTGCCTGCCTTCTCCTACGGGCGTGCTCCTGGAGGTCAGGGGGCTGGGACCCATGTACCTCCTGACCCCAGAGCCTGGCCCACAGCCTGGCAGAGCAGATGCTCAATAAATGCATGTTAAACAGCAAGCTGTTTGAAGTGGGCTTTGGGCAGTCTGAGTCCAGGCCCCCTACCTCCTTGCCCCACAGGCTCCTGGTTGGTGCTCCCCGTGACCTCGCCATGCCTGATGGCTATACCAACCGGACCGGTGCTGTGTACCTGTGCCCACTCAGTGCCCACAAGGACGACTGTGAGAGGATGGACATCACAGAGAAAAGTGAGGGGAAGGGGCTGGGGATCAGTGCTGGGTCAGGAGCTGGTGGAGAGGGTAGCAAAGAGAGAAATGACCTGGAGGAGGTGAAGGCTCACCTGGGCAGTGTTTAGTCACTTCTTGTCCAGCTGGGAAGAGGGAGTCTTAGAGGAGAATGGGTCCATATGGGATTTGTGGAGCTCAGACTGGGGGGGGGGGGGGCTGGAGGAGGGAGGAGGGACAGCTGCCCTGCTGGACTGGAGGATCAGAGAGGGACCAACCCCTCCCTCTGCAAGTTCTGGGCACTGGGAGGATGGGGTGCCCTGACCCATGATCCCTCCCATGCCCACAGGTGACCCTGACCATCACAAAATTGAGGACATGTGGCTTGGGGTGACTGTGGCCAGCCAGGGCCCTGCAGGCAGAGTCCTGGTAAGTGGACACTCAAGTCGGTTCCCCCCAACTCAGCCCTCTCCTTCATCTCCCCTGGGCTGTGGAGAAATCAGAGGACAGAGGGGGTCTTTGGTGCATGAGCTGGGGCTTTGCAAATGACTACGTCTATGGCTCTCTGTGTCTCAACCCTGCATTTATGGCCGGCGGGGGGAGGTGGGTGGGTGGAGAGAAGGGGTCCTGGCACTCTCCCAAGACCCAGCATGGCCTGGGTCCTGTCTGAATCACACTTCCTCCCTGCCCCACCCCTGCTACCCCCTGGGTTGCTCACCCTTCGTGGGAACAGCTACAGGAACAGCAAAGAGAAAAGGGCAGATAGGCCCTCAGGCCATGTGGCCTGGTCTTGCTCCTTCCGGGGAAGGCTGGCTGGCTGTCGGGAGAGAGACAATCCTGCTGACGCCAGCTCCTGCTGACCCCAGCTCACTTGGTTTGGGTCTGAGGGCCGCTCGCTTATCAGTTGTCACCTCCTGCCCCATTCCTTTTTTTTTTTTTTTTTTTAATAGATTTTTATTGATTTCAGAGAGGAAGGGAGAGGGAGAGAGAGATAGAAACATCAATGATGAGAGAGATTCATTGATCGGCTGCCTCCTGCACTCCCCACACTGGGGATCGAGCCCGAAACCAGGGCATATGCCCTGACTGGGAATCTAACAGTGACCTTCCGGTTCATAAGTCAATGCTCAAACCACTGAGCCATGCCAGCTGGGCATCCTGCCCACATTCTTCAGTGCTGGCCCCTGGGGCTCTCATTTCTGAGTCCCAGAGAGAGAGAGAGATTTTTAAAGCTGATACAAAAAATTTACATATAGCAAAATGTACAGATTGTAGGTTTCATTGAGTTTGGAAAATTATACACCTGTGTTACCAACATCCATTAAAGAAATCGTGTATTTACAGCATTCTAGAGAGTGTGCCCGCTTTCCATCAGTCATCGCCTCCATACCCATCACTGCTATGCTCTTCACATTTGAACCCTGTCTTAAGCTCCGGGTTTGCATCACTTCCCTCAGACACCTTTATGTGAGACCTCTGGCACGGATCGTGTGGGGCTAGGACCCACTTAAGGCAGTTCTAGATCCTGGGTGCTTCAGGATGGTCTGCTCACCCATCTATCTGTTCCTTCAACAAGTTTTCAGTGAGCACCTATTGTGTGCCATGCACTGTGCCAGCACCAGGAACTTAGTGGTGACAGGTCAGGCTGGGCCAGTGGGAGTGACGCGCACGGCTGGAAGGGACACAGAAAGTAAGCCAACAGGAACGAGGCCTGGTGCTGGATTTGTGCCGGGCCCCTGGCTGTTGTACACGCATCCTATTCTGATTGATTTGCCCAGGAACTGTTTATCACGCGTGTGCTGGGAGAAGCTACGGGAGAGGCAGCGCAGCCTCGTGTGTAACAGCTTAGACTTCAGAGCCGGACAGCCTCTCCCGAGATGTGAGATCTTAAACAGAGACTTACTCTCTGTGCCTCTAAAATGGAGAAAGTTAAGTGTCCCTTCTCCATAGTGTTGTTAGGAGGCTTAAAAGGCTTCATACGTGAGGAGCTTAGAATTGTGTCTGGCATGTAGTAAGCACTCCGTTTTAGCTGCTGTTGTTGTTGTTAGTTGTCCTTTCGTTAAGAGGGCAGGGTCATTTGGGGACAGCAGAGAAGCAAGTTCCTTAATCGGCTGGCGATCTAGCTCCTTTAAGACCTGAGAGCTTGAACCCACATTCCTTCATCCTTTCCCCTTTTCCTTTTGCCAAGAATCTCTGAGCCACTCTCACATCCAGTACCTTCTGGCCTTCCAAAGAGTGTTTCCAACCTTCAGAGCAGATTTCTGAATTCTGGAAAGGAGATGCAGGTGCAGGCATCCCTGTAGGAAGAAAAAAAAAAGCTAGGGGGGCCCTTTCAGCTCCTCTCCCGCCAAGCCAGAGGTGCACAGGACCAAGGGACAGCTGGCCCTGAGTCCCTGCTGCGGGCTCAGGCCGTGTGCCGGGGTGGGGTCCCCAGGTCTGTGCCCACCGCTACACCCAGGTGCTGTGGTCGGGGTCGGAGGAGCAGTGGCGCATGGTGGGCAAGTGCTACGTGCGGGGCAACAACCTAAAGCTGGACCACACTGATGACTGGCAAACCTACCACAACGAGATGTGCAACAGCAACACCGACTACCTGGACACGGGCATGTGCCAGCTGGGCACCAGCGGCGGCTTCACCAAGAACACTGTGTACTTTGGTGCTCCCGGTGCCTACAACTGGAAAGGTGAGGACCCTAGGGGTAGAGGAGGAGCAGAGACCACCCGCCCCAGTGAGCCACTGGGACAGCTGGCCAAGACCCTCCACACTAGGGGGCAGAGGAGACCGACCCCCTTTGCCGGTATCCGCAACCACCACAAGCCCTACTATTTGAAAGCACTTACTATGTGCCAGAGGCTTTACACGTATTATCTTAATTAACCTTCAGATACTCTATGAGGCAAGTATTATTATACCCATTTTACAGAAAACGGAGCCTCAGAGAAGTAAACTAAATTGCTCAAGCTAACAGCAAGCTATGAAACCTGAATTAGAATGCAGGTCCATCTGAGTCTAGTGCAGGGGTGGGCAAACTTTTTGACTCGAGGGCCACAATGGGTTCTTAAACTGGACCGGAGGGCCGGAACAAAAGCATGGATGGAGTGTTTGTGTGAACTAATATAAATTCAAAGTAAAGGAGCGGAGGGGAGAGCAAGAGAACCCTCTGCTCTTTCGGCTCCGCAGGCCGGATAGAACAGCCGAATGGGCCGGATCCAGCCCGCGGGCCGTAGTTTGCCCATGGCTGGGTGTAACCATTTAAAAACTGATTTAAAAAGCACAACATGCTCCTGGTACAACTACTGAATGGTACAGTAGGATTTGGTAAAGTAAAGAGTAAAAGTGCCCCTTCTCTCATCCCTGCCATCACCCATCTCCCTTGTCCCATTTCCCAGTGTACACTCCGTCTTGTGGGCCCTCCGGACTTACTTTAGAATATAGAGGTACCTTTAGTCCACACTCAAACAGAATCACACTGAACAGGCTGTTCTACTACTTTCCCTTTTCACTAAACTGTGGGCATTGTTTTTTCATGTCAAGACATATAGGTCAGTCTTTTGGGGGCTGCAGAGTATTTCCTTGTACCAAGACCCATGCTTGTAACTACCAGGGCACACATGCCTCACGGCCCACACCCCCTGCCCCTGCTTTTCTGCACCACACAGGTTGTAGCGGCAGCAACCCATCTCCCGTTACTGTACCCTATTGTTGTAGAATCAACAGGCAGAGGGAGCCCAGAACCTCGTCCCTTGGCCCAGGTCTTAGTCACAGCTCTGTGCTCACCTGAACTGAGGCCTCTCTCTGCTCGCTCCTGTGGTCCTGCCTCCCGCCCCCCTAGTCCTTTAGAACCTTGGTGGAGCGCACGTACTCTCCAGCAGTAGCCCCGGGGAGCAGGGGCCAGGTGGGCAGCCCCAGTTCGGGGACAAGACTAGGAGGAGATAATGGCATGAAGTCTGGCATCAGTGTCCAGAGTGGGGGAAGTGTCATCTAGTCTCCACGAGCCTGGATGACCAGATTCCAGTCATGTCCCTACAACTAGCTCCTCATCCCTAAGCCTCACTTTTCTCATCTGCAAAATGGGGGGTGGGGGGGGGGTCATCATTCTTTTTTGCTGTTGTTGTTAATCCTCACCCGAGGATATTTTTTCCATGATTTTTAGAGAGAGTGGAAGGGAGATGGAAAGTGAAACATCAATGTGAGAGAGAGACATCGCTTGGTTGCCTCCTGCATGCACCCCGACCAAGGCCAGAGATCGAGCCTGCAACCAAGGTATGTGCCCTTCACTGGAAGCAAACCCAGGACCTTCAGTCCATGGGCCGAGGCTCTATCCACTGAGCCAAACCAGCCAGGGCTACTTTTATTTTAATATGTTTTTATTGATTTCAGAGAGATGAAGGGAGAGGGAGAGAAAGATAGAAACATCAGTGAGAGAGAATCATTGATCGGCTGCCTCCTGTACGCCCCCTACTACTGGGGATCAAGCCCGAAACCCGGGTGTGTGCCCTGACTGGGAATTGAACCCTGATCTCCTAGGTTCATAGGTCAGTGCTCAACCACTGAGCTCCACCAGCCAGGCTACTTCACAGAACTGTTAAAATAAAGAGGAATACGTGATTTGCACCTGGCAAAGTGCGCACAAATATTTTAAGAGGTTATTATTATCCTTCTCTGGGGAGGGGGCCTGGACATGGTGGAGGAAAGGGGTGGTGACTTATACTCCCTCTCCCCAAATCCTTCTGAAGGAAACAGCTACATGATTCAGCGGAAGGAGTGGGATTTATCCGAATACAGTTATAAGGACCAGGAGGACCAAGGAAACCTCTATATTGGTGAGTCCAGTCGTGGTGGCCCAATGGGTGGAAGAGGAGGGGAGGGGCTCCGTCCCTGGCACGCTGGCCCTCTCACCTTTGGTGCCTGGTGGAAGGGTGAGGCCAGGGTACAGATGTAACCAGTGGCATTTAGTTCCATTAGCACTTACTGAGCGCCAAGATGCAAAGTCCCTACCCTCATGGGGCTCACCGTCCAATGTGCCGACAGGACTGGGAGTGGGCATCCAGAAACCACTTTCTTGCCCAACTTAGAATAGAGGAATAGAAGATAATGGGGGGTGACCTCGGGGGTGCATCCAGAGTAGAAGGCAACAAAGTTTACTGGGGCCTTGATTGACTGCCTTCCCCCATCGCAGGGTACACGGTGCAGGTGGGCAGTGCCATCCTGCACCCTACAGACATCACCATTGTGACGGGTGCCCCGCGGCACCGACATATGGGTGCTGTCTTCTTGCTGAGCCAGGAGGTAGGCGGAGACCTGCGGAGGAGGCAGGTGCTGGAGGGCACTCAGGTGGGCTCCTATTTTGGCAGCGCCATTGCCCTGGCAGACCTGAACAATGATGGGTGAGAATCCAGGGACATTCTCTGGGGCCAGGGAGAATGGTGAGGGGAGCAGGCTTGCCAAGGCAGAGAAAGGGAGGCTTGCATTTGTTTGCATGCTGTTGCAGGGATGTGCACATTAATCTTGTCTGTTGATTTGCAATCAGACTTCATGGGATTCTAGGCATTTGCGTGTCAGTCGCATGACACCTGCTTCTCCTTGTCTATGCCGGTCATTTCCCTGGCTCTAGTGCATGTGGGCTGTTAGGGTGTGATCTGTGCATGCATGTCTTCCTCGCATGTGTTTTCTATTAGATGTTGGCATTTCCTTGGCTTTCCCACAACGCATGGCCAGAGATGCCATTTGTACAGCCGTGTGCCCTGGCACAGTTATGCCTGCTCAACCGCAGTTATGCTGCATATTGATGGCTGGCCTCACGCTCCCATGCCCCCCTCCTTCTCTTTTGTGCAGGTGGCAGGACCTCCTGGTGGGTGCCCCCTACTACTTTGAGCAGAAGGAAGAGATAGGGGGTGCCATCTATGTCTTCATGAACCAGGCAGGCACCTCCTTCCCTGCCCATCCCTCCCTCCTCCTTCACGGCCCCAGTGGTTCCGCCTTTGGCTTCTCCGTGGCCAGCATTGATGACATCAACAAGGATGGATTCCAAGGTATGAGCCAGCACCCCCGCCCCAGCACCCCCACTGCCTGAGTGCCAGCTGCATACCAAGCTTGGCAGGGCCCGAAGAGGAGAGGATATGGGGCCCAGGCCTGGGAGCTTACAGCAGCACTAGAGAGAGGATGTGTAGAAGGAGCCACCACAGGCGAGGAGGGGACATACTGCTGGGCATCAGAGGCTGGGCTGAGTGTGCAGCGTGGAAGGGAGCAGAGGGGTACAATATGAGATAGGACACTTGCCTGAGGTACCCAGATCCAGCAGGTGTGGGGTGTTCATTTCAGAGATGAGCCTAGAGCAGCCGTGGGCGAACTATGGCCCGCGGGCCGGATCCGGCTGTTCTATCCGGTTCTCTTACTCTCCCCTCCGCTCCTTACCTTTGAATTTATATTAGTTCACACAAACACTCCATCCATGCTTTTGTTCCGGCCCTCCGGTCCAGTTTAAGAACCCATTGTGGCCCTCGAGTCAAAAAGTTTGCCCACCCCTGGCCTAGAGAGATAGTGTGGGGGTGAGGTGGATGTTGCTGAAAGCCAGGCTTTAGATGTGGGTGATGATAGAGGGGTGTCCAGAGAAGGTCTGGGGGCAGGGATTGGATCTGATAGCTTGTTGCCCTGGTACCTTGAATGATCATTCTGGAAGGAGATGTGGGACGGATGGGGGCGAGCAAGGCTGGCGTGTTAAAATCAGGAATGCAGTGCCTCAGGAGGGGGATGTTAAGAGCTGGGGAAAGGTGGGAGCCCTGGATCTAGAGGATGTCACCAGGACTCTGCAGCACGTAGTGACCACTCAGACCTGGCTGTTAGCCTGGTTGCCATGGAGCCCCTGGCGCATCTGGAAGTCACTTCTCTGGCATCCTCAGCTTCCCAGAACATAACTGAAAACCGAAGGAGCCGCCAAAGAGTCCAAACAGGTGACAGCGAGTTCAGCTGATGCAGCCCAAAGCACTTACTGATACAGGAGTCACCCGCTTTCCACTCAGGACCCACTTACGCTTCCTCCACATACTTTTCTAACAAGCTTGGCATTCTGTTTACTTAGGCCTTATCAGATCAAAAGCAGCAAACTCAGAGTTGAGTCAAGTTTAAGAAGCTAAAACAGTTTGGATTGATGCGGGGCAATAATGGTTGGAATTTTACAAGTCTGGACATTTTAACATGTAATGCTGTAGTGTTGTGATTAAAATCCCAGCCCCTTCCCTCCCCCCCGTGCTAGAGAGACATGGCCTCCGGGATCCTCTTCTCTACCCATTAGAGCCATAGAAAACAAGGATAGAGGTCCCCAATGGGGAAACTGAGGCCGAGAGCAGAAGGGGTTGCCTGAAGTTGTGGCCCAGCCAGTCTTATTCAGGATCCCTAGTTCCAGATCTCCTTTTTTTTAAACCCCGGCTTGTGTGACCCTGTGGGTAAATGACATTAGGAGAAACAGGTGTCTAGAGAGGAGGTTGGTGGGGGAGATGGAAGGCACTGTAATAAGGGAAATAAACAGCAGCTGCTGGCGGGAATCGGGAGGGTAGGCCTGCCTGAGACACTCACTAGCTGTCTGACGGGGTAAGTCACTTCCCTCTCCTGGACCTCCTTTCCTACATATGCAAGGAGGCAACTGGGTGCCCATCGGTCCCAGTTTTAATCCTGAGCCACAGAGCTCTGTGTTCTGGTGATTTCAGTACTGCCTGGCAGGGTGAGGTCAAGGCCATGCTGGGCTCTGTGGCTGGAGCACAGGATTGGGGAGATTGGGGGCCCACAGTCCCCAGGGTGACCTCACTCTGCCTCTCTTCCCCAGACATTGCTGTGGGAGCTCCGTTTGAGGGCTTGGGCACAGTGTACATCTACCACAGCAGCTCCAGTGGTCTCCGCCAACAGCCCCAGCAGGTATGAATGGACAGGGGCTGAGGCCTTCCCTCCTTTGGCTCACCCACCCCTTTCTTATTTCCCCTGGGCCCCCCTCCCCAGATCCTACCCTAGAGCTTGTCTTCAGGGCTTCCTCCTGCCCCAGGTAATCCGCGGAGAGCAGCTGGGACTCCCTGGCTTGGCCTCCTTCGGCTACTCCCTGAGTGGGAAGATGGATGTGGATGAGAACTTCTACCCAGACCTGCTCGTGGGGAGCCTGTCGGACCGCGTCGTGCTGCTGCGGTGAGCCAAGGCGACGGTGAATAGGGGCCTTCTCCCCTCCAACCCTGTCTGCAGGGAGCCCTTTCTCCCTCCGCCTTCATCACCAGGGCCACCCAAGCTCGAGCCCCAGCCTGGCCTGGCCTGAGGCAGGCAGGGGGTGCTGATATCTGTGTGTTTTCTATGCAGGGCCAGGCCCGTCATCAACATCCTCCACAGGACCTTGGTGGCCAGGCCGTCTGTGCTGGACCCCGCACTCTGCACAGCCACCTCCTGGTGAGACTCGCCGTCCCTGCTCTGCCCACCATCCTTCCTTACATATGGGCAAGCCAGGAGGGCCCTGGCTCCCAACCCTCCCTCCCCCACACCCCCGGCAACTCCTGATATCCCACCAGTAGAGGGTTGATTCTTGGGGTAAGCATTGCCCAGCCTACCCAACCTCATTAAAAAGCAAAATTCCTCGCATTGGGGTGGGGCGGCGGGGGTGGGCAGTAGGCATGGGGGTTAGCAGCAGGAGCTCTGGACTGCCTGCTTCAAGTTCCAGCCATGCCCTCTTGCAGTGGTACAGGTGGGCTCTGGGAGTGAGGTCCCGGGGAGGAGGGACAAGGGGAACACCTAGTTGGATGGCAGTGGGGAAGAAGAGAGCCACCTTGAGCAAATTATCCATCTTTCCGAGTCTCAGATTCCTGGCCTATAAAACAAAGTATTAGCAATAACCAATTTGCAGGATTGTTGTGATCGTTAAATGAGATAATGTACAAAAAGCCCTTAGCATGGTACCCTGTTCACCCTAAATGCTCAAAATACTTTAGCTGCTAAGATGGTGACCATGATGCGATGACCCCAAGGTCTGTGTGTGAGGGAGGATATTGGGTCAGAAGGCAGAAGGAGACAGAGCAGGGGGAGGGGGGCATAGAAGGAGATCTGGCCCTAGCTGGTTTGGCTCAGTGGATAGAGCATTGGCCTGTGGACTGAAGGGTCCCGGGTTCGATTCCGGTCAAGGGCACATGCCCCGGTTGTGGGCTTGATCCCCAGTGGGGGGCATGTAGGAGGCAGCTGATCCATGATTCTCTCTCATCATTGATGTTTCTATCTCTCTCTCTCTTCCTTCCTCTCTGAAATCAATAAAAATATAAAAACAAAACAAAAATTGGTTTAAAAAAAGGAGATCTGGAACTAGGGATCCTAAATAAGACTGGCTGGGCCACAACTTCAGGCAACCCCTTCTGCTCTCGGCCTCAGTTTCCCCATTGGGGACCTCTATCCCTGTTCTCTATGGCTCTAATGGGAGTGGAGAGGGAAGGAGCCAGGGACACCCCAGACCAGCTATGTGGACTCCCAGTTTTGCCCCTGCCTTTCCCCTGAAGGGCCCTGTTTCCCCTTGCCCGGTAAAGGGAGTAAGAGCTAGGGCTGGATATCTGGGTCCCGCTGTGACCAGCCCTCCTGGACGTTCCCGCCTCCCCCAACAGTGTGCAGGTGGAGCTGTGCTTTGCTTACAACCAGAGTGCCGGGAACCCCAACTACAGGAGAAACATCAGTGAGTGCTGGGATGCAAGGTGGGGGGGGGCATGCTCACCTGGTCGCTTGCTGACCACCTTGTCCTCCACCTGCAGCCCTGGCCTACACGTTGGAGGCAGACCGGGACCGCCGCCCACCCCGGCTTCGCTTTGCGCAGAGCCAGTCAGCTGTCCTCCATGGCTTCTTCTCCATGCCCGAGAGGCGCTGCCAGAACCTGGAGCTGCTCCTGATGGTGAGGGAGGCGCCAGGGGAGGGCCACATCCCGCAAAGAGGTAGCCAGCATCCCCCCAGGTCAAGGGTGAGGGACTGGGGTCTCCCCAGAGACAGAGGTGGGGGAGGTTGCCTGGAAATCCATAGGTCTTCAGGGAGTACAGTACACAGCACCCAGCATGTGGTAGAGGAGAGATCGAGACCTGAGAAGAGTGAGGGTTGTGAGACTCTTGGCTCAGCTCAGCTCTGGGGAACATGGGTCTGTGAGTGGGGGGCAAACTCAGCCACTCTCTGGGACATTAGGGTGGAAAGGGAGACCTCAACTGTGGACCCCAGGGATGGAGGGAGGCTCACACCTCCCCAGAGGTATCTCTGAACCCCATTTCCCTTGTGGATCAAGGTGGTAGGAAGGAGATCAATTTGATTCTAGGACAAGAGGAGGTTCAGCCTTACTGGGGTGTGAGGGGGTTTTCCAGGTGGAGGGGGGCCCAAGCTCCTCCCTGGGGGCTGCGGGTGGTGTGAGGATTCAACTCAGCAGGGAGGGCGGTGCAGAGCTGAGCTCAGTGCGCCCTCTATCCCAGGACAACGTCCGCGACAAACTCCGTCCCATCGTCATCTCCATGAACTACTCGTTATCTTTGCGTTTGCCTGACCACCCCCGGCTGGGGTTGCGGTCCTTGGACGCCTACCCGGTCCTCAACCAGGCACAGGCTCTGGAGAACCACACCGAGGTGGGTGAGGCCGGGCGGCCAGAGCGGGGCCGGAGGGCTGTGGGAGGAGAAGGTGCTGCGGTCGGTCGGTCGGTCCTGCGCTCCTCACACCTCTGTCCCCCCAGGTCCACTTCCAGAAGGAGTGCGGGCAGGACAACAAGTGCGACAGCAACCTGCAGATGCAGGCGGCCTTCGTGTCGGAGCAGGGGCAGCGGCTGAGCAGGTGCACTCTGGGCCGCACCTATTGGCCAAGGGTGGGGAGGCCTTCATTAGCTAACGGGAACTGAGGGGCGGAGATCCGAGGGGTGGGGCCTCACCGGCCAGGGGTGGAACCTCAAAGGGAGGCGAGGCTGAGAGGCTGGACTTTAATTGTCCAGGTAGGATGTGCAACTGATCTTCACTGGCTTTTTTTCACCCGGCGAGACTAGAGGGCGGGGCCTGGCTGTCCCGAGTAGGGGCTTTCTAGATCTAGTAGACCAGAGGGGCGGGGCCTAATTGGTCGGGGCGGGGCCGGGGCGGGGCTTTGGGCTCAGTCTAAGGCTCCTCCCTTTTCAGGCTCCAGTACAGCAAAGACCTCCGGAAACTGTTCCTGAGCATCAATGTGACCAACACCCCAAGCAGGGAGCGGGCTGGGGAAGATGCCCATGAGGCGCTGCTCACCCTGGCGGTGCCCCCCGCCCTGCTGCTGTCCTCAGTGCGCCCTGTGAGTGCCCAACCCTGGCTCCATCATGTATTTGCATCTTTAGATGCATGTCATTTACACGTGTTGTCATTTGTCATGTGTCCCCTCTTCTCTGGGCTGGGCCTCCTCAGGTGCCTACAGCATCTCTGTTGCTAAGGGAACCCTGTTGTCATGTCTCTAGGGCTTCAGACTCTGTGATACAGGGAAGGGGCGGGACCAGCCCTCCTCTGACCATCCAGACCTCATTATCTTCTTTCCTTAGTCTGGAACCTGCCAGGCCAACGAGACCATCCTTTGTGAGCTGGGGAACCCCTTCAAACGGAACCAGAGGGTAAGCCCTGGCCACATTCTCCAAGGCTACTCCTTATTCTTCTGGCTTCTGCCTGCCTGCTTCCTGGCCTTCCTTGAAGCAAAGAGCCAGAGTGGGGGAGGAGGAGATAAAGTAAGGGGTGCAGAGAGACCCAGAGACTGAGAAAAATGAAGCCACTAGTGAGCTATGCA
Organism: Plecotus auritus; assembly: GCF_963455305.1. NCBI lineage: Eukaryota > Metazoa > Chordata > Mammalia > Chiroptera > Vespertilionidae > Plecotus > Plecotus auritus. The sequence goes on from NC_137774.1 coordinate 12,431,563, forward strand.
CAAAGCGAGAAGAGGTGGGGGTGAGGAATCCAATTTGGCAGAGCACCTACTATGTGCCAGGCCCTAAGTCCAACACTTTGCTTCTTTTATGTGACTGTAATTCTTACAGCCTTCTGAGGTGGCAGATGCTGTTTAACAGAAAGGAAACAGGCTTAGAAAGTTTTAGTAACTGACTTAAGGTCATGCAGCTCAAAAGTAGCAGAGTTGTCACTGGCAGAGAAGAGGAAAGGGGAAGCAGAGATGTGACTGGGAAGGTAAAAGAGTGGAGATGGGTGGGGAGGTGGAGAACCCTCACCCAGGATCGGGGGGAGAAGAGTCCAGAGAACCAATCTAGCATAGTATTCAGCCCCCGCCCCAGGGCATCACCCCTGTGTGGCCCCAAACACCCCTCTCTGCCTCCCTGGCCATCATGGCAGATGGAACTGCTCATCGCCTTCGAGATCATTGGGGTGACCCTGCACACGAGGGAATTCCAGGCGCAGCTGCAGCTCTCCACGTAAGTGACCTTGCAAAGCCAGTCTGTATTGGGGTTAAGGGGTCCTGGGACCTCCCCCAGCCCCAGCCTCAGCTGACATATCTCCTTACCCACTCCATGCACTTCCTTCCCAGGTCAAGTCACCAGGACAACCTGTTGCCCATGACCCTGACTCTGCTGGTGGATTACACTCTCCAGGCCTCGCTTAGCATGTAGGTACTACCATAACCCCCAGTCTTCTCTTCCTGAGCTAGGGCCTCCCTGTCCTCAAGGTGTCTCCAAGCTTCTCTGACACACCTCTCTTGGCCTGGTTTCCTGAGGCCTTTACATCCCCCGGATCATCCCTCCCCTTAACAACCACCACTGTCATTGTGGTGGTGGTTATTATTCCTCCTGCAAAGCCAGCAGCAGTGGAGGAATCAGCATCTCTGGGGAATAAGGTGTTGGTACCGTGTCTTGACAGCTCATTGTGCTAAGGATGTTCTAGACATCATCTCATTGACTTTTCACAACAGCCCATGATGTCGCAAATATTATTAACTCCACTTTACCGATGAGGAAACTGAGGCTCAAAAAGGATAAATAACTTGCTTGAGGCCACACAGCTATGGCAGGACTGGAATTTATCTTAGATCTGCCTAATGTCAGAGGTAGTTAACCAACTTTGGTGCCCACCCCCGCTGCCAGAGCCCCTCCTGTCTCCTATGACTCCAGCATCTTTCTTACTACTAGGGTGAGTCACCGGCTACAAAGCTACTTTGGGGGAACGGTGATGGGCGAGTCTGGCATGAAAACTGTGGAGGACGTGGGAAGCCCTCTCAAGTATGAATTCCAGGTAAGGGGACACTGGAACCCTGGGCTGGAGACTTCTGGGAAGGGTGATGGGGCATTTCTTTCTGTCTGAGATCTCAGGTTGTGAGGGTTGGGGTTGGTGAGATGGAGGTGGTTTTCTAGGAGATAGTAATCTTGACACCCCTTGTGCCCACAGGTGGGCCCAGTGGGAGAAGGGCTGGCAGTCCTGGGGACCCTGGTCCTAGGGCTGGAGTGGCCCTATGAAGTCGCCAATGGCAAGTGGCTGCTGTACCCCACGGAGATCACCATCCGAGGCAATGGGTCCTGGACCTGCCAGCCACCAGGAGACCTTGTCAACCCTCTCAACCTCACTCTCTCAGTAAGGACACCACAGGGATCTTTCATTTGCATCTCATTTGCATGCTGCAGGGCGGAAAGGCCAGTGTCTTCCGATCCCGCCCCTCACACTCTTAGGGATCCTGCCTCGCCCCCTGCCCTTTCTTCCTCTCCTCACCTCTGCTCATTCCTTCTTCCCAGCAAAGCTCCTTTTCCCTCTTCAGGTCCCTGAGGACAGACTGCCATCTCCACAGCGCAGGCGGCGACAGCTGGATCCAGGGGGAGTCCAGGGCCCCCCACCTGTTCCTCTGGCGGCTGCCAAAAAAGCCAAGTCTGAGACCTTATTGGTGAGTGGCCAGGGTTGGAGAGGGTTGTGGCCACACATCTGGGGGCTTGCGCAACAAGGGGAATAGGGACTATTCACCAGGAGACCCCAGTCTGATGAGGTGACACAACCCTTGTCCTCAGGAGCCCCTAGTCAGAGCAGGTGGACTCATCTGCTGTCCCCAGAGGGCACCTCACTGCACTTGCCCCTGGGGAGCAGCCAATACAATGGATCAAAGGAAGAGACACTGGCTCTAGTCCCAGGAGCCCCAACCTGTTGGGGTGATATAGCTGCTCAGCCTTGGACATTAGGGCTGGGGAATGAGGAAGGCGGAGTAGGGTGCCCCCTGTCCAAAGGGAGAGAGGAAGAGAATTAGAAGTAAATAGAGGCCTAGCTGGGTGGAGAGGTAGGAGGCAGTATCCCAGGTGGAGGATGCTGGCATGAACAGAGGCTCAGTATGGGAGGAGGCTGGGAAAGAGATGTCGTAGATTGGGCCCCATTTCCATGAGCAGGGATCAGATTTCATGTTATCCACATCCCTGGCATCTATAGGTGGTTGACCCAAAGAATATGCCTTAAACATATAAGTATGGGGCGTGAGGGTATGCATGAGTGAAGGGTTGAGGTCAGGGCCCTTTGGGTCAGCCATGGGCAGGGGAGGAGTCAAAGGAAAGGGGTGAAGCATGAAGGCTCTGGACACCCCGCCTGTCTCATGTCCTGTGTTCCCTGCCTACCTCAGAGCTGTGGCAGTGTCCACACCCACTGTGTATGGCTGGAGTGTCCCATTCCTGATGTCCCTGTCCTCACCAACGTGACAGTGCGGGCTCGAGTGTGGAACAGCACCTTCATTGAGGTCAGTGCCTGGATCTGGAGGTCTCCCTGCCACCTACCTGGGTGGGGAGAACAACAGGGAGAGGGTAAGGCCAGGGTCACAGCAAGGCCTCATGCATGTATGTGCATGTGTGTGCATGTATGTGTGTGTGTGTCAAGGACAGCATCATGTTTTATGCAGGACAGGTTGTACACCTGTTTTTGTGTGCTGTGTCAGTGTTAGTTTCTGTGCCTGTATGTGGACATGACATGTTTGTCTCCAACCAAAATGACCTTCTCTCATGTGTCCAATGTTCTGTCATGTGTCCACGACTTTCCCACCTCCATGCCTTTGACATGCTACTCCTTGCCTCTAGAATGCCAGCTCCCCCTCTTTTATCTCTGCATGTGAACTCCTATTCAGCCTTAAAAGTCCCCCTCAGATGCTTCACCACCAGTGAGGTCTTTCCAGCTGAAAATGTCCTCCTAGATTATAAATCCACACAGTTCCTCCATGTAGCACAAAGCTGCGTAGACCACAGTTAAATGATCCGGCATGGCTGTGTGCCCCAAATACTTTTCTTACAAAAGCAGGTGGCGGGCCAGATTTAGCCCACAGACCTGACCTAGACTGTGACTTTCATTGTCTCTGTTGTCCTCAGCACCCAGCACAGGATCTAATGCACAAATGAATGAATGATGCGCATTTGTGTGTGGGGAGGCCTGGCTGTCAGATCCTTTGGGTGCTGCTTAAGGATGCTGTATGGTGAGAGGGTACCCTGGGGGAGCGGAAGCTTAGGGTCAGGAGGGAGGCGCATCTGATTCTTTTCACCCACCCACTTTCCCTGCAGGATTACAGAGACTTTGACCGAGTCAGGGTAACCAGCTGGGCTACCCTGTTCCTCCGAACCAGCGTCCCCACCATCAACATGGAGAACAAGACTGTGCCGGTGAGTGAGCATGTTACCTGGCCAGGGCATGGAGCACAGGGCATCTTCTCAGAGCACTTTCACACACGTTAGCTATGTGGTGCTCAGTCTTGGCGGCACACTGGGATCCTCTGGAGGACTTCTGACGTCTAGACCACAACCCTGAGCAATGAGACCTGAGTCTGTGGAGGTGGGATCCGGCATTGGTTCCTTTTAAAACCCCACCGCCCTGTAATTTTAATGTGCTAGCCATGGTTGAGAACCTCTGCTTGACCTTATTTGGTTCACACAACATCTCCACGAGGATGTCCCCTCTCCAAGCAAACTTGGAAAAAACGTTCCCAGACTTGATTCTGAGTTACACCTGGAAGAGTAAATATGACAAAGTTTCTAATAAATTGTTGTGAAAAGGATATAAATGGAGATATCTAGGAAATACTTATAGGAGACAAATGGAGGGTTGGTTAAATATGTTATGGTACATTTCTTAAAACATATTAAGGTACTGGAAGAAGGGATAGAAAGATAATGGAACAGCACAGAAACTTATTTTATTATACAGATGGCATTTTTAATTAGTAGAGAAAGGTGGATTGTTAAGTCATTTTGGAAGAACACATTTGGAAGTTAAAGACAAACGCCCCTACCTCACACCATAAATAAAAAAATACGTTTGAGTTAGACTAAATATTTAAAGTAGGAAATAAAGCCTAATGTACCAGAGAAATTTTAGAGAAAAAAATTAATGATAATCTTTAATTATGTGGAGAGGGAGTTATTTTAGTAAACCCAGAAGTCATAAAGTAAAAATTTGACAAATTTGATCGTATAAAATTTTAAATTGATATCCAGGCATACCTTGGAGATACTGCAGGTGTGATTCCAGACCACCTCAGTAAAGTGAATATCACAATACACAGAGTCCCATGAATTTTTTGGTTTCCTAGTGCACATAAAAGTTACGCTGACACTATCCTGTAGTCTAGTAAGTGTGCAATAGCATTGTCTCAAAAAACACAATGTACACACTTTACTGCTGAAAAACGCTAACCATCTTCTGTTGGAAAAATGGCGCCGATAGACTTGCTTAATGCAGGGTTGCCACAAACCTTCAACTTGTAAAAAATGCAATATCTTCCAAGTCCAGTCACATGAAGCACATTCAGATGAAGCCTGCCTGTCCAGCACAAGAGCTGGGAAGGGAACGAAGAGGCCAGAGATACATTGCTTTTTAAAAAGTCTGTAGCACATATGACAAAGTACTGTGACATACACTGCGAGGCCAGCTTATTACGATCTCTGAACACATAATAATCTGGCCACTCAGTGTATATCCTATATAATAAAAGGCTAATATGCAAACTGTCCCCTTGACCAGGAGTTCGGCCAGCAGGAAGGCCGGCCAACCGCCCATGTCCCCTCCCCCTGGCCAGGCTGGCCGGACCCCACCCATGCACGAATTCATGCACTGGGCCTCTAATACACACACACACACACACACACACACACACACACACACACACACTGAGTGGCCAGATTATTATGTGTTCAGAGATCATAATAATCTGGCCACTCAGTGTATATTTAATGTATAAAGGGCAACGTAAAATAAACAGACAGTGTACATATTGTCAAATACAAATATTTAACTCAATAGTAAAGAAATAAAAATAGCTGCAACAAGACTTTTATCCTATCAGATCAGAAAATATGAGGAAGAGTAATGCTATGTGGGGCTGATGAGCTAGAAGGAAATGCTTTGGAGACTAAATTGATAAATTCTTTTTGGAGATGAGTTTGTCAATATCTATTACAACTTAAAATGCACATCTCCTTTGCCCAGCACATACTTAAGGAGCTAATAGGATAAGTATGTAAACATAAATATATGGGGCTATTTTAAAGTGTTGTTTATAATGACATGAAACTGGAAACAATCTACGTGTCTTTCAGTGGATTGGTTCAATAAATTATGGTACATTTCTCCAGTGACTATGCGGTTATCGGAAGAGATCAGGGTGATCTTTATTAATGGCATCAAAAGGTGATGATATTAAGTGAAAAGGGAAGCAGGTCGCAAAAGAGTGTGTACAGTCCATATAGATCCCATTTATGTGGGAGAAAAAAGTACACATATTTAACATACGCATTAAAATAGGGAAAGGGAGTCACTAAAATGTTGAAGATGGTTATTTCTCACAAGTAAAATTATAAGGAACCTTTGGTTTTCTTTATAGCATCTGTAGTTTAAAAAACAATAAAATAATTTTTAAAGAAATAATCATATATAACCAGAAAAAACTTTCTAGTTATATGTGAAATATATTTAATATATAATGTAATTTCATATCATAATATATGTCATATATTGTTATATGTAATATAAGTATATATATATATATATCTGTATCTCCATTGTAGGGGAAGAAAAAGAATGGTACTATATGCTGTGCATTCTTTATTGTTTTATAAATATTTATGGATTGCTTACTGTGTACCAAGTATTGTTCAAAGCAGTTTATTCATATTAAATGCATTCAATCCTCCCAGCAACCTGTTAGGTAGGTATTATATCCAGTCCCCATTTTACAGATGAACAGAGAGGTTAAGCGACTTACCCAAGGTCACACAGCTAGTGGATAGCACAGTTGGGACTTGAACCCTCAAGAGTCTGGCTCCAGAACACATGCTTTTGGCCACTCTATGAGGCAGGCACTATGATCCTCTGATCAGAGACCATGAAACGGAGATTCAGAGAGCTTACTTGTCCAAGGTCCCACGGCTCGTCAGGGATGGAGCTGGTACCCAAGCCCGGATGTGTGCATCACAAACCCAAGTCCTAGGCTGCTTCCCAGATCTGAGGCTGTTCCTTTGGAGAAACAACATCATGGCTGAATCGGCTGCTCTCAGGGGCTTTTTCCAGTCCCTGAGTACCCCCTACTGGCCGTAGGTCAAACAGCAGGGTCAGGGACCAAGCTGGGACAGGAAGGATGAGCATGGGGCCTAAGGAGGCGGACACAGGGCTGAGCCCCTTTCACCCCTCCAGTTCTCCGTGGATATTGACTCCGAGCTGGTGGAGGAGCTGCCAGCCGAGATCGAGCTATGGCTGGTACTTGTGGCTGTGGGGGCCGGGCTGCTGCTGCTGGGGCTCATCATCCTTCTGCTGTGGAAGGTGAGGACCCCAGCTGGTTCCCTGGGCTCCTGCTCCGGACCTCCTGCCAGCAGACCCTCAGCAACTCTCCCTTCACCCCATCCCTCACGTCCATCGCACCCCTACCCTTCTCCCACGTCCTCCCACCTCCTCCCCAGCTTTCAGTCTCACCCCCTGCCCATCCTCACCTCACCCACCGGGATGCTCCTACCTGCCTGGGTTAACGGGGGGACCTGCAGGCTGCAGAGGGGAATCCGGGAACTCTGGCTTCTGGCCACACCACCCAGCTGGGGCTGGAACCCAGGCCTCCAGGCTCTCCAGTCCTAAGCCCCCCGCCATCCATCCATGAGTGCTGCTGGCAAGGACCCCCAGCTCTCCCTCATGGCCCCTCCCACCTCCTCCCCTCCGCAGTGCGGCTTCTTCAAGCGAGCCCGCACTCGCGCCCTGTATGAAGCTAAGAGGCAGAAGGCCGAGATGAAGAGCCAGCCGTCAGAGACAGAAAGGCTGACTGAAGACTACTGAGGGGGCAGCCCCGCCCCCACCCCACCCGGGTAACTTGGCCTCCGGGCCCTCTTCCCTGAGCCCTCCAGCTGGCTGGGGCCTCTGACTCTGTCCTATCTGCTCCTCTTCCTTCATGGGACCTCTCTGTACCTCACTCTGTCGCCAGCACCACCCCAAAGAGCAGGCCACTCTGTTGGCTTCCCTTCCACGGCCCGGGAGAGCTCATGGTGTCTTCTCTCACCAGCCTCCCCACTGAGCCCCTCGAGGACTTGGGACCCCAGAGTTAGCCATAAACCCCTCCCATGCTTTCTGAGGATTGGAAAAGGGTCAAGACCAAGGCTAGGCCTCATCTCTGTAGCTCACAAGGCAAATTTCCAGATGCTTCTACACCCCCATGTCCACCTCCAGAGAAGGAGGGGACTAGTAGAGGCCTTCCTCCTGGGAACCAGCACTGTCCCCCCTGGGAACCCCCACCAGGGTGACCACCTGACCCCTCCCCACACTGCGGTCAGGACCGATCACCACCCTTCCTAGCCATCCCATCAGCAACCTCGGCGCTGCCCCTACCTCCATCTGCCTCTCCCTCTCCTCTCGGCCTTCCTCAGCTCTTCCTTCCTCTGGGGACGGCGGGGAACCTCGTCCGCCCTGTCTCGGGGCAGAGAATTGGTGTGTGTTTGGATCGGGGGTCCTGGCTTTGAGGACCTCTGGGTGGGGGAGGAAAGGGCTGGGCACATCTTCCCACAGGTTGCTGATGTCCTTCCTCTTCTCCCCCCAACTCCAGTGTGACTTTTTTAAGCGGACCCGCTATTACCAGATCATGCCCAAGTACCACGCCGTGCGGATCCGGGAGGAGGAACGCTACCCACCTCCAGGGGGCACCCTGCCCGCCAAGAAGCACTGGGTGACCAGCTGGCAGACATGGGATCAATACTACTGACGTCCTCCCTGATCCCACCCCTGCGCCCCTGGTGTCCCCTTCTTCTCTTTAGCCTAAGTTAAGTTATGCCCCGACAGTCCGCAGGGGCCACGGCCTTTGGCTGGCACCAGAGGGTTCGGGCACACACACCTCTCTGAGTGCATGCCTATGCCACCTGACCACGGGCTTCTCCACGCAGGAGGGCTGGGGCCATGGACTTGGCTACGCCGCCGAGCACACTGCAGCCCTGTGCCCTGGACACACGTGGGTCCCACTGCTTGTGGACTGTGCTTGTGCACCACAGAGGGTGCGTGGACGTGCGTGTGCCAGCCTTTGCCGATGCCAAAACCAAGCCCAAGGGCCTCTGCCAGAGCCGGGAGAGAAAGGCCCCAAAGTGGTGACGCCTCCCCTATTTACACTGGACCCACCTTGAGCCGTAGTCACTGCGTGGACCCCGCTCTTGAGATGAAAACTACTGACAGGGACCAGCCCACAGCCTCCAAGCTGTAGTTCCTGACACCGTGAAGAGAACGCCCCTGGGGGTGGATCTGCCCGAGGCTGTCCAAGGGGGCGTTTGCAGGACGTGGCATGCTCAGACGCGAGAGCAGAATGAACTAGAAAGAAGGTCTCAGGATGGCTTTCTTTCATGGACCACTGGAGGCCTCTGTCCTCAGCCGCGGCATGCACTAGTGGGGGATGCAGCCTGAAGATGGACAAACTGCTAGACAGCCTGGACACGCTGCGCTGGGACCGCCCTGGGAGCACAGGGGAATCCTCAACCGAGGAGTGGACTGACGGGTCCCGGGCCAAGGAGATGCTGGAAGGATACCGAGGAAACCACTCCTCACCCACCACTACCGTCCTGGCGTCTGCAGGGCCTGGAGAGACCCCCACAAGACCGCAGAGGGAGCGACACTTGAATGTAGGACAGGGAGGGAGCCCTGTCCCTGACCCATCGGCCAAACCGCCCTCCGTCCCCACCCACCATGGGCTGGGGGCCTAGAGGTGGAGTTCTTGGCTGTCCTTGGCTTTCATCATCCTTCAGCTCTGCCTTCTTCCCTATGGGCTGAGTCCCGCGGCCCATTCCGGAAGTGGAAGCTGGTTCCAGAAACCCCTCCCGCCCCCTGCCTGTTGGCAGGCCCCCGCCCCTTCCACGGTACTGTAGCAGGAGAGCTCCCTGCCCTCCTTGTGCCTTCTTTGTACACAGGCTTCTCACATCAACCAATAAACAGCTCCCCGTTTGTACACGCTGCCTCTGCCTCCACCCCTCACCCACCTCCTCATTCGTTCTGATGGACCATGACGTCTAGCTGACCCCCAGCTGGACAAAGCGCAATGCAGGGGTCTTAAGGTCGGGAGGGTGAAGATGGATGGAGGAGATACCTCCTCTGCTCTCAGGGATGCTCTACCAGGGGTCCTCAAACTACGCCCCGCGGGCCACAGGCGGCCCGCCGAGGACATTTATCCGGCCCCCTGGGGGCCACTGCCTGTCCTGCTTAGCAGCCGACTCGTCCCGGGCCCGCAGTGTGCATAGGAATTTGTTCATAGTTTTTTTTTTTAAACTATAGTCCGGCCCTCCAACGGTCTGAGGGACAGTGAACTGGCCCCCTGCTTAAAAAGTTTGAGGACCGCTGCTCTAGTCTAAGGGCTGGTCATAGGGAACTGAAATGCAGACTTGAGTAGAGCAGATGGAATGAATAAATAATGGCTTTTTGGTGGCTCTGGGGAGGGAGGAGGGGGGAGGGTGATACACAGGGTCTGGAAGAGGCAGGAAGTTACGTGCTGTAGAAACAGGTGGTCCTAGATAACAGTGGCGGGAGCCTAGTTGCAAGGGTGGGGAGCCAAGAGCCCCCTCCACCCCCCGCCCCCGTGGCTTAATTCAGGTAAGCTCAAGCTTTTCTGCCTCAGTTTCCCACCACCACCTGCAGGTATCATGATGAGTAGATAATCAGAAGGTGAACCAGTGACCCAAGGCCTCCAGGCAGGGTCTGGGAGCCCTAGTCGCATGGACACTTCCCCAGGAGTGCTTCAGTCCTGAGCTGACATAGCCCCGCTCCCCAGCATTGGATCAAGCCCTCCGCTTCCTCCTCCACCCTAAGGTTGTTCCTGCCACACAGGCCTCGGGAATGGAGAAAGGCTGTTTACCCCTTGACTTCATCCTAAATGATGGCACAGGTCCTTCTATTAACTTCCCCCCAGGCTGTGGCCTTTGGCGAGAGGTCACTGATTTTATTACCCGGAGAAGTCTAGACACAGGTTCTCTGAGAGCCCACAGCCCCAGGCATTCCCCGGGGAACCGCTCCTGACATCCGCCTGGGCACCTCCCAGCCCGCCTCCATGTGGCAGCTGCCTGCCCCCCAGCCCTCCATAAGAGCCCACCTCACAGAGTCGTGAGCCCAGCGCCCCACTCCCCTTTCTGTGCTGGGATTTGTCGCTTCGCAGGTCGGTTGGCAGTGGACTGTCCAGTTCCTCTAGGAAAAAAAACCTCAACCCCTACCCAGAGCTCTCAAAACCAGTCATCGGAGGCCTCAGTGTATTTTCCAGAATCTGTTATTCACTAGGTCAGCAGTAACACTACATGTAGGTTATCCAAGTCCAGCTCCAGTTGAACCAGCTCAGTCCAGACTTTTGTAGCCACCTCCTGCTTAAGAAAAAGGTGGGATCTCCTGGCCGGTGTGGCTCAATGGTTGGTATTGACCTATGAGTCAGGAGATCACGGTTCAATTCCAGTCAGGGCACATGCTGGGGTTGCAGGCTCGATCCCCAGTAGGGGGTGTACAGGAGACAACTGCTCAATGATTCTATCTCATCATTGACGTTTCTATCTCTCCCTCTCCCTTCCTCTCTGAAATCAATAAAAATATGTTATTTTTTTAAAAAAAGGAAAAAAGAAAATAAAAAGGTAGCATCTATATGCATCCTTCCAGCCAGCTTCAGAGGCCCAGCCCCCAGTCTCCTGTGAGCAGCTGCTTGGATGAGACACACACACTCTCTCTCTCTCTCTCTCTCTCTCTCTCTCTCACACACACACACACACACACACACACACACACACACGAGAATAAGTCGTTTTCAGGACTGGTGCAGCCACACTTTTGTGAAAGAAACATAATGGCAGAGATGCAGCAATGCCCACTTTCTACAAAAGGACCCTCTAGACTGCCAAGCTTCTTGAGCTCCTTGGGGCTGCTGTACCTCCCAACTGTTACAGAAGAGGGCCTCGGCTCTCCTGTCACTAAGAAGACCCATAAGATGATCCTCCCCTTCTGGGCACATGGTGTCGCTTCCTGGGCCCTCCGATTGTATGAGACCATTCGACTAATTCTGGCCAATGGGCTGTGAGCAGAAGGAACGTGGATCCGTTCTGGGCTGAGACAGTGATTGCTGGGTGAGACTCTCCCAGTCCTGCTTTGCCTGCCTCTGCTGCTGTGGAAGCCTCTGTTGAGATAAAGCTGCTGTCGGTTCCCAACCCATGTTGTACATGTGGTAAGGAATTTGGGATTTGGGGGGTGGGGGTTACCTCAGCATCACCAAACCTAGCTGATGGGTCCACCATGCCACGCCACTCCCTCACCACCCTGTAGCAATCTCTGCAGAAGGAGCTGTAATCCAAGCACAGAGCCCACATTATGGAAGTCCAGCTCTAAGGGGAGGATCATGGGAAATCTCTTTCTCTCTCCTACACCGAACCTCAGAGATTGCCATCTTTTCCTGGTTACGTTAATTTGGACAATAATAGTAATAGCTGCCATTTATTTATTTATTTATTGTTAATCCTCACTCAAGGATATTTTTCCATAGTCTTTGTTTTTTGGGGTTTTTTTTAGAGAGAGTGGAAGGGATGGGGAGAGAAAGAGAGAGAGAAACATCGATGTGAGAGAGACACATCTATTGCCTCCTGCATGCAGGGATAGAGCCTGCAACCTAGGTATGTGCCCTTATCCAGAACCAAACCTGGGGCCCTTTAGTCCACAGGCTGACATTCTATCCACTAAGACAAACCGGCTAGGCCATTTATTGACTGTTTAGTATGAGCCAGGCACAGGGCTAGGCTTTTTACATAGCATCCCATATACTCTTCTGGGCAACTTCAAGACTGTACTAACCAACATCATCAATGACCTGATTGCTAGCTGGCGAGATGTTTGGTGGTCCTTCCTGATACCTCTGTGGCAGTCTCCCTGGTGACCCCAACATCTTTTTTTCGCCTTCTTTGCCCTTCTATGCGTTAGGTGATGTGCCTGGTGCTGGAGACAGAGCAGTGAATAAGACAGACATGACCCTGCCCCCATGGACCTTAAAGTCTAGTGGGGTAGGCAGATGTGTCGGCAGATGATTAAAACCCAGTGTGATGAGAGCTAAAGTGGTGCTAAGATCAAGAGGTTTAAGAAATCCTTGGAGGGAGCCTATAACCCAGGCAGGTAGGGTCAGGGATCTGGAGAAAGAGAAGGTGAAGGCGAAAAGAAAGAATGATCCAGGCAGAAGAGACAGCATTTGCAACAGCTTGGGGATTGGAGGCTGACTCAAGGCAGTAGAGAAGTATGGCTTGGAGCTGAGCAGAGGAATATGGAGAAATGAGGCTGGAGAGTTAAGCCAGAGCAGATCATGTGAGAACTTGAAAGGCTCCAGTACAAAGTGGGGAGTCAAAAAAAAGGGGGGGGAGAGTATTTGAAAGGCTATAAGCAAGAGAAGTAATAAGTTCAGATTTGTTGTTGAATGAGCCTCAGTTTCCTCATCTATAAAATGGAGCTATGAATAGCATCATAGAGCTGGCCTGAAGAATTAAATTAAATGATAAAATGCATACAAACAGTGCCTGGCATATAGGTTATTTTTTTAAATATATATTTTATTGATTTTTTACAGAGAGGAAGGAAGAGGGATAGAGAGTTAGAAACATCGATGAGAGAGAAACATCGATCAGCTGCCTCTTGCACACCCCCTACTGGGGATGTGCCTGCAACCAAGTTACATGCCCTTGACCGGAATCGAACCTGGGACCCTTCAGTCCACAGGCTGACGCTCTATCCACTGAGCCAAACCGGTCTTGGCTGGCATATAGGTTATTATCCATCAGCTGAGAGTCCCTTCCATGTGAAGCCTTGTCCACAGCTCTGTGTTGGCTATGATCACATTCTGTTACGTCTATTCATTTAGTTATTTACACATGCAGCTAGCTCCCAAACTGAGAAATGACGTGTGTTAATCCTGTCTGTGTTTACCGTTCGTTCCCAGCACAAAGCCTAGCACATTTTAAGCACTTGGCAAGTGTAGGCCCAGGACTGAACAGTGAAAAGGCAAAACCATCAAAAAGGCCAGTTGGTGGATAGGACATACCACGTCCAACCGCAAGAGGGCGTGCTACGTTCCTACCAGAGAGCTGGGGTTGCTGGAGAAAGGGGGCTCCCTGGCCCCCCAGCACAAAACACCTTCTTGGACGTTTCTTCAGAGAAGCCCAGGGCAGAGAAAGTTGCCTTCTCAGGTCAAATGAGCTAGAGAATAATAAAAATTGTTTTTGAAAACGGCACTCGTAGCACTGATGTTAGGGGCTGCCTCCTCCTCCGTTTGTGGCTGGGTCCTTGCGGAGTGGGTGGGTTGTGCGACTATAAGAGAGGTTCCGTGGGCTGGCATCCTCACCCCGAAGTTTGTAAACATTCACAGTCACTGTCACCCGGACTGGGAACCCGCTGAGGGCGAGCAGGTGGGGATCAGGGCAGGTGACGCAGGACCTCTGGGAGCACGGGGATTCATTGAAAGCTACCCGGACACTATCACAGAAGGCAACATTGGAGACTCGCGGAGGGAGCGGGAAAGGAAGAAGTGGAAAAGGAGGAGGAATCATGGGCCTCTGGGACGGAGGGGTTAACCGGGTTGGTCCCGGCTGGGGACCCGGCGGAGGGCGCCGAGGGGGGCGGGCTCTCCGCGCCGCCTGAAGAAAACAACAGGCCGTTCCGAGCCAACCCGGGTAAGGGGGCGGGCCCGGGAGGGAAGCCACGTGCCGGAGCGGGAGGCGATTGGCTGTCCCGGAGTTGTTTGTGAGCGGCCATTGGCGGCGACGGGGAGCCGCCTCTAGCCGATTGGCCGGGTTTTGGAGGACGGCCAGGGCCTGGGGAGGAGGTGGTGGAACCGCTAGGCCGGGCTGGGCCGAACCGGGCCGAACCGAGCGCGAGAGCCCGCCGTGCGGCCACCCGAGCCCGAAGCCGAGCCGCGGTCCCGCCACCATGCGCTGGCTCCGCGCGCTGCTGAAGAACGCGTCCCTGGCAGGGGCGCCCAAGTACATCGAGCACTTCAGCAAGTTCTCCCCGTCCCCGCTGTCCATGAAGCAGTTTCTGGACTTCGGTACGGAGTGGGCCGGGGGCGGCCGGCCGCCAGGCCCCGCGGGTGCCTGGGTGGAGCGGATGGAGGGGTCCTGGCCAAGAAGGGTGCACGCAGAAGAGAGAGGCCCTGAGTGACAGGGAAGGGTTGCTTGGAGGGCAGCAGGCAGGAAAGGGTTAACGGGGAGGCAGGGACCCACCGGGCCTGAAAGGGTTGTGGGTATCTCGGCTGAAGGGTCTCTGGACTAGACTATTAATGGGAAGTAAGGGACATTGAATAGGGGGGAGGGGTCCGGGGTGTCTTACTGGGCTTTGTGAGGGGTCTTGGAGAATAAGGGGCGTGAATTGGTGATATTAGGGCAGGAAGGAGATAGGGAGTATCCAGGCTTATATAAAAGGTCCTGTTGACGCTAAGAGCGGGAGACAGAGAGGAAATAGGGGGGCTGCTGGTGGGAGTACCAGGCAGCACTGGGAGGTGCAGCCATCTGGAAGGAGACCTGGGCTGGGCACCGAGGGGTCAGTGGGGAAGGGGCTCTTTCAGAAGATGCCCACAGGAGAGGCCCAGACCAGGATACCTCCACTCACTGAGGGAGCCGGCCCCCCAGCTGTCACTGTGGGCAAGGACACTTGAAGATCAAATCCCCTTAGGCCTGACTGCCTGTCCCCAGCTGGGCAGGGGCCCAGGGCACCACGAGATGGAGTCAGGCAGTTTGCGCCCACCCGTGGCTGCCCCTGGGTTCCTAGGCTAGGAACACCCACCATCAGGGTTCTGGGGGTGGCTCTGGAGCAGGAGCAAGGCTGTGCCAGCTGGTGACTGAGAGTCACTGTGTGGGCCCTGTCTGACTATACGTTGTTTCCATGATGCCACCAGGGGATGAGGAGGGGGTGCCCAGGACTCTCAGGAGTTGAGGAGACAGTGCCTGGCTCAGGTTACAGCTGCGTCATTGTTGGGAGCAGGCAGGGAGGGGGCAGCCAGGACACAGAGCACCTGTTTCCCTGGACTTGGCCACCTGCCCTGTACCCCGTTTAAGCTGCCCCCATGTAGGAAAGCCTCCTGTGCCCACTCGAAACCCCCAGCAGAAGTTCAGTCCAGCCTGGATGGACACCAGTTATACAAATGTCACAGCTGGGAGGGGCTCACCGTAGCGTTTGGTCCCCTTGTAGTACAGTGGGGCGGGGCGGGGGGGGGGGGAACTGAGGCCTTTAGAAGGATAGGGATATGTTCTGAGTGACAGATTTGGGAGCAAAACCTGGCCTAGAACCTAGGTCTCCTGACTGTAGCCTGTGGCCTCATTCAGTCCTTCACCATCTTTTCATTTCGAAGCCAAGGACCAAGTTATTTGGGTTACCATCCTTTGGCCCTAGCTGCCTCACAGGTGGGGGGCATTAACGCAGGGGCAGCCCTACAGTGGTCCTCAAGACCAGTTGGGTGATGATGGGTTGGGCCAGAGATGATGCTGGGGGACCTGTAGCTGCGGTGGTCCAGGAATAACCCCTCCGCCAGGGCCCAGCCCTGGGAAGGGATGGATTTCCCAGGCTGCTCTGCCCACCTGGATCAGTTAGCCGGAAGTGAGTGTCTGGTAGGAGGGAAAGAAAGAGAAGCAGGAGGTAAGTTAGGCCAGAGGCAGCTAGCTCCAAGTGGGCCTGGGAATGGATCTGCCCCCTGCTGTTGAAGGAAAGCAGGGTTCAGCTGGGGATGAGGAGAGGATGCTGCTCCCCAATGGGTTAGACGGGGTGGTGGGGAGGTCAGAACACTGCAGGGCATTGGGAGAGCTGCCTGCTCTGTGCCCCCGTCACTTCTCTGAATCCTCAGGAAATGAAGGATTGAATCAACCTGACCCTTGAGATGTCTGTCCTGTGGCTCCGATGGTTTGCAGCTTTGTGCGCTCACCTCTTTCTCTCCCTCCCTCCAGGGTCCAGTAATGCCTGCGAGAAAACCTCATTCACCTTCCTCCGGCAGGAGCTGCCCGTGCGCCTGGCTAACATCATGAAAGAGATCAACCTGCTTCCTGACCGGGTGCTGGGCACACCCTCGGTGCAGCTGGTACAGAGCTGGTGAGACCCCTGGCCAGGTCCCCACACCTCCCTCCATGGCCAGATGCCCTGGGCTCAGAGGTGGAGTCTCCATGCTCCCAGCAGCCTTGACGGAGGCAGGGACAGAGGGGAGGCACAGGGCTTCAGGAGCCTGGGGAGCTACTCAAAGTCAAGCAAAGTGCTAGGCCAGAGCAGGGACCGAGATCAGGCTCCTAGCCTCGTGTCTTACCACTCTCCTTTCTCCGGAAAGCCCAGATCCACCTAGGAGACCCTTTTCACTGCCATAACCCCGTCAGGCTAATGTCAGCACTCGCCCCCAGCCCTGGCCCTGAAAACCCAGCTCCTGCCGCTGATAGTTACCGGAGGCAACACTGTGGGGGACAGAAACAGGAAGAAGCAAGTCTTCAAGTCCTATCGTCCGAGCTACAAGTCACACTGGTTTGGATGTTGGAAAACACTCACATAGGCACAGGACCTACACCCAGGGAGCTTCTGAGGGCAAAGGTCAAAAGTTTATTGCACAAAGCAGCAGCACCAAGGAACCTTCTCGGTGACATTCACTCAAGAGCTCTGTCCAGGGTTAAGTAACTGGATGCTATTAGCCCACGCCAGTCACGTGGAGAAGAACTACGTTTGCTCTCTAACTGAGCATAGAAGGGGCTAATCACGGTTGGTCTTCGGTGCGGAAATCTTGCTGGGTCTGGCTGCCGGGGGTGTGGTCAGGCAGTGGTTTCCTTTTGGATTCAGGAGCAACACACCAACTTGGAGCCCAAGGTCAAACCAGGGGAGCCCATGATGTTGGCAGGGGTGGGGCGGGAGGGGAGGCAGCATAAAAGAAGTCGAATGAAGCACTACATAGATAGTGGTAGGAACAGTGAGCTGCTGAAGAGTTCGTTTTATTTAAAGTGAGAATACAGATACTATTTAAAAGGAACACTGGTTGGGGCTTTTTACCCTCATTGAGGAAGTGTAACATGTTTACTTTGGCATTTGGAAAACGCAAAAATAGTAGGTAGAAGAGAATGCCCTGCCCTCCACCCCTTAACTAAACACTTAGTGCTCCAGCTCGGCTCTGTGAGGTTTGGTTGGCGCCCTTCCAGCATTTTTCTGTGCATGGATCTGCATATGCATGACTTACTCCAATTAAATGAGATACGATACGGAAGGGAAGTGTTTTGTGTGCAAAGCCAGGCGCCCGGTCTGTGCAGAGTGAATGTTAGTTGAACCAGGAAGTTGTGGGGAAGTTGAAGTGGATATGAAATGCATAGAGGAGGCGATGTGTCACTGGGCCTCGATGAGCTAGATCTAGAAAGAAGGGAAGAGCATTCCAGGCCAAAGGAGCTGCTAGTACAAAGGTACGGAGGCAGGGAAGTGCCCAGCAAGGGCATCCGAGAACTTACTTTGTGGATATAGTGCTGTTAGTGAAAGCTGTGAAGGTGGGATGGGGGCACAGAGATGATTTTCATGTAGTCCAACCAGGTTACCCCTTGCTGAGCCCTGTCCCTCCCAAGTCCAAGACCTCAGAGCTAATGCGCATTTCCCACCATGGGGCAGCATGGAGGTCATAGTGGGGAGACAGAAGGTGCCATCTGTTCTCTACCCCGTCTCTGGCTGTCTAGCTGATTGACTTGGCTGCCTCTCAGCTGATCCCTGACTCTAGGACTTGGCTTCTCAGGCCCCTCCCTGGACACTGTGTTCCTGGGAGAGCCAGGGATTGCAGGGAGGGTGGGACAGGGAGCTGCTGAGCTGCCCATGACGTCCCCAGGGCCCCACAAAGTCCCTTCCTGGAAATCAGTTACACATGTGGGAACTTGGCCTGACTTATTCTTCTGTCAGTAATGTCAACCGACAGCAGGAGGGAGTGAAGTTAGACAAGAGAGAACAGGTCCCAGTGATGACTCGGCTCCGAGGAGAGCCGGCGAAGGGATTGCTGGAGTGCCTGGCACACTGGAGAGTCAGCCTGCGGAGGTTGTTGCCAGAACGGGGATCAGCTGCAGCAAGAGAGAGTGAGGTCTGAGGGAAGGAAGGACGGACTGTCCAGTCAGGACAGGGATGAGGTGGCTGCCTTGAGAGGGTGCAGCCCTCCTCCAGGAGAACCCCCTGCCAGCTTGGGTGATGGGGGCAGTAGAGGTGGGCAGAGTTTGCATGTGAGGAGGGTATGACCTTCCAGGGAGTATGGCAAGAAGGCCACTAGCTTCAAAGTCTGATGAATAAGGAACAAAACCTCCCCTTTGGAAAATGGAAAAGTCCTGTGCAAATACTAATGGTAGTGGTGGTGGTGGTGGTGGTGAATCGTCAATATGGGCAATAGCTAATGGAGTTTCTACTCGGCTGGGAGAGGCATTAGGCAGGAAGCACTGAGAGCAGGAGGAGAATTCCTGGTTCTAAATGAACCTGATAAATTATTTCAACTGGACAAACTTGGTATAGGGGGCCCTGTTTGGACGTGACTGGAAGGTGGTGGAAAGCCCTGGGTGTGGCATCAGCATGCTTGACTCGGAGGCTTGGCTTTGCTGCTTGCTGGAACCTTAATCCTTGGTATAAACCATGTGGCCTCTCTGAGCCTTGGTTTGAGGATCTGTAAAATGGGGATCCAGGCTGTTTCTAGGGCCAAGTGCCACTGCTAGACGTGAAAGTGTGGGGGGGGGGGCGGTGTCTGTAAACACAAGTGATGCCCCTGGCTTCTGAGCCGCAGCATCTCCAGGCAAAGGTTACGGCAGAAGTTCTCTGAGACAACGTAGTGATGATAATGACGATGACATAGGAAACATACCTGGGCGGCCTGCTGTGCATCAGAAACTGCTCAAAGTGTCCCCCCGTTTTAACTACGTAACCTTCACAACAGCCTTATGAAGCAGGCCTTGCTACTGTGCCCATCTTACCGATGAGTAAGCGAGGTTCAGAGAGATTAGGAACCTTGCCCAAGATCACTCAGTCAGTGGGAGAGCTGGGATTCCCACCCAGGCTGGGTGCGCTGGAGGCTGCATTCTTGAAGGGAAAGGCGGAGGGCTGCGTTCTGGGCGGTGGCCTGGGGTCACATTCCACATCACAGTTGGTGGGAAAGTGGGATTCACGTTACAGAATCTTGCTTGATGGCTAGTGTTCCTGGAGCATAGAAAGGGCAACCTTGACTCCTCTACACTGAGTGGCCAGATTATGATGATCTCTGAACGCATAATAATCTGGCCACTCAGTGTATATCCTATATAATAAAAGGTTAATATGCAAATTGTCCCCTCAACCAGGAGTTCAACCAGCAGGCAGGCCGGCCAACCGCCCATGTCCCCTACCCCTGGCCAGGCTGGCCGGACCCCACCTATGCACGAATTCATGCACCAGGCCTTCAATATATATAGTTTCACATAACATACATACATACACTGAGTGGCCAGATTATTATGCGTTCAGGGATCATAATAATCTGGCCACTCAGTGTAGGAGAGAAAGACAGCCTGAGGGAGGGTGCGGACTCGGTGGGGACGAGCTTCCAGAAAATGGAGGGTACGGGAGAGCAGTAGAGCAGAATCCAATGACAGTGAGTGACTAATAAGAGTCTTTGCAGGGAGAGGGGTAGGAAGCCATATCACAGGTCAGCACCTTCTTAGGAACCTCCCTTGCAGGTCAGCAGGGTGTATGGATGCCAAACCCCACCCGTGGAGGACCCCACCCCCACCATCATAGGAACACGTCCTGGACCTTAAAGAGAATAGCCACCATCATCACAGGCTCCCAGCATCCACAGCCTGCTCTGCCAGGCACAGGGCTGGGGCTTTAGCCAAGCCCTCCCATTGGCTCCCTCAGCTACTCCTTATGTAATCAGAGTGGAAACTTAACGACCTGCATCATCTCCTCTCATGCCACTGCTGTGAGCCCCATTTTACAGATGGGGACCTGAATGGCTCTTTAGAGCACAGTTAGCCAGGGGACCCAAGTCTGCCTGGTCAGGGTCCCCATCCCCCATCCTTCCACAGCGTGACTTCCAGGTGCACGACACATCTGCCCCCTCTCCCCTCCCCAACGCCCACTGCCTGTCCACACCCTTGTCCCCAGAGGCATGGACACTAATGCACAATACACACACACTTGCACACACCCACGGACACACAGACTTACACATACTCCCACACGCAGCAGCTCCCTCCTGCTTCCATACAAGGCTCTGTGCACCTCTCCGCCAATGCACACTCATTCCAACATTTCTGCACACACACATGCCCACACTCCCTCCTCCTCCTCTCCTCCTCTCTGGCATTCCACCCCTTCTTCCTCCCCAGTCCAGGCTAAACTGGATAGAAAGCCTCAAAAGGCAGGGTTTGGGCGCACACGTGTGTGTGTGTGTGTGTGTGTGTGTGTGTGTGTGTGTGTGTGTGTAGGAGCGGGGAGCTCCAGATCTCACTAAGGGAGTCTTGGCGGCCTTGTTTACTGCTGAGGTTGGCAGGCCCGGCCTTCCCTAGGCATATGCTGGGCCCCCGCTGGCTGCCGAGGGTGTAAACCGGAAGGGACGCACCTGTCGTTGCACCACTGCTTTCAGGCCTCCCATGTCCAAGCCCAGTTCTTTCTCGGGCCCTCAGAGGGCTGTGCAGCCCAGGAGCCAGCGTGATTCCAGCCCCAGTGTCTTGTCCTTAGCACCAAGATCTGGCCCTTACCCTTGTGTGTGCTAGGCCCCTGCAGGGCTTCAGGCCAAGACTGGCGCCCCCTGGGAAAATCCTTCTCATCCTCGGCTCTCCCGTCCAAGAGTACACTCAGAACTACTCCCCTGCAGGAGTGGCCCCGTGAGGGAGGCAGGCAGGGAGTCCGAACCCTGCTTCACAGTCCAGGAGACTGAGGCCTGGGGCTGGCAGCTCTCCCCATCCTGGCCCTGCCCGCTGCCAGTCTGTTCTGGTGCCCTTTGTGCACTTCATTGCCCATGTGGCCAGGCCCCTTTCTGCCCTCTACGGTTCAGTAGGCAGCCACGAGGGGCAGTGCTTGCAGCTAGAGCACTTACCCTACCCCTGGGCACTGGGACTCTGGCCTCCCTGCCCCTGGCCAAGTACCACCCAGCTGGCCAGGGCCTCCTAGCTCCCACTCCTCCCTCTCTGCCTGCCCTCTGGGTCTTGGGAAGGGGTTCCAGGGCCCCCACTCTCCAGCTGGCCTGCTCCCCTTCCTCTCTCTACCTGTCCCCAGCATTGCACACTTGCAGGTCCTCTCTCCAACCCCCTCTCCATCCAAGAATCATGTGAACACAAAGCTTAATGCGGAGCATGATTAGGGAACAAGGAATTGGAGTCACACAGGCCTGCGAGAGAGAAACCTCACTTCGCAGGTTAACTTCCTCATCTATAAAATGGGGCAGTAGCCAGCAGTAGCAACTACCTTATGGGGTGATGGTGGAGGTTGCGGGGCGAAGCAGGGAAGCATGGAGCAGAGCCCTGGCACAAGGCCGTTGCCCGGGAAGTGCTGCCTGCCATGACCACCGACATCGGCATCACTGTTAGGACCAGTGCACAAGGGGAGCAGTTGGCCGTGTGGTGTAGACTTGACATCAGACAGACGTGGGTTTGAAGTCCAGCGCACCTGCTTCCTGTGAGGCCGGGGCCTATCACCTGCCCCCTCTGAGCTGGTTCCTTGTCTGCAAAAAGGGGGGCGTACTGCAGGTCCTCGGAAACCATGGCGTCATTCTACGTCATTTCGTCCTAACATCAATGAGATGCTGTAGGAATTTAACTCTTGTTTCTATCGCTTAGCCTCTGGTAGAACTGGTTTTGCTATACCTGCTTTGCTTAGAGTGACAGAACATATGACAGCGTTAAGTGAGGGCGTACTGTACTGTATGCTCACCAAGGTTACTTGGAGGTGAGTGGCCCCGAGTAGGCTCTGAGCACAGGTCAGCGTCGGCTGTTGGTATTCTCCAGGGAGACGGGGTGAGGCCTTAGGAGTGCCACTCTGCCTGCTGGGGCTGCAGGGATGGGGCGGGGTGCTGAGGGGAAGCGGGTCTCTTCTCTCTGGGCCGCCCCCCCACCCCATCTTCTGCTTTCTGTGCTGCCGCAGGAGGAGCACGGGGCACACCAGGCTAGGACAGCCCGGTTCCTGACAGCGCTGGCTGCCCAGAGCATGATGGGTGAAAGCACGGTGTGGTTCAGAGCCTGTGCCCAGGAGGAGGGTGTCACGTGCCACCTGGAGACTCAAAGGATCCACTCAGCTGCTGACAGGGTTTGACCCACCAGTCGTAGTGAGAGCAAACATGTAGAGAGCGCCCACTATGTACTGGGCACTGAGCTAATTATCACATTGAATCCCTTTGCTGTACTACCAGTTAGTACAAAACCCCCTCTTCTGGTGAGGAAACCCAAGCCCAGCGAGGCTCCGAGACGTCCCCAGGGCCACACAGCCCAAGGTGGGAAGGCCAGGACTGGGACCCTGCAGAGCCAGCTCCAAAACCAGCTCTCTCTCCTTCTCTCCTGTCTTTTTTTTAAAAACATATATTTTCATTGATTTCAGAGAGGAAGGGAGAGGGAGAGAGAGAGATAGAAACATCAATGATGAGAGAGAATCATTGATTGGCTGCCTCCTGCACGCCCTCTACTGGGAATTGAGCCAGCAACCCAGGCATGTGCCCTTGCCAGAATTGAACACGGGACCCTTCAGTCTGCAGGCTGATGCTCTATCCACTGAGCCAAGCCGGCCAGGGCTTCTCTCCTGTGTTAAGCAAGAGAGGGAGGAGCCTTTTCTGAGAGGCTGGTAGGCCCCAGGGGTCCTCCCTGCTCAGGGCTATGGGTAGCCCTCCTTCCTATTGGCTGGAAGTGTTTCTGCCAGAGAGAGGCTCAGCTCTCTGGCCTCCCCCAGTAGAGCAAGCTGCAATAGGAGCATGTTAGCAGGGAAACTGTGGGTGTCCTGGCTCAGGGGAGCAGGGAACAGTGGCTCCAGATTGGTACCACCTGTTGCCATAGGTAGGCCTGACTCCCTTGCAAAAGCTAGCCTCCTGCTGTCCCTGAGTTAGGGCTTCCCAGCGCTCCCTTTGGTTACCAGCTCTTTCTAGAGCCTCGGGACATTGGCCTCCTGACCAGGCCTACAGATGGAGGCACCATTCCTGCTGGGCCCTGCGGAAGGGCCTGAGCTCCCAGGCTTGTCAGAGCTGGGCCTGCCCACCCCACCCCCAGTTCTTCCCAGCTCCCACTTAATCCAGTTCCCTGGCAGGTTGCACGGCTCCCGGTGCCCAGCCCAAGCCCACCAAGCCCGGAGTCGGGGTATGGTCTGTCCTCCTCCTCACGGAGCCCCCTCTCTGGGGGAGCCCATGGCTGCAACACCCTGTGGGTAGACAGTAAGATCTGTGTCCATGACGGGGCTCAGGGAGGTAGGGTGACTTGCCCCAGCCTTCCCTCACTGCCAGCCCTTGTGTCCCGTGCCCCGCCTGGGCCTCGGTCTCCTAACCCTTGAGACCCTTTGGATGGATGCTCTGCAAGGCCCTTCAAGACTCCTTTTCTAGGATCCCAAAGCAAAGGTGCTCGAAGGGGGACCAACACGTTGGAGGTTTTCTTGCATAACTGACTGTGTTGTCAGGGAGACTCCTGCACATGGAGGGAGAGGGTTTGTGATGCAGCTTGTCCGCCAGCGCAGCTCCATGCGGTGCCCACAGGAGGGACAAAGCCAGGGTGAGGGCAGCTGAGTCGGGTGGGGAGGGGGCCTGCCCAGAGCTGAGGCGAAGTCTCCCCCTGCCCCCTGCCCACAGGTATGTCCAGAGCCTCCTGGACATCATGGTGTTCCTGGACAAGGACCCAGAGGACCAGCGCACCCTGAGCCAGTGAGTGAGGGCCCTGTTGGGGGCAGGAGGGCAGGTGTAGGCGAGTGGCATCTATGGTCTTAGTCCCAGGGGCAGAAGTGCGGGCAGGATGGAAGAAATGACCCTGCCCTCAGGATATCCAGTCTGACGGGGGAGACAGCTCCTGTCCTCGGGTGCCCTGAGTCTGATGGGGGATCCAGGCCCTGCCCCTGGGGAGGTCCCAGGCTGTCAGGCAGGCAGTGGGAAGGTCAGTGAGGGCTTCGGGAGGAATGGGGTGGGTGCTGTGTGATCTTCGGGTTGAGAAGGGTTGAGTGGGTGACTGTGGCGAGGAGGCCAGAAGCAGAGGAGAGTCTGAGGGTGTCCCTAGGCTGGGCCTGGGTGGGGGCCAACATCTGCCCTCCCCCGCAGGTTCACTGAGGCCCTGGTTACCATCCGGAACCGCCACAACGACGTGGTGCCCACCATGGCACAGGGCGTGCTCGAGTACAAGGACGCCTATGGTGACGACCCCGTGTCCAACCAGAACATCCAGTACTTCCTGGACCGCTTCTACCTCAGCCGCATCTCCATCCGCATGCTCATCAACCAGCACAGTGAGCCTGGGGTGGGGGCCGGGGGGGGGGGGCGGCCATGGCAGCGTGAGACCCATCGTTTTAACTGTTTATGGAATCAGGTCACCCCTTTAAAGAATGTCCAGTGTGTTATTCGTAAAACTCTCATTGGAGGGGTCAGGGTCAGAGGAGAGAGGGCAGGAGGGTGGGGCGGGGGCAGCTTTAGGGTCAGAGGCATTAGGAATAGAGGTAGAGAGTGGAGAACCCTGGGGAAGAGGGAGAGCCGGACGGGCTCCGCAGCCCCAACAGAGCACCCTCCTTCCCCTGCAGCCCTGATCTTTGACGGCAGCACCAACCCAGCCCACCCCAAACACATTGGCAGCATTGACCCCAACTGTTGCATCTCTGAGGTGGTGAAAGGTGAGCCTTCCCCACTGCGCCTGGTCCACAGAGGAGCCCAGTGACCCTGCCAAGCTTCCCTGGCCAGAAGGTGACCCATTCCCCAGTGGGTCGGGGCCACAGCCCCATCAGTTTAATGTTGGGGATGCCCAGTGTTGGTGCCAAGAGGACTGCCTGCTGGGTGAGCCCCCTCCCCCAATTCTTTGGATGACCTCTCTCTTCTGTCAGATGCCTATGACATGGCCAAGCTCCTGTGTGACAAGTATTACATGGCATCACCTGATCTGGAGATCCAGGAGATCAACGGTGAGTGAGCAAGGCTGCGTGTGTGTGAGTGTGTGTGTGTGTGTGTGTGTGTGTGTGTGTGTGTGTGTCTCTCCAAGGGCTGAGGACGTGGGAGTTAGGAAATGAACTGTAATCTGGATAGGGGAGAAGCAGAGCTATTTTTTTAGTAGTAGTAGTATTTATTTGGTAAATACAGAGGTTTACAGTTGCATTGTGACGTTAATTTGAATCAATAAAGCTATTGTCATAATCATAACTGCATGCCTTTTTCCATATGAACAATGTAAACCTGTGTTTATCCAGCAATAAACGTAACAGGCAAGGTCCCTCTTCTTATGGAGCTGCGTTCTTGGTGCAGGGAGGTTGAGGAATGAAGCCTTTGTCCAATGAACAAACAGTATACAAGATACTTTCATATCATGCGAAGGGACGGGCAGGAAACACAATGGGATCACGTGACAGTGATGGGGCAGAATGGTGGATTAGATGGGCCATTAGTTAGTCTGGCTGCCTTCCCAGAATCCAAATAACGGACTTAATTATGGAAGAGGTTTCCCTCTCTCCAGCCTGGAGAAGGGGACGGGGGAGGCAGGGCCCAAACACATCACTTCCCTAAGTGACCTGGCTACCCAGTCGCAAGGGAGACAGAATTTCCTCTCTAGCTGGGTAGCCATTGAGCCAGTTAAAACACTGGGGGAGGGGTATCTATTAGTGAATGCGGAAGGGAAGAATGGCTCCAGAGGACAGTGGCAGGGTCCTACTTGGGACAGGGTAGTCAAGGGCCAGAAGGAGCAGTATGGTGGGGCTTGGAGATCGCAGGGGTGATGGGCTGGAGAGAGAGGCTGGGACATTCAGGGCCCGTGGGCCACGGACAGGAGCTGGGATTTTGAGTTCAGCAGGAGCCATTGGAGGGTTTGCAGCACCGGTGATGACAGGATCTGACGGCTTACATGCTAAGATACTTAGAGGTTGGAGGAGGCAGAGAGGACACGGGAAAAGCAGCTAAGAGGTCGCTGCTGGAATCCAGGCGAGGGGAGGGAAAGGCATCAGAGGTGAGAAGTAGGGGGTGGATTTGATAAGTATCTTGGAGATAGTGGTGTCAGGACTTATTGAGAGCCAGGGAGTACAGGGGAGAGGAGGATCAGGGACCTGAAAGCTACCTCTACCCCTCCCCCAACTGCCCCTCAGCCATGCCTTGCCTGTGCGCCAGAAATCTGAGGTGTTTCATGTCCTGTACCTCAAAGTCACCCTGTCTATATCCTAGTGTTCGCTGAGGCCAAGTTCAAGTCCAGCTCCTCTGAAAAGCCTTCCCAGACCTCCCAGAGAAGACAGTTAGGCACTAGCGTGAACCTGGTGTACCTCTGTATTGCACTGTGTGAATTACTTGGGGACCACGACCTAAGGGCAGGGGCAGGCCACTTCACTTTGGTATCCCCAGGGTCCAGCCCAGGGCTTGGCTTACAGCTCTGGGTACAACACCTGATGTGAAAGTCAATTGTGTGTTTCTCTGTCTAGACTTGCATTTCTAAGAGGGTAGGGCTGGATTTTATTTTTCTTTATGTCCCCACTGCCCAGCACAGGGCCTGAGAGTCTTTCATTCATTGGCCCATTGCACATTTATTGAGCTCCTGCTACCCACAAATCTCTGTGCCAGACACTAGGGGGAAACACTTAGTCCCTAACACCAAGAAACTCCAGGCTAGAGTGATTCTTGGGAAACGGGACTGATGTCAGCATCACCTGGGCAGTACCCTGCCCTCTCCCCCCAGGGTGAAAGCAGGGGGTTCTGGTGTCCAGGTGAATGCTAGGAGGCTGGATACAGGATAGATAGATCCTATTTGATACTTAAATGATGAATAGATACCTAAACAGTGGATGAATGGAAGGATGGAGATATACTCTATGAACGAATAGATAGATGGAAAGGATAGATGTTCGAACAGATGCATAGACTGAAGGATCGTTGGATGGCTGAATGGACAGTGGATGGGTAGATAGAGGAATTAGTGGATATTGAATGGACAGGATGGATGGATGGATGGATGGACACACAGATGGATATTGTGTAATGGATGGATACTATATGGATAGATGGTTGAATGGACACTGAATGGATAGATGGATGAGTGAATGCTCGGTGAACTGAGCAGCAGATGGATAGTTAATGGATGGTGCGTTGAGTGCTGGGTGCTAGATGCTGGGTGAATGAACTTCCTACTCATTGGTCTTGACTTCCCTGCAGCATCCAACTCCAAACAGCCAATTCACATGGTTTATGTCCCCTCCCATCTCTACCACATGCTCTTTGAACTCTTCAAGGTGAGGAGGCTGGGGGATGCTACTTTGTGGGGTTGGGGGCGGCTAGGGCTCGGCTTCTCTCGCTCATCCTTACCTCTTTCCCTCCACAGAATGCCATGCGAGCGACCGTGGAAAGCCATGAATCCAGTCTCGTTCTCCCTCCTGTCAAGGTCATGGTGGCCTTGGGAGAGGAAGATCTGTCCATCAAAGTATGTAACCCTTGATTTTGGGGGGAAGTGGGGAGGCACTCTCCTTCTGCCAGGAGGTGGGCTTGGGAAGACCCTGAGGGTAAGGAAACCCAGGAGAAGATCGAGGGGGTCAGGGGTGGGGATGTGTGGAAAACAGGCTGGAGAGCCCCTGACATGTCTCATCTCCCCTAGATGAGTGACCGAGGTGGGGGTGTCCCCTTGAGGAAGATTGAACAACTCTTCAGCTACATGTACTCCACAGCACCCACCCCCCAGCCTGGCACGGGGGGCACCCCATTGGTGAGAAGGCTTCGTTCCAGCTCCCCTCCTGCCTCCTAAAGGATCCTGTCTGTCTCTTCATCTCTTCTCAAATTGTCACCCCTCCCTCTCTCTTGCTTCCTTATCTCTCAGGGTCTCCCCATTCTCATATGGCTGTGTGTGATGTCAGTCACCTCTCCTGAGGCTGGGCCTCCCTGTCTCTGCCCAGCCTGCCCCTCCCTACCTATCTGTGGGGGTCTGTCTGTCACCTTATCTCCCCATAATGTTACTAACCATTTGTTCAACTCAGCACCTCCCTGTCCCTTCCCAGGAGAGTAGGCAGAGCTGGGTTTGGGAAACTGAGACTCAGAGGAGCCCCATGACCTGTCCAGATCCCCTGGCTGCCAGGACCTAGCTCCTCTCCTTGCCCTGCTAACGCCCCCCCACACCCACATGCCTCCTCAGCTTTCCTCCCTCCCCCAGACTGACCTTCGTCACCCCATTGCTCCCGTGTTGCCCCAGAACCTCCTGTTTCTTGTGTCTCCTCCCATCTGAATTCTGGGGACCCCTTGCATGACCCCAGCTCAGCACCCCTCATTCTGTAGATCTGTTGCTGCAGCGCCAGCCTCCTCCTCACACTCCCTTCCTGTCCCCTTGCAGGCTGGCTTCGGGTACGGGCTCCCCATTTCCCGCCTCTATGCCAAGTACTTCCAGGGGGACCTGCAGCTCTTCTCCATGGAGGGCTTTGGGACCGACGCCGTCATCTATCTGAAGGTGAGGGTCCCTGCCTGGAGAGCCCTGCTGGTGGGCGGGGTCTGGCAGGATCCGCCTGCTGTTAGATTCCTTTCCCATCCCTCCAGTCCTTTCCCAGTTCCGGACAGAATCAGAGCACAGCTACAGGTCCCCAAGCCCCAGACGCTCGCAACGTGGCAGGCAGTTTCAGGGAGTCCATGGTCCGTGACTGAGACCCCTGCTCTGGGGACACTTGACTTGTTAGACCCAGACGGAAGGTGGGGGACCACAGAGAATTTGTCATTCAGCTCAGGAGGACAGGGAGGCCCAGAGCTGCTGACCTTCTTTAAGAACACTCTGCCCAGCCTCCCTCCCAGACCCGCTGAGCCCCCTCCTTGAATGGGCAGGAGCAAGACACAGAGGGACAGACCCTGTGAGGGCCTCCCTGGGCCAGGCTTGGTTGTCTCAGCGTGTCTGGCACTTGGTGGGGCTGACATAAGGGCCCCAGTCAGTGGCCAGCACAGCCCACTCTGGGGCCAGGGTGGACTGCTGGGCAGTGGGCAAGGCGCGGGGCAGTGGGAGAGGCTGAGCCTGATGCTCCCCAGGCCCTGTCCACGGACTCGGTGGAGCGCCTGCCCGTCTACAACAAGTCAGCCTGGCGCCACTACCAGACCATCCAGGAGGCCGGCGACTGGTGTGTCCCCAGCACGGAGCCCAAGAACACGTCCACGTACCGTGTCACTTAGGGGCCAGGGCACCTCTGCACCGGAGAGGATGGACCGCTTGCTGCCTCTGGGACCGGCCACCATGGCTGCCCTCCCTGTGCCCTGCCCCCAGGTGGGGAGACTCCCCAATGACCAGCTCCTATCTCTATGGAAGTCACTGTGGTGACCAGTCTGTGGTGACCCCTAAGTGCCAATCTGTCTGTCCGGAGATTCTTAGGTGGTCTCCCCAGTGTTCAATCTCTGTGGGAGATCCCTGAGGATTGGGGGATGTCTCCACCTGCTGGGGTGTCCCCATGGCAGTCCTGATACCAGAGCTGCCATTTTTCTGCCAGGGTCCCCCTCACTGCCCTCCACAGCCTGGCCTTTTAAACAGATGCCCCTGCTTGCGTTTTCCCCTTAGTCTGCCCAGGCACCCCACCCTGGTCTGTGTCAGCAGTAGGAAAGGACCCCCCAGATCTGGGTGGTGGGTGGGGAAAGGGGTTGCACCTTGGGCCCCTGGGTGGGGACCTGGTCTGGCAGCCTCACCCTCCACTCTGAGCTTCAGGTCAAGGTTAGGAGGGAGGGAGTTCTTGCCAGGACCTCACCCCTAAAGTGGAGGAACCTGGGAGGACCCTGAGGCACACGCCCAGCCGGCTGCCCCGCGGGGGGCCCCAGCAGCGTTTCTGCCGCCTCCCAAGCCCTTCCCCGGCTGCCCCGCGGGGGGCCCCAGCAGCGTTTCTGCCGCCTCCCAAGCCCTTCCCCGCACGTCCTAACATGCACACTCCCACCTGCCCACCTCACCCACACCCTCCACCTGAGCTCCACCCCAGCTCCCACGGTGCCGACATGTGCGTGCCTGGGTGGCTTTCTCCCTGATACTCCGTGTACATAGCTAGTTTGATAGCCTTGCCTGTCCCCACCCTTCCCCTTAGCACACGGGGGTTCAAGTGTGTGCTCTTCCCAGTGGCTGTGATGGTGGCAGGGACATCCACAGTAAAGAGATGCAATGAGAATCCGGCCCGGCTGCTTTCCTGCGGGGAGGGAGAACCACAGGACAAAAGACAAGTGCGTGCAGACGGCAGCCCCCGTGACCAGCATATGACGCGCTCGGGATGGCCGGACAGCTGGGGGCATGACTCTGTGTGTACCACAAGGACAGAGCAGGCACAGCACAGCCCCTGACCCAGGCCAGCCCCCAACCGGGAAGACGGAGATCACTGGCACATCATAAGTGTTTATTGAAATGAATTGAGTACTGCCTCCCCCCTTCACATGCAGGTGGGCACCCACAGAGCCCCCGATAGTTTCCAGGACCTGGGTGCCCTCCAACCTCCCCACCAGCCTCCACCGGGCCCAGGTGGTGCCAGTGCCCCCATATCTGTTTCCCTCTGAAGCCCCTCCTCCAGCGCAGACAGCAAAGAGCAGCAAAGGAAGGGCTAGGTCCCAGGGACGGGGTGGCCCTCAAGCCGCAAACCCTGGGCAGGAATGAGGGGAGTCGGCATGCACTGGGTCCTGTCCCCCGCTCCAGGCAGATGGAGGGGTGGGGTCACTTCTAGTCAGAAGTCCCCTAACCCCACTGGAAACTGGCCAGTGCTCCAGAAGCTGGGCTAGTTTTGTAGCCCCGAATGCTCTCCCTACAAGGACAGGTGCCATCCATGGGCTGCTGGGATACACTCCTGGGAGCTGGCCCCACCCCTCCTGTAGGCAGAGCTTGCACTGTCTTCCAGATGAGGGAGGACTGACAAACGCTGCCAGTCGAGCAGTTTCCAGGGGACCTAGAGTTGCCTCTGCCTGGCTAGGGTGAGGATTCGCCCGTTCAGTCCCACACAGGCATTGGCAGGGGGCGTCCTGTGTCTCCACCAGCTCTGAGTTTGTTCTGTGGGCAGGGAGGGCTCAGGTGCCCTCTGAGGGCAGCCGGAGGAGGAGGGGGCCTGCCTTAGAGAGCAGGACAGACGCAGGCCTGGCTGGGCCCGGGGAGGGGCAGGCCTGTAAGGTGTCATCTTGTCATGGGGGCCACAGGGCAGGGGAGGGGAAGAGAAGAGGGAGGCTTCATCCTCCCTTCGCCTGACGTTCTGCACAGGCCGCGCGGATAGCCATGCTGCTTCCTCTGCTCTCCTGCTGAGGAGAGTGGGAGTCTACCCTGAGTGCAGCTTGCTGCAGTGCCCACCGGCTCCCTGGGAACAGAGAGCTCTCCCACACTCGGCCGCCTTGGAGAGCCGGAGAGGAACGACTCCACCCACCCACTCCTCCCCAGCAGCTCAGCCACCTGTCCGAGCCCTGGGACCCTGGCCCATGGCAGGGCCTCTGGAAGGCAGGCAGGTAGGCATGCCAGCTCACTGCCAGCCCCAGCACCACGGTGGCCTGAGGACAGAGGGTCAGACCCAGGTACCTCTGGGCTCCCAGGCTGCCTTTAGCTCTGGCCTCGCTGCCCTCTTCCCATAATCTGCAACCTCCCCCAGGAACTCTGTGCCAAACCAGTTCTGGAAGTCGATTTAGTACTGGGCCCTCTCCCTGGGTCTCCCTTTCTGGGGGATCTTGGTCCAGACAGAGTGACAAGATGAGAGAGGGCATGTACCCCTGAGACCGTGGGGCCAGGCCAGCCCAAGCTCCACTTCCCCGGGGAGCCTGTGCCCGCCGAGCGGGGGCGGCGGCTGCCCGCGCCTGGTGCCATGCCTGCCTCGCTCTCCTCTAGCTCTTCTTGGCCTCCTGCTCCCTGCGCCGGAGCTTCTCGCGCTGCCGGGCAGCCTTCTCCTGGGCCTTGCGCTCCTTCTCAGCGGCCGCTGCCAGCTCCTTCACCTTCCGCTTCACCAGTGCCCGGTCATGCGAGCTGCTGAGCCCCAGGCTCTGGGGGAGGAGTTGAGAGTGAGGGAAAGCGCCCCAGAACCACCCCAGGTTCTTTGTGTTGAGGTGTGCCCTCTCTGGAGCTCCACCTGTCCTCTCTGAAGTGTCGCCTCCACCTCCCAGACTTGCCAGTGGGTCAGACACCCTCAGGGCAAGAATTGGGAATGGGAGTAGTTGGGAGAGAAGAGGGTGGAGAGCACCAGGCCCTTTACCAACACCCCAGCCCCCACCATCCTCCACTTCCCATAATCCCTGGCTCCCACTCCTCCACTCAGAATTTCAGCCTGGCCATGACCCTGATGTCCAGAGATGGGGTGCAGCTTGCCCAAGGTCACATAGCTGGTCAGTTGGTGAGGCCCCTTCCCACTCCAGAGGCTGCCCGGGGGACTCCCCTCCCCAGTCCTTCCCCAAGCAACTTGGCAGAGGGTGGAAACAGGCCAAAACTCGCAGCACGGACATCAGGCCCCTCCTGCTCTCCCTCCATTACCACCCGCCTCCACAACTGAGAATCAGACAAGGTGATCAGGGGGGAGGCCTGCTTCCCACGATACCAGGAGACCCATCAGAGTCAAGAGTTAGATGAGCTGAAGCCCTAAATGTCAAGGTCTGGAGCTTGAAGGTCAAACTAAAGAATTGGGTTTGAGTTTCAAGTCAGACTGAGGACCCATGCTAGAGTACAAAGATCAGGCCAAGGACCTTGCCTGGACGTCAGGGGTTAGGGCAGTAGGAGTGACAAGGTCAGGATAGGGGAACCCAATCCTTGAAGGCTGCCTCAGGCTCTGACCCACCTTCAGTTTGCTTCCATCCAGCTGCAGTAGCTGCGGCCCGTCCACCTGCCGTGCGGCAAACTCGGCGGCATACTGCTCCAGGTTGAGGCTGTGCAGCCACTGGCCCACCTGCTGACTGGTCCAGTGGTGGATAGTGGGAAGAGGTTCATCCAGGAACTGGGGCGGAGACCAAGGAGAGTGAGGGGGAAGACCTGGCCTGTGGCCTGCGCACCTGGCAGTCAGAGGCCAGGGCCTGCTCACCTCATCCGAAGACTGGGACAGCGTGTGGTAGGGGTAGGAACACTTGGCCTCCTGCCGGGGACCACTCGGGATCTTGGGGCTGCTGCTGGGGGGTGTGGAGTCATCACTCAGGGTGGATTCCTAGACAGGAGGGAGTGCATGCTGCTGAGCAGAAAGCTTGCCCCAGCTCAAGGGAGTCCCCCCAACCCACCCTCCCCCATCTGGACGGTGATGTCCTGGACAAGGCACCAGGCACCCTATACATGAGCCAGGAGCTGGGCAGGCACCATATGACTTGGTGACTCGTGAGAGGCACCAGGATCTGAGGCCTGTGGGAGGACATGGGGCTAGAATGAGCCAGGCAGAAAAGTTAGCAGGAACAGAGGAGACCTCAGGCTGGGTGTACGCTAGGGCAGTGGTCGGCAAACTCATTAGTCAACAGAGCCAAATATCAACAGTACAACAATTGAAATTTCTTTTGAGAGCCAAATTTTTTAAACTTAAACTTCTTCTAACGCCACTTCCTCAAAATAGACTCGCCCAGGCCGTGGTATTTTGTGGAAGAGCCACACTCAAGGGGCCAAAGAGCCGCATGTGGCTCACGAGCCGCAGTTTGCAGACCACGGCGCTAGGGGAATCACAGTATTTAGTGATGTGCTGAAATGATGAAGCAATGAATGAATCAACAACTTAATCAGAATATGAATAAGTGAACAAGTGAATGCACAAACTGAGATGATGAATGAATGAATCATCGAATGGCTTTATGGAGGACAAATGGACTCTAGGAATGCCTGGATCCCAGCCCGAGCCAGAGTGGAGTATGCGCTCATGTCATCTGAGCCCTAGGGCCAGTATGGGGGCACGAAGGCCATGGACTTACCTGAGAAGCTGACTTCTTAGGGCTGAAGCTCTCATGTTTAGGGGAGCAGGCAGGCGAGGTGGTGCTGCCGGAGGACGCTGAGCCCTTGCCACTGTCTGTGAACCAGGAAAAGGGCAGGAACGGGGAGCCCCCTGACCTGCTGGACCCCTCCACCGACTCCCTGTGGAGAGAGCGTCCTGCATGGGTGTGGGCACCGAGGAGAGGGCTGGGGCCACAGGGAATTATGGGTAGAAGCTGAGGCTGAGGTGTGGTGGGTACCACTTACCTGCTGCCCATGGACAGGCGGTTGCTGCCCTTATCCTTCCGGCTCTTGCTAGTAGATGCTCGGCGTAAGGTGACCCTACGGGGAGGGAAGAGGGGAGTGGGCCAGTGCTGCCCACTGTGCTACCCTGCGCCCCAACAGCTCCACGCCTTTGGCTCTGGTCCCTCCTCCACTCACCCCAGGTCCAGGAACTTCCGGCGAGTCTTCTTATCCAGGCCAATGGTGGGACTGGCAGGCTCAGGTGGGCTGGCATCCCGACTATCATCTTTTGGGGAGGAGGGAAGGAAAGAGCCTGTGTGGTTGCCTACCTGCCTCCTCCAGCTGCCAGTGTGAGGTGGTATACATTCTCCCAACTTAGAATCATGCAGTCTGGCTCTGGTGCCCTTCACTGGCTGTGTGACCTAGGACAGTCACTTTAACTCTCTGAGCTCCCTTCATCTCAAATACGGGGATATTTCATGGGACCTAATGGGATGTTTATGAAAACCTTATGCAAACCATAAACCACTCTGAAAAGGTAGGGACCACTACTATTTCGTGTTAATTTTATCTTGGCCAACTTCTAACCAGTCTTCCAATCTTGCACCACATGTCACTTCCTCAGAGAAGCCTTCCAGGATGCTCCCAACTAGGTCCTGTCACCTTTTATATGCTTTCTTGTGGAGAGGGTCAAGCCTGGGACTAATAAGAGGGCACGATCCTCTGGTGGCAAAGCCACGTGTAAGTCCCAGCACAATTATAGCCAAAGGCTATAGTTGTAAGCTTGACCTTATGGTCCGAACCTGTAGCCCCACGTGGTTAAGTGATATGGGCTGAGGGAGGTGCAGCAAGTAAATAAAGCTTGATCAGGTGCATGTAATTGAGTAGACTCGAAACCCCGAGAACATTGTAAACATCTTGACCACGCCCTTACTTTATGTCCTGGAATCTGGCTATAAAATAAAGACTCGGCTTGCAGGCACTGGCACTGACTCTCCATCAGAGAAGCAGCGTCCCACCTAGACCCAGCCTTATTCTCTTGTCTGTCTTTTCTAAATCCTTCACCACCCTCTTTCAGGTTCACCCATGGCCTTGCCGGCTTGCCACACTCTCACCTCCGTGTACATTTATCACATAGCACTTATTACAGCTTTAACTATACATATAATTCATTTAACTATACATTTAACTCAATTAACTATACAAATAATCATTAAAGGATGATTGGATTGCTTGCACTCTACCAGCGGACCACTGGTGGTCCGTGAGGTCCGAAAGGTTGGCGACCGCCGATTTAAGGAAACCTTTGGAGCAGCGGTCGCCAACCGGTAGGCTGTAAGGAACTATTTCATTGTTCCTCCCGGGAAACTACAAGCCCCCGGAGGATGAGAAACTGCATCTGTTTGCTCGCTTGTGTGCCCAGCGTCCAGTCGTCCAGTCGTAGGCGCTCAGATTAGTGAAACCAGGTGTTAACCACCATCACCACCCCCACCCTGCACTTGGTCCATCCTTGCGCTTCGGTGCCGCTGCGGTCCCCGCGCGCACCAGCAGGGGGAGCTGCGCGGGCCTTGCTCACCTTCACTGTGCGGCTCCGCACGCAGGTGGCGGCGCACAAAGCTGGGCGAGCTGTCCGAGGAGGGCGCGGAGCGCGGCGGCGAGCAGGAGGCGGCGGCCAGGCCCTCGTGCGAAGCGGCGTTGTGCAGGGGTCGGTAGCGGGTGAGCGGCGAGGGTGGCGGCTCATCCTCATCCAGGCTGCGCCGCAACCCCGGAGGCTCCAGGCAGAACGAGCCCACGGCCGGAGACCCTGGGCCCGAGTGCAAAGGCGAGCGCAGCCGGTGCAGGGGGCTCCCGCAGCCGTCGGTCACCTGCAGGAGGGGCAGCCGCTCACCGCCATCCCTCCTCCCCGCTTCCCTGAGGGACTGGGCGCCAGGCTCACCCTGTAAACTGCACCGGAGCCTCTGAGGCGTGGAGCCCGGACTCCTGGGTCTATCGGGGGACTTGGAGGGGGTTTTCCCCATGCGGGTGGAGGGGTGGCTGGGCAGTGAGAGGTGGGAAACGGGGGCATTCAGTCACACAGGCTGGGGTTGAATCCCACCTCCTATTGATGTGTGACTTTGTTACGGAACCTCTGAGCCTCAGTTTTCTCATCTGTAAGATGAGGATGATAATCTCTTCCTTAAGGATGAAATGAGCCAAATGTGAAGGTAGCTAAAGCTTGTGAGCATTATTATATCAGAAGCCTGGGTGTGTGGTTTCCCTGGAAGAGGGTTTGGAGGGACTCTCCAGGGGCAGGAAGAGTGGGTGGGGTACGTGTGATTGGGTGAGCTGCCCCAACCTTGCCTCCGGGCCCATCGGAGCCTTCACCATCCTCCGCAGAGCTGGCACTGTCCCGAAGCCTCGAGCGGGAAGGCCGATGCCTACGGCCTTTGGCCAGCAGTTGGGCCCGGGCTTTGTGTAAACTGCTGTCCAGTCTGACGGTCTCTGGCACAGCCAAGTCTAGGTCTGCAAACCGGGTGAAGGGGGCAGAGACCAGATGCGTGAGGACAGCAAGCCCAGAGGCC
Organism: Plecotus auritus; assembly: GCF_963455305.1. Classification (NCBI taxonomy): domain Eukaryota; kingdom Metazoa; phylum Chordata; class Mammalia; order Chiroptera; family Vespertilionidae; genus Plecotus; species Plecotus auritus. The sequence goes on from NC_137774.1 coordinate 12,468,850, forward strand.
CACCTCAAGTGGCCACCTGCACTCACACCCCAGACATTCAATGAATGTTTCCGAGTGCCAGGCACTGGGAGTGCAGATGAGATGGGAAACGGTCTCTCTCAGTCTCCGGGGAAGCAGACTCGTCAGCACATAGATACAGCAGGGTGATGGAACCCCTCACAGGCAGAGGGGGACAGGACCGCCCTGGCTGGCTGGGTCAGAGGAGGACAGGCCAGGGCTGGGTCTTAAGATCTGCATATATCAACCAGGTTGGCGAGACTGGTATATGCGATGCTGGGAAGTAGGGCAGCGGGGCAAAGGGGGCACCTCCCGGGCAATTGGAGGGTATAGGTTTGTGGAGGGAAGGGCTGGGGGAGGAGACTGGAGAGATCACGGTATCAGTGGCTATCACTGAAGAAGTGCCTACCGTGCACCAGGCTAGGGACAGTTATATACACATTTTAGAGCTGAGCAAACTGAGGCTCAGAGAGGGAAGTCTCCTGACGAAGCCACCAGCTAGCAGTGGTCTGGGATTGGAGCATGGCCAGTCTGGCTCCAGAGGCTGGCCCCGCTAGGGACACTGGCTTGCTGTGCCATGCTCAGGGTCACACTCAGTATTAGCACCATTGGCTCTCGGTTGAACTGGAGCAGAGGGATCCCTGCTCCCCACCCCCACCCTCTACACACACACAAACCAGTGGCAGCTGCAGGGAGGAAAACTCACAGTCCCCTGAGGCCGGGTCCTGTCCTGGGGTCTGTGGCCCAGGGCCAGGTCCTGGCTGGGGATGTGGAGGAAGAGTTGGCAAACCCAGTGAGTGGGCCGTGGATAAACCCTATTGCTCCTAGCTCCATCTGCTCCACCTGAGCATGAAGCCCTCACTCTGCAGTGTGTCTCTCAACCCCGACCTTGGCCCCGGAGTCTCCAGGCAGAAAAGGTTCTTCTGAGACTTCGGGATGGATTAAGACCTTTCTTCCCCTCTACCTCCAGTGAGCTCAGGGACCCCATCCCATCACCCATGCCTGTTCTCTGTTGTCTGCAGACATCCCAGTGCTCTCCTGGCTTACCCACCACCCATGTCTATTTCCAGCCCTGACCCCTCCCCTGGATCCCAAACCTGGGCACCTCAACACCTGCCAGGGAACCTGTCATGTCCAGGCACCAGGCACCTCAAACTCAACCCATCAAAACAAACCCACCACCTGGCCTCCAACTGGCTGCTCCTCTGTCCCCTGGCTCAGTGAAAGGCCTCGTCCTTCACCCAGATGCTGCGCTGCCCCTCAGCCCCAGACCCAGGTGGTCATTCATGTGTCCAGCTGCCTACCTGCCATCTCCACTTGCATGTCCAATGGGCATCTTCAATGCGCATGTCAAAACTGGACACCCCACCCCCATGGTCGGCAAACTGCGGCTCGCGAGCCACATGCGGCTCTTTGGCCCCTTGAGTGTGGCTCTTCCACAAAATACCACGGCCTGGGCGAGTCTATTTTGAAGAAGTGGTGTTAGAAGAAGTTTAAGTTTAAAAAATTTGGCTCTCCAAAGAAATTTCAATCGCTGTACTGTTGATATTTGGCTCTGCTGACTAATGAGTTTGCCGACCACTGCCCCACCCCCAAGCTGCTCCTCCCAGTCTGCCCAGCTCAGCAAATGGCAGCTTGATCCTTCCAGCTTCTCAGAGCAAACCCCTGGAGCCATCCCTGGGCCCTCTTTCTCCCTCCACCCCACACACCCACCCATCCACAGTTCCTCTTAGCGCTGCTTCTGGCACGTATCTAGACGTACTGAAATATTCATGGTGAAATGACAAGATGTTTTGGACTAGGTTCAAAATAATCCAGGGGAAGAGGAGAGGAGCATGCAAAGGGATAGAGACGGAGCAGGGCTAATCCGCAAGCTGGCGATGGCTGCGGCTGAGTGACAAGTACGTGCACATGATGGAGAGCACAGTGCTATTCTCTCCACTCTTCATTTCCCACAATAAAAGAGTGTTCGTAAGTGTCTGTTATGCACACTCACATGCACGTATGCATATGGGGAGAGAGAGGAGAGAGAGTTCACAGAAGAGTAGGGGAGAAAAAGAGAGGGTAGGAGAGAGGAGAGGAGGGGAGGGGAGGGGAGGGTAGAGGAGGGGAGACAAAAGAGAACTCCTCACAGCCTGTCTAGGTCATCATCTCCTCTCGCCTCCCAGCTGGTATTCCCTCCTCCTCCTCTTCCCATTTACAGTCTATTTTCAACACCGCTGCCAGAGTGATCCTGATAAAACGAGTCAGCCCGTGTCACTCCTCTGTGACTTCCACCTCACAGAGAGGAAGAGCCTGCGTCTCCCAGGAGCCTTCCACCCCGAGTCTGCCCTCTGAGACACAGCCTGTGCCACCTCCCTGAGCTTCTGCTGCTCTCCCTCTCTCCACTCCAGCCTGGCTCTTCGTGCAAGCCTAACCTGCACCTCGGGGCCTCTGCACTTCCTCTTCCTGTCCCGCAGGCTCTAGCCGCGAGGTCTGCATGGTTCTCACCTTCCGGTCTTGGCTTAGATACTCTCATTGAGGACCTCCCTGACCACAGAATCTCTAAGACCCCCAGAACCCATTTTTCACACCCCTGTTTTTTCCTGTATCTCCACCCTTTAGAAGGTCAGCTCCACAAGCAGAGATGTTTCTAGTTTGTCCATTGCTCTAACACAGGCACAGAATGGTGCCTCGTATGCAGTGGTCAGAAAATATTTCAATGAAAGGACAGATTGGCCTCCGCACACCCCTGGAACCTGGCCTCTTTCTCCAACAGGACTGATTGCCTTAGGTCAGGCCTTCCCCAGCTGCCCACCTCCCATCTCCCCCTCCACCACCCCACCCCCACCCTGCCCCACTGTCCCAGAGCATGGCCTCAGCATCCTCCATCCTTAGTTCCCTGCTCCTAATGTGTGCCAGGCTCTGTTCTGTCTCCCCACCCACTTTCCACAAGTTAGAAGAAATTCCTAAAGCCCATTTCTGACTGTCTCATACTCACCTGCTTTTGCAACCCCAGGCAGAGGGTCGGGTGAGGGGTGGGGAGTGGTCCATGCCCCTCAGCCCTCCATTCAAGTCCTGAGCGGTCCAGCCCCCACTCTGCTGTGCTGCCCTCACTCCCTCCTCTGCACAGCGTGCTCGGATATGCACACCTTGGTTGAGAGCAGAAGCCCTGGAGCCAGATGGCCTGGGTTGAACCCAGTCCTGCCACTTGCTGGCTGGTTGGCCCTGAACAAGTTACTTACGTTTAGCTAACTGCATCCTCATCTGTAAAATGGGGCCATGCCAGCAGTATCTTCCTTACAGAGCTGTGAGCACTAAATGAGAGCATCCATAGAACGTGCTTCCCCGTAACGCCTGTGACTTCCTAAGTGCTCACAGGCACTGGCTGCAGTGGGCACTGGATGGAACCGCTTATACTGATAACGCCTCTTCCTTCATGTCCCACCTCCATCCTGTGGTCCTGCTGCTCTCTCTGCCCCATCACTCTCCACCCTTGTCTGGCCCGCAACTCCAATATGTGACCTTGTCACCTCCCCCCCACTCCGGACAGCCACTATGATCTGGTTGGGAAGAGTGTCCCATGCGAGTCTACACAGCAGAAGTGACACCCTTGCCTGTCCACGTGTCCCTAAGAGCCTGTGTGGGGCCTGGCCGAGGGCAGGTGCTCAGTAGCTGTTTGACAAGCAAAGTAAAGCCACGCTTCCATGGACAGGTGCAGAGCTGGGCAGAGCTGGACTCCAGTTACACGCAAGTGCTGATGAGGGCCATCGCCCCCGTTCCCTCCTCTGCACAGCACCCCTCACCTTCTACCCTCCTCCCTGTTTAGCCGTGTGGGCTTTGTGGTCCGCCCCGCTGCTCGGCCCTGAGCTAGAATTCACGCTCCGTGATGGCAGTGGCTTTGGCTTGTTCGGCGGTACCTCTAACGTCTGTCAAATGTATGAGGGAGACAGGCAGTGACTGGCGCCACTGTTTTAGATGAAGTAGCCAGGCTGAGGCGTGGGTGACAATACAGAGCCAAGGTGGCAGAAAGAACAAGAGGGGACGGCGTGGTCTTGGGCTTGGAGTGCCCGGCGATCAGCAGGCACCAGTGCAGCCTGCAAGGAGAGGGCACTGGCCTGGCTGCGGGGGGTGGACCAGAGAGGCACCTGTCCGGGGGCAGCTGAGTGGATGGACAGGGGAGAGGTGCTGCCAGAGGACTGCTATCTTGGACTCCAGGTCTGACCCCACTGCTCTGGCCCCTGAGCCATCCCTGCTTCCCTTCGGGCGTGTGCAGGCCGTGGGCTGAGCTGGGGGAGGGAGCCTTCCGTTCCCTGCCCCCTGCCACCGAGTGAATCTCCTGAAGCAGTGAGGACTGCGGACTGAAGACAGAGCAGTAACAGCTAAGACTTACTGAGTTCTCACTGGCTGGGTCTAAGTGCTTCACAATTACTAGCTCGTTTAAACCTCCCACAGCCCTGTGAGAAGAGACTCCGGGAATCCCCAGGCAGCCTTCATAGGGCTGGTGAAGAGCCGGCGGGGTTACAGGCAGCCTGGCTCCCAAGGCTCGGTTTGTAACTAACAAGCCAGCTGTACCTCCTCTGAGGCCTAGATGGGAGTGACTTCTGAGTCCAAACCCTCATTTTACAGGTGGGGAAGGTGAGGCTGGGAGAGGAAAGGTGTAACCCAGGTCAGAGGTCATAGCATCCAGGTCTCCTGGCTCCCAGGCCAGCGTTCTTGCCACTCCGGGGCGGGGGGGGGGGGGGGGGGCGGGGGGTGCTAGGGCTCAGCCGGTGACCCGCCACCTCTACTTTTGGTTTCCCACAACAAAATATTGTTGGCATGTGTCTGTGTTACACAGACTCACATACATGCACAGGTATGGGAAGACAGAGGAGGGCCAGGGAGAGGGCCCTTTGCTCCTGACCCTGAGCCATGACCACAGGACCATGGTCATCTCACCTTGGAGGATCTAGGCAGCAAGGGGGGGCAGTCCCTCCTCCAGTCCCCTGCTCTCCCGGGCCCTCCCTTTCTTCCATCCTTCCCTCCAGATGCTTCCCTCCCCACTCTCCCCCAGGGAGCTACTCAGGCCCAGGGCAGTGGGAAGTCTTGAATATTTAATTGCCTTTTGCCTGGGGAAGCAGGCAGGGCTGTGAGGGAGAAGGAAAACAGGAAGGGTTGGGGTGGGAGAGGGGAGTGGAGAACGAAAAGCCTCTTGTCAGGCCAGAGGTCAGCCCAGGCCTGGGTGGAGGTGGAGCAGCGTTCCCTAGGAGCAGGGAGGCAGCAGTTCCTGGCATTGCCAGGGCATGTGGCAGTGGCAGGGGAGAAGGAGGTGAGCAGGGGAGGGGGAGGCGGGAAGGGAAGGAAGGCAGAGGTGAGGAGAAGTCAGGGGAGGAGAAGCTGGGAGGCCCTGTGGCCTTCCACACCAGGAGCCCCCCACCGTCATGCACACCAATGTGAGTTCTGAAAGCTGCACACGTTACAGGCTTCAGGCGCTCCTGTCTGTCTCCTCCTCTCCTCCATGTTCCTTTGCTCACTGACTCCTGCACCAAATCCAGCTGGGAAACAGCCTTTCCACCCCACTGTATGCTGGGAACTCTGCCCTGCTGGTTGGTCTACCTCCAATTCATACAATAGAAAGGTCGCAGGGGGTAAAGGATGGCACAGGCAGGTGTGTGCATGCACCCCGGTGTGTGCTGAGACTGCATACATTTGAATTCTGTGTACATCCATGCAGAGTGAGGTCCCTTATTTATGCAAATTAAGAGTGATGTGTGTCACCTGTCCTGGGGGGTACAGGTGTATCGCACCATGACTGAGAGCAGGGAGTTAGGCAGCCTGGAGTCCCAGCTCTGCCACTAACCTACCTGTGATCTTTAAGGCAAGTCACTCCAGCACTGTGCCCTAGCTCCTTGTCTGAAAAATGGATACACTCCTTAGCATTAGTGTGAGGATTCAAGGAGACAGTGCATGGGAGATGGGGGTGCTGGCCTTAGTACCTGGCACGAGACAGCCCTTAATAAAAGAGGATCCTTGTTAAGATTGCTGCTGTTGTAACTGTCATGTCCAGATGTGTGACAACGAATCAGGCTGTACGACCACAACATACACATTCACACACACACTAAAGTCCCCAAGGGACTCCTCCCTGCCACCCCACACCAAGGGCCAGGTGGCCTTGGCTAGAGATAGAGCCAAACAGAACTTACCAAAAACCTCATCAGCGGGTTCTCGGAGCTTTGAAGAAGCCATGGCTCAAGAGAGCTGGGGAGAACAAAGGGGTGGAGAGAAAGACCGTGGGTAAGAGGTTCAGGTTGGTGGAAGCCAGGGAGCCACCAATGGCTACCTGCTCCTGGCCGCTGGCCCCTCAGGTTCCCTCAGAACGCTTCCTCCAGCCCCGGGAAGAGAAGTTATCTGAACGATAGCCCAGACTGTGGTGGGCGGGGCAGGAGGCAGAAGCAGGTCCAAGGTGTAGACACAGGCAGAGTCCTGTGCTCAGGGTCCCAGCTGATTTGCCGTGGGCCTCCACCCAGGTCACAGAACTTCTCCCCTTCACTCTCTTGGGCCTTTCCTCCATTAGCTTTCCCGAAAAACTTTTAATCATCATAAATTGGCCAACAGAAAATCTAGGAGAAATCTTGGGAGATTCTTAAATCCAATCCACTCATTTTACAAATAAAGCAACAGGGAGAATGGCCTAAGATCACATAATAAGTTAACGACAATATCAGGACCAGAACTCAGGTTCTTCCATCCATCCATCTACCTACCGCCCTTCTTACACATTCATCCACCCATCATCTACCCATCCATCCATCCATCCATCCCTCCATCCATCCATCTTTGCATCCATCAGTTCATACTATCCACCCACCCATCTTCCAATCCATCACCCAGTCCTACCTCCCTACCCCCATCACTGGTGCACTCACCACCTGCCTTCCTGAACACGAGCTATTCAGGAAGCTGGCGCCAGAGCCACTGTTCTTGACAAACTCAGTTCTAGACAGACCCACAGATGCCAGAGGGTACGAGGAGTACTCTCAGCACAACAGTGGACAGCCAAATCTCTATGATGCATCGAGCATGTTCTGGGAAGAAGTGCAGATGGGTGGGGGAATGATTTTGTGTTTTTGGTGGGAAGCAAGGAGGGCAGTTGGGGAAGCAGGATATGTACAGCTGAAACAACTGGGGCTTCCTAGCAGATATAGGACTGCAGCAGCCGACACTAAGGCCTGGGTGTCAGAGGGGCAGGGGAATACTGGATGAAGGGAGAGCGAGGAAGCTCAGGGGCAGGGGCAGGGGCACACTGCATTCTGGGGCCATGATCTCCAGTTCTTTTTTGTTTGTTTGTGTTTTAATCCTCACCCCAGGATATTTTTCCATTGATTTTTAGGGAGAGTGGAAGAGAGAGGGGAAGACAGAAACATTGATGTGAGAGAAACACATCCATTGGTTGCCTCCTGCATGAGCCCCGACCAGGTTCTGGGCTGGGGAGGAGCCTACAACCGAAGTACATGCCCTTGACCGAATCAAACCCGGGACCCTTTGGTCCACAAGCCAACTCTCTATCCACCGAACCAAACTGGCTAGGGCTCCAGTTACCTCTAACACTCAGGTCTGCATGAGAAGGGCAGGGCACTGGGGTAGACCAGACATGTGGCGGGTGTAAGAAAGCTAAGTCACGTGCCTGGGGCCTTTTCCAGCTGTCCTGTTATTACAGAGACATCATCTCACAGAGACATCATCTCACAGAGAGCTAGCCAGGCTTGGGATTCTTAGTATCCCCACGTTACAGGTGTGAAAACCAAGATGCAGGAGATAATTGGCAGAACTCAACCTTGACCCAGGTCTCCCGCCCCTCTGCCCTATCCTGGGTGATGATCTGCAGTTTTGGAAGGTGCTCATAAGGAAAGGACACTGCGGGGACAAAGAGGAAAGGGAGCTGGTCCATACTGGCTAGAACTGGGAGAAGCAGGCTCTATGGGTGCTTGGGGCTGAAAACAGGAAATGAGGTATCAGAAGGGGCCAGTATACGGGCCCTCCAAGAACTCTCCTGCCATTCTTGAACTCTGGGTGCAAGCAGCAAAGAAGTTGTGGGACCACTCTTCCTGTCCTAAAGGGCCAGATGGGCAGGGAGGCTGCCCCTAAGAATAAACCAAGTTTCCTCATTCCATCATAAAGCTTCATCTGACCAGCACATAGCTGCCACCTCCTCCAGGAAGTTGTCCTAGATAGCCCTCCCTCCTCCCATTTGTCTACATAATTTCTAAATCCACCCTTACCCGAGCACTGGGAAATGAGGGATTTTTCATATTTCATTGATTCTCTAAGTGGGTCATATCTCTCCCACACACATCTGAATGGGACTCCCTGAGGAGCCGGGGCAGCATTCCCCACCAGACTAGGGATGCTCTGAAGATTAGAATGGAGCCCTGGCCGGTATGACTTCGCTGGCTGGAGCATTGTCCCATACAGGAAAGGTCATGGGTTGGATTCCGGGTCAGGAAACATACTCAGGTTGAGGGTTCAATCCACGGTCAGGTATATACGGGAGACAACTGATGTTTCTCTCTCACACTGGTGTTTCTCTTTCTTTCTCTCTCTCAAATCGATAGCAAACAAACAACCATATCCTTGGGTGAGGGTTTAAAAAGAAAAAGAAAGAAAAATTAAATAAAAATAAAAACTGATAAGAATGGAGGCTCCCGCCCTGACCGGTTTGGCTCAATGGATAGAGCGTCAGCCTGCGGACTGAAGGGTCCCAGGTTCGATTCCGGCCAAGGGCATGAGGGCATGTGCCTTGGTTGCGGGCACATCCCCAGTAGGGGGTGTGCAGGAGGCAGCTGATCGATGTTTCTCTCTCATCGATGTTTCTAACTCTCTATCCCTCTCCCTTCTTCTCTGTAAAAAATCAATAAAATATATTTTAAGAAAAAGAATGGAGGCTCCCTGAGGGAGGCTATGGTGACTCCTCTCTTAGACTATCTGACATGCAGATCCCATGTGTTCTTTTCTTAACATGTTTTATTGATTTTAATTTTTTTAATCCTCACCCGAGTAGTGAGGATATTTTTTCCAATTGATTTTTAGAGAGTGGAAGGGAGGGGGGAAGAGAGAGAGAGAAATATCGATGTGAGAGAGATACATCAATTGGTTGCCTCTCCCTTGAGCACCCCTACCAACCCAGCCAGGGATTGAACCTGCAACCAGGTACATGCCCTTGACTGGGAATCGAACCCCCAACTCACCGCTCTAACCACTGAGTAAAGCAAGGGCCCCAGGTGTTCTTTATTCAAGGTCCCAGTCCAGGGTGGAGACCCTCCTGAGAAGAGTCCTCTGTCAGGTGCCCTCAGGGGAGGGCTGGGCTTCCAGCTCACACCTGCGCCCAGTCCATCCTGATTCAGCACAAACTGCCTTCTTCCCCTCCCTTCACCAACTAACTCCCTGTAGCTGGGGGACCCTCCTTACTCTGGAAGCAGGACATCCAGGGGGTCACCAGGTCTCTCCCACTCAACCCCCTCATTCCAAAACTGAGCCATCACACTCCTACACACACACACACACACACACACACACACATTCAACCCGGTAACTGTCACAGGAAGAAAATGAACCTGTCCCTCCGCTCACAGTCTGAGCTCTGACTCTACTGGGCGCTCCTTCCAATTCTCAGAAGAGGCGCTCCAATGACCTTTGACCCTTTTCTGGGAGACAGGTGAGCTCAAAGCTTCTTGGGACTCCGGGGAAGGAGAAGGAGAAAGAGAAAGAAAGGGGCACAGCCCTGGAGAGAGAAGGTGTAGTAGTAACAGACCGGTTGGGGGTGCGGGGTCAACCCACAGAGCCCCGGAGAGAAGGAAGAATGAGACAGAGAGTGGGGTTGGGGAAAGCGGCCGTGGAGAGGGCCCCCCCGCAGCCCTGTTGGAGGCCCAAGGAGGGCTGTGAAGAGGAGAATCTGCTGCCGGGAGAGGGGTGGCCCCAGCGGGGCAACTGGAGGAAAGGTGCCCTGGAGGAGCAGAAAGGGACCAAGAGAGAAGTGCAACTGGGAAAGGCTGGAAGGAATGGCCGGCAGAGGAGGCTGGGGCAGGAGGCGGCAGTTGTGCAGCTAGAGAAAGCCAAGCCCCTCTCCCACAGGCCCAGGCTTGGGGCGTCCGGCAAGCGTGCCCCCCCACCCCCCACCCCACTCCCCTGGCGCCACTGGAGCTGGGGTAGAGGTGGAGGGCAGGGCACCTCCTGCACTCCTAGGGCCCCTAGTCCCCCATCAGAGCCTCTCGGATAGTTTCCTTCCAATCCATCAGCCTCTCGGCGGCGTTGGACAGGAAAGAGTTAAGCCCTCTCCCCCCTCCTCCCACACCAGTTTTTTAAATTAATTTATCCCGGCAGCGGGCTGGAGGGAGAGGATTAGGGACACAAATCCTATCTCCGTCCCCTCCCCTGACAGCCCAGCTCCCCAGCTCCGCGCAGCCCCCTTAGGGATAGGGGAAGAAAGGCCCTTGTCGCTTCACTCCATCCAACCCCACTCGGGGTCCCATCGCAAGCCCGAGTGGCCACCCGGCCCCGCTCCCCCGTCCGCCTCGGGATCCCGGCCCCTCACCTCCAGCATCAGTCATCTTCAGCGTCCGGCGCCTAAGGAACCCCTCGGGCCCATGGTGCTCCGGGCGGGGGCCGGCGGGAGGGGCGGGGGCCGTCACCCCGGCCGCGGGGGGCTCCGGGCGGGCTCGATTCGCTCCATCCCAGGAGTGGGGTGCGGGTCGGCGAGGAGGGTCCTGAAGCCGGAGGGAAGGGGGTGGGAGCGTGTGGGAGAGCTGGAGAGGGTTTGCAGCAAGCAGGAGGCGCCGGCGGGGCTGGACCGGGAGACCTAATGGGAGGATGCTCCGTGCGTGTGCGTGAGTGTGTGTACGTGAGTGTGTGTGTGCGTGTCAGTGTGTGCAGTGTGTGTGAGAGAGAGGAGAGGGAGGGAGGGAGAGAGAGAGAAAGAGAGAGAGCGCTCCAGAGAGAGCCACCTCCCCGCCCTCCAGGCCCCCTGGACGCGGGCCCCTCCCCCGCCGGGCAGGCCGTTGCGCGTCGCGTCGCGTCGCGGCGGTGGGGGTCTCGGGGGTCCCCCGGAAGGGGCGATGCTGGGGGCGCGCGGCGGGGAGGTGGGCGCCGGGAGACAAAGAGCGGGAGGGAGGGGTGGGGGAGGGGCGGAGGCAGCGCGCGGAGGGGCGGAGGCGGCCGGCGACGCGGCCCAGCAAGGGGGTTCGGAGTTGTCGCTACTTCTCAGCCCGCGGGAGTCGGGCCCCGGGGGGAGTGGCCCCACCTTAGCACCCACGGGGCTTACGCCTCCTCTGCAAGGTCCGTGAAGGCTCCTGATTCGTCCACTTAACGGACCTCCACCGCGTGGTCGTTTGCGCGGAGGCCTGAGGGGACCGCGGGGAACAGGACCAACCCGGTCCCGGCCGTGGGGCTCGCGGCGTAGTCCAGTGGAGGGGGCGGGGGGGGGCGGAGGCCCGGTGCTAGGAGGCCTGGTTCACGGAGGATACCTCCGCGCTGGAAGAGCGCACAGGGTGGGGGTGCGGGGGCGCTGGGCCCCGCCAGGAGGCGGGGTGAGGAAGGGGATGGAAGTGATCCGGAAGGATTCCCGGAGGAGGTGATAGGGTGGCTACTCCTGCGGGCCAGGCCGGGGTGGACCTGCTAATGGGGCTGGGGTGAGAGGCGGGGTGGAGGATGGAGAGAAGAATAGATGAGTGAGGCTGCAGAGGTGGAGGTGACGGGGTGGACAGAGGGCTTACATTTATCCTCAGCGGCAGGGGAAAAAGTAACAGGGGAGGGAGGGGCTCGGACTTGCATTTTAGGAAGAACCCCTGGCTCCTCCGTGGCGTCTGGTCAGGAGAGGGCAGCCTGATGGCAGGGACACCCTCATGAGGCTGTAGAGAGATGATGGCAGTGGGCATGAAGATCAAAGACCAAGTTGACAACTATTCAGGATGTAGAAGTGAAGAGATTGACAGCATTTGGGGCCTGGCTGGCCACTGAGGGAGGAGGGGTCTAGGATGACTGCAGGGCTTGGCCCTGGAGGTGGAGCTGGCAGGGATGAGGGGATGAGAGGGATGAGATCAGACTTGGACCTGGTGAGCTGGAGGTGGAGGCAGGCCAGCCCGGGGGAGATAATGTAAAAGTCAACAGCTAGCTACCATACTGCGATGGCTTGGGAGGTGCCAGGCACTGTACTAAGCACTTTTCTCAGATTAAAAATGAGGTAGGTGTTCCTATGACTCCCCATTTAAAGAGGAGAAAACAGAGACTTAGAAGAATGAAAGTGGCTTGTTTAAGAGCAGACGGTGAGGTCCAGAGCTCAGGGGAGAGGGGTGTGGTCTGTAGGAACAGAGTTCCCCAATGGCCAGTGTCTCTGCCATCTCAAGTCTCTGAGGGGCTGTGAGAGGTGGCATCTTGAGCCAGGATGGTCTTGGTGAGGACAAAATTAATACTTTAGGGGCTAAAGGAGATCTGTAGGAGTTTGGGGAGTCTCTGGGTATCTTTAGAATCTGCTGGCAGCCATGGGTGCTGGCTGGATTGTGATGGGGAGGTGGTGGCGAATTTAGTGACAGCCTATTTGTTGTCCGGGGTCTTTATGGACATGGCTTGCAGGCATCTGGTGAGATCTGGGTGGGAGGCTGGAGTGGGGAGATTGGTTATATGGCCCTGTAGGGGATGGGTATGTAATGTCAGTGCTGGGGTTGAGGAGCAGGTTCTGTGGGAGGGTGTCTGCTAGACCATGGGACCTGGGAGGACCCCATATCCCTAGTGATGCCTACACTTCTGGGAGTTAAGAAAACCTTTATCTGATTTCCCTCCCCCAATGGCAAGTGTTGGAGTTGTCTCCAAACTACCCAACCTCCTAAGAACTGGGCAGGTGACAGGGCGGGCTGAGGAAATAAGCCTCATATAGGCCTGCCCATCGCCACTTGGCACACAGCCCCAAACATGGACATAGCTCATGGGCAAGTCACATCTCAGGCCTGAGAAACTCTCAGCAAAGCCACACACACAGCACCCTCAGCCACACACCACACTTAGGCTTAGACATGGCGGGGAGGGAGGGGGCTATGTGGCCCACCTTTTGGAACATACCATGTGCAGCCCTCTCCCCTAAGACCCAGGACAGATGAGCAGCAGGATCCCACCCTGGATACTCAACCCGTCAGACAGCAGAAGCCCTCACAACCCCCATGTCTCCCTCCCCACTCAGGGAGGTCCAGCCATTTCACATCTTGGCTGTTTCCTGAGCAGGGCCTCAGTGACCTCTAACTCTGGAGCCAGCACCTATGACCTTGTGGTTTGACCCTGGGATTCAGCCACCTCGATATCTTGCCAGAAGTGTTCCAAGAACGATCCACTTGGAGCTGCCTTGAGAGGCATGGTCATCACCCCCAGGTTTCCAGGTGACCCTCAGGTGGTGGCGGGACTGGATGGGTCCTGTGTGGCCCTGAGGTGTAGAACTAGGATGTTTGAGAAAGCAAGCTATGGGAAGCCAGAATTTGACTTGACATGAGTGAGACTTGTGTGACAGAGCCATCCGCAAGGTGCTTCAGGAGCTGGCTGCCACTGAGGCCACCCATCGCAGGTGTTGTTACAGACCCACCAAGGTGACCTTGAAGGGCCCTGACGTTGGAACTTCCATTTCTTAGGGCAAAGGGAAATGTGAGAATCTCCGTGGGGGGTCAGGCCGCTGAACACAAGTGCCTTGTACTTTAGTCTTCACACACACACACACACACACACACACACACCAGTATCCCGAGCAAGGAGGGGCTGCTCTTGGAAATGGCCACAAGTCTTGGTCCTCTTCCCCCTGCTGTCACCTCTTTGGGACTTCACCAATGTTGGTCCCTGGAACCCTGGCATGTAGAGCTGGTGAGTTAGCAACCAGACCTGCTGGCACAGAACAGGGGGCTTAGACTATTTAAGGACTCTCCAGTGGGCTCCCAGAGGACCCTGGGGACAAAACTGCTCTGACATGTCACCTCCCGTCCCCAGCTGCCACCTCCTGGAAACCTCAGATTCTTCAGGGTGTCTTGTGAGAGTAGGGGCTGGGTATCCCCATCAGGTTAGAGGATTTCTCCAGGGAAGGACTTGGGGTTCATCTTACCATATCTAACCCATCCTGGAATCCCATCAACGGCCTTGTAAAAAGAAGAATGGGATGCACCTAAGGAACTCTCTAGAAACCCCAGCTTTGCCCAGTTGGAATGGATAAAAAAGCATGGGTACTGATGGGGGCAATGGTAGCAGAGAGGGAGTGCCCGGGAACCAGGGCTTTCCTTAGAAAGATACTCAGGGACAGAGAAGCACTGGTGGTGGGAGGAGACCACTGGGCACAGACTGGCATCCCTGTCCTCCCTCCATCACCCTCCCATGAATCAAGAAACCAGGCAGCGAGGGTCTGGGGGCTGCGTTTATGGGGACGACCTGACAGAGGGCATGGTCCGTACAAAACCGGAAACAATACATACATATATATATTATATACAGAGACGCAGTCCTGCAGAGGGCAGGATGGGGACACCGGCCAGAGAAACCGGAAGTGCCTACGGGCCCCACCTGCCTGGCCCCGCCCCCTCCATCTGCGAGGGCATAGGTGAAGTGCTTGAGCCGGGGCACTGAGACAGCCAGCTCTTTCGGGGATAGGGAAACGTCTGGAGACAGGAGGGGGAGAGGGAAGAAATACTGATAGATGGCATGGTCTATTTATAGGGGATGAGGAGAAGCCAAAAACCCAGGCTGGGGCAGGGACATGGGGGAGGGGCAAAATGAGAGATGGATTCTGAAAGGGGAGGGGGACCTGAGGGGGTCCTCACCTCCCTTGGTCCAAGCCCCAATTTGGGGTTAAAGTGAGGAAACGAGTCAATTTCACTTAGAAAGCAGGCTGTCAGCAGGGCAGCCCTGGTCTCCAAAAAGTTTAGTAAAATGTTGCCCTCCAGTCAAAACATTGGAAGGGTGTGGGTGTGGGTGAGTGAGGCTAAATCTCTGGTGTTAGTACAAGGCTTCCGTGTGTGGCCCTGGGCAGGGCAGGGCCTGGCTCAGTAAGAAATGTTTCTCTTGCCTAAGACCAGGTCTCTGCAGCCAGCCCCCTAAGCTGATTCCCTCTCTTCCCTAGAATTCCCAGGGCTGGACAGGAAACGATCCCAGAGAGGCCACAGAACAGTTCCAGGAAGAGGTTATGGCTATTTGGCACCAGGGAAGGGCAGGTGGGAGGCACAAGGAGAAATTGAGGGCTTCTGCCCCCCTTTCCCTACTCTTACTCCCCTTTTCCTGAAGGGTACATGAGAAATCAGTGCAGGGCCAGGCCCAGCCTCCAGGCTCTGGGGTGGACTCGATCCCTCCTGGGAGGGGAAACGGGGATGGGAGAAGGTATGGAGGCAACCCCTTCCAGTAGGAGGATCAGAATGAAACAGATAGCACAATGATGGGGGAGGGGGAGGGCCGAGAAGGTAGAATCTCAAGTCAAGAAGCCCTGTGGGCAGGGAGCAGCCTCCAGGTGGTGAAATGCTGGGAGAGCCCTCAGCCCCATTCCAATCCAGAGACAAAGGCTGGAGGTTGTAAAGTCTGGCAGTTTGGTCTGCAGGTCCTTGTGTCCATCCACCACCCAGGCCAGCCCTCAGCATCCCTCGGCCTCTGTCTCAGCCCCATGAAGTAAGAAGGAGGCCATCCTTCCAGCCACCTGTCTGCCCGGGGCCACCATAATGGGGCCTGTGATATGGGCCCTCTGGTCAATGAAGCTGGGGGAGGTGGGGCAGAGGGGTGGGGGAGTCGGGGCACCTGTCCCCAGGCTGGTAGGGGGTGGGGTGAAATATTGAGGACGGGAGGGAGGACAATGGGAGGGGTTAATTATTGTCTGGTCAAGGAAAGATTCCTGCTAAGTAGAATTGGAATTCCTCAGTGTTTGCAGGTTTCCTTCCAGTTCTGAGATCTGGAAAACAAAGGGGAGAGGGGGTCAGGCCTGGGCACCAGGCATGGGCCCCACTCCTCGTGTCCACTGGTGGGGACATGGCCCTGAGCTCTCAGCCAGCAGCATGACTGAGATCCAGAGTGGGTGCCAGATGGGGGCTTCCCTGCTGTTACCTCCCCAAGGCCCTGCCCCC
Source organism: Plecotus auritus (assembly GCF_963455305.1). Lineage (NCBI taxonomy): Eukaryota > Metazoa > Chordata > Mammalia > Chiroptera > Vespertilionidae > Plecotus > Plecotus auritus. The sequence continues at coordinate 12,484,926 of NC_137774.1, forward strand.
AGGGCACCCTGGGCCTACCTTGTCCAGGAGCTTGTCCATCTCCTCCTTCCTAGCCAGCTCCGACTCCTCCAGAACCCGGCGCTGTGCAGTCTCCTTTTTCAGGAACTCGATCTCCCTGGTGGTCAGCGGGGGACAGATGGTGGGTAAGGGTATGTGGCCTGGCTTCCATGCGGGAAGTGTCAGGATTCTCAATCCTATCCTCAGCTCTACTGGGCAGCTCTGCCCTCTCCCTGTTCTCAGGTCAGGGAGGCCGAGGTATTCCCAAAGCCTCTGGGGTCTGGTCGTCATTCCGGGCCCAGGTACCCCCACCACGGGCTCTCCAACTTCTATGCTCCTCACCTCCCTACTCAGCTGGGGATGGGGAAGGACAGGGACAAAGGCCCCTCAGTGCCCCTCAAGCCCCGGGCCACATACTTCTGCTGGTAGTCCTTGATGAGGCGCTTGGCCTTGCTGTACTTGCGCTCCAGGGCCTGGTACTGGGCCTGGGTCTCCCGCAGGTGCTCATCCACAGCTTGGCACAGACTCTGGGCCTCCCCCCAGTAGCCCTCCAGCTTCTCCATGCGCTCCTTGTTCTCTTCCACACTCTGCTCCAGCTGGGCCTTCTCCACCCGCCACCGCCCCTTCTCCTGCTCCAGGCTCTGCAGCTGAGAGAGGAAGGAGTGGCCCTGGGTTGGTGGGGGCCCAAGGGAGCCCAGGAGCACCCCTATCTTTCACTGGGCCAGAACCGCCGGATGATTCTGCAGATATGGAGTCCACTGCCTCCTAACTACTCTTACTTGGCTGAACCTGAGACCTGAAACCGGAGAAGGAAGAGGTGGGACCTTGATCTCAGAGCTCCCAGCTGGAGTCCCTGACAATGTACCACACTTTGGCAGGGGGCCTGGGTTAGTCACTGATTAGCTCTGTGACTTGGGGCAAGGCAACTCTGTCTTAAGTCTCAGTCTTCTGATCTGTACAATGGGAGTGATGCCTGCCTTGCCACACTCACAAGGGCTACAGTGAGGTGGTAGATGTGAGAGAGCAGAGCAGGGGAAGGTCACCATGACCCTCTGTCCCCTCTGCACCTCTGGCCTACTGACCAGTCCCTGCTGCTGTGGTTTCGTGAACAATCCTGGCCCCTCTCCCAGCTCGCAGGCTATGCCCCTGCAGACCTCCCGGCCCCAACGGCTCAGGCTTGGGGCCTCTGTTCTCTCTCTCACAGCCCACACCCCATTTGTGCATTCAGAACCCTGAGTCCTGAGCTCCAGCCCAACATCACTTCCAACTCCTCACAGGCACCAGGCCCCCCACTCCGACCCCACCCACCCAAAGGTATTCCTCCTTCCTGTCCAGCCCACCTCTGTTCAAAGGTGCCATCCTCTCTCACCGTCACCCCAGTGCTCAGCCTCAAGCCCCTGCCAGCCCCTCCAACCTTGTTGGCTGCAAATGCCACTCGCTCTCTATGCCCCAGCCACACAGGCCTTCCTGAAGATCCTCAGGCTTGCCAGGCTCCCTCCTGGCACATAGCGTTTGCCCGTGCTGTTACCTCTGCCTGGAGTGTTCCCTTCTCCCCGCCCCCTTGCCTCATCATTTCCCACTAGGCTCACCCCTGGGTTCTCTGCTCAGAGTGTCACTTCCCCAGAGAAGTCTCCTAGAGCACCTCCAACAGCACAGTCCCCCCGCCCCCAAAATCAGGCCCTGCTGCTCTTAAGAGCTCAGTAACCCTGTCCTCTCCTACAAAGCCCATGTCAGTCTGTAACGATACAGTCACTGGTGCGCAGACTCAGAGCTGCCCAAGGGCAAGGACCAAATCTGCTTCTGCCCATCCCAGGGACTGGAATAGTGCTGGGCACCCCGCAGATGTTTACTGATTGAAAGCATGAACAGACCTTGGACTTACCCTGCCCCTTAATGCTCTGCGCCCCACCCAGGAACCTGGCCTGCCATCTCCACCTCAGAAATGCAGCTCCAACCCGGCCTTCCCTTCCGCACCCTCTGCCATAAGCTGGGCAGCCCTGGCCTGCACCTGCCTCCTAAGTTTACTGGCCTCCGAGTCCTGCCCACCTACCCTTGTGTCCCCCCACTTCACAGGCAGTGATCTTCCTCCTTACGGCCCCCATGTGGCCACAGGTCCAAGGCTAGAGTCCTTAGGGGGAAGTCAGGACACTGCTACGCCCACCCTGGCAGCCAGCTCTGCTCCTACATCGCCCACAGGAACAGCTGCTCCAGCCCACGGCCTCCTCCAAAGCCAGCCTCCGAGCTCAAGCTTGTCTCCTGCCAGCGAGCCTTTCCTCTGCCTCAGTCATCTAACCCCTCCCCCAGGCTCAGCTCCACACTCTCCTTTCTCCATGCACAGTAGGTGTAAACCCACACGTGGGCGTGCACACACGTGTACCTCGGTGTACCCTGTCCACATAGCTGTGTACCCCTGCTTCTCCCCACTACACTGAAAGCCCCACAGGAGTTAGAACTCCTAATGTCCTGGCCCAGCAGGGGCCCAATACAAGTTTTTTCATCTGAAGTCTGTGCATTTCCATGCCTGCAAGAGTTAGCACCCAACATGCTTGTGTGGGTGTCTGTCTGCGGTGCATATGCGTGACTGTGTATGTCATGTGTGCGTCACCATCTGGGAGTGTTAGCATCAGCACCTCGTGAGAAGGCACATGTCCTGTGACACTCTTCCTGCGCGATGGCCGTGCTTGTGTGTCCCGGATCAGAGCAATGCAGAGGGAGTCTACATATCCAGGGCGATGCACATGTGAAGCATAAATCCAGCATCTCCATGCTGTCTGCACTGAGTAGGTGTCTGGTGAATGGCTCTGTGGGTACTATGTGCCCGGGGTCCAGGCTGGCCTGTGCCTGTGAGTATCTCTGGGCAGTATGCATCTATCACTGGCCCTGTATGGAGAGGACTCATGTGGGACAGCATGGACAGAAGACATCTAGGATGTAAGTCAGTGTGCTTTGGGATAACAGCTAATTGTGCAACCTTTTATTGAGCACCTATGATGTGTCAGACACTGCATTAAGGACTTTCCATGGATTATCTCACTTCATCCTCACAAGGATCCTATGGTGTTGGCACTATTATTACCCCATTTTATAGATGAGAAGACTGAGGCACTGAGCAGCAAGTGAATGGTGGACAGACGGGTCCAGAGCTCGAGTTCTTTACACTGCCCTCTCTTGCCTAAGGACAGCTTGCCCTATACATGCTTGTGGGTAAAGGATGGTAGGCAAGTGTCAGTGTGCAGGTGTGAGGGTGGGGGATCATCCCTCCAGCCCTCAGACCCTGTTCCTCCCCCTTCCACACACTCCCCTCACCTTTCTTTTCAGCTGCTGGATCTCTGCCTCAGTCACAGCATGCTTGATCTGGAGCTGCGGGGGACAGGGGCAGGTGCTCAGTTCCCGGGGGGTTGGCAGAGAGCAGGTGGGATGCTGGCCCACCTTACCCTCCCCACCCCAGGACCCCCTCTTCCCACCTCCTTGAACTTGTGCACCAGCTTCTCGGGCTCCATGTCCACAGGGGACAAGGCATCCTCGTTCTCTGCCAACTCGAACACCTCGATGGCCATCTCGCCACCTGGGAACGTGGGGCTCAGCTCCTCATCCTCGTCAGTGGCGTACTCTCCGGTCTGCGAAGGAGAGAGGAGGCCATGCACCCTGCCCATCCCAGCCTTCCTCAGGCCTGACAGCCGGGGCTTAGACTGGCAACAGTCTGCCAATGTCAAACTGGGAGCCCCTGGGGGGTTTGGTTCATGTTCCCCCATCAGACTGGGGCCGTACCAGGCATGGTTTGTGTCTTCCCCTGAAGGCATGGGTAATTCCTCCATAAGAGAGACCCCTGAAGAAACAGCCTGTGCTCTCTCCCTCACACTAGGGGTCTCCTGAGGTCTGGAGCTGTCTCCTTCCTCAGATTATGTCCCCTGGGATTAGGGGCTATGCTGTCCCCTCAGAGTGGGGGGCTCTTTGAAGAACTCTATTTTCCTTGTAGGACCTTGTAGGAAGCCTCTCTGAAGAAAGAGGGTGTGACTCCTCCATTAGGGTTCCTGGAGGAAAGGGTCTGCATCACTTCCCTCAGACTGGGGGCTCCCCTAGGACAGGGAAGGGTGCTCTGGGCTTCTTCACAAGGCCTGGGAAAGCGGTGAAGGCAGAGGATGTCTGTAAAGCTCCATCCAGCCACCAGGGGGCGATGCCGCTGGCAGCCAGGCCAGGAGTCCCTACCTCCTCATCATCCTCCCCATACTGGGCGTATCTCTGCTCCATCATCTCTCGCTGCCATCGCTCCTGTTCCAGGGTCTGCTGAATTAGCTGAGCCACCTCGCTCTGCTCACCGGGGCGCTCCCGGCCAATCATAAACCTGCAGGGACACCAGTGTCATTCCTTTTGCCTCTCTCCTCAGCTGGGTTAACGTCACCATCCTCCCCGCTGGTGCTCCTCTCTCCACACCCAGGCCCTCCCAGGGGAGGTGAAATGAGAGGGCTGAGTCCAGAAGCTGCAGAATGTTAATAATGAATGGGGGAGCAGGGGGCCCTTATTGAGTTTCCTTCCCAGGAGAGGCAAAGGCCCACTGGCCAGTTTTGGGGGAGGGGTGATGCCAGCTAAACTTCAGTCTGGGCTGCAGGGGACGTGAGTTCAGGAGCTGCCAGTGCAGGGGCTCTGACCCCACCACGTGGGAGGAAACGAGGCAGGGGATGGCGAATGTGAACCACCCCGGCAGGGCAGGGCAGGGAAGGGGCTGTGGAGGGGTGTCTTGTATAGGCTCCAAGGCCCTGAGCTTCAGGAAGGGGCGGGATGATGGTGACTGGAGATTAGGATGGAAAGGAAATAGTGGAACTTCCAGGCACCAGCCCCTCCTCTCCGTGGCCACCCACATCCTGTTTCTCTCCACCACCCTTTCCTGGGGGCAGTGCCCCTCTTGGAGGGGGCAGGGAGTGATCCCTGAATGCTTTGCTAGAGAGGGACACAGGGAGCTTCTAGTACAATCCCCTTAATTGACAGGCTCAGGGAGAAAAGTGCTTCCAATCTGCATGGCATTCTCCCTGTACATCTTGGTTTTTCAATGAATGAGTCTGCACAGGCGGGGGGAAGAAGAGCCCAAGAGGCCAGTTTGGAGGTGTGGTGGAGAGTGGGCCTTGAAGCCCGAGTGCTGGTGGCCAGCAGCGGTCACGGGCTCAGGATGGGAAGGTATGGGCACAACAATTCCTTCGGGCAGGGACGCAGTGGGACCTCCTCTGTAAGTTGGGTCATGCAGAATCTTAACTGTGTGTGGGCAAATGGGCAGAGTGGCCGGATAAAGGCCGAGCCTCCTGCCTGCTCCCAGTCCCCACCTACCCCACCCTCCCGGCCCTCACCGCACGCGGCCCTTGGTGTTCCGGAGCACGGAGGCTGCAAAGCTCTGGGTCACTCCCACCAGACTGGTTCCGTCCACCTCCACCAGGAGGTCGTTCACCTGGATCCTAGGGGAGGTGACACTGGTTAGGCATCATGAGGGGATCTGTGGAGCTGGGGTAGAGGTGGCCCCTTCCCATTAGAAACTCAAGGCTCAGTCCCCCCAGGGACCTGGTACTTTGTCTACCTGCATAAAATGCATGAGGACTGAGGATCAGGTATCAGCCAGACCCATCTGTGTGTGCGCAGTGAGACCTGAGCAAGCAAAGTACACATATGTGTCCAGGACCAGGAGTAGCAGCAAGCTCCCTTCCCATGACAATCACACCGGACAGAGCAGTGTGACATCCAACAGAGATCACAACCGCCATGCACACTGGCAAGGCCCACGGCCCTCTTACACATACAAGTCTGCACAGACCTGGTCTGAAGATGACCTTCCAAATGTCTGCAACCTGCCTCACACACTCATGTTCACACTCTGTACCTCAGCGTCCTCTCACGCTGATACTGGCGCACAACCCCCAACAGTCCAGCTGTGCATCTGATGCCTGTTCTCCACACAAGGGGAGAGAAGGGGATGGTCCAGCATGCCCTGCTGAGAGGATGGAATGAGGGGACCCCCTTGAGCCCCAAGCCTTCTCACAGGGCTCCTATGTGGAAAGGGAGGACGTGGCCTACTGTAAACACTTCACATGCACATGCCTCACATGTGGGCACGAGCCTGTGGACACACTCTCTCACATGCACACGTACTCCCCAAATTGCCAACCAGGTGACCACGGGGAGGGTTCTGGAAAGTCCCAATGAGGAGGTAAGTGAAAGAGGAGGGACTATCATCTTCCTCTTCTCTGCCCCTCCCCCCCATGCCACCGGCGTTGCAGTGGGCAGAAGGCCTCTGATGGAGGCAATCCCACCTCTAGCAACATTAGCCCTCGCAGGGATACCCACTCACCTCTATCGCATGAGAGGGGTCTGTGTTGGAGGTAACACCACAAGGCACCCTTGATGTCAACCTTCAACTTATAACCCTGGCATGCCCTGAGCCCTTCCCACTTCCCTGTTGCGAGACACATACAGTGGAGATGTCCACAGAAGGGTCACTGGGCTTCCCAGGACTCCAGGATGTCCTTCCAGAACCTTCTGACCTAGAGATACCCCCTCTAGCTCGGATACAAAACACAGGCACACAACGACACACACAAGGAGCAGGTTTCTCTGCAGGCATACCTGCACCGTCCTTAGCCACACCACACACCTGGATCCCTCTGTTCTCTGGGCTCCAGCCACACTGCCTGCTTTTGGTCCCCTGCCTGGAACCTCCTGCACCTAATACTCCCTTTTGGCCTAGTTAACGTCTGCTCATCCTTCAGTTCTCAGCTGCAATGCCACTTCCTCCAAGAAGCCTTCCCTGATACCCAGAGAGGTCAAGCCCTCCTTTTTTTTTTTTAGGGCTGATGATCAGATTTTATTTACAATTTGCATCCTACATTTGGTCACTGGACATATCCCCACATTGCTCATTGTAAACAAAATACCTCAGCAGGAGGGAAGCACCATACTCTATGCGTGCTGTTGCTGTACAGACATTATTTTTTATTTTTCTATAAATACTATGATGGGAATCTTTATGCAGAAAGCCTTTCCTGCATTTAGGATTACTTTCTTAAGGCTCTGGTAAATATTGCCAAATTGCTTTCCCAAAGAGCGTGTACCAGCTACACTCAGGCAGTTGTATTGAGCTGCCCGGTACCAAAGGAAACTTAAGGTCGTAGCCACACTTGGGTGGGAGGTCAAGCCCTCCTTTTTATGCCTTCATGGCGCCCTGTATTTTTCCTCTATTTCACCATTTTCTGTGTCCACTTGAATGTCTGCCTCACCACACCACACCGCACCACACCGCATGCTTCCTAAGGGCAAGTATCTCATCGCTGACTCCCCAGGGCCTGGCACCAGCCCCAGGACAGAGTCAGGAATTAGATATTTGAGGAATGAAGGAGGGAATACTCAAATATCTCCACCAGGCACATAGTCTCCATGCTCATGCTCTCCCTACCATGGCCCCACACACACTCAGACACCCAAAACCAGCCCTCGTCTTCAGCACCACCCCCTAGAATGCAAGTTCACTGCTGTGGCCCCAGGCCTCGACCAGCACCTGGCACAGTATTGCTCCACCACCATCTGAGCCCCGCACAGGTCGTGGCCCAACCCGGCTCAGCGGCCCACCCGACAGATAATGGGAGGGAGAGGCGGTACCTGCCATCCCGATGGGCTGCACCGCCCTCAGTCACAGTCTTGACGAAGATGCCCAGCTTCTCCAGGCCCATGTCTGCCCCGGCCCCCATGCCGATGATGCTGATGCCCAAGCCCTCGGAGTCTGTGGAGCAGAGGGCAGTGAGATGGTGGGGGGCCATGGAGAAGGGGGAACAAGGAGGTCTAGCTCAGGGTTTGCAGGGGACAACGTGAAAGATGCGCTCCATCCCCAGCCCTCACTCTGGGGCATGGCCCCCCCTGCATGCTTAGGAGAGTCCCACAACTGGGGAAGGGATGCAGTTCTGTCTACCCTGTCTTTGCCAAGTCGACTAGAATGCTCTTGGGTCACTCCCTGCCCTCTGTCCACCCAAGGAATGGATGGGCAGCAGGGCCTGCTGAGGGTGACCCACGTGGGTGGGCCAGAGGCTACTGCGTGTGCACGTGCGGGCATGTGGAGGGATGCGGATGGAATCGGGGTGGCGGCAATGGGTTCACTCTTTTTTAAGCAATCTCATCCATACCCACAGCTTCAAAGACTTCCTGCTCTTCTCTCCCAGCTGCACCTCCCCTCCCATGGGCCTCTGACATCCAAAGTCATGGTCTTCCCCCACAAACTGGCTCTTCCTGTCTGCCACTCCCTCATGGGGCCTGGGAGTCACCCGGATTCCTCCCTCCCCTCACAGCCTCTGCCCAAGCCAAACCACCACCAGACCCTGCCGATCTACCTCCCAGGACCTCTCAGGTTACCCACTTCCCTCCCGCAAGGCCACCATCTTCTCCACACCAGCGGTCCTAGGATCCTTCTCCCCACAACACAGCCTGGAGTGGTCTTTCTTTTTTTAAACCTCACCTGAGGATATTCCACTGATTTTTAGAGAGAGTAGAAGAGAGAGGAAAAGACAGGGGAAATATCGATGTGAGAGAAACACGTCAATTGGTTGCCTCCTGCATGCACCTGGGCTGGGGAGGAGGTACATGCCCTTGACTGGAATCAAACCCGGGACCCTTAGGTCCACAGGCTGATGCTCTATCGGCCTGGAGAGGTCTTTCTAGAATACCTTTCCCACACCAGTCCATCTTAGGAAAAAGACAGTGTCCTTCGCATGGTCTCCGAGGCCTTGCTTACACACCCTTCTTCCCGTCGCTGTCCAAATCCAGCCAAGCCCGCCTTCTCTCTTCCCCCAAAACTCCCCTGAACTCCTTTTCAGAGCTCAACTCAAACATCACCTCCTTGGGGAACCCCCATCCCAAGTCTGGTCAGGTCTCCTGTAAAATGCTGTTATTTTAGCCCCTCCAGCCCTCCCCAGCACCTTTTACAGCGTATAAGGGCGTAGTGACTGTCCCATCCATGTCTGCCGCCCCCTTAGGTCTCCCATCATGTCTGGCCAACACAGTGCCCTTGGGAGCCTGGCAACTGAAGGAGCACATAAACTGGCAACTGAAGGAGCACATAAAATTGGTGGTGGGAGCCTGGGGCTAGACCGGAGTCTGTGTGGCTGTGGGTTGCCTACAGGGGCCCTGGGCAGAAGCTGGCACCAGAGAGGAGACCCACATAGCCTGGCCCTGGCCTCTCACCCTTTTCCAGCTCCACAGGGAACAGCTCCAACCTCTCCACCCGCTTCTCCAGCTCATACTCCGCAGAGGCTGCCATGGGATCCACGTCCTCGTTGCGACGATCGTAGTCCTCATTGGAGTAGGTGCTGAACACCTGGGGAGGGGGACACTTGTCAGAGGGCAAGGGCAGAACTGGCTTGGGGAGGCCAAGAGGGCAGGCTGTGCCACCCACTGATGCTCCCCTCCTACCAGAGGCCTCCTCCACCCGCTAGACAGGTTAAGGTCTCCCCCAGCCCAGGATAAGCCCAGCTTGGAGTGAAGGCCCTTCTAGTTCTGGAGTCCATGGGAGAGAAAGGGCCACAGCCTTGCCCAGTCCACACCATTATTCTCTTTTGCAACCCCAACAGTGTAAGCATGGCCCACAGTAGAAGGAAAGGAAGGGCTATGCTGGAGAAACTGCCAGACTCAGGAACCCAGGCCCCCAGGACAGAGAACGACCAACAGACAGGGGCAAGTAGCAAGTAAGAGATGAGGGAGAGCCAGGCCGAGGTGAGGGCAGATACAGACATGGACACAGAGGGCAGGGTAGCAGAAGGAACAGGCTGAGCAGGAGAGGGAAAGAGGAGGAGGGGAGATAGAATGGAGATGCTGGCAATGCCAGATGGGGAGAGAGGAGGGAGCCGTGTGAGACGCAGGGAGGGGGAGGGGAGCAGGAGACACAGAGATGGAGAGGATAGGGCTGACCTGAACCTGAAGTTGCAGCCAGGGTTGGGGAGGGAGGCAGGAAGGACCACCTCCACCCTCATGGGGGAAGAGCAGGCCCTCCACCTAAGGTGCCCCTCAGATGGTAGGAGCAGAGAGAACACCCATGGCCTTGCCTGCGGGCCTCAGTCTCCCTCCAGGACCACCGCTCTCTGAGGCAGGCCTTGGGGAGACGAGCAAACCCAGCCTTCGCGGTGGCCCCAAGGCCAGCTCAGCTCTGCCTTGTCCCCTGTGCCCCTCTGCTGTCTTCCTCTTCACAAGTCTCTCAGCTCAAAGGGGGTTCCCCAGCCCGGCCCTCCTCCAAGGAACCGAAGATAGGGCAGGGGCTGTGTGGGAGTGCCTGATTCTGGGCCCAGGCAGGGGAGCCCCCAGTGGGAGGTTAATAGCGCCATTTGGGGTACCATGACTTGTTCCTGCTTCACTGCCTGCAGCGACAGGTTGGCACCACTTGAAGCTTAGTGGGGGCGAGAATGGGTGGGAGCAGCTCTGTCAGATGACTGGGCCTGAGGAGCTGGAGTGGGGCGCTGCCTTCCCCGAGACCCCACCAGGCCACTCTCCTCCAGTACAGTGTCCCAGCAGCACGGGGCAGGCACAGCACTCTGGTGTCCCAGCTTTCATTTGGGCTCCTGTGTCCATCCCCCCAACCCCAGAAGCTCACTCCCAGGGGAAGCATGGCTGGGGAAGGGGAGCTATGTGGCCACTTAACTCATTGCCCTCAATTTCACAGCATCAGAGAAACCCAAGCTCAGGCCCTTAAAGCTCATCATCAATTGTGCAGCAGGCAGTTGGACTGCCCTCATGACATCTGGCCAGCAGCCTCCAAGGCCCTGGAGAGAGGACGACCCAGTCTGCACATGGTGCAAATGCCAGGCCCGCTGGCCCGGGTTAGCCAGTGGTAGGGCAAGATAAGACTGTGCCCAGCTGGGCTCTGGTGGGTGGGTCACCTGTGACTTTGTCCTCATTGCACACGTGTCCCAGGCCCTAGGACAAGAGCTGGTGTGAGCTGAGACCGGGCAAAGTGGGTTTGGCCCACTTTTGCATCTGAGTCAGGTTCCCTTCATCACCATCTTTGTGGTGGCCTGGGTCACCAAACCCCTCCCCCATGCAGTCTCATAGTGTGTGCACACACGCGCACACACACACACACACACACACACAGTGACCTCCAAAACACCCTCACAGCCTGTCCTGGGTTCCGCCCTCATCTTCTTTTCTCCATCTATTAAATCCTGCAGGAAACTTGGGCCTCAGGCTCAGAGGTCCCAGACCACCCCTCACATTGCCCACCATGATGTGGCCTGCCCTTCCCCCATGAGGGTGGAGGTGGTCCTTTCTGCCTCCCTCCCCCACCCTGGCCTCAACTTCAGGTTCAGGTCAGCCCTCACCTACCAGAGAGCCCTGGGCCCAGGTGACAATCTGGAACTGGGCTCTCTGTCCTCAGCAGAAGCCTCCACAAAGGCAATAATTGGGTCATCAGCGGGACACAGGCCCTGGACTTAGTATTGATGCAGAGTGGGGGCAGGGAGAGGGAAAAATGGGGAGTGCTGCCCAGGGCGGGGAGGAGGAAATCCCCAGCAAGGTCAAAAGTCAGACACAATAAGGCAGGACCACATGCCCCTGGCTCCCACACTCAGGCAGCAGCCGTCACCAGGGAGTTGGGGAGCACTGCTCCAAATCATGCGCTATTTTTTACCCCAAAATCAGGGTAAGGAGTCAAATATAGACAGTCAGAGGCCTAGGTCTGAAAGATCAAATTCCACCTCTGAGGGGATCAGGCAGCTCAGGGAACTGGTGGTGGTGGTAGGGGGGTTTCCTGACTTCCTCAGTGCCCCCACCCTTCCTTAGCATCCCAAGAAACACCATAATCCTCAGTTCCCTCCAGGATCTTATGGCTTCAGGAGGGAAAGAGGGTTGAGAAAGGACTTTAAGGTCGTAGCTGGGGAAGGGGCTGGCCTGGTGGGAATAGCATCTTCCAGGCCCTTTGATGAGAGGGACAGAGGTTAAGATACTCTGGCAAAGCGAGAGGAAGCTGGGCCAGCTTCAGTGTCCACCAGTAGTCATGGAAACTGCAAGCAAACAGACGAGGGTTTGACTAAGGAGGGGAGAGGCAGGGTCCAGGCCAAGAACAGTCCGGGCACCCCCATGCAGTGGACCTGGCCGCTGAACCAGGGGTAGTGAGAAAGGGCCATCTAGGCTGAATGTGCCAGTCAAAAGTGGGGGGTAGAAAAAAGGGGGAGGCGGCCTGAGGTTCTTCTGTCTCCCCAGCGGCTGCCCCCTCCCCCACACCAGCACTGCTCTGAGGAGCTCAGGGCACTGGCACAGTCTATAAAGAATCACCAAGAGCGGTGGTGTGGATGAGAGGGGACAAACTGAGACCTCCCGAAAGGGGCAGTTCCCATCCCTCTTTCAGGGCACCCAAAGAACATAGCCAAGAGCATTTAGGGCCTGCCAAGGCCTTGAGAGTCTGTCCTATTGAGCAGTCAAGAGCAAAGGCATGCCGGCTGCTGCCAGGTCCCCTGGGGGGGTTCCCAGCCCCACCCCCTGCTCCCTGGCCAGCTGAAGGCCTAGCCCCCTCAAGGGCCACACGAAGTACCTATTCCCTGTGGAACCCAACACTTCCCCCTGGCCCACCCAGACCCCAAGAAAGAGGGCCCCAGCACTGGCCTTCCCCCACCCCCAGGCACATGACCCAAGCCCGACTCACCCTCAAAGAACTGCTTCCCTCTTTCACTTCTGCAAAGCTGGGGTGGGGGCTACATACAAGGTGGAGTTAGGGCTATGGTCCCCTGTTCCTCAATTTTGGGAAGTTCCTGGCTCCTCCCTCCCACATCCTAAACAGCTCCTACATAGGGGGAGTCAAAGGGGGGTTTCCAAGCTCCCCTGACCCTCTCCTGCCCAGAGCTGGATAAGGACAAATATGGGGAGGCTTTCCTGTGGACACACACACACACACACACACACACACACCTTCCCACCACCAAGCCTTTGCCTCTGGCACCTCTGGAGGAAGAATGACTGGGAATGGAAGGGAAAGCAGGTGCCCCAGGACCCATGGGGGGAACGGGACAGGGAGGGGTGCAGCGTGAGCTCTGGGCGGGGCAGCAGACAGAACCTGAGGGCAGGTCCAGGCAGGCCACCCCAGTCTCAGGCCTGAAAATCCTCCCCTTCTGACAAACAGCTGGAACTCCCCCACGCCCCCTCAGGGTGGTAACTTCTGGGAAGGGGGCTGAGTGGCAGGGGCTGACTCAGCCTGCCAAACTCCACGGGCGAAGTGGGGGCGACAGCGTGCACGTGGCAGGGGCGGCGCGGGGCGGGGAGGGGGGTCACTTACTTGGATGGGCGCCGTACTGAAATGGATCTTCCGGCTTGGAACCGGGTCCTCTTCCTCCGATAGCCCCGGGATCTCCATGCACCCCGACTCGGGCTCATAGGGGGGCTCCCCATCCTCCTCGTCGTCTTCATCGTCCTCCTCCAGGGCACTGCCCCCGGAGTCCTCCCCCAGCCCGCTGTAGGCGCTCACGTCCACCAAGTCTGCCTCGGAGAAGTCCTCCTTCTTGGACTCATCCGCCTCCTCCGGGGCCATATCTGGGGCCCGGCCATTGCCCACCCCTCTCTCGGGCGCCCCCACGGTCGCCGCCTCTTCCTCGGGGGCCACTGGGGCCTTCGGCTCTTCGGGTGTGGGGCTGGCTGCGGTGGCCAAGGTGCTGCCATTCTCCAAGGCCGCGTGGACTGTCACCTCCGCCTGGATCACCTCCCCAGGCGCCGCCTCGGCCTCCGACTCCCCGCTCTCCTCCACCTCCACCGGCTTGATCTTGCGCACCTCCCGGGGCTTGGGGGGCGGCCGGGCGGGGGCCACTCGGTGCTGCGGGGGCTGCTGCCCTCCGGGGCCGCGCTCTTTCTCGGCGGGGGCATCCCCCGACGGGGCGGGCGGCGGAGGCGGCGGCTGGAACACCCGGGACCGCTTACTGACCAGCTTCGAGTTGACCTGGGGCGCCCCGGCGGCCGTGGCCCTGGGGAGCCCGGGCCCGCGGTGGGGGCCGGTCCTGGAGTCGGCCTTCTCAAAGACGGCGCTGAGCTGGCTGACCGTCGGCGACACGGCGTCGGCGTCCAGCTTGTCCAGGGCCTCGGTGCTGCCGTTAAAGCGCACCACGACGTCCAGCTTCCGGTCCTGCAGGCCGGCGCGCTCCTGCCGCAGCAGCCGCCGCGTCGCCGCCTCCTTGTCGCCGCCCGCGGCCGGGACGCTCCGTTCGAACAGCTTCCGCGTCTCCTGCAGCCGGGACGGCGGGTGAGGCGGCGGCGCGGGCTGCGCGGAGGGCGCGGGCTTGGAGTCGAAGCGGCTCACGCGCTCGGACACGCTGGTGCCCAGCTTGAGCAGGGCGCTGTGGTCCACGTTCTCGTTCAGGCTGCTGGCCCTCGGCAGCGACAGGCGCACGCCGCGCTCGGGCGCCCGCGGGGCCTCGGTGGGGCCCGCGGCGCCGACCGCCTCACCCGGCGGCCCCGCCGTGGTGCCCATCTGCAGGAACATACTTTTGATGCGGTGGACGTTGGAGCCATATTTCTTGTGGTGGGCTGCCTTGGGTGCCTCGTCGGGCCCGGGCGCGTCGGGCGGCTTCAGCGCCTGGATGCCCGCCTCGTAGGCGCTGCGGTGCGGGGAGGCGCTCCGGAGGGGACCCCCGGGCCCCCGCGGCTCCGTCTTCATCATGATGGGGGGAGCCGGGTTCGCATGCCCCCGCTCCCCGCTCCCCCGCTCCAACAGGCGGCTGGCCAAGTCGGAACCACCGCCCCCTCCCCCCCCCAGAAAAGAAACCCCCGAAAGGCCTTTTTATAGGCTCCCCCCAAAACCAAGCTGCCAAAGACAGTTAAGGCCGCTTAAAAAAAAGGGGGGGGATCTCCGAGCCCCCCGTGTGGGTCGTCTCCACCAATCAAGCTGCCAAAGACAGCCAACCCCTCTTCCAAAGCTCGAGCGGCCTGGTCCGGTCGCCCCCAACCAAATTCGAAAAGCGGCGGCGGGGCCGGTGGGACCGCACGCCCTGCCCGCGAAGCAGCGGCGGAGGCGCCGGCTCACATCGTCCGAGGCGGTGTCAGCGGGGCTGGCAGCCCGGGTGTCCCCCACTCCGGCCAGGGACCTTGGCTCTCGGGGGGCCCGGCACCCCGGTGCCCATGGCTGCTCGGCCAGCCCGGGCCGTTCTGCCGCCGCGCCACCCTCCCTCCCTCCCTCCCCCCCGCGCCCCGATCCTCGGTCTTTCTCTGGCTCAGCCCGAGCGGCGGCTGCCGGAGACCGAGCGGCTGCCCTTCTCGCCGCCGCCGCTGGGGAACTGGCACCTCTGGGTCCTAGAGGGATCGGATTTCCGGGGCCGGCGCCTGTGAGCCCTCCTCTTCCCCTCCACTCCAATGTGTCCCCTCCCGATCCCACGCCTGTCTCACGCCGGCAGCCTTCCGTTGACCCCAGGCCCTGGCCAGTCTTCTTAAACGCTTCCATCCCAACCTCTGACTGCGGCTTATCACAGCCCACTAACCGCACCTCCACTATATAGTGGGGGGAGGCAATCCAACCACAGTGGTCTCAGTGCCGCCCCTTTCCACCCCCAAAGTGAAGAGAGTTCAGTGGGGAGGGGCAAAGGATTATTTCCTTGAAGGTCTTTGAGCTCCCTGGCATCGTTCAAGGCCATCAACCTCAAAGTCGCTCTGGGATTTTAAATGTTTGAAAATTCAGATTTGGGGGCCCTCCCCAAACTTTGTGAAGTAGAAGCTCAGCAGCCTGCCCCAGGAATCTGCATTTTCACAAGCTCCCACGGGGAACCTTGGGACCTACCCTCTAGGTGTGAAACCTTGGCCCCGAGTTGCTGGCCTTCTGGTGGAGGAGGAAGGGGACTGGAGAAAGAAAATGGTCCTCCCCCAAGTGGGCCTTGTCCCTGGGGAAGTCTGAAGGGGTTGTCCTGTCACCGGCCTGCTCTGCACCCAGGCTGGAAGGGAGGAAGCAGGTCCCTGTCTTCATGCCCCTGCTGGGTGATCTTCTCAAAAAGGAAGATGTTTTGGAGAAACAATTCTGGAGGCCCGCACCAACGCTTCACCAGGTTTGGGTCTCTGCTCTAAAAGGATCCTGGCCACTGTGTGCAAGTGTGTGCGGGGAGGAAGGCCAAAGAGTGGCAGTGACCTAGGCATCCTCTCTCTTAGCACCCCAGAAAGATGTTTTGATGCTCCCTCACATCACCACCCTCCTCTCCCCCCCTCCCCCACACTTGCAAACAAGGGGCCTGGGGTTGCCCTCTACTCCTCTCCAGCTTCCAGTGCCTGGGAGAGGAGGGCCACCCTCTAACCGTGACAGGTCCAGATGCACTGCTTCACTCCACAGATCTCAGAAAATGATGAACATTGTGGACCCTAGGACCCAGAGAACAACTCAGGCACAAAGCCTCCCCCCACTCCCAGCTGCTTCCTGCATCTCGGGCCTTCCTGCGGCCTCCTCCCCCGCCCTCTTCCCTTCCATCCTCTTCCTCTTCTTCCCAATCTCCCAGTCTCCCCCTCCCCCTTGCCTAGAAGGGCTATCAAAGGGAACCTTTCCGCCCCTGCCCTGTAGGTGTATGTGTGAGGGTTTTGTGGGATGGAAACCGGTTAGCACGTGTAAAAGAGCGTGGGGGGATGGGGTGTGGGAAGCCGCCTGGGAACCCTGGATATTGGGACAGGGAGGGGCCAGGAACCACAGGACTGGATCGTGAGGCTGGCGAGCCTCAGACTAAGTGAGAAGGAAGATTTGGGTTCCCAGCTGGAGCCGGAAATGAACCCAGACCTCAGGCTTCCCAAGGCCACCTGCCTCTTCTCTGCCCAGCTGGTCAGGAAACTCCCCTCCCCAGTGTTACACTTTGGCATGGCATAGGGCAGAGTGAAGACGCCAACCCCAATCTCCCCTCCCTCCTAATCCGTCTGAAAAGACTGCTTTCAGGAACAAGCTTTGGGACTTGGGTTTCTAAGCTCAAGTCTGGGGTTTGGCAAAGTCCCCTCCTGCCCCCCAACCCCAGTGTGGAAGTGAGCGAGATAGAAATCTCACCTAGCCGGGGTTGGGGGTTTGGGCAGTGTCCTCAGAAACTCTGTGTGAATTGGAGGAGGTCGAAGGTCCCAGGGTGTTCTGCCCAGAATCTCCCACACCCGTGGGTGAGTCATCTTAGCTGGTCCCAGCCCAAGGGGTTTGTGCCCACGCTTCTGGCCAGGTGGGGAAGACAGCTCCTAAGGGTGGGAGGAGGAGCCGAGGACCAGCGTTCAGGCCCAGGGACCCTAGGACCCCAACAACATCTTCAGCAGCACCTTGGGTTGAACTAGAATTCTTGGGATGCTTGGGTCCCCCCTGTCTTGAGACTTTCAAAAGTGAAATCCCTTTAAGGGCTCAGGGATGCCGGAGGGTGGAGCCAGCCCAGAGCTTGGATGACAGAGGCTAATGAGTGGGATTATTATTTCATGGGCTCCTGGTTAGCTCAATGACACCCCCAGCCAGAATTCCCCAAGAAGCTTTTATTGAGCAATAAGTGCTTTCCCATCACTCCTTCCTTCCCTGAAGTCAGGCACCAAGCCTGTTGGCCTGGGAGATTTGTCTCCATCCCCTCCCCGCCTGCCTGGAGCAGGACTTTTCTGGCCACATCTCCCCACTATGCCTAAGGCTGAGGAGGACTATTACGTTAGGGAGGGTTTAAATCTAATTTTTATTCCTCAGGTTGTGGTCCTCACCTGTGTCCTCCAGTTCAGAACCCCAGGGTAATATAACCATGCTTTCTTTTTTTCATTGTCCTTTGTGGAGGGGGCCTTGATGGCCAAGTTGCCTGGTGGTCTTTGAATAGACGTTCATTCCTTACCTTTGCCCTGGAAGAGAGGGTGGAGTGGTTCCCCTAGTTGACCCTGGAGCTAAGCTGTTAGAGTTCAAATCCTGGCTCCACCACTTACTAGCTGTGTGACCTTGGACAAGTCACTTAGCCTCTCTGTGCTCTGAGAGGATAAACAGAGGGAAAAGTGGCTGGGTGTATGGGGAAGGTGATGCCTTTCACAGTCCTTGCTGAAAAGGCTGAGGCTTCTATGGGGAGAGATAATACACCTCCTACTCTCTTCTTGATGAAGCCCCTCCCTATTTTCCCACCTACGGACAAATCTGACAAGGATCCTCAGACCTGTTCCTTGAGGCTTGCTGGTTTTAAACACTAGGTGTAACTGTAAAGACTGGTGATGATGCAGGCAGAGATCTGATTGGTGATAAGTACCAAACCCTTAGCGCCCTGGGCTCAGGCCCCAGCTGGGTGCCAAGGCTGGCTTCCCTTCCCTGCCCTGGGGCCTTGAGACTCAGCCTCTGAAAGTGGTGTTTCCCTGGCCATGATCATCTGATCAGAGGCTGGCCTTCAGCCCTTTTATGTTGAGTGGGTGGTTCCTGCCCCAATCACTCTCCTTTATCTGTTCTCCTCTGCTAGGGACTTGGGCTGCTATGAGAAGGCTGTCAAGGTGTTATGTGTATGTGTATGTGTATGTGCTTGATATCCCGAACTCAAATCCAGGATGTCAGTGGATTTGATGGCCCTTGGCCAACCCTGCCCCAAGGGGAATGAGGAAGGCTGAGATGTGGAGAGAAAAGTGACTTAGCCAGTTTTGAAGGAAAGAGTCCAGGCTAGGGTTCAGAAGTCTGACTTGAGTCCTAGCTCCTCTACCCATTTGCTCAGTGACCTTGAACTAGTCCTTTCTACTCTCAAAGCCCCTATTTCCTCAAAATGCTTAATTGGGATGTCTGAGTGTGTCTCCTGAGATCTGGATCCTGGGTCTCCCCCACTCAGTGTGGGGCAGAGCAGAGCATCTGGCTTTGAAGCCAGATCTTCATTAGAACCCCCAACCTGCCACTTCCCAGTTAAGGGACTTCAAATTCCGCACCATCAAATTGAGATAATACACTGACCTCATAGGGTTACGGGGGTTAAATAGGTTTGACATGCATACAGCATTTAAAATAGCTTCTAACACGGAGTAGGAGCTTGGTGTTGGCTGTCATTGATGGCATGTGACTCTGCACAGGGATGAGTGTATCTGTACACGTGCTCATGTATGGGGCAGTATGGCTGAAAATGGACCAGTGTTTGCCTCTCTCCACGTGTCTTCATGGGCAGACATGGGCCTCTTGTTTCCTTCTATGATAGGAAATTCTGCAATATCAGCACCCCCTGCCTGCAGCGCCTCCAAATCCTTTGGAATCATCTTTTGGAGAAAAGGTGACCTCTCTTCTCTACCTTCCAAAGGGTTTTTCACTCCTGCTTCTTGGTTCCTTAGTTCCCTCCCCCCCCCCCCCACCCCACCGCCGCCCAGTGCCCCAGCAGGGAGAGGGGTTCTTTGGGGTTGTCCCACAGCTGGGAGACTGCCTTGCTGCCTGTGTCCCTCTGTTCTGCCCCCCTTCTTTCACTCACCCTCCACACTTCACTCTGGTGCCACTGGGAAAGTTTAGATGCATCTTGGAGATCTAGGAGGGAGACCAATGTGGAGGAATGTGTGTGTGTGTGTGTGTGTGTGTGTGTGTGTGTGTGTGTTGGGGGCAGGGAAGGGGTGGGGCAGAGGAAAGATTTCTTCAAATCATCAGTTGCTTTAAAAGAAAGCCTATATTTAGCTGGGTTTAGAGGGCCTGTAAATATGTATTTTGCAACCCAGACAGCCATAGCTGCGGGAGCTCCAGAGAAATGCAAGGAGGTCAAAGAAAAAGACAACCGGAAAGATTGGGCAATATAATTTGTCATCAGCAGATTCGAAGAATTCTTTCTGCTGTCTGCTCCAACTGCTCATAGTACTCATTCCTGAGTTTTGATGGCGGTTTCTATTTTTCGTCTGCTCTCTGGGTCCCGGGCAGTGGCTGCTGAAGCGGGACACTGGTTCTCAGAGTCACCTTCCTCCACCAGCCTTTTCCTCACCTGCGGGGGGTCAAGGGAAAGAGCTGCTCCTGCCAGCTCCTCTCATGACTGACTGTGCCAGGCTGGTGTGGTGCCTGGCACAGGTGTAGCCTCCATCACACCAGCTCTCGGGTCTCCCACACGCAACCCCTGGCACTTCACGTGGTCTTGGGGGTGGGGGATGGGGGGACAAATCCTGCCACGTGAGGGCAGTTTTTCTTCACAGAACTCTTCTTTCTCAAAAAGTTACTTATCCTTTTTTTTAAATTCTAAGTTTGCAAAGTTTTTTTTTTAATATATTTTTATTGATTTCAGAGAGGAAGAGAGAGCGAGAGAGAGAAACATCAATGATGAGAGAGAATCATTGATTGGCTGCCTCCTGCACACCCCCCACTGGGGATTGAGCCTGCAACCCTAGGCATGTGCCCTTGACCGGAATCGAACCTGGGACCCTCTGTTCGGCAGGCCGACGCTCTATCCCAGGGGTGGGCAAACTTTTTGACTCGAGGGCCACAATGGGTTCTTAAACTGGACCGGAGGGCCGGAACAAAAGCATGGATGGAGTGTTTGTGTGAACTAATATAAATTCAAAGTAAAGGAGCGGAGGGGAGAGCAAGAGAACCGGATAGAACAGCCGGATCCGGCCCGCGGGCCGTAGTTTGCCCACGGCTGCTCTGTCCACTGAGCCAAACCAACTAGGCCTCAGGCAGTTTTTTTAAAAATAAGAAAAGTTCAGAGAATCACATCACGAACCGAATTTGCAAATCCAGCGCTGTGTCATTTTTGCTTCAGGTCCTATCATATCACAGAACTAGCAACATGAAGCCCCCCTCTCTTCCTAGTGCCGCTGCCTGCCCGACCCACTCTCACAAGTTGGGAATGCATGCTTGAGAGCCATACTTTCAAAATTATTATTACTAATTATAAACTGTACATAACATTTACCACTTTCACCACTCAAAGTGTACAGTTCAGTGGTATTAAGTACATTTATATGTCCTTACCACCACCATCCATCTCCAGAAATTTTTCATCTTCCTAAAGGAAACTCTGTACCCATTAAACACGAACTCCCCATGTCCCCACCTCCCAGCCCCTGGCAGCCACCATTCTCCTTCCTGTCCCTATGAATTTGACTACTCTAGGTATCCCATATAAGTGGAATCGTACAGTATTTGTCCTGCTGTATCCATAAAGCAACATAATATTTTCTGTATTGTTAAAATATATATAACGAACATCACACTGTGTGTATCATGTCCATTTTATTTTTAAGTAATTTATTTCAATAGAAATAATTCCGAAAACGGTACTTACATTAATTTTAAGTTACGTTAGCATATGCAAACACGCTCAAGATCTCACACTTGCCCGGCCGGTGTGGCTCAGTGGTTGCGCATTGACCTATGAACCAGGAGTTCACAGTTTGATTCCCGGTCAGGGCACGTGCCAGGATTGCGGCTTGATCCCCAGGGCAGGATGTGCAGGACGCAGCCAATCAATGATTCTCTCTCATCATTGATGCTTCTCTCTCTCCCTCTCCCTTCCTCTCTGAAATCAATAATAATAATAAAAGGAGCTCACCCTCACATTTGCATATTAAACAGAAAGAAAAAGTGAGGGGAACTGAGCCACGTGTCACGCAAGGAGGTCAGGTCATAGTGCAATTCAGAGCAGTGCTTCGTCATGAGTACCTGAAGTTCACTGGGATAAAGGGTGAAGATGGCTTTTGTTTTCCTCCATATAATCATCACTGCATACCTCTCCCCACAAATGGTCATCTCCTTTACATTCCGCTGTGAATGAGTTCCCTCCCCCCTCCCCATACACCCACACTTCAGTAGGCTGTAAAACAATGAATTTGTCAATAATAAAAGTGTAGAAACTCTTGGGAGTCTGGTGACTTCTTATCAGCTATTCTGTCAGACCTAGGAAGTCAATAATGACTGGATTATATTTGTGAATACTTCTACTAGGTGGTCTCTTCAGGGGAAACTTAATATTTCTTACCTGGTATCTAAAGCATGCCTAATATTTATGAAATTTTCTGCCTATTAAAAAAAACTTCAATCCCAAAGCACTCTCATTATGTATTCCTTTACTCTCATCACTACTTTACAGTCCAAATGACTAGAATCCAAATTTAAATTCTGCTGATAATCAACCCTCAAGGACCAGGTAACCCTTCATGTGACTTTAAAGACCATGTCTACTTGCCTACTCATGTCTCCCCGCCCCCCCCACTTGACATGCTTTTCACAATGGAGCCATGTGGATACATGTGGCTTTAGTTCCTTCATTTCAACTCCTGTTTATTATTTCATCATGTGAGTACGCCACAATTTGTCACTTCTGCTGACGAGGATTTGGGTTGTTTCTATGTTTTGCTGTTATAAGTAGGGCTGCAGTGAACACGCTTGCACTTGTCTGGCCAGATTTAGAGTATATGCCTGGGAGCAGAAGACCCGGGTCACAGGGCAGGCACACTCAACTTGACTGCAAATTGCTCTCTACAGCGACCCAACCAGTGTATGCTCTCACTACCAGCCTTTGCACAAGACGTCTTGTCTGATTACATCCTTGCCAACATCTGCTTGTTAGACTTATTTTTTCCAATCTGATGGGCATAAATGGTATCTCATTTGTGTGTGTGTGAGTGTGGTATCTCATTTGAATCTGCATTTCCTGTCTGTGAAGTCAAACATCTCATCACGCTCATTGGCCACCTGGGTTTCCTCTGGGCAAATGGAGGGCTATCTAATTGCAGCTTTTGCTACAAGTTACAGGAAGCCCAACTAGATGTGATTTAAACCAAGAAGGAATTTTACTATCTCGCATAACAAGAAGTCCTAGGGTTGGTTCATTCAGAGGCTCATTGTGACCCCCCCGAACCAGGTTGGGTCCATCTTTCTAACATACCTGCCTCACATCGGGGCGCGCCTCTTGGATTGGCCCCTTCATGGCCCAAGATGGCAGCCTCAGTTCTCAGGGTCTCACAAGGACAATAATGAGGCAGGAGAAAGTGAATGCTTCCTCAGTGTCTCTTTCCCAGAGGCCCCGCAGGAGATCCCCCTTCCAGTCGTGGTGGATCTCCCTTCCACACCTAAACCAATTGTTCAGAGAAACTAAATTCTCATGTTATTTTTTAAAAATATATATTTTTGTAGATTTCAGAGATGAAGGGAGAGGGAGAGATAGAAACATCAATGATGAGAGAGAATCATTGATCAGCTGCCTCCTGCACGCCCACAACCTGGGCATGTGCCCTGACCAGGATTGAACCAGCAACCTCCTGTTTCCTAGGTAGATGCTCAACCACTGAGCCATGCCGGGCAGGCTCTCACGTTATTTTTTTTTTTTTATCATGTTATTTAGAACAATCACTCTCCACCTGATGGGGCTGGGGCAAGTACAGCCTTCCACAAAGCCTAGACCCCCGATTCCTGAATCAGCTAGGGTTTATTAGGAAGAGGAAAGAATGCCATTGGGGTGGCACTCAAAAGATCTGTGCTTCCTTTATTGATGGGTAGGAAGTCTTTCTATCCTGGATAGTAACCTTTACCTGTTTTATGTGCTGCGAACGTTGCCACCTAGGCTGTTGCTGTCTTTTAAG
The DNA here is from genome assembly GCF_963455305.1 of Plecotus auritus. Taxonomy (NCBI): domain Eukaryota; kingdom Metazoa; phylum Chordata; class Mammalia; order Chiroptera; family Vespertilionidae; genus Plecotus; species Plecotus auritus. Next base: position 12,508,377 of record NC_137774.1, read on the forward strand.
TTTGTTTATAATGTCATTTTCATAGCAGAAAGCTTTTTTTTTGTAATGTAGTTGAATTGATCAGTCTTTTGTGTTTCTTGTCTCAGAAATCTTTTCTTACCGTGAGATCTCCTACATTTTCTTCTAATTATTTTAAAGTCTTACTTTTCACTTTTAGGTCTTTAATCCATCTGGAATTAATCTTTATGGATGGTGTGATTTTTCATATGAAAAGCCAAATGTCACAACACTTTTTTTATCGAATAGTTTATTCTCTTTCACTGAATTGCAGTGCCACTGCCATCATAAATCAAATTCCCACATACACTTGGAACTGTTTCTGGGCACTCTATCCTATCGATCTCTTTGTCTAGCCCTGCACCAATACCACATTGTTTTAATTACTATCGCTTTCGAATGCATCTTGGTATCTGTTAGGGACTTCTTTTTCACAGTTGTCTAGTTTCTTCCTGGCCCTTCGTTCTTCCATATGAATTTTAGAATCAGTTTACATTGCTCTCTGAAAAATCCTCTTGGAATATTTGGTAGAGTTGCATTAACTCGATAGATTAATATGGGGAAATTGTATTCATGACGTCTCTCTATCTCTCAATTTATTCCTTTTAGAGCCTATAGTTTTTGTGGCCTATAGTTTTTCTTCACAAATATCTTTGAATGTCTTTTCCAAGTTTTTTTTTTTTCTGGGTTCTGTACAATTTTAATTTTATTGCGGATGATTTCTTCTTAAAAAGATATAATTTCAAATAAATTATTGCTCATTATAGACTTGCTGTTGAATTGGGATGTTATTTGTATTGGGATGTTACTCTTTGTCCAGCAACCTTGCTGATTTCTCGTAATACCTCAACAACATGCCTGTATTATCTCGTGGATTTCCTATATAAATTATCATACCATCTGCAAAAAAAAGTCAGAGATTTTGTTTCTTTTATTTCCTAACCCTTCTATTACCAAGTGGTGGCTTCTAAATCTGACTTCTCCCAGCTCTCAGGCTGAGCCAGTGGGCCGGCCTTGAGCAGCTCTTGCCTTGCACGTCAGCTTTCCTATATAATAAAAGGTTAGTATGCAAATTATCCCCTGGACCAGGAGTTTGAGGGGGTGGGGCGAGCAGGCCAACATCCCACATCCCCTCCCCCTCGCCAGCCTGCTTGGTGCGGGTGGGCCAGACCCCACCTGTGCATGAATTCGTGCACCGGCCTCTAGTAAATAAATAAAAGACCCCTTACAGTTTACAAAGCACTTGTGCTTCCATTATCTCATCGACCCTTATTACCTACCCCCTCTTTACGGAGAGGGAGCGCCTCAGTGGGAAGGGCTGTAGGCCTCACTTTCACAGACCTAGCTGCACAGAATACTGTGCTGTGGGACCCCGGACATTCCCTCCCCCACCCCCCCTTCTCTGTAAACTCAAAGGTTTGGCCAGGGATGGTCTGTGACAGTCTCAGACTCAGGACTGATGGCTTTGGGTAGCCATGGGGCCCAAGGAACCGCTTTGAGGACTGAAGTCCATTAGGAAGAAGGGAGGCTTCTGGGTCCACTTAGTCGTCAGGTTGGTGCCTCCCAATACCGTCCGTTGCGGGTGAATGGGGAAATAAGAAATGTAGCTGCAGTCAGGGCTGGTACAGATGATGGGGACGGAGGGGAAGAGGGCATTGTGTCCAGCACTCGGTCTCCATGCGGGTTCTCCTTCCCGTTGCAAAGAACATCCTCTGGACCCGGAGGGGGAGGACAAGATACAGCTGGAGGTGCGGGTCCCCTCCTCGGTGGCTCTCTCTCCTCGCCTCGCTCAGCACGCATTTCTGACGCTCATCCCCACCCTGGGGCGGGGCGGCTTCTTTACTCCCACCCCCACCCCCGCACCCGCTCCGTCCCAACATTGCGCAGGCGCAGGTGCGGACTGGAGCTGGCAAACGCGCCCTCTCCTGGTGATCTGACAGATCGCACCCTTTGTTGTTGCGCTGGGGGCTGGCGTGGAGGCTGGGAGAGAAAGATGTGGGTGGAGTCTCCAGAGCAGATGCGACGATCAGATCACGATGATGAGAATCCCTTTCCTTTGTCCCTAATGACAACATATCACCCCCCGTTTTATTTCTTTTTTAGGGTACACTTTTAAATTTAATTTTACTTGAATTCCACAAAAGAAAAAGAGGTTGATGGAATTGCTGAATTCATATAAATATTTCCTCTAGACAAAAGATACTTCCCCTAAAATATCCCTTCAAGATTAAAAAAAAAGAAAGAAAGAAAGAAAGAAACGGTGAGGACATTAAAGGTTGAAGTCATTATGATTTTTTCCAAGGACATATTTTCATATTTGTTTGTATAGACTGACTTCTTGCTGTGAAAGATGAGTTCGCTGGCCCAGCCACACTGGCATGAACATGCAGTTCTAAAAATATTGAAGCCCTTCTGTACCAGTTAGTAACTATCAGCCACTGGACTCTGCCCAGGGCTCTCCCTCTCTCCTGGCCGCCCCATCCCACTGCCAGGACCAACTCCAACCCCAACCCCCATCTCCCCGGGACCCAGAGCTACAGGGGGAAGGGGACTCTGGTCCCCTCTCCCAGGCGCCTTTAATACCTACCACTTACCACTTTGCCCCAAGCACCTTAGTTTCCATCTGTTTTATATAACGGCCCTCAGGTAAGGCTTTGTTCGCAGGAAGTATTCAGTGTAAAAACCCTTTGAAAACCCCTGCTCAAGGTCAGCTCTCAGGCCCTTGCAAGTTTGCACAGTCTGAGATTTTGAGAATGGAGGCCTTTCTCCCAAACACACTACCTCCTTATGAAGTCAAGAGCATGTCTGCAACAGACACAGGCCTGCAGGTATGGAGACAACCCCTGAGCCGGCTTCAAACCCAATGAGGCAGAAGGTGCTGGAGCCCAGGCAGCAGGAAGGGAGTGGGCTTTGCTCTGTGCCCAGCCCTGGGCCAGGTGCTCACGGTCCAGATCCTCTCCAGTCCTATGAGAGGTGTTTCTTTGCTCCCTTCCCTCCCGTCCTCCTTCCCTTCCTTCTGGATTTACTGAGCACCTGACCTTGCCAGGGGCTGTGGTAAAAAGGCAAAGTTAGCATCCCTAAGACCTCACCGCCCTGTGAGAACATCATCCAGAAAACAGCTGTGACCGGGGTGGGTACAGGATGCAGGGGGAGCCCCAAGTGACTCAGGGAAGGTTCTCCAGTGGAGTTAAAGCCGAGCTGGGATTTGAAGGATGAGGAAGGGCATTCGAGGTGGAGGGAACTGCATGTGCTAAGGCAGGGAGGCAGGAAACAGGCCACCTGGTCTGGGAACTGTGGGAGGGCGTGGAGCCCAGGTCCAGGAAATCTGCTGGGTGACGTTGGGGTCCCAGAACCCACTACCTCGACCCTCTGCCTCCTTGACCTTTGCTCCTGGCTGCCTGGCCAGGGAGAGGCCCCCTCTTACCTGCACAAAAGGAGGCTTTGAAGCTGGAGAGAGGCGGTGAGGAAGGAGGGGCCAGCTGGTGTGTATTTTTGGATTGCATCTCAGAACTCCTCCTCCCCCTTCTCCTCCTCCTCCCCCTCCCCCTCCTCCTCCTCCCCCTCCTCCCCCCCCCTCCTCCTTTCCCGACACCATGGCAACCAAGCTGAAGCTGGGCTAGCCACCCCTGGGTTGCCCTGAGTTGAGGAGGAGGTGGGCTGAGGGTAGGGACCTCTGCTCCCCGTCTCTGAGCCTCAGTTTAGGCATCTAGAATATGGGCACCACAACCCAGGTGCTCCAGGAGGAGGAGGCCCAGGCCGGACTCATTAGGGGAAAGGCCTGGGAGGTAAGGGCAGGGCGGGGGAGTACCCTGCATCATCCTGCAGCTGGGGGCTCGGCAGGGCAGCGAGGAGTCCCTGGGCCACGAAGCCTGCCCTTCCCACCAAGCAGCCTGCCCTGGTGTGCCCACTGCACTGTCACTGCCGAGGAGCCCCCAGGGCAGCGAGAGACCGGGCGAGGCACAGACACAGGGATGAATCTCCCTGTGAGCCCCCGCAGTGAGAGGTCTAGGGGGTCTCCTGTGCCAGGGCACAGGGCTCAGCTGTTCCCAGAACCCAGTCAAAGCCCCAAAAGGTGGGGCAAGGAGGTGTGCATTTCCTGAGGCTGCTGCCCCCATGACTACAGACTGCTCTCCCCGTTCTGGGCCCAGAGTCTGTCTGGGGCTGTGGTCCCTCGAAGGGCTCCAGGGAGGGTCCTTCCTGCCTCTTCAGCTTCTGGGCTTCCTGGCCGCATCCCTTCAATCTTCACGTGGCCCCTCTGGCGTCCTCCCATGACTGCTACGCCTGATCTTGCGGCCCCGCATCCCTGCTCACATGCCCACTTCTGGCTGATCACATGGCCCGCCCCCTTATTTACGTGCCTACTCTGGCATGATCACGTGCCCTGCTCCCTTGGCAGCTGGGGAAGCTGCCTGTGAGCTGGGCTGAGTTGAAGGGGAGGTGGGCTGAGGGTAGGGACCTCTGATCCCCCTCTCTGAGCCTCAGTTTTGGCATCCATAATATGGGCACAACCACCCAGTCCTCACGTGACTTCTGACGTGTGTTCGTGTGTGGCCCCGCCCCTTGTTCAAGTGCCCACTTCTGCTTGATCACGTGGCCACTCCCCCTTCTTCATGGGCCTACTCTGGTGTGGCTCCGCCCCCTTTTTCATGTGTCCCCACCCCCTTGAGACTTTGAATGGTCTCTGTTTCTGGGGTGCTACCTCCCTGTTTGGCTGTCTGCCCTTGCTCTCACATCTGTCAACAGTCCCTTTGCCAAAGTCCTTCCTGAACATCATTTGTGAGTGCCCTCTCTTTCCCGCTGGGACTGTGGCAGCTGGGATTGAGAAGGAGACAGGAGAGCAGTGGCCCGTCCAGAGTCCATGCAAGAGGTCCAGAGGGGCCTGTGCAGTCCCTGGAAGGCAGGGGGAGGGAAGGGTAGTGAGGCAGGGGTGCTGAATAGGGAGCGGAAAGCCCTCAGGGCAGGTGGGGCACACACACAATCACCCCACTCTCCTGTGAGTGAGGGGCAGCTGTGGCCCATTGTACAGGTGAGGTTACTGCAGCACAGAGAGGGCGAGCCACTTCTTCAAGGGCACACAGCAGTAAAAGGGCAGAGCTAAAAATGGAAACCTGGGCTTCCCACAGCCTGTCTCCTTGACCTGTGACCTCTGGGTAAGTGGCCCTTCACCCTGTGGCCATTTGCTCTGATGGGTTTCACCCTTCCCTCCAAACCCCCTCCCCCCTCCCCAGCAGACAGGGGTCCTGTCATTGCACCAGTGCCTTTGGGTGGCTGCTCTCTCTGTCCCATGGTCCCTCCCAGCTGGTGACCTTGGTGGAGTCCCACTGCACTGGGGCGAGGGCCTGATGTGGAGAACGCCCAGCCTCCCTCCCCGTGTGTGACTTCAATTACAAAGTAGCATTATTTTTCCCGTGTCTGGCTTCCACCGCCTGCCTCCCTTGACAGATTTTGTTTTACCTGGAAAAGTAATTGATTCGGGGTCTGCAAACTGGCTGACTTCCTGCATTCACTCTGGCCGGTGCCACCTGGTCTAAGTCCCTGATGCCACCCCACCTCCGTGGCAGCATCTCTCATCCCCTGGAGTCCCCTTACAGTGCACAGCACCCTCAGCGCTCCCCTGCAGCTCCAGGGGCCTGCTGAGCCCGGGCCCCAGCCTGTCACTGGTCCCCCAGGTCCTGTCTGCAGCCCCAGGGTCCTCAAACCAGTCAGGGTTGACCCCTTAGGCAGAGGGGTGTAGACACCAGGTGGACACCTCCCCCCCCCCACCCCACATTGGTCCCCCACCTCAGAAATGTTGTGAGCACTGAGTCTGTGCTGATGTCCAGCTCCTGGAGGGCTCAGCATGCGCAGTGCGGCCACCAGAGGGACCCATCTGCAGAGTGGCAGGTGGAAAAGGCCTCCCAGGGCAGCTGGATGCCCACCTGGCCCCAAAAGCATCCTTCAGCCTCCCACTTACCCTTCTGAAGGGGAACCACGTGTGGCTTCCGCTCTGCCCAGCTGCCTGCCTTGGGAGGCGGCAGAGGCTGTCGCCATCTGCTGGTCCATTCCAGTTACTGCAGAAGGTGAGAGTCATCTGCTACCTAGCTGGTGTCCACTGGGAGCCAGCCCAGCACACCCTTCCCATTTCTCAGGTCAGAAGCAGGCCTCGGCGCTTCCCTCAGCCGGCATGGAGCAGAGCTGGATTGGAATCAGGATGGTCTCTGCAGCGGATGTGTGGGCCCCATTTTCAGGAACCCAGGAGGCTCCAGGGCCCTGTGCATTGGTAACTGTGGCTATGTCTCTGTATCACCAGAGGTCCCTTCAGGGCACACGCTGGGACACGGTGGCCAGGACTTGTCCGCAGCCTCTAGGACTGGAGCTCTCTGCTCTTTCCTCCACGTGCGGCAGGGACATCCTGCCAGACGCTGCGCTCAGAAATAAGAGGGTACCTTGCATCCAAATGGGCAACAGACACAGGCCAGTGGGTATGGAGACGACTCCTGAGCCAGCTCCAAAGCAGATGAGGCAGAAGGCGCTGGAGCCCAGGCAGCAGGAAGGGAGTGGGCTTTGCTCCGTGCCCAGCCCTGGGCCAGGTGCTCGCGGTCCAGATCCTCTCCAGTCCTATGAAAGGTGTTTCTTTGCTCCCTTCCCTCCCGTCCTCCTTCCCTTCCTTACAGATTTACTGAGTACCTGTCTATGCCAGGGACTGGGGTACAAAGGCAAAGCTAGCAACCCCAAGATCTGGCCGCCCCGTGAGAGCATCATTAGGCTGTGACTGGGGTGGGTGGAGGATGCAGGGGGAGCCCCAAGTGACTCAGGGAAGGTTCTCCAGTGGAGTTAAAGCCGAGCTGGGATTTGAAGGATGAGGAAGGGCATTCGAGGTGGAGGGAACTGCATGTGCTAAGGCAGGGAGGCAGGAAACAGGCCACCTGGTCTGGGAACTGTGGGAGGGCGTGGAGCCCAGGTCCAGGAAATCTGCTGGGTGAGGCTGGGGTCCCAGAACCCACTACCTGGACTCTCTGCCTCCTTGACCTTTGCTCCTGGCTGCCTGGCCAGGAAGACTTATCCTCCATTTTAGATGCAGACGAAGAAAATATGGCCCTCAGATATCAAGAGACAGGTTCATAGAGATGGGAGTGAGATGAGACAGAGTTGGGGAGACTGTTCATCCATTCAATCATTCATTCATTCAATCATTCAGCAAACATTCACTGAGATGGGGAGAGACTGGAACAAAGGACCAGAGGGATTGAACTGAGACACCGAAGGGCCAAGATCCGACAGCAAGCTGGGAGACAGGTGCAGGTGGCAAAGCAGCAGGGACAGAGGCCCAGCTAGCTGAGGGCAGGGCTGGCCTTGTGGGGCCAAGGCTGAGAGAGGCCGAGAGGCGAGACCTGAGCCTCCAGTACCCCAGAGGGATGCTCCAACCGGTGCGGAACAAATCAGGAACTCAAGATGGGACACTAGTCGCAACAGCATGAAGCAGTCGAATGCATTTAGAGCAGGGGTGGGCAAACTTTTTGACTCGAGGGCCACAATGGGTTCTTAAACTGGACCGGAGGGCCGGAACAAAATGGATGGCGTGTTTGTGTGAAATAATATAAATTCAAAGTAAAGGAGCGGAAGGGAGAGCAAGAGAACCCTCCGCTCTTTCGGCTCCGCGGGCCAGATAGAACAGCCGAACGGGCCAGATCCGGCCCGCGGGCCGTAGTTTGCCCACGGCTGGCCTAGCCTGTCTTTCCTGTAAGAGCTGCCTGTCACTCAATACCAAACAGTCAGCAAGGGGCAGTGTTTCTGTTTAGCATTATTCCAGCGAACAAAGGAAAGAGTGATTTTGAATATCACCATTTTGTAAAAAAGTAATAATAGCAAATAACAGATGAGCAGATGGATGAGGTCGGAGAGCAATGGCTGCTGTGCCTCGGGGTGGAAGAAGCACCACTGCCACCTATGAAGCAGTCTTGCCAAAGAAAACGGAACCTGCACCTGATCGGGACGCTTGACCCTATTACAGTTGATGAGAAATAACAACGCCCAGGAAATACAATTTACAAGAAGTTCAGAGGCCAGAGGGACGTGGGAAAGAACACCATAGAGATGCAATCAGCAAAACCCACCGGTGGAGATTCACACAGCAAATCACCTGGTCCCCTCCAGGAAAGAGAGAGGGAGGGAGAGAGGGAGTTGGAACAGGAACCTAGAGATTTAAAGAGATTTAAAAGAGGCCTGTGCACCTTATTTGAAACCTGATTCAAACAAATACATTGCAAAAACAGAAGAAGAAGAAGAAGAAGAAGAAGAAGAAGAAGAAGAAGAAGAAGAAGAAGGCATTTATAAGAAATTGTACATTTGAACTCTACAGATCTGATATTAAGGAATTATTAACTTTAAGGTCTAATCATGTGATTATGTTAAAAAAATTATTCTCTTCCAAAGTTACAGACTGATATGTTAACAGAGGCAATTCAATAGGAGGGGGCAATTGGGAGGGGTATAGACAAAACCAGATTGGCCATGAGTCGAAGAGTTGAAGCTGGGTGATGGATATGTGGGGGCTCATGATGTTAGCCTGTGTATTTGTTTTATTTAAAATTTTCTAAAATATGTTTAAAGAGGCTGTGACCCTTCTCCCTACCTTCAGGCCCCAAGGACTAGAAGGTGCTGCGTGTTACAACAGCAGGTTGCAATCCAGATGGCTCTGAGGTTGGGAGGTCCCGGGGGGGGGGGGGGGCGGGCAGAGGAGACTTTCAGGGGACTTTCAGCTGGTCCCTGGCACAGTCCCTGGTTGCCCTGGTTTGGGGGAGGGGAAGAAGGATCAGTAAGGGAGGCCGGCTTCTCTGGGCCTGGTGGCACTGGGTTCGGGCACTGCCACCTTAAGAGAGCTGAGGGTATGAGTGGGTGGCTCCAAAAATAGCAGGGGAGGCAGCAGGGAGAGGGAGGGAGTCACATGTGCCGTTGAGGGGCTGAGGCCTGGGCAGCTGGCCAGGCACTGGCGCCTCTGCCTGCCCCCCCAGAGCCCTCTGCCTCTTGCTTTGCCAGCAGAACCTCTCTCCCTCTTGCCCTCCATCTCCGAGGAGGCAGAGAGGTGCCAAGGTGTCTCTGGGACAAACGCCATCCTGCCTGCCAGCCTGAGTGGACGCTGACTCTGGAATTTGCTGGCTCTCCAGGGACGGGTGGGATAGTCAGGTGGGAAGAGAGAGGAAGGGACAAGGACTAGTCACCTGCTCACCAGGCACCCTAATCTCCAGGCCCACACCTGCCCCCTCCGGCTCTCTCTCGGCAGTGCAGGTCCCAGATGTCCTTGCCCAGGGCGTTTGCCAGGGTGAAGCGGCAACGCCCTTTCCCCCAACGCCTTGTTTACACAGACACCAAGAATTTTGAAACCCTGGCACCCGTGGCCCCGCCTCCTTCTCAGGGCACCCGGGGAGCATGCCCCTCTGCCTGCTCCGAGTGGGAAGCCCCCGGAAGGAGGGGTACCCCCTTCACACCTGCACTAGGTCCTGTGGCAGATGCAGAAGGAAGGGGTGCCCTGGATTGATCCAGGACTGGGCTGCGTGCTTTACAGGTACGCAGGGGCAGTAGCGTGGCCTTGGGGAAGCTATACACGCCTGGTGCCTCAGTTTGCTCACCTGCAAACGGGGACGATGCTAACCCCTCATGGAGCTGCTGTGAGATGTAATGAGTTACTCTGCGTAGATCGATGTCAAGGGGTGAGCAACGGGCAGGGGTGAGCTGTCGTTACCCGCCGGCACGCAAGCCCCGCAAGCTCCGCGCGGCCCGGAGTCCGTCACCTCCGCATCCTCAGGGCCCGCTCCCCGCAGCTGCTCCTTGAACATGTGCTGAGTTCATGATTTCGTGGGCCCCTCACAAGGACACCGAGAGGCGAGCGCTACTCTTGCCAGTTTCTAGTCGTGGAAACAGAGCCTGGAGCGGGCAAGGGGCTCTGGCAAGGCCACGTCTGCAATCAGGGGTCCGGTGGCTCCGTGTCCAGGCCTGCGGGCCTCTCGGCCTGTGTCGCCTCCCCTGTCTCTTCCTGGCGGGGCCCGGCCCAGGCCTCTCTCGCTTTTCAGACCTGGGTCTACGTTGGAGGTGCTTGGTCTGGGGATGAGAGCTGGGGAGTAGGCACCCTCGCGTGCTGTGGAGGAAGCTGTCACCTTGTCCCTTACACCTGCCGGTTGCCTGGGCCTGGACCGGGTCCAGGGATGCAGAGGTGAGAGCCGAGTTCACCCCAAACGCTGTGTGGTTGGGCTGTCACGGGGGTGAAGGGCCCTCCGCTGGGCCTAGGGGAGGAAGAGAGGTTCAGCGGGGAGGGGATGTCTGTGCTGAGTCGTGAGGGGTGTGTGGAAGTTTGCCTGATGGCCGAGGGCAGGAAGGGAACTCCGGGCGGAGGGCACAGCTTGGGCAAAGGTGTGCAGACTGAGGAAGAAGAGGGTGTCTGATTAGAAGGCAGCGGAGTGAGGCTGGGCAGGAGCCGGGTCCGGTGTGTGTGTGTGCATGTGTGTGTGTGTGTGTGTGTGTGCATGCGTGTGTGTGTGTGTGTGCATGCGTGTGTGTGTGTGTGTGTGTGTGTGTGTGTGTGTGTGTGTGGTGCGGGCGGGGGGGTAAGGGGATTCTAGGCAGGATGGTCAAGTACAGGAAAGGCGGAAGGCCAGCAGCAGCCGGAGCCCAGGGCAGTGGGAGCATTATGGTTTTAGGGGGCCCTGTGGTTGTCAGGTTGGGGGTAGAAAACATGCTCTGGCCACCGGGAGGGGGCGATTGAAGGAACCCTGTCATGTGAGGAGAGTGTCCCTCCTAGAGACAGGGCCTGCTCTGCGTGGGGCGGGGGAGGGCTCCGGCAGCTCTGGGACACCTCCCTGTCCCTCCCCCGCCGCTCCTCCCGCTCCTGTCTCTGTCACTCACAGGCCGGCCAGGCCAGGGTAGCCATGGCCGCAGCGCTGGTCTGGATTCCTTTCCTTGCTGGCAAGTTGGGGCCTTCTTCAGGGAGAGGCCCGGGATGAGGGGAGGACGCAGAGGCAGTTCCTCGGGGAGGGCTCGCGGGAGAGGCGGGGGTCAGGAGGACTTGGGGGTGTTAGTGTTGTTGCTGGTGGGGGAATCCAGGGATCTGGGGCTAGGAGCTGGGCCCTGGGACACAGGCTCTGGTGGCCCTGAGGGGTGGGTGACCTCGGCCGGCTACAGTGGGCCTGAGAGCACAGGTCCCGAGAGTCATGGGCCCTTTAATGGGCTGACGGGCCGGCTTCTTCCCAGGCTCAGGCTAAATTTGGCCCCGGGAGGGTGTGGGGCCTGCCGGATCCCCTTTGCTCAGCTCCTATTAGCCACTGGTGGGGGCCCTGATCCCCTGCATATTAGGGGAGGTGGGTGAGGGCCCCAGAATGCCCACCCTCCTCCTGCAAAGGCTCCTTCCCTCCCCCCCTGCCACCCCTCCAGGCCCCTGGACATTCAGCATGGGGTTCTCTTCCAAGTGCTCTTACCACACACAGGCCCCACCCCTCCCAGCCAAACGCCAGCCTCTGCCCGCTGTGACCCCCACCAGGGCCTCCGAGGAGGCGTGGGGAGCTCCATGAGTTCCCCAGCCTCAGCTCCAGTCTCCGCAGGTGGCACCGCGGGCCCTCGGTCCTTTCCGGGGAGCCAGTGGAGGAGCCCTCTCCTCTCACTCCCTTCTCCTGTCCCTGAGGGGTGCCAGGGGCATGGTGGGGAAGGGGAGCAGATCCCGTGTCCCCGACTGAGGCTCAGGCCAGTTTGGGGCTGTGGGTCCCCGCAGGTCTCCTGGCAGGGCTGGGGCGCGCGGAGGCCCAGCAGACCACCCTGCACCCGGCCGTGGGCCGCCTCTTTGTGCACACCTTGGACCGTGAGACCCCCCTGCACCTCCCTGAGCACGTGGGTGAGAGGAGCCTCGTGGACCTGGGGTGGGTGGGGGTGCCTGGCCCAGGGCTGGTGAAGGCTCCTGTCATGGGCCCAATCCCTTTCTTCCCTCCCACCAGCTGTCCCACCCACTGTCCCGGTCACCTACCACGCCCACCTCCAGGGACACCCAGACCTGCCCCGGTGGCTCCGCTATACCCAGCGCAGCCCCCACCACCCAGGCTTCCTCTACGGGAGCCCCACCCCAGAAGATCGCGGCCGCCAGGTCATTGAGGTACCAGCAGGGCCCGGGGGCGGTGTCATGTCCATGTGCATCGTTGACATGCCTCTAATTGGGTGATCGCGCAGTCCTTGCCTGCCAGGCCCCAGCTGCACGGTCTTTCTCCCCTCGCCCCACCGCTCTGGCCTCTTCCCCGTCCCCTGCAGGTCGTAGCCTACAACCGAGACAGCTTCGACACCACCCAGCAGAGACTAGTGCTCTTGATTGGGGACCCAGAAGGTACCACCTACCCCGCCCCACCAATGCCAGTCTTGGGGGTTCTCCTCTGGGAGGGGGTGTGTGGAAGGAAAGACTTGTAGAGAAGTGGGGAGCAGGGCATCTTGGGAAGCCTCAGGGGGTGTATCCTTGGCTGCTCTGCTGGCCGTCCGTCTGTGGGGTTGGGGAAGGGCATTTGGGGCCTGTGATGTATGGGGTGTGAAGGAGGAAGGAAGGAGTCTGAGGAGATGGGGGGAGGAGCTTGGGTGGGGAGGCTTGGGAAGGATCTGTGCAGGGCTGGGTGCAGCCTGAGGTGCCAACCTGGCCCTTCCAGGCCCCCTGCTGCCATACCAGGCTGAGTTCCTGGTGCGTAGCCATGACGTGGAGGAAGTGCTGCCCTCAACCCCTGCCAGCCGCTTCCTCATAGCCTTGGGGGGCCTCTGGGAGCCAGCAGAGCTCCAGCTGCTCAACATCACCTCCGCCTTGGACCGTGGGGGCCGTGTCCCCCTTCCCATCGAGGGCCGCAAGGAAGGGTAGGCATGTGACCCCGGAGGGCTTCCTGAAGGAGGAGGCACTTTGCCTCCTGTCTGGGTAGTAGGCATAGAACATGGGTCTCCCTAATTTCCAGGCGGGGCTTTACCCACCTTTGCACCCACCCCCTCAGCACGGTTCTGCGTAGTTTCCCCATAAACATCTTCGCCGGACGCATCTGGCCACAAGCATTTTTGCTACAAGCATTTTTCCTGCCTAACTAACTATCCATGAGGCAATTTCACCATAAAAGATAAAAGAATGAAGAATAAAAGAGGCATATTAAAAAGGACATAAAAAAAGCATGAAAATTTTTAACAAAGGACTTCATTGCGAAAAACAAAAATACATTGTTTTTGGAGTCTTTGTTCATAGGATTATACTTTTTTTTTTTTTTTTTGCTTGATGACTAGTCTTGTTCAGCATCGCATTTTTTTTTTTGGTTCCACTAAAATTTCTTCCTTAATTAAGAGAGGTATCAGTTTCCAACGAAAGAATCGATCATTAATGCTCTTGAGGACTTGTGAATTAGAGTCTGCCCCTTCTATTTGTGTAGCTTGGTAAACTGTTGGTTTTGACAGGTGGGAGGGGTTATGTTCACCAGAGGGTTTGCAAACTGAGGTGCGATCCTTTTCTGGCAGAGCGTGACACCTGGCCTCACGCGTGCCTTGGGAATCTGGCTCTTCAGGTAGTTGTAGTCATCAGCTATTTTCAGACCCGCACGTCTACTCTATTTATTTTTATTTTTTAAAATATATTTTATTGATTGTTTACAGAGAGGAAAGGAGAGGGATAGAGAGCCAGAAACATCGATGAGAGAGAAACATCGATCAGCTGCCTCCTGCACACCCCCCACTGGGAATGTGCCCACAACCAAGGCTGGAATGTGCCCTTGACTGGAATCGAACCTGGGACCCTTCAATCCACAGGCCGATGCTCTATCCACTGAGCCAAACCGGTCAGGGCCCCACACGTCTACTTAAGGGTCAAGATTTGTATAAAAATGGGAGTCAACGGAGAAATGAAACCAAACTGACAAAATACATGAAGTCTCCTAGCGTAAACCGGACTGCCCCACCGTCAAAGGGCTTACGGTCAATTAGCGATGCGGAGAGCAGGGTGCGGAGAGCAGGGCGCGCGAAGATGTTTATGGGAAACGGACACGCCTCACCAGGCCCGTCCACACCTCCCAGCTCCTCTCCACTGTCCTCTTTCCTCTGGCCACGCCCTCCTCCCCCTCTTGCCCCGCCTGCACCCAAACCCTGGTTATCCTGAAGTCCAGCTTCCTGTGCCCATGGGGACATAGAAGGCCCATCCTTGTAAAGGACATTCGTGGGGGGGGGGGGGGGGCGATAAGGCTCCCAGAAGACGGGACCTCTCTGTGTGCTCTCACCATAACCCGGGCTTTCAGGGTGGCCTGTAACCCCCACATCTTCAGTGCTCAGTGACCCCCTCCCAATTTGCTGACGGTGGCTTCTGTCGGGGTCCAGGGTGTACATCAAGGTGGGCTCCGCCTCGCCCTTCTCCACCTGCCTGAAGATGGTGGCGTCTCCCGACAGCCACGCTCGCTGTGCCCAGGGCCAGCCTCCGCTTCTGTCCTGCTACGACACCTTGGCATCCCACTTCCGAGTTGAATGGTGCAACGTGTCCCTGGTGAGGAGGTACCCTGGCTCTGGGGTGGGGATGGGGCGTGGCCCCCATGACAGTCTGCTCCCTGCCCCTGCCCATCCCAGCCTCCTCTATTCTATTTTTTTTCTCTGATTATCTGCCCGCCTCTTTCATCTTTCGAACACACACACACACACACACACACACACACACACACACACACACACACACACACACTTCCACTTTCTACCAGAAGAGGGCGACAGAGTCCATAACCCAGAGATCTCTGGCTCCTGAACTCCCACAATGCAGCTCCCCACCAAGGGCCTCTGGGTGACAGCTGCCTGCTTCCTCTAAGGTGTCCCCGAGTAAATGAGTAAATCTGCCTGCGGTGAGCAGCAGGGAGCTCTCGCTAACCACTCTTCCCTGGGTGTGGAGGTAGCTCAGGTCCCTAGCCCCCTCTGTGCCTGGGAAGTGACCAACAGCGCAGCCAGGGACGGGTGATCAGCAACATTCTTGAGCACTTGCTATGTGCTGGACATCATACCTTCAACCAGCTGTATTCTTACCACCGCCCCAGGAGACAGGTACCACGGTTAGCAATCCAACTTTACAGGTTGGGACGCTGAGGCCCCTAGAGGGAAGTCATCGCAGATAAGCACTTGTCTGAGTCAGGACTCAAACCCAGGCAGTTGGACCCTGGAGCTGTACTCTAACCATTGTGTGGCCCTGCCTCTCTGAACATTTCTCTCCTGGCGCCTAGTCCCGTGCTTGTCCTGCGGGGTCACCAGAGCTGCCCCTTCCTGTGGTCAGCTGGGGCAGTAGATGGTGGCGCCCCGGGGTCACTGCCCTGCTCCCCCGGGGAGTCTCTGAGTCCATCCAGCTGCTCCTGGGTCATGCTGGGCTGTCTGAGCAGGTGGATAAGTCAGTGCCAGAGCCTGCAGACGAGGTGCCCACCCCAGGCGATGGGATCCTGGAACGTGACCCCTTCTTCTGCCCGCCCACCGAGGCCACTGCCCGAGACTTCCTGACTGACGCACTGGTCACCCTCCTGGTGCCCCTGCTGGTGGCCCTGCTGCTCACCCTGCTGCTGGCCTACGTCATGTGCTGCCGGAGGGAGGGACGGTGAGTGTGGGGGGCAGGGGCAGCAGGGCTGATTCTCCGTCGTGGGACTCCTTGTGGCACCTGTACTCTGTGGGGACCCAGACCCCTCAGGGAGTGAGGTACTCAACCAGGAAAGGAGGGGGGCCCCTTTCTAGGTCCTGCCTGGCACCGGGAGGGGGTTGTGGATAACACTTAACTCCTTTCCCTGCTTTTCCACAGGCTGAAGAGAGACCTGGCCACCTCTGAGTGAGTAAGGGAAAGTGGGGGGCTGGGTGGGAGCCCCCTGCCCTGTCAAGCTGGACCCTTCCACCTCCATGAGCAGCATAGACAAACCAGATCATTCTGAGATGAGGGGGCCACCCTTGACCCCTGAAGTCCAGCCCTGGCTGGCTGGACTCTGGGCCTGACCTAGCCTGGGCTCGCCTTTGATTGTTTTGGTCTCCATGGAAGAGTCTACTGTGGGATGGGACAGGGGAGGGGACCTGGGGAAACAGCTGAGAGACCTTCAGCACACTCACACCCTCACACCCACACTCACACCCACACCCACACTCACACCCACACCCACACCCACACCCACACACCCACACCCACACCCACACCCACACCCACACTCACACCCACACCCACACCCACACCCACACCCACACCCACTCACACCCACACCCACACCCACACACTCACACTCACACCCACACCCACACATCCACACCCACACTCACACTCACACACTCACACCCACACCCACACCCACACCCACACTCACACCCACACCCATACCCACACCCACACTCATACCCACACCCACACTCACACTCACACACTCACACCCACACCCACACTCACACACTCACACTCACACCCACACCCACACACTCACACCCACACCCACACCCACACACTCACACCCACACCCACACACCCACACCCACACTCACACTCACACACTCACACCCACACCCACACTCACACACTCACACTGACACCCACACCCACACTCACACACACACACACACCCACACTCACACCCACACCCACACTCACACCCACACCCACACTCACACCCACACTCACACACTCACACACTCACATACACACTCACACACACACCCACACCCATACCCACACCCACACCCACTCACACTCACACTCACACCCACACCCACACCCACACACTCACACCCACACCCACACCCACATTCACACTCACACCCATACTCACACCCACACTCACACACCCACACCCACATTCACACTCACACCCACACTCACACCCACATCCACACTCACACCCACATCCACACTCACACACCCACACCCACATTCACACACCCATACACACCCACACCCACACCCACATTCACACACAGCCACATCCACACTCACACCCACACTCACACACCCACACCCACACTCACACCCATACCCACGCCCACATTCACACCCACACCCACATCCACACTCACACCCACACTCACACACCCACACCCACACCCATACTCACACTCACACCCACACCCACATTCACACACACCCACACCCACATTCACGCTCACACCCACATTCACACTCACACTCACACTCACACCCACATTCACACTCACACTCACACCCACACTCACTTTGCTGTGGCACTTGGGCTTCAGGCGGATCCTGCCACACAATCACTGTGACCCGTTCTGGCCTCGGTCGCTCTGCTAGGGTTGGACTAACCAATGTTCGTGGATGCTTTCAATCCCCCCAGCCCTTCCCAATCCCCCTCAGCCTTATTTTGCCCAGGTTTTCCCCACCCCTGGCCTTAACCCCTCCTCCCAGCCCCAGACCTCTTCCTTTCCCACTCCCTTGAACCCCAAAGATTCCAGGAGGCAGGCGTTAAATAAGGCTCCTTTAATTCCCACTCTCTGAGCCTGTTGTGGGCCTGGCCCCTCTGTTTGCTTGCTGGGCCTGCCTCCTTAAGTGCGGGGGCATTTGGCCACCCTGCGAGCCCCCTTGATTAGCTGCTTGTGCCCCTGCTTGGAACTCAGTAGAAACCTGCGCTGCCCAGACCGTGGCTTCCCCAGCTGTTGGCGCTGCCTTTGCTGCCCCCGCCTCTTGGCGTCGAGCTTGAAGCTGGAGGCGTGCTTCTTGCCCATGCGGAAGGAGCCCGAGGCCCCCTTGCTGGTCACCTGCCTGAGCATGCCCTTGTCCACCAGCCCCTTGAGCACTTTCTTGAAACGCCAGTCGTTGCGGGTCATGTTGTAGCCCGTGGTGATGAGCGCCTTCTTCAGGGTGGCCAGGGACACGCGGTTGCGCACCCCCTTGTCCGCCATGACCTTCAGGATCACCTTGGATATGCTGGGCTTCTTGTGGGCTTGGGGGCAGGCGTGGTGCCCAGTCTCGCTCTTGCTAGGGACTCCGGACACACTGGCCTGCTGGCCCGCACTCAGGCCACTGTTTGAAGCCAAGGGCGTGGTGGAGGGTGGCATTGAAGTGTCTTTCTGCATCTCTTCCTGGGCTGGGTGAAGGGCACTGGGCGCAAGGACCTCCAGGATGGCGGCTAGAAATCTCCACTGGGTGGCTCCTTGGTGGGTGAGGGGTCCTAGCTCTGTTCCCGTCAGAGGCTTCCTCCGAGGGCTCTGGCCCGAGCCTTCCCTGGGTGGCCAGGAGGAGGACCAAGGGTGATCACCCACAGCTGGTCTCAGCAGACTTGTGCCTCTGGCACAGCGGGCGGTAAGGTTATTTCTGTGGTGACCTCAGAGGGCCATTATGAGGCCACCAGAATCCTGTGAGGGTCACAGTGGCCCCATTGTTCACTCCTGGGGGGGGGGGGGGCGGGCAGACAGGAGATGCCGGACAGTGGCATCTGACTTGCCAGGTAGTCTGGGAAGAAGGGCTGTAGACCCACGCGTATATACGTGTATATGTGTGAGTGCCAGCAGATTTCAGGGTGTTCTGAGCCCCCAGTTTTTAAAAAAAATATTTTTATTGATCTTTAGAGAGAGGGGAATGGAGGCGGGGGAGGGAGAGAAACATTGTTTGTTGTTCAACTTATTTGTGCATTCATTGGTTGATTCTTGTATGTGCCCTGACTGGGGATCAAACCTGCAACCTTGGTGTGTTGAGATGATGCTCTAACCCAGTGGTCGAGAAACTGTGGCTCGCGAGCCACATGCGGCTCTTTGGCCCCTTGAATGTGGCTCTTCCACAAAATACCACGTGCGGGCTGCACGTACAGTGCGATTGAAACTTCGTGGCCCGCCCTGGCTGGTTTGGCTCAGTGGATAGAGCGTCGGCCTGCGGACTGAAAGGTCCCAGGTTCGATTCCGGTCAAGGACATGTACCTTGGTTGCGGGCACAACCCCAGTGGGAGGTGTGCAGGAGGCAGCTGATCGATGTTTCTCTCTCATCGATGTTTCTGACTCTCTGTCCTTCTCTCTTCCTCTCTGTAAAAAATCAATAAAATATATATATATTTTAAAAAAAAAAGAAACTTCGTGGCCCATGCGCAGAAGTCGGTTTTTGGCTCTCAGAAGAAATTTCAGTCGTTGTACTGTTGATATTTGGCTCTGTTGACTAATGAGTTTGCCAACCACTGCTCTTACCAACTGAGCTACCTGGCCAGGGCCGAGCCCCCGGTTTTAAACCCACCATTTTGACCCCGCCATCTCAACCCATTGATCAACTCCCTTTACAAAGCAATGAACAGGCTTTTTTTTTCTCTCCCTGTTTTCCTTTTTATTTGATAGATGTTTCCCCATGGAGATCAATGATTTTCTATGTCAATTTTACAAGGAGATTTTGTTCCTCAGTTTCTTTTTTATTTTATTTCATTTCTTTACAGAGAGGAAGGGAGAGGGAGAGAGAGTTAGAAACATTGATGAGAGAGAAACATCAACCAGCTGCCTCCTGTACACCCCCTACTGGGGATGTGCCCGCAACCAAGGTACATGCCCTTGACCGGAATCGAACCTGGGACCCTTGAGTCCGCAGGCCGACGCTCTACCCACTGAGCCAAACCGGTCATGGCGGTTCCTCAGTTTCTTGTGGCCTCTGCCAGCGTGACTGCAGGCATTCTCTTCTGAGCAGCTCTTTCCTCTGCATCCTGCTTTCCCGGCTGGTGTTGGAGCTCTGATGGCGTCAGGACAACCTGCTGCCTCCGCCAGTTTTCAATCAATAACCGATTTGACCATGTGCGATGTTAGCCCTTGTGGGTTTGGACTTTCTGTTGATTTATTTCTACCAAATCCCGCCCCCCGCACCTTGTTCAGTCACTACCATTTTTCAGATGATCCTCAAATTGTGATTCTGCTGCTCGCTTTTCACTATGTCAGATTCACTGGGCGGAAAGTCCTGCAGTCTCGGCGACCCTCTCCTGTGGTCTGCGTGGTGGAGTGTGAGAGTGTGTGTGAGTGTGTGTGTGTGTGTGTGTGTGTGTGTGTGAAGCCTGCCCCTTTGTCCCTTCACCTGCCCCAGTGCTGCTGTGGAAGGGCTGTGGGTAAAGGCGCCTCGGCTCTGGCTCCTGTTCCTGCTCTGGAAAAACATCCCCAGAACATTTTCCCACCTGTGTGTGTTGCCAGAGTAATGAGACCCAGATGTGGGGCTGGGAGTGGGGAGGGGGCCCATGATCGAAGGCCCTTGCCCCCATGGGGCATTACCTGCTGGCTCTCAGCATCCACACACTCCTTGCTCCCTTTCCCCCTCAGCCTCCCCTTGCCTGGGAATGGAAAATTGTGTTTTGGACAATTCCGCTTGCCAAATTCCAGACTCAAGAGCTCATTGTGACCCTCCCCTAGCCTTAGAGGGTGACTCCACCTCCTCCCTGCGGCCAGACAGCACTGTGTCCTACTCCACCCCCCTCCTCCGCGCCCCCCCAGGAGTGCGGCCCATTCAGCAGGAAGCTGAGGGTCCTTCCTGGAGTCTAATCTGCAGGCTCTAGCTGGAGTCTGTGTCCACTAATCAAGGCCTGGACACGAATGGGCATCACTTGTCCTCCCCCAGTTGATCCGTAACCCAATGGCAGGTAGGGTTGCTTTCCTCTTATGTGGGACCCCACTCCTTTAAGGAAACCAATTCTTATTGTTTGTAATGAAAAGTCCGGGCTGTCTGACAACCAGGTAGCCTGGGAAAATGTCTCCAGGCTGGCGTTCCCCCCACCCCCCCTAAATGTGGGTGGGTTTGTGTAGAAGGAATTGGAATCATCCCTCCACTAAAGGCCAAGCTCATCAGGCCTCCCTGCATGGAGGCCAAGTGGGCTTACCTAATACAATAACACCAGGGATAGTAATAACAATGGAAGGCTCCCCGTAACAGCAGCTACCACTGCTACTCGCTGACCAGGAGACATCCCAAGTGTTTTTCCTGTATTAACGGATTTAATTCACACAACAGTTCGCATTGCCGTTGAGGAAATGGCGGCACAGAGAGGTTAAGTAACTTGCACAAGGTCACACAGCCAGTAAGCAGTGGAACCCAAACCCAAAGCAAGTCTTCATGCGTCACTGAGGTGCTGCCCCACTTCTCAGAATGAACTAAAGCTTGCCCCTAGAGGGCAGACAGCAAGCCCACGAGAATGTCAAATGAGAGTGAGGCTTCTGAGGAGGAACTGGAGCTAGGGCTCAGGAAGGATTTCCCCAGGGTGTGGCCATCAGTCCACTCAGGCCTGTGGAGGGTGGAGCCTGGCACAGGTCTCAAGGAGCCTTGGTTTGAAGCAAAGATAGGGAGACAGATTCAGAGTCTGGAGCTCATCAGCACTGGGGGCTGACTGGGGGGTGATGCGGGTGAGGGGGGTCAAGGTACAAAGGGAGAGGAGGTCAGGTCTGAGCAACCAAAAGGTGACTCAGTCGAGGCCTGGCAGGACTTGGGGAAACAGCTTGGACAAAAGCCAGGGGGTAGGAAAAGGTGGAAGGTATAGGTCTGCCAGCCTGGGATGGCAGGGATTGGGAGGGGATGAGAATTGGATGTTCAGTGGTGGGAGAGAGTATTAGGGGAGAGAGCTGAGTGGTGGAAGGGACCTAGAGGGCCATCTATATATATAAAAGCCTAAGCAACCGTTCGACCGTTCGCTATGACTTGCACTGACCACTGGGGGCAGACGCTCAATGCACAGGCATGGGAACATGGAACAGACTGATGAATCTCTGAGGGAAATGGGGAGGGGAAAGGGCAGGAAAAGATTAACCAAAGATTTTATGTGCATACTAGAGGCCCCGTGCACGGATTCATGCACTGGTGGGGTCCCTTGGCCTGACCTGTGGGGATCGGGCTGAAACCAGCAATCCGACATCCCCTGGATTGCGAGAGGGCAAAGGCCAGGCCAAGGGACCCCACTGGTGCACGAATCCGTGCACGGGGCCTCTAGTTAGAATATAAAAACAGGAAATCAAGCCCAGGAAATGCTGGCCTCTGGAAATATATATCCACTGTGAGGTCTACTCATGTCAGCATCTTGGGAGCTCCTACCACCTGCCAGGCATTTTTCTAAACACTCATCTAACCCCCCAGCAACCCTAGGAGGTAGCTGTATTATTAGCCCCATTTTACAGCTGAGGAAACTGAGGCACACAGTGGAGGACATACAGCTTTGAATCCAGGCTATCTACACCCAGAGCCCCTGCCTCAGTCATAGGCCACAGAGCTGGCACCACAGAACGTCCTGTTTGTCCCCCCTCCACCCATCATGTGTGTGAGTCTCCCCCACATAACGGTAGGGAAGACTATAGGGTGGCTCAGAGGCAGTGCCAGGCTGGACCCCAAAGTTGGGAGGCTGACTGCCAGAGCTGATGACTCTGCTGGTTCTGTGCCCCCAGCATCCAGATGGTCCACCACTGCACCATCCGAGGGAACACAGAGGAGCTGCGACAGATGGCAGCTAGCCGCGAGGTGCCCAGGCCCCTGTCCACCCTGCCCATGTTCAACGTGCGCACAGGCGAGCGGCTGCCTCCCCAGGTGGACAGCGCCCAAGTGCCCCTCATCCTGGACCAGCACTGAGGGCCCGCCCAGGTGGGTCCAGCTGGGCAGCGCCAGCCTCATTTCTGGGAACAAGATGGCCTTTGTCTCAAGGTGGGGGCAGGTGGAGGGGGATGGAGGAGGTCAAGGGAGGGACACACAGACCTGCCCACCCACTGAGGCAGCAGTGAGGGGTTGCTCAGCAATGCCGGGTCCAGGCCCCCCAATGCCAAGCACTCGTGGTCAGAGTGTGAGGGTGGGGAAGGCAGGAGAACCAGGGCCTGGACCTCACAACCCCCATTCTCTCCCCGCTCCGCTGTTCCAGCTCCAGCCTTGGCCTCATCCTCCCTTCTGCCCTGACTCACGGAGCAGCCGCCACCCAGGGCCACATCCTTCCTCCTGATTCTGGCTCCTGGTCCGATGGACTCCAGGCTTGGAACAAGCAGAGAGAGGAGGGGGGAGGGCAGGTGAGGGTGTCTGGGGTCAGGGCGCCCAGAATAAATACCGGCAGCTCTGCCACCTACTGCTGCCTGTGCCTTCTTCTCAGCGGCCTCCCCATTCCCCTCATTGCCTTGGGGGCTGATGGGTTAGGACCAAGTGGGCAGCCCCAGTCTGATGGTGGGGGCTCCTGGTCAAGGATTCCTGAGGAGGGCCGAGTCTCTGAACCTGTTCCAGTGTCCAGAAACAGATGGGCAAGGACCCTCAAATTGTCCTTGGAAGGGCCCCCATATTGTCCTACTCCTTTCTCTCACTCCCCAGAATCCCTACCTTCAAAACATGCCCTGAATCCATCCCCTTCTCACGGCCCCCACTTGCCAGTCCTGCACCAGGGTCTCTCTCTCCTGGACCCCAGAAACAGCCTCCCCTTGCCCTCCCTGCCTCCTCCCTGCCCCCTCCCCGTCTCGTCTCCAACAGCAGCCAAGCCCATCCTTTAAAAGGAAAAATCAGGGGGTCTTGCCCTGTGCTCTCACCTCTGAGCTGGGGCACAGAACCTGTCCACCTCTCGGACCTCAGTACTCACCCTCCCTGCACTCACCGGCCCCAGCCACACTGCCTCCTGACACACTCGGTTTAGGCCCTGGCCTCCGCGGTTCCCTCTGCCAGGAACCCAGAGTCCCCCCAGTCCACACAGCTACCTCCTCATTGCAAAGTCAGATCCTCAGAGAGGCCGACCCCTCCTCAGAGAGCCCCCTCCAGCCCAGCCTCAGCGCACAGAAGAGCTGTTCTGGGTGGTGCCTTGCTGGGGTCCTCATTCCCGGAGGGAGGGCAGGATGCTGTGTGCCCCTAGGGGGCGCAGAGCCTGCACACAGTGGGCACTCTGGAAAGATGCTCTGAAGGAATGCAGGTCTGGGTTGCTCAGAGCTGGGCAAAGAGGGTGCGCAAGGCCATCGCCAACGTTTCTAGCATCGTGTTCTGGTCCCCTCCCCGCTGGGCATCCCATAGCCTCCGTTAGGTAATCCCATAGGCGCCGGCGGGCGCTGGCAGGGCCTCCGTGTCGGCACTGTGTGCTCAATAGCCGTCTGTCTTTGGGTGTCCACCCCCGGGCACGTGGGTTCTCTGGCAAGCAGGTGCCTCTGATTTCTCATTCGCAATTTCCTCCTTTTCCCGGGGCCCCTCCTCTGGCCAAACAGGAGCTGCACCGAACCTGCTCGGATTGGAGCAGCCGGCCTGGGGCGCTCGTCCTTGAATCCTTCCCCCTGGGGGAGGGGGCTCCCTCTGTGCTCCCCCCTCGGGCCTCAGGCTCTTCCTGTGCCAGCGGGCTGGGAGGAGCTCAAGGCCAGCCCCTCACTTCCCTCTGCTTCCCGCTCTGCCTCGGATGTTGGCAGCGCCTTCGTCCCTGCTCAGCTCCAAGCAGCACACGGAAGCCTGGCTGCCGGCCTGGGAGGAAGTGGCCCAGACAAGTAGCTGGGAGGGTGGCGGGACTGCACAGGACACCGAGCCGTGCCCGGTCACACGCGCACGCACGCCCAGCCACCCTGGCAGCACGGGGGAGGGCACGGGCACACTCGGCACCCCTGTACTCACGGGGGGTAGGATTCCACTGGGCAGTCAGTCCTACCCCTCCCCTCCCCACCCCACCCCACCGCCGAGGACACAGCCACAGTGTCCCCACCATCTCCGTCCGCCAGGAGACTCCGCCTCACGCCTCGCTCCACCCTGGGCTCCTGCGATCCCTCAGCTGGCACTGCCCACGTGGCCCAGTGAGTGGCCTCCACCTTCACCCTAACAGAGCCCACATGTGGCCTGACTCTAGACGTTTCCTCACTGCCTCTCGATCTGCGAGGAGGATCCCCGCCGGACATGGGACAGGGGCTCCGCCCACAGTCGGCCCAGCCCTCACCCACACTTCTCCTTTATTCGGGAAACACACACACACTTCATTTCACGAGAGCGCCCTTGGTGTGCTGTTGGGGTTCGGGGGGTCAGATGGAGCTCTAACACTTTACTCATAGACATTGATCACGGCTGCCTCGGGCCCTTGGGAGAATTTGGGAGGGCTCGGCGAGTGCCCGGCATCTGGGGATCCCAAGCATGGAGATCTTATTACATACTAGCGCTCACGCAATCACCCCCAAACCAGAGGTCCGTGGGGTCTCCCTGCCCCCTAAGCTCCAGGTGAAGGGGGCTCAGTTTCTGTTCTGCGCCCTGTGAAGAGTTCAAGCTCTCCCCAGGAACTGGGGGCGGAGGCTGAAACCCTGCCGCCCTGGGGCCTGGTCTGCTGCCCGCGCTGTGCCGTCTGGTGGGGCAGCTGCTGGCCCCGAGGCCGCCGGGCATCCGAAATGTGTCCCGTCCAAGTTGAGATGGGCTGCCCGCGCAATGAAAACGGTAACACTGGGGGATACACTGGTTCCATGAAGTCTCTGATGACAAATAACGTCACCTGTTTCTTCTTAGAGTTTTATTCTGGCCGCTGGGAAATTACAACGACTAACGTGGCCCGCGCTGTATTTTGATTGGGCGGCGTGGGTTTCACGGCTCATCCTTATCTCCGCTCCAGACTGACCCAAACCCAGAGCCTCCCCCAGGCCCGCTCCCACCAGGCCTCTGTGCCTGCATCAGTTTCCCAAAGCCTTGGGGAGCCGGCCGGGGTTCCCCAGGGCATGAAGTCACCGAAAACTTGATTACGTGGCCTCTTTATTCTACGGAATGTGCTTTGCTCGCCGCTCCAGCCCATCTTCCTCTCCCTCCCTCTGTCTTATGCAGAGAAAACCCCATCTTCTCCAACCCGCATGCACCGCACTCACCTCCCTGGGGCCTGGCCAGGGGCGTCCCCCGCAGAGCATGGAGAGCTCCATGTGAGCGACAGTCCGATTGCCCTCCGAGACAGAGGCGCCTTCTCCCAGGGTCTTGCCCGCTGCTCCGTGGGCATTGCTCAGCCTACCTTGGTTCCTTCCGGGGCGCACACCCGGAAGGGGACACAGAGACACAGCCGCTCACGGGCCCTAGGACTTCAGGACGGTGGTCTTCCCCCTGCCCAGCTCTCCTAATTCCCCCACACCCCTCCCGGCTCCGCCTGCCCCATTCATCTTCATCACACAGGTGGGCCCTCCCAGGCCCTGTCACACCTACGCGCACACGTCCCCAATGCTAGACCCATGCCTTCTCGGCGCATACAGGGTCTCCTGCTGCCGTGTGTGTCGGGGAAGCTGTCCCCGCATTTACAGACCCCTCACCCATTCCCTACACACCCACACACGTGCAAGGCCCCTGTGAACACAGACGCATGTGCTCCTAGGTGGGTGGGCACCCAGAGAGGGAGACATTCTCACCCACACAGTGTGGCTGGTTGGACCCCTCTCACTCCCACCGCTGCCCACACTCACGGCTGCCATGCAGCCTCCTCCTTGGGGTGGGGGGGGGTGCAGGTCTCAGCTTTGAGAGCAGCCCCACGCTCTCCCGTCCCACACTCTCCACACGCCCCTCACCTGAGGCTCCCACACTCCAGCTAGGAACCCATCCCGGCTCCCCTATTCTAAACCTCACCCAGCTCCCTCCAGGAAGGCCTGAGAGGCGCCTGGGAAACTGAGGGGTAAGGAGCTGGGGAGGAGGGAGGGAAAACCCACCGCATTTCGGTCGTAGAAAATCCTGCCAGCAGATGGGCTCACCTCACCAAAGGGTCCCAGGATTCCGAGAGCAGGAAAAAATAAAACATCCAAACAAAGCCGCCTCCTTTTCTAGAATTTTCCATCTGCAACTGACTGACAAGTCATCCACAGGATCGTGGCCCCTCTCCTCACAGAGAAGCAAAAGGCGAGTCCCTCGGAGCAGCCCTGGGAACGGGGCCCCGTGCCACCACGCGGGGGGCGGCAGGGTCTGGGGGAGCCGGGTCCGCGCGGCTGTATTTAGGGCAGTCGTGATGTCAGCGGGAAGGAGGGCTCGAGTTGGGGATGTGGTACAATGGCCCCTTTGTCCCCCTCCTCTCCTGTGCTGCACACGCACGGAAACCACATTCTGGCCTCACACCACGTGGTGCAGACATGGAGCTGCACAGCGGGACACCGCCACCCCCACGGCCCTGACATTCCGTGTCCCCTCCGGTGCCCTCATTGGTACGCGTGCACACACACGCACACACACTCAGGCACCCCTGGGTGGGTTTGTATATATGTGGTGAGAGGCATAGTCCCTCCTTGCCTAATACCGTAGCCACTGGCCACGGGTAGCTGCTAAAATGCATGACTAAAATTAATGACAATTTACAAGCGAGTTGCTCAGTTGCACTATCCACATGTCTGGTGCTCCAAAGCCACGCGTGGCCACGGCTCTGGCGTGGACAGCACCGATGGGGTGCCGCCCATCGCTGCAGAGAGCACTGGCCTGAGCCTTCCCCGCTGCCTGCTCCCACTTGTGGGCTGGCTGGCTTGCTCTTCCCCTCACACTTGCTCTCTTGAGTTCCGGAAGGCACACAGCCCCACGTTCTCATCCAGAAGGCCCGGGTCTCTCTCCTCCTCTCTCTTTAGTCTTTCCATATGCACGCACAGCCTCCGGGCCAGCCCCGCACCTGAGCGCCTGGCCTCTGGCCTCCGTCAGCTGCTCCTGGCCTGGAGGGAGGAAGGGTGAAGCCAGGGCAGCACGCAATGGCAGCACTGCCTGGTATGAGGCGAAGATGAGTTTGTAGACAGGGAGGGCTCTGGAAAGTCAGAGGGGGCAAACTCGGCCTGGGTCTGTCAGGCAGGAGGACCAGGGGACATGAGACATTTGAGCATGGCCGGGAGGGGGGCGGTGAGCAAAAGCAGAGATAAAGGAAGTCGCATAAAGAAAGGCCTGGCAGTGGGAAGTGGGGTGCATGTGCAGGAATTTCGATCACCCTTTCTGGCTGGTGTGCAGGTGTGGGCAGGAGAGGGGACAGGGAGAATGCACAGGTGCAGAATGGCCAGGTAGAGTCTTGGATGCCAGGCTCAGGATGCTTCTGGATCCCCCAGGGGGCAGGTGGGGAAGGGGTGAGACTGCCCAGGGCCCCAGGGGCCGGAGGTCCAGGTACATGGGGGTTACCTAGGCAGGTGCCAGCAGGCCACCAATTGATCAATCCATCACCACAGCACCAGCTAATCTGCATGTGAATAAGCCTTCCTTGTCATCCGCAGTTTCTTACCCTCTCTAGACTAATTCCCTTTCTGCACTGTCCCGATTGTGTTAGAAGTGCTGCTGATGAATTATTCGAGGCCATACTGAATGGCCACGGCTACTTGATGAGAGCCACGGTCTGAGGATCGCAGCTTTTCCATCTTCCCAGAAGCCTGTGGGAGGAACACGGGCCTTTCCTGCCTCGGAAGTTTAGGCCCCAAGAGCTTGGCTGGGAGGTGAGGACAACGGTGAACGTCTCCAGGTCTCTGGGCGTCTGGTCTGCTCCAGACTTCTGACTCTGGATCCTGCATTCCCACTGTGCTGCGCCTGCACCGCCAAGGGTGAACCTGAGTGGGGGCGGCTGAGAGGCTTAGAAAAAACAGACAAGAGAATGAAAGCTGGGTC
The DNA here is from genome assembly GCF_963455305.1 of Plecotus auritus. NCBI lineage: Eukaryota > Metazoa > Chordata > Mammalia > Chiroptera > Vespertilionidae > Plecotus > Plecotus auritus. The sequence goes on from NC_137774.1 coordinate 12,536,821, forward strand.
TTGGTGGGACGCTGCTTCCTGAGAGACAGCGCTGCACCCCACAGGCCGTGTCTTTATTTTATAGCCGATGCCACGAGGCAACGTAAGGGCGTGATCAAGATGTTTACAACATTCTTGTGGGTTTCAATCCTACTCAACTACATGCACCTGAACTCTATCACGCAGGCACGTGGGGCCACATGTTCGGACCACAGGTTCAAGCTTACCGCTACAGCTGTTGGCTATCATTGTGCTGGGACTTGGCCAGGAGAGGACTGTGCCCTCTCGTTAATCCGAGGCTTGAACCTGTCCAAACACTGTAGCCCTGCCCCACACCCACTGACGGCACGCTGCTGTCTCCCTCCCCGCTGGGGGCCTCCGGGTCTCAGGCAGGCAGGGGTGTGGGCAGCAGAGGGGAAGGGAAAAGCGAGGGGAGAAAGAAGCAGGAGTAAGAGGCAAGGGTTTTAAAAGGATAAGGAACAGGCAGGGGGCAGGGGCTAGGCAAAATGGCCTGTCCAGGCCACCCCACACCCAGGGGGTCTCATGTCTTGGGGACTTTGAAGGCCAAGAGGGATCCAGTCCATGCTCAGCAGGGTTAGGGCCTGTCACCTTCCAGGTGGCATCCTGCAAGTGCCTTGACTGCAGTTCTCCCAGGCCCTGGGCAGGCTCCCCGCTCCTTGCCCTGGGGTCCCGGAGGGTGAGCAGGCCTCCAGGCCTCCTCACAGCCTCCGCGCAGGCTCAGGCACCCCCTCATGTGCTGTGCTGCTTGTTGCCCTTTGGAGGAGCTCAGAGAGGGCAAGGGGGAGGGGGCCACATGTTTGCCCAGGGAGAGGCCTTCCTGAGGGCTTCTAGGTACCCTCACCAGTCCCACCTCCATCACCCAGTGTCCCGTGAGCAGTGCCTTCCCATGTCCCTCAACCCTGCAGGGTGCCCACAGCAGTGGAGGGGGCAGCAGAATGGATGGCGTTGATGGGAAAGTGGGCGTGAGGCTCTGGAGGGAGGTGTGTGTGTGTGTGTGTGTGTGTGTGTGTGTGTTGCTGCACATGTGGGTTGCCTGCATGAACTATAAGGGGGAAGAGGGTTTTGGGGAGACTTGTAAGGAAGCTTGCATGAGAAAGGGAAGAAAATGGGTTAAGGTATATGAACGGTAACAGGGAAGAAGAGGGACCAAGGAGGGTGCTAGATGAGGAGGCGGAGGGCAGGGTGGGGGCACGAAATGGGCAAGGAAAGGAAGGAGAGCCCACCCCCCACCTCAAATCTCCCTCCCCACCCCCGACTCCAAGGAAGGAAATTAGGAGGCCACTGCACATATGTTTGGGTCATTTCCACATGCTTTATTCCAGCAATCAAAATAATTAAAAACATCTCAAATTATTATACACATACAAAATAGGTACAGAGTCTCTTGCTTCCTCCCACCCCAGGGGGAAAACTGCTTTGTGCTTTGGGAAATTTGTGCTCTGAAACCCAGGAGAGAGGACGAAGGACAGACTAGGAGAGAGGTGTGAGGATGGGAGGAGCTGAGGAGGAGGGGGTTTCAGAGAAGAGAGGTCTGGAGAGAGAGGCCCCGAGCCAGGGGGGTGGGGAGAGAGGGTGAGGAGTGAGTGGCACACTCTCTCCCCGTGGTAAATAGCACCTTAAGAAAATTCACATGCATCTCCATCCATGAGAAAAAAAAACACCAAAGAATTCAAAAGACTTGAAACAAAAAGGAACATTTGCTGGCCTGGTGGTAGGGGTGGGGGCGTCTCCACTTCTATAGCACCAGTGATCCCCTCGCCACCCCACCCCATCACAGAGATGTAGCACCTTTGATATAAAATGGGGAGCCCCTTCCATCCTGCCCCCGTCCCGCCCCCACACGGTTGCCCCGGTGACACAGAGAGAGGTAGTCTTTTAGCAACACAGTTACACAAGGAGCGGAGCAGTCTCTCCCATCAGCCCTGGTGCACGGGCATCGACACGATTCCACTGTCGTGGCCCCTCCTGACTTTCCTCCACACCAGGCGATGCAGGGCCTGTGGTCCCCCGGCATGCCCTCCTCAGAGACGAAGAGGGGAATGTTGCTGAGGCCAGGGGACACCAGATGGTGAAGCTTCTTTGGCAGTCTGAGAACCCCAGGCTCCCCCAGGGCTTGGGGGTGCGGGGTGAGGGAGGGCCACTCGGTGTTTTAGCATTGCCTTTGGTTGCTGGGCAGACAATGCCTGGTTTCCTGTGTCTTTTGGGGAGACTTAGATTTGGGGAGCAGTGGAGGGGAGGCCCCGAGAAGGCATGGAGAAAGGAGCAGAAAGGGCAGCGTTGGGGTATCATAAAGCCCAACGGGCAGAAAGGACTTATCCCCACATGGGTCTTCAAGCAAGTGGACCAAGCTTCCTTTTTTAAAAAGTTATTTATTTATTCTCTTTTTTTGTTTGTTTTTGGTAAGGTTGAATGTGGTTTTGGTTTTTGGTCATGTTCAGTTGGTCAACGATAAAAACTAAGTTTGAGAGATGAATGCAAAGGAAAAAAAAATTTTCCAAAGTCCATGTGAAATTGGTTCCCATTTTTGACTTTTTGGGGGGGTTCCGTTTGGGTTGTTTGTCTGTTTCCAAGGTCAGGGGCCATGGGGTTGGGTGGGAGGGAGCCAGGTTAGGGTGGAGGGAGTTTACAGGAAACAGACAGGGCCAACGTTCATGCCGAATTCCTGGTCTGGGGCGCCAATGTCCAAGGGGGCCACATCGATGATGGGCAGGCGGGAGGTCTTGGTGGTTTTGTATTCGATCACTGTCTTGCCCCAGGCTCCGGTGTGACTCTGGGCGAAGGGGAGACAATGGGAGAGGGGCGTCACCGGGTGGGAGTGGGGGAGCGGGGAGAACGAGGGCCTGCCTGGAAAGCCACGGCCCAGAGGGGGCCCTGCCCGGGGACTCACCGTGCAGCCGTCGTAGGTGACAGTGTAGGTGAAGCGGCTGTTGCCTTCGGACCGGAGCTCGATCTCGTTGGAGCCCTGGAGGAGCAGGGACTTCTTGAGGTTGCCTGTCTGCTGGTCCAGGTAGGCCACGCTGTTCTTGCAGTGGTAGGTGAGGTTCTGGGAGGCCTCGGTGGACATCAGGCGCAGGAAGGTCAGCTGGATGGCCACATCGGCGGGGTCGGAGTCCTGGCCGCCGTACTCGAACTGCAAGAGGCAGGGAGGGCGAAGAGTGAGCGACCGTCCTGGAGCCTCTAGTCCTGGCCCCGTCCCTGGAGTCCTCGGAGAGCATCGTGACCTCCCACGGGCACCCTCTGTCTGAGCCAGTCTTACAGGCCCAGGACCCCGGCTTCTCCCCCCCGGCTCGGTCCGTCACACCCAGCAGAGGCCCAGAGCACCCGGACCTTCCCTCACGCCCCTCCTGCGCCCCCCCCCCGCCGCCCATCTTGTGAGAGTGGCTCCAGGGTTCGGCTCACGCACCTGGAATCCGCCGGTCATGCTCTCGCCGAACCAGACGTGCTTCTTCTCCTTGGGGTTCTTGCTGACGTACCAGTTCTTCTGGGCCACGGTGGGCTGCGTGGGGTACACGCAGGTCTCGCCTGTCTCCATGTTGCAGAAGACCTTGATGGCGTCCAGGTTGCAGCCTTGGTTGGGGTCAATCCAGTATTCTCCTGCGATGGGGCAGGGCGAGGCGGAGTCAGGGCAGGCCTGGGAGGCGGGGCGCGCCTGGGCATCGGAGCCCCTCGGGGCAGGAGGAGGAGGACGGGCACAGGGCGGGCATGTCCTCACCGCTCTTCCAGTCGGAGTGGCACATCTTGAGGTCGCGGCAGGTGCGGGCGGGGTTCTTGCGGCTGCCTTCGGGGCTCCGGATGTTCTCGATCTGCTGGCTCAGGCTCTTGAGGGTGGTGTCCACCTCGAGGTCACGGTCACGGACCACATTGGCATCATCGGCCCGGTAGTAGCGGCCACCATCGTGCGCCTTCTCTTGAGGTGGCTGGGGCATGAAGCTGAAGTCGAAACCGCCGCTGGGAGGACCAGGGGGACCAGGAGGGCCGGGAGGGCCGGGGGGACCCTGCAAGGAAAGGGAAGAGAGTGGGGTTCTCCGGGGTGTGCGCACCTCAGGGCTGGAGGGCCACGAGCAGACGGGATGGGGAGATACGTACAACAGGACCAGCATCACCAGTGCGGCCACGGGGACCAGGGGGTCCGATGGGGCCTGCGAGACCGTTGAGACCATCTTTGCCAGCAGCACCAGGAGAGCCGGGGGGACCCTGCAGAGGGGACGATGGTTAAAGACAGTCTGCCAGGAAGCAGCCCGCCACCCTCCCCACCTGGTGCTCATCATTGCTCATTCCCACCGCCAGGCCAGGAAACCTGGGGGAGGAGGGAGCGGGAGGGGGGTGCCGAAGGCTGGGGAAGATCTAGGGCTTTCTTCCCTTCCCCCAACCCCTGTCTCTGGACCCTTCTCCCGAGAGGTGAGGAGCACCTGTGTCCCAGGCAAAGGGCCCTGACGTGAACCTGGACTTGGGGCCCAAGAAGAGGAAATGGAAGGCGAGACTTACACGGGGACCAGCGGGACCAGAAGCTCCAGAGGGACCTTGCTCACCAGGAGAGCCCTGAAGGAGACGCAAAGGCGATTCAGGCCGTTGTGGGTCAAGTGCGGCCAGCATCCTGCCCCACCCCCATCATTCAGGGAGTCTGCGGGCTGAGAGCCCTCCCACAGGCCTTCTTTATCACCCTTCGCCCTCTCAGAAGCGCCTTGGAAACGCCCATATATCTCCGATCCCCGTCATCACTAGGGAGAAGTGAGAATGACTACCCAGAGGGGGAAACTGAGCCAAAGTGCGCCCCCTCCCACCCCCGTCACACAGCGAGGCCTGGGGAGAGGGTAAGAGAAGACTCGATGGCAGCTGAGGCTGGGGGAGGTACTCACAGGAGGGCCAGGGGGACCCTGGAGGCCGGAGAAACCACGGTGACCCTTGATGCCTCTGTCGCCCTGTTCGCCTGTCTCACCCTTGTCACCACGGGGGCCTTGGGGTCCCTAGAAGAGTGGAGGAGACAGGATGTCAGGAGGGAGGTCCGTTAGCACTGAGTGGGGTGCTGTCCACACCTGGACAGGGTTCTGGGGACACGAGGGCCAGGGCAGGACTTACAGTGGGGCCACGGGCACCAGCGGGGCCGATGGGGCCAGCAGGACCAGCAGGACCCTGGGGAGAGCAGAGAGAGCGTTAGATCCCGGCCAGGGAGGCCCCGGCGGAGGGCTGGCCCAGCACGAGCTGCTGCTGAAACCACTCCTTGGCCAGATCCCTCGTTCCTCACATCCTTCCCCACTTTGCCCCGCTCTCCTAAGCTCCAGATGAAACTATGGAATTCAGGCTTCGTGTAAGCTGGGCAATTAACTGGGTATAACTCCATCCTCGGGGGAGATGGGGACTGTGGGGAGAGGGGCCTCGAGGCTGAGCTGTGGCTCTGGTTTCAGGGGAGCCAAGGGCCTGGCCACCTTGCAAGACCTCCAGTCCTCCCCCCGCCTGGCTGAGGTCAGATGTCCGCCTGCAGGACCCTAGCACCCCGGGGAGTCCCCGGCCTGACCCAGAGCAGCCGGAGGGAGCCCAGTTACTTACAGTCTCACCACGGTCGCCACTCTTGCCAGCAGGGCCGACTGGGCCAGGGGCACCAGGAGCGCCAGGAGCACCCGGGGGTCCAGCAGGGCCGGTCTCACCACGGTCACCCTGGGAGGGGAGAGGAGTAGAGGCCGGTCAGCCCCAGATGAAGGGGCCCAGTGGGGCCAGGGGAGCAGCAGACGCAGCTGTGGCCCGGGGGTGGGGGGCGCAGCCGTCTCCTCACCTTGGGGCCAGGAGATCCATCTCGTCCGGGGGAGCCCTCAGCACCAGGAGATCCCTGCAGGGAGAGGGAGGGAGGTCGGCATCAGCCGGGGGGAGGGAGGCTCAGGCCAAGGCCCCAGTGGCCCTGCGAGGGCACTGGCATTGCACAGGGTTGGCGACTGCTTACCTCACGTCCAGACTCGCCAGGGGGTCCAGCCAATCCAGGGGGGCCCATGGGACCAGGGGGGCCACGTTCGCCACTGGAGCCAGAAGGACCTTGTTTGCCAGGTTCACCCTTAGGTGGAAGGAAGAGTCAGGCCAGAGATGGGGAGGGAGTCCTGAGAGTCCCCTGGTCAGCTAGCACATTAGTCTTTGCTGGCTCCACGCCCCCCCCCCCCATCCTGCACCCTCTGAGTCTTATGACAGTTCCTCTCGGGTCCCCCAAGGTGAGGGGGCACTCACAGAGGGGCCAGGAAGACCGGGGAAGCCTCGTTCTCCTCGCTGACCGGGCAGGCCGACCACACCACGCTGTCCAGCAATGCCTTGAGGTCCAGGGGTTCCGGGAGAGCCCTGTGGGAGGCAGACAGTGGTGAGGGGCCCTGCCGTGGCCAGGGGCCACTCTCCCACCCCAGACCCCTCCGGAGCTCGCCCTTACAGCAGGTCCATCAGAGCCAGGGGATCCTTTCTCGCCAGCGGGGCCAGGGGGGCCGGGGGGACCAACTTCACCGGGACGTCCAGCGGGGCCGGTCTCACCACGGGGGCCTTTGCCGCCTTCTTTGCCAGCAGGGCCGGGAGGGCCAGGGGCTCCAGCATTTCCCTGGACGAGGAGAAGAGGGGCTGTCAGATTCCACCGGGTTCCAGAGCATCACTGAGGCCTCTGTCAGGCCCGGGACGCTCCTGACAGCCTGTGCCCCAGCCCCGCCCCTCCCAGCAATGGAGACTCCACCGGGGATACTCACAGAGGGGCCGGGGGGACCGACGCGGCCAGCAGCACCAGGGAAACCAGTAGCACCCTAGCGGGAGAGGACAGAGAAGTCAGGAGGAGAAGAGCACCCTCACCTGGCCCAGCCGCCCAGAGCCCGGGAGCCCAGCAGACACACGGAATGAGCTACTCACAGGGGGACCAGCACTGCCGCGGGCGCCTTTGGGTCCAGGAGCACCAACGTTACCCTGGAGGAGAGCACGGAGGCGTCAAGGCTGGGCCAGCCCGGGGGGGTCCAGGCCTGCTGGCAGCTCGGGGCCGAGGGCGAGATACTCACAATGGGGCCAGGGGGGCCGGCGGGGCCAGCAGGGCCAGCGGGACCAGCATCGCCTTTAGCACCAGCATCACCGGGTTCGCCTTTAGCACCAGGTTGGCCATCAGCACCCTGGAGGAGGAGGAGGAGGAGGAGGGAGTTGGTGAGTAGAGGGGAGGGAGGTGTCAGTGTAACAAGTCAGTTGCGGGGCTGGGGCAGCAACTCCAGGCAGGAAGATGCTTGAATGGGAGACATCCCAGCCCCTTCCTCCTCCCGACTCAGGACGATGCTTCTATCTTCATCCAGTCCCCCAAGGTCCCCGGTCCCAGTTGGTGATAAAAAATGAAGGGGGCCTTGATACTCACAGGGGGGCCAGCGAAGCCAGCAGGGCCAGGGGGACCAGGCTCACCACGGTCTCCCTAGAAGAAAAGGAGGCAAACTGGAGAGATGCCCTGGCGTGGGGGAGGCGGGAGGGTGTGCTGGAGGGACAGGCGAGGAGGAGGGGCCCTCAGGAGCATTGTCCAGGGGCCAGGGATGACAGCAAAGGTGGGGGAGGGATAGGAAGGGCTGGGGGCAGTGTGGAGGGAGAGAAGGGCCACGGACGAGGCATTCGTTCTGTACTTACGGGGGCGCCACGGGCTCCAGTGGGACCAGCAGGGCCGCTAGGACCAGTTTCACCCTGAGAGGGAGGGACAGGAGGCTCAGGGTCAGGGTCCTCCCTGCGTACTCCTGGCAGACGACCCCAGCAGAGCCTCCCGTCCTTCAGATTCCCCGCCTTCAGGTTGTCCACTCAGAGCCACGCCCAGGCTTGCTGGGAAAGTGCCTTAGGGAAGACGGTAAGGAGGCAGCCACCTCACCTTGTCACCAGGGGCACCAGCAGGGCCAGGAGGACCGATGGGACCAGTCAGACCTCGGACGCCATCTTTGCCAGGAGCACCATCAGCACCTTTGGGACCAGCATCGCCCTAAAAACATGGGACAGCCTGAGACTTGCAGCGTGGAGCAAGGAGGCGGCCTCGTGTGTCTTGCTGGTGTCTGGGGCCCCCCCTCCCCCCAGCTCTGCCCTGCCCCTGTGCCCAGGACCCAAAACTTTTCTGAGGAAAAGGTGCTTGCAGAGGGGAAGAGGCCCTGCCTTGTGTAGAGGGATGAACAAGGGATTCCCCCATCCAGGAGAAAGCCCCACCTCTCGTTGCCAAGGTAACTCATGGGGAGAGAAGGGCCTGGACCACAGATAGAGGATTCATCAGCAAAAAGGCCAGAGGGGAAGATCGCAGGGCGGGGAGAGAGAGGCCGAGGGATCCAGAGTAGACAGAGAAGGGGAACCACACAGGGTGGGACTTACTCTGTCACCCTTCGGGCCTGGAAGACCAGCTGCACCTCGTTCACCAGGCATTCCCTGAAGGCCAGGGGCACCCTGGCTACCGGGGGCTCCAGGGGCACCAGCATCACCCTAAGTGGCAATCAAGACGACTGGAGTGAGGCCTGGGGTTCCAGGATGAGGTCATAGCCTTGAGCCCCTCTTAATATCTCCCAGGCTTGGTTTCGAGGCCAGAGACAGGCACCGGCTCAGAGTATAGGCTTACAGCCAGCACTTCAGGCTGCACCTGACCCCACCCCGCAGGGTTCCCCCACCCCTCCCTCACATCTAGTTGGCTTTGGTCACAGCCAGGTGTCCCCTGCTGCAGGAGGGGTGAGACCTGGTCCCTGTGCTGTCCTTACCTTAGCACCATCGTTGCCAGGGGCACCGTTGGATCCGCGGGGACCAGCAGGGCCGGGGGGACCTTGCACACCACGCTCTCCAGGGAAACCTCTCTCGCCCTAGGAGGAAAGGAAGGGCGGGACTCACGATGGCGGCTCCAAAGACAGCCAGCCCAGGGCATCCGGATGGGAGCGATGGAGGCTTTACTTACTCTTGCTCCAGAGGGGCCAGGGGCACCGAGGTCTCCAGGAGCACCCTGAGGGGGAGAGAGGGACAGACAGTGAGCAAAGGCCATGGGGCCTCAGCCCTAGAAAGCACCTGCCCTCCTGCCATGGGGGTGGCCCAGGCTCTGTGATGAGAGACCAGGGCCTTTATAGGATCACCCCTCTACTCTCTACGCCCCCAACTTTGGGTGGAAGGACAGTCACAGAGTGTCCCAGCATCTCTAAGAAGTCATGCAGACTGGCAGCCGCGCGTCCTGCACAGAGACAGCTCCCTGCTTCCCTCTGTGCTGCTCCCTTCATGGTGGGAAGTCCTGCCTGGTGTCTAACCATTATCCCTCCAGCTGACAGTGTCTAGTTAGCTAGGAGGCCGGCCCCTCCCTCTGTACTCCCTGCATCCCTGCCTGGCTGGCCGCTGGCCGCTTACCTGTTCACCGGGTTTGCCGGCTTCACCGGGAGGACCAGCGGGGCCGGGGAGACCCTGGAGGTGGGAAATGGGGGAGGGGAGAGAAGGGGGTTAGAATTCAGAAAAGAACAAAGGGGAACTCCCAACCCCCTGGCAGCTGTGAGGCCTCACCTGGAATCCGGGGGAGCCAGCAGGGCCTTGTTCACCTCTCTCACCAGCAGGGCCCTGTCAGGGGAGAAGGTGGTCAGAAAGGCCCAGGAGAGGAGCGGCTGGTGTCTCCCCTCGGCTGCTCCCCTGCGCCCCGCCCAGGCCTCCCTGCAGGGACACTTACAGCAGGGCCAGGGGCTCCCTGAGCTCCAGCTTCTCCGTCTTTGCCAGCAGGACCCTGTGGGGGGAGAGCAAAGAAGAACTCAGGGTGGTGAGGTGGCTGGAGGAAGAGGGGCAGGTGGGCGGGCCTGGGGCCGGGGGTCCTGGCGCCCTAGTGATGGGCAGCGAGGAGGAAGGGTAAGACACGTACCACAGCGCCGGGGGGCCCGGGAACACCTCGCTCTCCAGCTTTGCCGGGTTCTCCCTGGGGGGAAAGAGTCGTGGTTGAGGGGCTGCAATGGGAGAGCAGGGCTCCCCAGGGCCCTCCTGTTTACTTGGGGTGGAATTTTTAAAGGGACTTTTTGGACTGTTTTATCCACCAGCTCCAGCCCTGGGGAAATGCCTTCCTGGTCCCTTAGCCTCTCCCTCGGACACATGCCCCTTCCGGCTCATCTCTCCTCCCTCTCCCCTTCCTTCTCCCCATCATGTGCCTGTGGTGACCTGAGCCGCCAAGGGCTTTCATCTCCTCTGATATCTCCTTTCAAACCTCAAAGAACCCCCAAGATTTGGGGGTAACTATTATATAAGGGGACTATCCCATCCCCGTGTGTGTATGGGCGGGGGGGAGGGGCAGATACCAACAATATTTATTTCCAGGGATAGAGCTGTGGTAGTGGTGTCAGGAGAGGCCTTTCATTTTATGAATAGGGAGACTGAGGTCCAGAGAGGGGCAGTGAGTGGCCTGAGGCCACACAGCACATCAGCGGCCGAGCTGGGCCCAGACACCGGGACCCTCGCCTCCCCGTGTGCCTGTCCCTGGCTCTGAGGTGCTCCTCCCTGAATACTCACAGCAGCACCTTTAGGTCCAGGGAATCCCATCACACCAGCCTGACCACGGGCGCCAGGGGGGCCTGGAGGTCCGGGGCGGCCATCTTGACCAGCGGGACCCTGGGAATGGAAGTCACAAAAGCCGAGGTGAGAACAGGAGGTGGGGGGTCAGAAGAGTGGAAGGGGGTCCGCGGGGGAGTGATACTTACAGTGGGGCCAGTTTTGCCATCAGGACCAGGGCTGCCAGGGCTGCCAGTCAGACCCTAAGGGGGAGCAGAGAGGTGTGAGTGGGCTGCGGGCGAGGGGTGGCGGAGGAGCGGGGAGGAGGACAGTGGGGGCCGGGGAGGGGGGTTCTTCAGGTGGCAGGTCAGCGGTCCTGCTCCAGAGCACCTCCTCCCAGAGCCAATACAGGACAGGCAGAGTCCGGGCCCAGCTGGGCAGAGGGCTGGGGTCTCACCTTGGCACCAGGCAGACCAGCTTCACCGGGGCGACCAGCTTCACCAGGAGAGCCTTTGGGGCCAGCAGGGCCAGGAGAGCCACGTTCACCAGCGGGGCCCTGGTTAAGGGGTCACAGGAACAGTTAGGGTCTCAGGCCCAGGCCTCTTTCCCAGGGGCCAGCATCTTCTTCCTCCCAGGGAGGTGGGGGCTTTGAGGGGCATTGTTGGAGGCGGGAAGGCCAAGGTGAGGCCAAGTGTGGAGAGAGAAGCCTGTAGCCACAGCATGGGGCACAAGGGCTGGGCAGCGTGTGTGTGTGTGGGGGGTGGGGGGCGGGCGGGGGGGACTACATCTGAAAAAGGGAGTAAAGGGCAGGGAGCAGTAGGGTCAGCCTCCAGCCACGAAGAGAGGTTACCTTGGGACCAGCAACGCCATCTGCGCCAGGGAAGCCACGGCTACCAGGTCCACCCTGCAGGAGGAGAGGAGGTCAGTGAGCTCAGACATGGGGCGCCGGGCTGGCACTGGGGACAGAGAAGGGGGCTCTTACACGCTCGCCAGGGGGTCCGGGCAGGCCCGCAGGTCCGGGTTCACCTCGGGCTCCTCGCTTTCCTTCCTCTCCAGCAGGGCCAGGGGGTCCTTGAATACCAGTGGGGCCCTGGAGACAGCAGAGAGGAGGGGACAGCCTGTGGTGAGGGGCCCTCCGGGTGCCTGCTCCCCAGCTGGCTGAGGCTGCCTCCCTGGATCTCCTCCCAGGCGGACGGGCTGAGCTGCAGGGGGACTTACGGGCTCTCCCTTGGCGCCAGTGTCTCCTTTGTTCCCGGGAGCACCAGGTTCACCCTGTGTGGGGGAAGAGAACAGGATGAGCCAATAGTTGGGGGGCTCAGTTGGCCTTGACCCCCAGACAAGGTCACACTGGAGCCAGTGCAGAATGGGGCGGAAGTAAGAGAGCAGTACTTACGCTGTTACCCTTGGGGCCAGGGGCACCGCTGGGGCCCTGGGGTCCAGAGGGGCCTCGGGCACCAGGGAAGCCAGGAGCACCAGCAATTCCAGGAGCGCCCTGTAGGGGGCAGAACAAGTTGAGTCTACCAGTGAAGGGCACAGGGCAGGTGGGAGGTGGGCACCAGGGGCAGCTCTGAAACCTGCAGGACACTTACGTTGGCACCTTTAGCACCAGGCTGTCCATCAGCACCAGGGTTTCCCTGTGGCACAGAAAGAGGTGGGTGAGTGACAGGCAGGGACTATGTGTTGGGGAGGGGCACGGGGCACTGAGGAAGCAATACTTACAGCAGGGCCAGCAGCACCAGCAGGGCCAGGGGGGCCGGGTTCACCACGCACACCCTGGGGACCTTCAGAGCCTCGGGATCCTTGGGGACCAGCTTCACCCTGGATGGGAAGAAAAGACATGTCAGGAGCCACCCTGGCAGCCCAACCTCACCTTTGGAAGGTGGGGGTTGGGGGTGGGACGGTGAAGGGTAGGGACAGGAGACCAAGAGTCAGGACTCCAAGATCAGAGAAAGGGACCCCAGGACAAAGGTGTTGGGGAATGGACTTCTGTCTTGCCACTCTGGGTCCCTCTGGTCTGGGGAGCAAGGAGACACCTTGGCCCATGGGAGCTATGCTCAGAGGAGGGCAGGGGTCTCACCTTAGCACCAACAGCACCAGGGAATCCAGGAGGACCAGCAGGACCAGTGGGACCCTGTGAATGAAAAGGAGATGTTAGCAAGAAGGAAAGTGGCAGCTGCAAGTCACGCCCTGGGACAGAAGAGGTCTTGGGGTTCAGACCAGCATGGCCCATCTCCAGTGTTATCCCCAAAAGCTCACACTGAGACCCTGCCCACTCCCAGGCATTGAGGTCTAGAGGCCACACTTACAGGGGGTCCAGCAGCACCAGTAGCACCATCATTTCCACGAGCACCCTGTGGGAGAGGGAGGAAGCCTTAGTTACATCCACTGAGCATTTGGCCGGTCCTTGTAACTCCTGGGGGACTCCTTCCAGAGCCCAGGGACCCCCCAAGGGACCAGGAGTACTTACAGCAGGGCCAGGGGCTCCAGGGCGACCTCTCTCACCAGGCAGACCACGGGGGCCCTGGCAACAACAACAAAAAAAAAAACAAGAAAAACCAAGTGAGATGGAAGGCACACCCATTTCCCTCAAGCTCCCATTGTGCCCCATGCACCCTGCTCCCTCTCTTCCTTCTAGAACTGGACACACTCACCATCTGACCAGGAACTCCATTTTCACCAGGGCTACCAGGCTCACCCTATGGAGCAGAGAACAGAATTAGGCATTTGTTCAGGGTGGGACTGGGCGGGAGGTGGAGGACCAGGACATTCAGACAGCCTCTTACCTTGGGACCAGCAGGACCAGCATCTCCCTTGGCACCATCCAAACCACTGAAACCCTAAGATAGAAAGGAGGGAGCAGGTAAGACTCTGTGGAGGGGGAGGGTCACCGTGACACCCTCCCAGACCTGAGAAGGAGCCTCAGGAGCTCACCACAGACATTACCCTGTCTCTGAGCTAGACTCAGCCCAACTGGCCCAAGATCTCATCCAATCCCCTTATCAGAATGTCTTTCCCAATGGATGTAAGTTTTTGGAGGTCTACGCTCCGTCCCTTGGGACTTCTGTAGCTGCCTCCCACCATGACACACACCAGGGACCTTGGGGGAAGGGGTTGGAATGGTGGGACGCTGGGACTTTGGGAGCTTAAGATGACTCATAGGGGACTCACTCTGTGTCCCTTCATTCCAGGGAGACCAGCTGTTCCGGGCAATCCCCGAGCACCCTGGCAGGAAAAGAAAAGAAAGGCAGGGCCATTAGAAGACACCATCACTCTGGGCACAGAGCCCAAATGAAGCTCCAATACAGAAGAGCTGGGGGCTGGCCACACTGTCTTGCTCACCTGAGGTCCAGGAGGCCCACGCTCGCCAGGACGACCAGGCTTTCCAGCTTCACCCTGAGAGGGAGAGAGAAGGCCTTCGTGTCCACGTCCCTGGGCTGGGAACGTGTGGAGGGTCTGAATCTTCTTGGGGTTGTTGAAGGTCAGGCTTAGGGGCGCAGAGCCTTATCTTTGAATTTAGAGTGCAATTTAAATCTACCATGAAACCCTTGTCTGGTGAATTTTAATTCCCTCCAAAGGAATTTCTGTTTATTTCTGTCACCAGCATTTTAATCTCATCATATGGAAAGCAGACGTGAGGTGCCCAGAATAATGAAGCTTAAGGAAGTCACTTGCCCTGAGGGGCAGGGGTGGGATTTGCTTACAGTGAAGAGAATGGAGAAACATTCCACAAAGGGTGGAGATCATTGTTGAAGGGCAGTCCTGTGCATTAGGGCGAACTTTCCCCCTTTTCTCTGGGTATTACCCCCAAAGGCGGTGGGGCACTGGGCGGGGCTTAGAGGGCCCTGGCTCAGAGAGGCAGTAAGGGCCAGATGGTGTCTCCTCATGGTGGCTACTTACATCATCTCCGTTCTTGCCAGGTGGGCCAGGAGGACCACGGGGACCCATGGGACCCTAGAGGAGACAGGAGGAGAGGAGGTTAGAATTACCAGGATAAGGAAGAAGGAAGGGAAAGGAGGTAAGGAAGACTCCAGATGGGAATGGAGAATCCATGTATGTGCAGAGGGAGGTGTATTTGTACACAGAGTACAAGTTGGGGAGGGGGCACTTACTGAAGCTCCAGGCTCGCCAGGCTCGCCAGGAGGGCCTTGGAAACCTTGGGGACCCTGGAGGACAAGGAGAGAGGGGTGGGGTCAGAAGAGCAGGTCCCGGCCAACCTTTTCCCATCTCACCAAGAGATCCCAATCCTTCACCCCAATCCTCCAGAGATCCCAATCCTTCATCCCAATCCTCCCGCTAAAAGCCCAAAGCTCAAGATGGTGTATGAAGATACCCTGGATACTCACAGGTGAGCCAGGGGGGCCAGGGAGACCACGAGGACCAGAAGGACCCTACAGAAGAAGAAGAAAAGGAGGCCCTAATGACATCGCTGTGGGAAGGTGCCACAAGGGTGTAGTCTTGCTATCTCCCATGGGTTCCTCTTGGGACCACCCAGTTGCCTTGCATCCTCTCTGGACTCTGAGGTCCCAGTGGTCATCTTGACCTAGGTTATCTCTGTCACCCCCATATGCCATCACTGGCCCATCTTGTGTAGATCCCCATCGGCTCTTCTGTCATCTCTACTCCCCCTGGTGGCTCACCATGGGACCGGGCACGGAAACTCCTCCACCTGATTTCTCGTCATAGCCGTAAGACATTTGGGGAGCAAAGTTCTAGGGGAAAAAAAACAAGAGAGTGTATGAGAAAGTGGGGTCGGGACAGGGAGTTGAAAGGCAGGAGACAAACGGACATCATGTGCCTCCTGATGGGTCGTACGAAGCAGGACAACATCACGTGTGAGATAGTCCTGCCAAAAATGCATCCGCAGAATCTGGTCATGAAGACACAGCCGACCAACCCAAACTGAGGGACAGTTTACCAAACAAATGGGCTCTTCAAAAAACCTCAGTGTCATGAAAGACACACACACAGAAAAAAAACTTGAGTAACATTTCAGATGAAAGGAAAATTAAAGAGACATAACAATGAAATGTAATTCATGATCCTGGATTGGATCCTGGAATTGGAAAAAAATAATGCTATAGAATAGGACATTGGTGAAATTTGAATAGGGACCGTGTATTAAGTATACTGTATATTCTATCAATGTTAAATTTCCAAAATGTAATCATTGTGCAGTGGGCCTTTAAGAGAATGTTCTTAGGGACATACTACCAGCAGCTTACTCCCAAACCAACAGTCCAGAAAGAAAAAGAACCATAATTATATGTATATATAGACAGAGACTGATAAAGCAAATGGGACACGCTGAGAAGGGTATATGAGAGTTCTTGGCACTCTTCTGGAAGCTTTTCTTTTAAGTTCGAAATTATTTCAAAATATAAAGAATGCCATCTGCCAAAACAAAACCAAAAACCGGGGGTGGGGAGGGAGGAGAGGAGCACTCGCCACTTACTCCTCCGAGGCCAGGGGGTCCAGGAGGTCCAGGGGGCCCGGGGGGTCCGGGAAGACCAGGCTGTCCAGGGATGCCATCTCGGCCAGGGGGGCCTGCGGGTCCCTGGAGCGGGAGAGGGCAGGCGGGTGAGCACAGGCCAGGAGCCACGCCCACCTGCAGCCCTCCACAGCCCAGAGCGCCTCGCTTCTTACCCTGGGGCCTCGGGGGCCGGTGTCTCCTTTGGGTCCCTTTGGGGTTGGGAGAGAAGAAACAAAAGAACCGGGGTTAGAGAAGGGCGGGCCGTGGGGAGCCAGGGGAGGGGTGGCACAAGTCGAGGGCAGAGGATTACCTCGACTCCTGCGGTTTCTAGATCCGTAGGCGACACTAGGGGGAGAAGAAACGCGGGTTAGAGGCAGGGTTTGCTCGGGTGCACCGGCCGCAAAGCCCTCCAAGGCTCGGGCTGGGGCCGCTGCCCCGTCCTCCCCAGCCCCAGCCCCAGGCCCAGAGGAGCCATACCCTCGCCGTCGGGGCAGACCGGGCAGCACTCGCCCGGGGGGGCTACGGCGCCGGGGCAGTTCTTGGTGTCCTCGCAGATCACGTCATCGCACAACACGTTGCCATTGTCGCAGACGCAGATCTGACAGACCTCGGGTTTCCATACTTCTCGGTCGTGGTACCGGATGCCGTTCTGTACGCAGGTGACTGGTGGGACTGCGGCGAGAGGGGAACGCGGGGCTGTCAGCGGCGCCCGAGCCCGCACCGCAGAGCTCCAGGGATCCCAGCCCTCCCCGCCGTCCCCTCCGTCTCAGAGACATATTTAGATTTTCCATTTCCCGCCTCCTCCTCCCCCTCCTCCTCTCCCCAAATCCTTAAAAGCTCATAAGCTCATCTGCTCCTCATCAGCGCCAGTGACAGCGCCGAGGCGCCTCGCCAGAGCGGCTATAACTCTTTCCAGTTCTCAGGAATTTAAACAAAGCTTTAGGCGGGGGCTGCTTCCAACTCCAACCTCAGCTCATTGGTGCTGAGGCCAAGTGAAATAAAAAGCCATTGGGTTGGGGGGCGGTGAGGGGAGCGGGAGGAGAGAGGGAACAGGAGGGGCCCCATCCAGAGGGCAGGCTTGTGGGGAGTGGTCTGGATGGCGACCGGAGGAGGAGGGGGTGGGAGGAGAGATGGGAGGTCCAGCCCCCATTCCTCCCGATTCCCCAGGCAGGTGGGAAGGCGTGGGAGGGGCTACGAGGATGGGGCGGGGCTGGTTTGCGTGGGGTCCCGCCCAGAGACTTGAAATATACCCCCAAAGTTGGATACGCCCTAACCTCCAGAGCCCAGACATATCAAAAATCTTCTCTCTGGGACAACCCCCGTTTCCCAAAGCCAGCCAGTGCCTCTGGGTCACTCCGTAGCCAAAGAACCAAAAAGTCCGCAAGTAGTAAGGTAGTTAACCAGGCCACCGCACAAGCGCCTACCCAGACAGCCACTAGGTGGCGGGCAACACTAAACAATTTCCCTGGATTGGACACCTCTTTTAGAGTCAGGGGCCACTCCACGTCCAGTTTATTTTCTAGGTCTAGAGGTGGGGTTCACACTCCGCAATAACCCCCACTTCCTGCTCCAGCTCCTGCGCGGGGAAGCGCGGGACAGGGAGGAACGGTTCTCAATATTGATCAGCAGAGGGCGCAAGGACCCCCGCCCTGCCCAGTCCTCTCCAAAGTTTCTCATCCTCCAACCCGCCCACTCTCTGCGCCCCCTCCCCCCTCGGCCCAGCACCCCCGCGGCCCCAGCAACACTGTCTAGCCTGCAGAGGGCAAACAATCTTTCCTTATGAATCATCCCACAGCCTTCCTGATGGTTTTTACATCTTGGGCTCCAAATGCCTAGCTCGGCGCCCCCATCCCATCTTCGACGTACTTGCCCCGCGCCCCGCGCTCAGACCCCCTTTCCCCCGGTGGTACTCCACTGTGCGCGCTCAGAGAGGGTTCCAGCCTGCACTAACTCAAGTAGCGCTCCATCCTCCACTCCCGCTCCCGAGGGCGTTCATCTCCACCCTCCCCACCCAGGGTGCGTTCCCTTCCCTCCCAGGGTGCCAAAGAAGCGCCATCAGCATCTCCCTTCCATCACCGAGTCCCCGGAGCACCCCGAGTCTCCGTTTAAGTGGCGGACTCCCCGGACCGGACGCAGGTTGCGACACCAAGTAGCCCCGGACTCTCCAAAGTTTGGGACTTACTGTCTTCTTCTTGGCCCTCCTCTTGGCCGTGCGTCAGGAGGGCGGTGGCCGCTAAGAGGAGCAGGAGCCGGAGGTCCACAAAGCTGAACATGTCTAGACCCTAGACATGTAGACTCTTTGCGGCTGGGGTGGGGTTAGCGTCCGCTCATGCGTGGCCTCACAGTCCGCGTGCCTCCTGCTCCGACCCCGAGGAGAAACTCCCGTCTGCTCCGACCAGTGGCCCGGGCCCCTTTTATACCATCCCGATGGCGAGTGGGGAGGAACCCGGCCCCTAGGAGAGGGGGAGCCGGCCGCCCGTCCCCCAGCCAATCACAGCTGCCTGGCCCGGCCCCCAATTTGGGAGTTGGAACGGAGAGGAGGAGGAGGAGGGAAGAGAAGGGGAGTCCACGCACATCTCCCCCCTTTGCAGCTTTGCCTCCCCAGCCCCCCAGGCCAGCCTGGGCCAGAGATGCTACTGCTGGGGTGCGGCTAGGTCCTCAATATAGTGTAGGCTAAAGAGTGGGCAGGGGTACCCCTCCCGCTTTCTTCCTGGGACCCCCAATCTGGAAGAACTGGAATTGGAGAGCAGGGTGGGGAGCCTTCCAAAGGTGGAAGGATTGGGGGTGATTGGGAGAGGGTTCTCCTGGCCATGCCTCACGCACCCTCCTGACAGCCTTGGGCAAGAGTGGAGGGATGGATATGAAGATGCCAGCTGGGACCCCTCTAAAACAGGAGAACCAGGGAATTAAAAAGATGTGCCTGTTTAGGGGTGTCTTCTGGTGTGGCTTGGGTATGGAGCTTAGGAATACTTGGGGAACAAGTTAGAGATGCCTTCATAGACATTAAGAATCAGATACTTGGAGGGATGCTGGTGAGAGGGGTTTTTTGAGGATGTCGATTCTTCTACTATGCCCGCAGCTCCCAGACTCAAGAGCGCTCCCAGACCCCAGGCATGGCTGAGAGAGATGGGGTGGGGAGGCCCAGGCCCTGGGTGAGAAATTGGACTTCGTGGTCTCTCCAGAAGGAAGCTTTGGTGTTGAGTGATGGGGCAACACGGTTTGGGTGGGCAATTGCTAGGACCCTTCCGCCCCAGGGGGTGAGTTTACACTGGGGAAGGCTGTGACAACTGGTGGCTTAGAAAAGCGTCCTGGGTTAGGGTCTGCTGTGGCAGGGAAGCAGGAGAGAAAACAGCGGGGAGGCCACTTCACTAGAGACAGGGCGCTCCTGTGGGAGCTGCATGGAGTCCTGTCTCTGGTTGTACCTGGACTGAGGATTGGGGGCATGTGGGAGAATTTGGGAGTCTGGGGGAGACTTGTATTTGGGGGTTTGGGATGAAATTGCAGGGGAGGGTGAGTAACCTCATTTTAGAGGCTGTTTCCCATGTCCAACTTCTTTCCTGAAAACCTAGGGCATTGCTCTCTTCCTCTCGCACCAGGAGAGAATCATCTGGGCACCCCGAGAGGATGTGGGGACCCCAAGAACAACAGGTTATATTTGGGGGAGATACCTCTGGAAGACAGTGTCCTTTCTTCTCCATATCCCAACCTCCCAACAGTGTTCCATCCCAACCCCAACCCTATCCAGGCCCTGGTCCTGCCAAAATCTGTGGGCCCAAGCGAAGGCAATGGGGGTCCCTTTGCAATGTCCATCAATTCCAATCCCTTCCGCAGAGCTCCCCGCCCCCATCGCTCCAGAGCTGCAAACGTGGAAGCGGGGAGTCCCTCCTCCCCCAAACCATCCAAGATTCCTTTGCTCCCCCCCTCCGCCCCTTTCCACGCCCTCCCCCAGCTGGTTTTGTGCAACGAAGGCAAAGGGGAAAAAAGACCAAGGGAAGGGAAGGGGAGGGAGCCACGTAGGCCGTGGGCAGCCAGGATGAGCGGTGCGGGTGGGGCTGTGGAGGGGACTGCAGGGGCTATAATTAAAGGGAAAATATAGAGTTTCCAGCGAGGCAGGCTGGAGACAGCGATGGAGGGCTGGGCCTTCATCAATTATCCCCACCATGTGGCACCAGCTTGTGGCCCAGGATCTGCCCCCGCCTAGTGCCAGCGACTACAGGGCAGGACCAGGGGCTGAGGTGCTGAGATGGCAGTTCCTTTAACCTCCAGTGTGGGATGTGGACAAGGGGTGCCCCCCAACAGAGCGTGAAGGGTCTCGTTCCTCCGAAAGGTCGACCCTTTAGATTGGTCATCTGGGCAGGGTGTCACAGGCTTGGGGTGAGAGCTGGTGTTACCTGGCCACCTCCCTGCTTGCTGAGTTTTCTCAGCCAGGAGGACTGGGGCCTACAGCCCCCTCCCCACGTGCTCCCTGTCCAGGCTCTCCCACCCTCTCCACCCCCCTTAAAAAAAGATGAAGCCTCAGAGATGTGGCTTGGAAGTTGCTACATTGTGGGCCTGGAGTTCTGAAGAGTGTTCAGGGACCCCTGGGGGTGTGGGTGCATGTGACAGCCACTGCCTCACTGTCCAATGTCAGACTCCCATCCCAGGGGCTCCAGGCAGAGGGTTTCTGAGCATCCTTTACACGTGGCACAGAGCTGAGGCCCAGGGCCTTCTCTGCCACTTTTTGACTTGAAACGCTTGGCGGGTGCCCAGCCCGAAGATGTGTCTTTAATTTCTGCAGCATGACAGCGAGAGGAAGAATGTGCTTGGGGTCTCCTCCCAGCCTGGCTGGGCCTCCTTGGCCAGGACTGAGGGCTTGAGACTGGGGAGAGGGAAGGGGGAGGGAACCGGGGCTGGAGAGGGGAGGAGACGCCACCTCATCTTTAGGAAACTCTGAAGCTCTGGCTTCTTGTGGAATGTAAGACTTTGTCCGGCATTTGGAGTGGGGGGAGCAAAAGCCAACGTCTCCTTCCCCCACGTCCAAGAAATGGTAAAGTCATCAGCACTTAGGGGAAAAAAAATTCCTCAAGAAGAAAAACAGAAAGAGGAAAATGCTGAGCTCTGAATTCACTCTCTCTCCAAATTTCCCCAAGTGCCCTCTCTCTACAAGGTGGGGGGCAGGCCTGTGTCCCAACTCCCCATCCCTCTGGAGCCCCTCAAGCCCCCAGCTTGGACTCCGTGGTGTGGGACAGGGAGAAGAGGCAGCCCAGGTGTTGCTGCACCTGGTTCCCGAGGTTCTGTTGCCCTCCCTCCCTGTTTGAGCATCCCTCCAGAACGCCCACCCTGCCCCCCTCCCGCCACTGGGGATAGAGAAAGGGTCCCTAGGGGTGGGAGGGGATGAGGAGAGAGAAGGGGAGGGTCTAAGAGTGAGACTACAGTGAAGACCTTGGTCTTCATACACCCTCATCATGGAGCCCTGCACCTGTCCTGTTGAGAGAGAGTCCGGGGGCAGACCCCAAATGGGTGGGCTCCTCTCTTCCTTCCCTTCCTCAGCATCGCACCATCAGGCCCTTTGGTCCTCTGCTAAGTTCCTTAGCTTCCAGGCACAGCTTGGCTTTTCTATGCCTCCGCTCCACCCGAGTCCGTTGGCCTCCTGAGATGTCCCTCTGACTCTCATCCTTTCCAGGTTTAGAGGGAAGGTGATGGATTAAGTCTGGCCGTGTTGAGTGTTAGGGTTGGGAAGGGGAGGAGGAACCCACACAGGAAACCGAACAAGAATAGGAAAAGTAGGAGAGGGGTGGTGGGTGTCACGTAGGCAGAGGGAAGAAGGAGGGACAGTTATATGCTGCAGAGAGAATTCCTATGATGAGGAAAATGCTCACTGGATGTAGCAACATGGCAGCTAAATGTGAGCTGCTGTGGATGGATGGGCGAGGAAGCCAGACAGGAGTGGGCTGAGGAGTGAGTGGGAGACCTGGAAATGGGGTCAGAGTGGACAACTCGGAGGAGGAGTTTAGCTGTGAAGGGGAGGAGCGTAGATACCTCATTCTCCGTCCCTTCCTCCTTCCCTTTTTCTCTTTCTTTCTTTTTTTTTTAAAATATATATTTTATTGATTTTTACAGAGAGAAAGGGAGAGGGATAGAGAGAAGCATCGATGAGAGAGGAACATCGATCAGCCGCCTCCTGCACACCCCCCACTGGGGATGTGCCCGCAACCAAGGCACATGCCCTTGACCGGAATCGAACCGGGGACCCTTCAGTCCGCAGGCCGACGCTCTATCCACTGAGCCAAACCAGTCAGGGCTCCCTTTTTCTCTTTCACTCTCCCCACTCCCACTCCTGTCTGCCTTTCTGTCCTCTGCCTCCCTCCACTTTCTCTCAGTGGGACTCGGCTTCTTTTAAATCCTTCCACTCTCTGGAGCTTTTTTATGAGCTCCAGTTGCCTTTTTATTTTTATTTTTTTTATTGCCTTTCCTCCCTCTTTTCTTTTCTTCCCAGGTCATCTGAGCCTCAAATGCCTGTACCCAGGCCCAGCCTCCACCTCATTCTCTTCTAGAGCAAGCCCTGGGCCCAGGATCTTGGAGAGAAGGCTTCCTTTCTAGCTGTGGCACATCCTGCCCCAATTATGGTCCCTCCCAGCTCGAGAGGGGAACGTTTGGGGGCAGGAGAACCAGGGAAAGCGCTGGGATGAACTGGGAGGAAAGGGCTGGGGCATGGGCCGTAGGTGACACTAGGACCATACTCCTAATTCTGCTCCCTAGGCCCAACTCCAGCCACCCCACCAGGTCCCAGCCGGTCTCAGCTGAGAATAACGGGCTGGATGGGGACGTTGTCAGGCTTGGGGGGCCCCAAGTCCTCTCTTCCACTCTGTGCTGATCACAAGCAAGGGGCCAACGCCCATCTTCCCTGCTGGAACGTGAGCTACAGGGCAGGGACCTGTCAGGGTCCTCATCTACGCATCTCTCGCCCCTCACTGTGTCTGGAGGCAGAGCAGGTTCTCAGCACAGGTTTGAGAGAGTGAGTTCATTGAAGTGTTATTTACCCCTTTCTGGTTTGGCTCAATAAATACTGTGCTTGTTCTATCCCATTCCCCAATTCTTTCCTTTTTTCTATTCTTTTTTTAAAAAAAATATATTTTATTGATTTTTTACAGAGAGGAAGGGAGAGGGAGAGAGAGTTAGAAACATCGATGAGAGAGAAACATCGATCAGCTGCCTCCTGCACACCTCCTACTGGGGAGGTGCCTGCAACCAAGGTACATGCCCCTGACTGGAATCGAACCTGGGACCCTTGAGTCTGCAGGCCGACACTCTATCCACTGAGCCAAACCAGTTAGGGCCCTTTTTCTGTTCTTTTATCTCCTCCACCCTTAACCTTTTCCCTCTTCAGGTATTTTTCTTCCTTTTCTTAGTTCTTTTCGTTCCTTTTCCCTCTCTCGTCTGCCTCTGGCTGGTTGTCCCACCCCTCCACCCACACACTCTTCCGGCATCTTTGCTGCTCCATTGGGCCCGTCTCCTGATGCCCAAGCTACAGCGGAGAGCAGGGAGCGCAGTTGGGAGGGGCGGGTCAGAGGCTTGCGTCACAACCAGATGTCTGGTTGCAGTGTTCAGGATATGGATGGAGAGGTTCCTTTGAGGCTTAGATTTTTAAAAAAATATATAAGTGAATGGGGCAGCCTGCATGAGGCAGAGGCACCTGTCCAGATCCTGATTCCCTTCGTTCACTCCCACTCCCATTATCTCCACAGTAAGCCTCAGCCACGGGTGTCTGGTGTCTTCCACTTCTCCATCTGCTACCAGTCCTTCCTCCAGCAAACCTGGAATTCTGGACTTTCTGGGCTGAAGCGGGGGATCCCACCCTGCTGGTTTGCACCAGCCCTGGGCAGAGCACCCCTTTGGACATAGTCTGATCTGGATGCAGAAAGGATCCAGAATTATTCATGAAACAATTATTTGCTGGGTACTTTGCATTCAGTGTCTGCCTTCATGGAGCTTATGTCTGGTAGAGACAGACATGCATGAAATGACATATATGAATGTGTAATTGCAACTGTAAAGTTTATACAGGAAAGGAACGCAAAGCTCTGAGTGGCAGGCATTCCAGGGAGTCTACCTTAGACCTGGGGACCCAGTAAGGCATTCCCAAATAGGTTGACATGAATAGAGATAACTTAGGTAAGGGGTAGATGGCAGGGTAGGGGATTGAGGTGGGCATGATGGTACCACATATGCAAAGGCTCTGGGGCAGGAGGGAGCATGACAAGTTCTAGATGCCTACGAAATCCAGAGAAGACCAGTGTGGCTGGAGCACAGGAAGCAAAGGCCAGGCCGGCCCAAGAAGCCCACTAGGGGTGTTAGTCTTTGTCCTGAGGGCTTTGGGCCCCATAAGGTGTCTGAAGCAGAGAGGGTCTCAATCATGGCTGCATTTGAAAAGATCATCATGGTCACTTGGTGGAGTAGATACTGAAGGAAGGCTGTGGTGGAAGGTGGCTGCTGCAGGCGCCCAGGTGAGAGCTGATGAGAGCCTGGACCAGGTTGAAGGGAATGGAAACAGAGAAGAGGATGGTCCTAGTGTCACCTACGGCCCATGCCCCAGCCCTTTCCTCCCAGCTCATCCCAGCGCTTTTCCTGGTTCTCCTGCCCCCAAACAATCCAACCCCAGGCAGAACTGACAGGCACTGGGGTTGGATTGGACTTGGAGTGTGGTGGTGGGGAGCACAGATGGTTCCTGGTCTTCTGACCTGAGAGACAGGAGGTGTGGTGCTCTGGAAGAGAAGAGGCTCAGCAAGGACCCTGTCTGGGGAAGAAGACCCTGAGTTTGGTGTCTATTGCAGACACTTTAGTCAACTCTATTGAGTGGATGGTTATTACAGACTTCCTGGGGTCATCCTGTGCTGAAGAGTGCTCTGCCCTCAGAGAGTGGAGAGTCAGGAAGGGAAATAAAAGAAACACAAAAATGTTTCTCACTCGAGGCAGCACTTGGCTGTGTGACTTTGAGTAAGTTGCTTCATCTCCCTGAACCTCATTTTTCCAATCTGTGAAATGGGGTAGCAGCAGTAAGGCCACCTTGCTGGCCTGTGTCATTTTCAGTAAATGGAAGCCTCAGGGAGGTACAAAGAGTGATGAGAATGGCAATGAGAGATGAGGTAGGTTTTATGGGGGAGGTTGCTTTTGAGTTGGGCCCAGGAGGACCAGTGTTAGGGTTTGAATGTAGGGTTGGAATGGGAAGGTGGGAGGGAAGGCATGCCAAGCCTGGGAACACACACACACACACACACACACACACACACACACACGCACGCACACAGGCACGCACATTCTTGAGGTGAAGGGGGAGGGTAAGACAGAAGGCCATGGGCAGAGGAAACATGGAAGATAAGGCTGGACAGGTAGACTGGGGACAACTTAGAGGCTTGGAATTCTAGGAGAGGAATTTATAATCAATTCGGTGGCCATAGAGAGCCAGTAACAGCTCTTGAGCAGGGTATGGCTGTGAACCTTTGCCAAGGACTTGTCCAGAGAACCTACACCTTGGTGACAGAAGAAGAACTCAAGTTAGAAGGCTGTGGACCTTAGAAAGGGAAGATGCAAGGAAAGTGGGTGGGATTTGGGGGTCTCGGATCAACAAGAAAACATGGCATGGGAGCAGGCAAAGAGGTAGACCAGATGACCCCTTCAAAGTTGGGTTTCAACTTCCACTAGATTTTGGAGCCTTACAGTCTTACGGTGGGAATACCATAGAACAATAGATGTTCTGGGAGGAAACACTGAGTTCATTCTTCCCTGCCCTCCCCAACTTGCACAGAGGAGAAAACGAAGACTCAGAGAAGGGAAGTATCCTACTTAAAGTTACACATTTGAGATTGAGGGGTCAGAGGTAAAACCTTTGCCTCATTTCAAGATCTTGAGTGGTGGGGGCTGAGGAGCTAGAGAGGTTAGGAGAGCAACTGGAGGTGGGGGCTCGACCTGACACAGGGATCCCAGAGAATACCAGTCCAGGCCTGTGGGGATATGGTGAGATTTGCTCTCAACTCTCAGCTGAGCCATGTGGCCAGAGGGGGAAGGGAGCCTGGTGGGCAGAGTAGAACTGCCACATGGTAGAGGCTTGATGTGAACCATCTGGCTTGGGCGGAGTGTGGGCTGCAGGGAGGGAGGAGCAGGAGCCGGGAAAGAGGCCATGGTGGGCGGGTGGATGGCGGGTTGGGGCTGGGAGTGGCCACCCGGAGGCCCCTACCTTCTAGACTGCTGCAGTCCAGATGCCTTCACAGCCATGGCCTGGCCCATCCAACCCGCTGACCTCATTCCCAGCTCCCCTCCCTTGCAGGCCCCCCCTCTGCCTGCCACGTAGACTGGGCTTTAGCTGCATCCACTGCTTGGGGAGGAAGAGCAGACAGGACATAGGTGCCCCGAGCCTAGAGCCTGCCAGGTCAGGCAGACCTGGGGGAGCAGCTGTGTTCCCTGGGCCCACTCTAGGCACGTTTCCCCTCCTAAGGAGGAGCCCAATAAAGGGAATGGAGTGGGGTCATGGGAGCAACATGACCGTGAAGCAAGTTGGAATGGGCAAAACCAAGGGGGGCTCTTGGGCGGCCATGTCAGCCATGCCCGTTATTCTCAGGCCCGGAGGGGTCCGGATAGGACATCTTCCTCTTCTCAAACAGTTCTCGGGAAAGGGAGCTCCCCGGAGGTGTGGGGTCCTCTGCCTGATCTAGGCTTCGTGCTCCGGCTGCGTTGGGACGGAAGGGGGAGCACATCATGCCCCTTCCCCTGGGCATCTCTATGACCTTCCCTTCCATCCTGCTCCCAGGCCGGAGCCTCTCCTCAGCTCTGCCTCCTGACCTTCCGCCTTCCCCTTGCCTCCCTGCCCCCCAGGCCCTGGGTCTTCTCTCCAGCTGCCCCAGCTGAACAGGGGGCTGTCCCCGCGCCTCTCCTCTCAAGGCGTTCCAAGCCTGTGAGTCATCGGGAATGTCTGCTCTGGCTGCCGCTTCCCTCCAGAGGCTGTGGACCCTCTTTCCCCTCCTCCCCCAAGCCAAGGGCAAGGGTGCCCCTCCCAGGCAGGGGCTCTGGAGGAGGGGGAGGGAAGCCATGTGTGAGACCAGGGAGGCCCTGCTCCCCCAGGGCAGTGCGGAGGGGACTTAGAGGACTCCCCCAGACGCCACAGATAGAGTTTCCAGCCCTTTCTCCTGTCCTAGATGGGGAAACTGAGGAGGGGCAGGCAGGGGCGGGAGGCTGGGGAGCCAGAACTTGGGTGGACTCAGGCTCCTCCTCCCTCTGTTTTAGGGCTCAGCGTGGCCAAGCTGGGAACCGGCCCAAGCCTCTTTCTGAAGGGCCCTCCCTACATTCAAAGCCAGGTCTGGCAGGAAAGCTGGAGAGAGGCCACTGCTACCGCCTCACCGCAGACTCCAAGGATGACACGTCCTGACTGGGTGGGGAGTCCACGTTTGCAGGAAAGGGGGAGGCCGGGGGCCTGGACCTTTCCCACAGGCTCCTGCACCCTGTGAGGCTGCCTCCATCCCCTCCTCCTCTCTGTCTCTCCTCCTGGGCAGCCCTGTTCCTCCTCCTCCTCTCCCTTCTCCTCCTCCTCCTCCTCCTCCAGCCAGAAGAAACAGCTGAGGATGGCGGGGAGGCTGAGGGGAAGGGCAAGAGTTGGGGAAAGTCCCCAATGCCCGCCCCCCCAATGCGTCCCCTTGTCCCCTTCTTCTCCAAGTTCCTGCTCCTCAGCCCTGGATTCGCTGTCTAGAGACCAAGGATCTAGCCCCCGACTTGCCTAGTGACTTTGGCCATTTCACATTCTATTACAGAGCCTGTTTCCTCACCTGCAACATGGGGTCTGGGCAGAAGAAGTCTCTCCCATTGGGGTTGGTCTGTAATTCTGTGTCTTCCCAGTCAGACAGACAGACATTCAGGCTCTTATACACACACACTCATACCCACTGACTCACATACTGCCTCACACACACCCCTGCACACATGCACGTGCACACGCTTTCACACATACATTTGCGCGTGCATGTGGCCCCTTGCTTGCTTCGGGTGCAGAAGCCGCCACATTTCCTATTTCTCTCTTTCTGACAGCCCCCCCCCCCCCCGCTGCCCCCACCCCATTTCTTTTCTCATTCCTATTGCACCTCCTCCCCTTCACCTCTCCTTTAATCTCCTCCTCCTGAAGTCACCGGCAGGGCAAAGGCAAGAAGGAAGAGTGGGATGTGAGAGGTGAACTTCAGAGTACCATCCATCTGACCCTGCGAGGACCACTCCCACCACCCTCTCAGGTCACTTGGCTCTTGCAGAGGTTCTGGGTGGGAGGGATGTGAGATGGGGGGGAGGAATAGAGCAGAGAAAGGCTTGCTCTTCTCCACCCACTGGGGTCCTGCAGGCCATTCCCCTCACTTCTCTTTCCTGAACTTCATGAACATTCATGTTCAAAAATCTCTGTGCCATGGACATCCCGGGGCCTCCTGCTCTGTATGATGATGTTAGCAGCTTGCACTGGCTGCGCTGCCCCAGGCTGCACCCTTCTAGGAACTTCCACCTAAGGGAATCTGGTCAGAGCTCAGGAAGGACTGTTCCAGGGGATGAGCTATCTGTTGGCCAGAAGAGGCGTGGGAACTGGGCAGCCGCGCTCACCCCTCAGACCCAGCCTGACTCAGGAATAACCACAAACATCTGTGCCAGGCTGCGTTGTAGCACTTCACACAAAGCCCTCTGAGGTGCGTGCTGTTATTGTCTCCAGTTTCAGAAGAGAGGCCCAGAGAGGTTAAGCCAGTTGCTTGAAGTCACACAGCTGGGAAGTGGCTGAGCTGGGATTCAAACCCAGGCAGCCCCACAGGCTTAACCACTACTCTCGACCGGTCCAAGAGACCCAGGTTGGATGCCAAGGGATGCCCTCCTGCCTAGTCTGAAGAAGCAACAGTTACACAAACATGCCACTCCATCTGTGTGCACAGATGGGAAGGTGCGCAGTGTCACGTGGCAGGAAACGGACCACAGGCATCACCACTGCAGCTGGGAGGCCCTGCGGAAGCGCCGCCTCCCTCCATCTGCAGAGGAACTTTGGTGAGCTGACAGCACCGCACACGTCATCTCCTCTAGTCCCCACAACAGCTCTGGGAGATCCGTCTCAATCCCTCTATTTTACAGAGGGGGAACCTGGGACTCAGAAGGGCCAAGGCATCGTCTAAGAACCCCTTCCCAGAGCCGAGAGAACTCGGCAGCCAGATCAGGCTTCTTCTCATTGCCCTACATGCTCCCTAATTACAAAGCCACGCATAGCCACGTGCAACAGACCACGTGTAACTGGGAAGATTCAGCCCTCCGTCCTGTAGCAAATGGTAATCCGCTCCTCTTCACGGACAATCCCCCCCAAGAAAGGTCTTATACCCATTCTGCAGGTGAGGGGAAGCCCTGTGCTGGGGACCCCCCAGCCAGGAAGCGGTGAAGCTATGACTAGATCCCAGGCCTGCCTGGCCTGGCCACAGAGCCAGCATTCTTCTTATTGCATGATGCTACCTGCCACCCTCATTGTCATCTGGCCCAGAAGCAGCCCTGCACACGCCCCATCCCCACTGAGCACACAGGAATGTAACCGATACAGGAAAATTATACCCAGGATGCACCTGCATGACGCAGACTGTTTCTTGGTGTTTTCTGCGTGCCAGGCCCTGACCTAAGGGCCGTCGACACATTAGCGCTCTGAATGGATACAACAATCCTTTGATGCAGGTTCTGTAAATATCCTTCTCCTCATTTTACAGGTGAGGAAACTGGGGCTCAGAGAGGTTAAGTAACTTGCTCAAGGTCACACAGCTAGGAAGTAGCAGAGCTGAGATTTGAACTCTGGCTCTCACTACTATGCTGTAGCCCTTTCTCTCATCTGACTGGGTACCACTTGGTCACTCAGTCGGCAACAACGACCGAACACCCTGCTGTGCCCAGCACTGTGCCAGGCCCTAGGCACACAGAGGTGAACAAAGCACAGGTCCTTCCTGCCTCCTCCACCTGCCCCTACCCAGCACCACACAACAGATGGGGCTGTGCCCACACTCACTCTTCCTGCTTCCCACAGAGCCTCCTCTCCAGCCAGCTAGGACATGTGGATCTTGGCTCTGGTCTGCATTTGACACCTAGTGAGGGAAAACACTGCAGTGGTGCCAAAGCCTGAATGGGAACACAGGGGCAGGGAGATGCCAATAGGGTAGGACAGCTGGGGGCCGGGGCTGGGGCAGGGGTTGGGGTGGGGCCGTCTCCCTACTTCTGCCTCCATTCTGGTCTTAGGCTCACATCTATTCTGTCTCTCTTTATCTCAGATCTTCTCCTGGAATCTCTGGCCCATTCTCTCCGTTTCTGTCTTTCTGTGTATCCGTCTGTCTCCTGTCTTTCCCTGTCCCTTCACTGCGCATCAGATGCGATCATCCCCTGTGGGGATGGATGATGGATCAGAAGCTTGGGCACCCACCATCAGATGGACATCAGCTCTGTCTCAGGATCCTTCCTACCGGCCTCCTCTTTACAAAGGACCACAGTTCTCTCCTCTTCAAGACTTCCTCCCAGGCTCTCTCTGTGCCTGAATGCTAATATCTGAGGGTCAGCCTAGGCTGCAGGTCTGAGATGTGTCCTGCCTCCCCCTTCAGACTGGGGGAAGAAGCCGTGTCCCTTCCATCAGACAGCAAGCTCCCAAGGAAAGGATTATGTCTCCTCATTCAGACTGAGCTCCGAGGACAGGGACTGTGTCTCCCCCGCAGACTGGGGTTCCTCAAAGGTAGAACCTGGGTTTCCTCCATCAGACTGGGGGCAGGGCCTGTGTCTCCTTCCTCCAGAGCCTTCTGGTCTTTAGCTCAGGCTCCACCTTGGGAAGCATTTAGCAGGAATGAAGGGACTAATGCGCTCACCACCCTCCATATCTCCCTCCAAAGACCACTCACACTTCAATGCATTAATGTCCACCCCACTCTGGTTAGCCCAGCTTCAGTCCCCTCCCTCCCAGATGGGTCTTTCCTTCCTTGGGGCAGCTGGAGATAAGGAAGACAGGGATACTAATATACAACAATCCATAGAAAAATCTGTGGGCCGGGATCCTGCCCACTCACCAGTGTCCTGACATCCCAGTCCTACCCCAAATCCAAGTGTGGCCTCCTCCTCTGCCCTAGCTGGTTTGGCTCAATCTATAGAGCGTCAGCCTGCAGACTGAAAGGTCCCAGGTTCGATTCCGGTCAAGGGCACATGCCTGGGTTGCGGGCTCGATCCCCAGTAGGGGGCGTGCAGGAGGCAGCCAATCAATGATTCTCTTTCATCATTGATGTTTCTCTCTCTCTCCCTCTTCTTTCCTCTCTAAAATCAATAAAATATATTAACACACACACACACACACACAAAACAAACAAACAAACAAACAAACAAAAAAAAACAAAAACACCAAAAAAAAACAAATGTGGCCTCCTCACCTGTCTTTCTCCTCATTTCTGGAGTATTTAGAGTTCATTGGTCTGATGGTTTCCTAAAGCTATTTAGAAAAAATAACCCTGCCGAAACCGGTTTGGCTCAGTGGATAGAGCGTCAGCCTGCGGACTGAAGGGTCCCGGGTTTGATTCCGGTCAAGGGCATGTACCTTGGTTGCAGGCACATCCCCAGTAGGGGGTGTGCAGGAGGCAGCTGATCGATGTTTCTCTCTCATGGATGTTTCTAGCTCTCTATCCCTCTCCCTTCCTCTCTGATAAAATATCAATAAAATATATATATAAAAAAATAACCCTTTTCTATGGAATGATTTTAGATTTACAGGAAAGTTGCAAAGAGAGTCTAGAAAGTATAGAAAGTTCCTACACACCCCTCATCCAGTTCCCCAAATGTTAGCATCCGACATCATCATGGTACATTTGCCAAAACTAAGAAGGCAATATCGGCACGTTAGTATTAACTAACTCCAGGCTTTATTCAGATTTCACTAGATTTTCTACTAATGCGCCTTTTCTGTGCCAGGACCCCATCTGGGATATCACATTGCCTTTGGTCATCGTGTCTCGTTGGTCTCCTCTGTTCATGATAGTTTTTCAGTGTATCCTTGTTTTTCACAACCTTCATAGTTTTGAGGACTCGCGGTTACGTATCCTGTAGAATTTCCCTGTGTTATTTCTCAGCAGGAAAAGCCTTTTCTCCAATGAAACCCTGTGCTGAGTCCTGGGATATGAGCAGAGAAAAAAGTGGAGTTTCTTGGGCCCCAGCAGCAATGGGAGAGGCTGTAGGGGGAACCTGAATATGGATCTCCCTGCTCCCCACCCCGAGAACTCTACGAAACCCCTATGGGGTCATGGGACCCAGTTTGAAAACCATTAACTGAGGCCAAGCTCTGCTCAGTGCATGGTTTTTCCCTATAACGCCCTGGACAGGGGGCGATAGGCCAAGCCTCACATATTCCCAGCCACAGGCCCGTCAGAGTTTTGGAGGAAGCTCTGATGCCGGAAAGGCCTTTGAAAGCTGCCCCTCCCCAGCCTCTGTTGTAGGCGCACCTGGGGCGTGCTGCCCAGGTGCACCCTATCCTACAGGACTGACACACCCATTTCCCCAGCTGATGGAAGTGCGGCAGGCCGTGGGCTCCCTATCCCTCTCCAAGTATCACTGTCAGCCAACGGGAGCTACTTTGCCAGAGGTCAGGCTCCTCCTCAGAGGCAGTCATCCTATGCCTGGTTGATGTGAGGGTACAAAAGCCCTGACCCCTTGCCTGGCTGGCATGGCTCAGTGGTTGAGCATTGACCTATGATCCAGGAGGTCACGGTTCAATTCCCGGTCAGGGCATATGCCTGGGTTGTGGGCTTGATCCCCAGTGTGGGGCGTGCAGGAGGCAGCCGATCAATGATTCTCTCTCATCATTGATGTTTCTATCTCTCTCTCCCTCTCCCTTCCTCTCTGAAATCAATAAAAAAATATAAAAAATAAAATAAAATACCTGTCTATTGAAAACGAATATATATTTTTATTTATTTATTTATTTACGCTGCCCTGACTCCTTGTCTCAAGGGGGACAACTCTGAAGGGCCATCTCAGCTCCAGAGCGACTAATGGGGTAGATGAGGCCTTTGCAGTTAAAGGCCTCCCTCTGCCTAGTCCTTCATTCACTCCCCAACCAATCTAGATCCCTAGGGTTGTGGAGAAAGGCCACCTGCATTGGAGGATTATACATTGTTTGAAAAACAGCTTCTTGGGGGCTGCAGGGCTGTGGTAGAGGTAGAGTGCCTACCAACCAGGGACACCAGGTGACCATGTGGCTGGAGGTGCCTACCATGAGCTGGTTCTGACAGACCCACCATGTTTCAGTGAGTCTCCTCTCCTTCCAACTGAACTGTCTGGGTGTCTGGTGATTGCATGGCCTAGATCTCTCTTGAATGTCCCCATCTGTGGCCATCAATGTTCCTTCCACTTAACGTATCAGCCAAGAACATGTGCTTCCAGCTGGATGTGGCCAGAGATCAGGGTAACAAGACACTCCTCCCCATCCTCCATCTCATGACTCAGACAGGAGACTTAAGGGCTATAAAAAATTTCCCAAAGTGTGGTCCATGGACCATTGGGGAGGTCCCTCAAAGTCCACAAGTGATACACGGGTGCTGGAGGTTTCCAAGGAAAAAGGACGGAATGATTTTACCCGTACGCTTGAAATGCAAAATTAAGATTTTTCACAGCCATCCCCTTATGTTCTTGATAACTGTCACATTCTTGAACACTGTGCACGTGCTACAGGTTCGAATTTGGTTGATCTATCTTGGCAGTTTGTGTCGGGCGATATATTTTCAAGTCATTTATGAGTTTTTGGTGATTACTTTTGTGATGTGTAATATCCTCAACTCAACTTGGAAGTTAATGGTTCAAAAAAAAAAATGGCTCATAAAAGAGCGATGAAAATAGTAACCCAAATACTACAACTGAGAGCAGTGTTATAAAAGCAATTAGCAAACAGGAATCTAGTCTAAAAATGTAAATCTCTAAAAACTGGAACATGTGTGAAGATTTCACATGAACAGCTGGGATAGAAAAGTGTAAATAGTGAGTCTGATATTGAATGTCCAGCACTGGACTTCCTTGGACTGGCTACCCATCCCATCCTAATCCCCAGTGTGTGTTTGTTATGAAACTTTGTCAAATAGTGGCATAAAGCCACCAAGACGTTCACATCATTTTCAAACACAGCACAGTGACCTTTCTGGTAAACCATTTGAGTTTTTTCTTGTCCAGAACACGAGTAAAACAAGCTTTCCAGGACAAAATTGATAGATCGCCTCTCCTCAGCCCCCGCCCCACCCCTCTAAAGGCAGGAACAAAAACCAAGCTACTCAGGCAAGCATTGAAGTTGCATTCCTCTTAGGAAAACACAGATACACGTCACCCTATCTGAGAAGCTTGTGACGTGGCTTATTAATGACATGTTGCTACCACAGAGAATACAGAACCAACTTTTGGCAAATTTCCTTTATCAAATGACAGGGCTAGGCATCACATAGTATCCACGGCACACATTGTGAGAAAATAGTCGGGTTTTAATAAATCCTGCTGTCTTATAACTCCTCGTTAAAAATGGTGAAATTTTGCCCAAACCGGTTTGGCTCAGTGGATAGAGCGTCGGCCTGCGGACTGAAGGGTCCCGGGTTTGATTCCGGTCAAGGGCATGTACCTTGGTTGTGGGCACATCCCCAGTGGGAGGTGTGCAGGAGGCAGCTGATCAATGTTTCTCTCTCATCGATGTTTCTAGTTCTCTATCCCTCTCCCTTCCTCTCTGTAAAATATCAATAAAATATATTTTTAGCCGAAACCGGTTTGGCTCGGTGGATAGAGCGTCGGCCTGCGGACTGAAGGGTCCCGGGTTTGATTCCGGTCAAGGGCATGTACCTTGGTTGCGGGCACATCCCCAGTGGGAGGTGTGCGGGAGGCAGCTGATCAATGTTTCTCTCTCATCGATGTTTCTAGCTCTCTATCCCTCTCCCTTCCTCTCTGTAAAATATCAATAAAATATATTTTTAAAAAAAAGAAGAAATGGAATACTTGGACAAAATGGAAATCAATAAAATATATTTTTAAAAAAATGGTGAAATTTTGCTTCTCTAAGATTGGGTTTGGACTATCACAAGTATTGAATGTATTGCCATCTGAGCAAGCTGTGTATGATCTAGAACTGGTCTCCAGTGGCATAATTAATGACTTGAAGAAATGGTTTTATCTCAGCTCTCTTTTCAAAAATTCACGTGGGCCCATGTGTGCGAAGTTGGTTTAAATGAACGACGTGCTCGCCAAAACCGGTTTGGCTCAGTGGATAGAGCGTCAGCCTGCGGACTGAAAGGTCCCAGGTTCGATTCGGGTCAAGGGCATGTAACTTGGTTGCGGGCACATCCCCAGTAGGAGGTGTGCAAGAGGCAGCTGATCGATGTTTCTCTCTCATCAATGTTTCTGACTATCTATCCCTCTTCCTTCCTCTCTGTAAAAAAATTAATAAAATATATTAAAAAAAATAAAATAAATGAACGACGTGCAGAGTCCAAACACATTAGCATATGCATGGTTCATATATCAGAGAAAGGGGTTCAGTAACTTTCAGTGTTATCACCAAGAGCCCATGCTTCAGGAAAAAAAGATTCTGTGCTAAAGTGATTATTTTGTGAGTCATGGTATGAAGTGAAAAGACGGCTTGGCAATCGCTGCTGAAGTGAAAAGACGGCTTGGCAATCGCTGCTGAGGGATGCACCATAGGGAGCATCCTATGTGATGCCCCTCCAAGGATGAAAGAAGTTGTGCCTCAAAGCCAGCTTCTATCTGTTTCCTGCTCTTTCCCCAGCATTTTGGCAATGTCAGCTGTTGTCCCCAAAATCCCTTCTCTCTCAGAGTAATAATATTCCCAAATTTTAGTTGGATCCATCACCACTTAGGATGAAAAAGACATTTCCTCTATTCCCTTTCAGCTAGGTATGGTCATGTGACAATGTTCTGGCCAATGGGATGTGAGCTGAAGTATGGCTACAGGTCCTTAGAGGGAGTGGGCATGTTTTTCCACTCCATTTTCCTCCAACGACTGCTTGGAACCTCATGCTGTGGAGAGCCACCGTGGAGCACACTGATGAGGGCAAGACCTAAGGGTAGCAGAACAAGAGGAGAGAAGGATCCTGGGTCCCTGGACAAACTAATGAAGAAGAGCCACCTTCCCAGCCCTGGACCACCTGTCTCTGGGTTATTGTGGATGGAAGAGAAATAAATTGCTGTCTTGTTTAAGACACTGTTATTTTGGATCTCTGTCATGAATGGTCAAACCTAAATCCTACCCAAGATGGCGATGAAGGACATAGTGGAAGTGTAACTCTAATCCTGTTTCACTCACTGAGTGTACTTCTTTTCAGCATCTTATGCAAAGACAGAGGCAGCAAGTTCAAGTCCATTTTCCCAGCTATTCTAGCTATGGAGGGAAAGGTTCCCACAAGGAGTTTTGAAAAGGATGAGGACATTTTTTATGTCATTATTGATCATGCCACTCAAGACCACTTCTAAGGTCTTAAGTGACCTGCTCTGATGGCCATATGTTCAACATCTCTATTGCCCAAACATTGCCAAACGATTACAACGTTCACTGTTTACTATCCCATTAGCAGAATTTCTTAAGACCAAACTGTGGTGTGACTCCTCCATTATGAGAATTTGATTCTTTCTCAACACTTGGTGATTTTTGTTTCTGAGCAGGAGAAAGGAATCAGCGACATATTCTTAAGATGATTTAAAAACCACATCCAAATATTACATCAGAACGTAAAGAATTCTTTCCGAGGTCAAATTCCTCCAAAGAGAGGATTATGGCTCAGTCAGTCACTCTCTCTCTCCAGGTGAAAGACGCAGTCTTGTCACTTTTGGAAGCTCCGTCCCTGTTGACCTAGTGTCTGAGAGAGCGCAAAATAGAAACAGCTCTGTGATTTCTGGAGGCTTCTTTGGTCTGAATCCACAACCATCTGACAGAGCCACCAAACATTTGCTGCCATTTCTAATGACCTATAATTGTGGTTTAGGATTTTCTAATTTAGTACAAATAGGGAGTAAGAAAAGAAACAGACAGGATGTGAAAACTCCTATGGCTCTGCACGGTCACACGGGGCATCGGTACACTGGTGGCACTTTTCCGACGGTATCACCTTTCTCACCATGTGAAACAAATATCCTTCGTATTACTTTCACAAAGGTGCATTCTTATTCTTTTAGAAAGACAATGTTCTTTCTGAGTGTGCTCAGATGTGGTGGTTGGTGTGTGTGCTCAATGCCCATTAAGGGATTTTTTTTGATGCTAAGAGTGTGGGGAACATGCTTCCCTGCTGCCTGGGATGGCCGCATTCCACAGCAGATAAAGAAATCCCTAGAGGGACTCCAGAGAGGCCCCTACGATCTTGCAGCCCTGCCAGCTGGACTGACCCTCATCACAGCCTCTCCCGGTGAGTCACAAACTTCTGCTCACAATGTCCCATCTGCTCCACTCCAAGTCCTCCAAGTCTACTGTGGGAGGCATTATGTTCCCATTAAACAGCTAGGACCCGAAGTCCAGGGAGCTTCTCCCAAGGCTGTGGGGGAAGGGCTAAGACAAAACCCCAAGCCTTTCTATGTCCCCAGAAAGGCTCCCCGCCCCCCCACTTAAGTGTCTGAAAAACAACCTAAACTACGGAGTAATGGCTACAGACTTAATGAGTGACAGACACCCACCCCCTACCAGCTTACATTGCCTCCAGCTTCAGCACAGCCCTGAGAGCTACACTGATCATTAATTAGACCCACTTTACAGATGAGAAAACTGAGGTTCAGAGAGGTTCAGGAACTTGCCACTGTCACACTGCTAGGGAGTGGCAACAACCTGAAGCCGGACAGCCAAGAACCAGCTTTGAACCCCACAAACGGCCATCCCTTTGGGCTCCAAGTCGCCCCCTCTGAAATCTCTGGATCCCTGAGTTCGGATCTGAGCTGCTCTCTTTTTGGCCTTGCCTGGCCACCTCTGAGGATCCCTGTACCAGCCTCCCTACTTCTCTCCCAGCCCCTCCTTGCTCCTGTCCACCCCCTTTTCCAAAAGGCCAGTGGTCTTGAGATCACCTGCTTGCTCCTTCCTCCCCCTCGTCTGGGGAGGACCTGAGGCTCCACCTGCCCCAAGGCCCTGCTCCCTGGCGCCCATGCCTCCCGCTCGTTGCTCCGGATTTGCAGGGCGCGGCCTTGGGGCCAGTGCACATGTGGCCCGTGGGCCCTTGGGCTCCGGCTGGGCCCCTGAACTCCCTTCCTGTGCCTGGTTACGAAGCTGGCCCCCTCCCCGTGAGCTTTGGGGCCCCCACCAGGGCCAGGATGATCCCTGATTTGAATTCTCCGAGTACGTGATTCCTGTCACACACACCCCTGCCTCTCCTGCCCCCCCTCCCCCGCCGCCCCCCCCCTCCCCCCCGAGCACACACACACACTTCAAGGCCAGTCACTGTCCCCGGCACTCATCTTCTTATGTCTCTAATACAGGGGCTCTTCCTGCCTGACCCCAGGCGCCCCTGTGTCTGGCCTGTACTGACTGAAACAGATGCCCCACTTGAACACCACCCCCACCTCCTGCCAGCTCCCAGGCACTCCACTCATGCCCCACTGATGCCCAGAGGCTCCCACGGCACCCTCACTATGCCCACCCCTCCAGGGCTTCTGGGCACAGGTTCTAACCGCCCTGAGGTCTTGGTGCTGGCCACCCCTCCTCTGACCAGAACATCCTCCGCTCCACCTACTGTCCCAGCCTGCGCTCCTGTGTGTCTGAGGCCTCGTCCTGCCGAGGCTCACCTTGGGTACCACTTCTGCAGGGAGCCGTCCCTGACCCACGCCATGAGGGTTCGCCCCCAGGACCTGCACCTCCTCTCCTCGAGCCCACGCTCCACTTGGCTGCTTGCACTCTCTGATCCCGGCCTCCGACCCAGCCTTCTTGGCGGGTTGGGCTCCTCTGTCACGTTCATCCTGGCTCCTCGCACACGGTCTGACCCGTAGCGGGCGGTCAGTGAGTCTGGCAGGAGCAGTAGAGTGCAGCTCTTGAGGGCTTGGGCTCCGGGCTTAAACTTCCACTTCGAATGGCAGCCCCTCCTTTCCTCAGCTGTGTGACTTAGGCAGCTTCCCTTTTCTGTGCCTCAGTCTCCTCACCTCTGAAATGGGGATATAATGGATTTTTTTCCAGAGGGTTGTTGTGAGAACTTCAGCACATGGAACAGTGCCTGACATAAATAAGCATGCACTGTATATTAGGTAATATATAGCCATTATTCATCTTATGTGTGGTGTTAATTTACTGTTTTCCTCGATGTGTCTCTTCCTCTAAACAGTGGGCTCCTTGGATATGGAGTCCAACCTCATCTTTTCTCAATTCCCGACTCCCCAGGGCCCTGCCCAATGCGTGGCAGGGGGCTGTCCCTTGGGCCTAGGTCCTGGTCCGGGAACTGTGTTCTTCTGTGAAGCTCCTCTCTCCTGCCCCGGTCAGCATCCTGACCTCTGACTATTCCCACCCCACACCCCTCTCCAGGAAAACCTGGCCCGCTGCCCGCTCACTCAAGGGCGGTCCCCAAATCCAAACCTCGCCAGGTTTCTTTTTTATATATATATATTTTATTGATTTTTTACAGAGAAGAAGGGAGAGGGATAGAGAGTTAGAAACATCAAAGAGAGAGTAACATCGATCAGCTGCCTCCTGCACACCTCCTACTGGGGATGTGCCCGCAACCAAGGTACATGCCCTTGACCGGAATCGAACCCGGGACCCTTCAGTCTGCAGGCCGACGCTCTATCCACTGAGCCAAACCGGTTTCGGCCTCGCCAGGTTTCAGAAACTCTAAAGCACAGGGAGCTCTAGAAAGAGGTCTGCACGTGGTGAGGGGAGCCTCTTCCCGTAATCCTGGCTCCGCCACGGAACAGCTGTGCAGCTTGGGGCCAGTCACTTTACCTCTCTCGGCCTTGCTGTCCACATCTGTAAAATGGGACAGTCCCGGCCCTGCTGCTCACTGCCCGAACCGGAGGCAGCGTGCTGTGTAAACAGAGGCGGTGTGAGGAAGCACAGGGCACGGTGACCGTGGAGTTGGAAGTGAGGCTCAGGACCGAGCCTGCAGGCGGCTCTGGTCAGCGCTGTGCCAAGGGCGTGGCCGCCAGGCTGTGGGCTGGGCGGCACGCTGTCATGAAGGGGAGGTGACTGGGGGTAAACCCAAGCCCAAGCTTTGTCCCAAGTCACTCGAGGCCTTCTGTTTGGTCATTGCCTCCCTGCCACCTGCACTCACCACTTTTTCCAAAGTACCTTCAGGTGGCCCTGGGCGCCCCCAGACTCCCCCTGAATCCTGATGCTCCGAGGCCCGGCCATGTCTGGCTGTCAGCCACAACTCTCTCCTCCCCCCTCCTCACCCCGCCTTGAACTCCAGCCCAGCTGAATTAGGAATTTCCTAACATTAGTCATGATTCTTTCAGTTGCAAGTGCCAACAGACTAACTCAAAGTGGCTTAAGCAGAAAATTAAATATATTTGGCTTATTTAACCAAAAAGTCCAAGGACAGCTGCATCTATGGGCTACAATGATACCAAGAAGACTCAGTTTCTTTCTGACTTTTTGCTTTTCTCTGAAATGCTTTTTTTTTTCCTTCTTCTTTGGACAGCCTGGCTCCATGTGGTGGGCTCAGGCAGTTCCAGGTTTATTTTCTAAAAACTAAGCAACCCCAGGAGAAAAACAGAGCCTCTTTCACAATAGTTTTTAAAAAAAATCCCAATGTTGACCTATATTGGGCTGAACTGAGCCCTTCCCTAAACCAGTGACGGTGGCCAGGCGGATGAAATATGCTAGTTGACCTGGACACTTGCCCACGCTAGTGACACATGGACCAAGAGTGGGGGAGGGGCAGTTCCCCAAAATAAAATCTGGATGCTGTTTCTGGAAGGAGGAATGAATGCTAGGGAAAGCAGAAATAATAGATATCCCAAACATTCCATCCGCTGGCTGCCGGCATATAGACACACACCTACTTTTTCCATACCAATGATAGTTCTCAGCTTTTTGTCACTGTTTTTTTCTTATGATTTGGAAATAATTTCAAATTTACAGAAAAGTTCCAAGAATAGTGGAGTAAGCATTTGAGAGTACATTGCCAACATGATGTCCCATCACCTCTGAATACTTCAGGATGTAAAGCCTACAATGACATTCTCCTAAATAACCACAAGACAACCATGAAGATGGTAGATAGAGCCCTGGCCGGGTGGCTGAGTTGGTTGAAGCATCGTACCATCTCATCACCAAAGGTTGCAGGTTCAATTCCTGGTCAGGGCGCATACCTAGGCTGTGGGTTCAATCCCTGCTCAGGAGGCATGTGGGAGACAACTGATAATGTTTCTATCACATCAATGTTTCTCTCTCTCTCTCTCTCTCTCTCTCTCTTTCTCTCAATGAAAGCATATCCTTGAGTGAGGACTAACAAAATAAATGATAAGCTATATTGCTATAACGTATTCATGTTTGCCATTTGTCCCAATAATGTTCTTCTCAGCAAAAAGACCCAATCTGGTGTCATGCACTGCATTTAGTTTCCATACTTCTTTAGTCCCTTCCAATGTGGAACGGCTCCTCGGTCTTTCCTTTGATCGTGGCTTTGTAAATTTGGAAGATGACAGCAAGTGATTTTGTAGAAGCATCCCCCAGTTTGGGTTTGTCTGATGTTTCCTCCTGATTAGACTTAAGTTACGTATTCTGGAGAGGAATATCACAGAGGTGCTGCTGTGTTCTCACTGGGTCTTACCAGGTGATGTATGATTTCAATTTGTCCCGTTACTGATTATATTCACAGGGATATTTTTATTAAGACGGTGTTTACCGGACTCGCAAGACCCTTTTGGTGCATCTATATGTGCACTTCCCTTGGTTATGTGCTTTAGCAGACCTTGCCAGAGTTTTTCTCCCAGTGGTTGTACAAATTTGCTCTCCATCCAACAGTATGAAAATTCCAGTGGCCACATCCTTGTCAACTGTATTGCTGGTTTTTGAAATTTTAGTCATTCTGAATGTGTAGTGATGGTATTTCATTGTGGTATTAATTTGCATTTCTCTGATAACTATGTTGAATAATGTTTCATGTATTTATTCACTGTTTATATATCTTCTTTTATGAAAAACATTACGTTTTTGCCCATTTAAAATACTGTTCTGTCTTTTTCGGTTACTTTGTAGGATAATCTTAATATGTGCTCTGTGAGTCCTTTGTCATTTGTAATATCTTTCACTCTGTGGTTTGCCTTTTCACTTACTGATGTCTTTTGATTTTACTGAAATAAAACTTTT
The DNA here is from genome assembly GCF_963455305.1 of Plecotus auritus. NCBI lineage: Eukaryota > Metazoa > Chordata > Mammalia > Chiroptera > Vespertilionidae > Plecotus > Plecotus auritus. The sequence continues at coordinate 12,579,021 of NC_137774.1, forward strand.
CTTTCGATTAGTTGTGTATGCTCTTTAGGGATTCTTTGCCTAATTCTAAAATAATGAATTTTTTTTTTATTTTGTTACCCTTCATCATTTTCTTCTAGAAGCTTTATTTTTTCTTTTACTGTCCACATTTAGTTTTAGAGGTCGTTTTAAGTTTTACCACAGGTACATATGTACGTGGTTTAAGAGGCAAAATTTTACAGGATATGTAAGGAAAAACAGCAGTCCTATAGCGCCTCATACTTATTTCCTGCCCCCCAATGCCAGTGATTTTCAACTCAATCAGCTGACTTTTTAAAGAGAAATCCTCCAGCCCTGACCAGTTTGACTCAGTGGATAGAGCGTCGGCCTACGGACGGAAGGGCCCCGGGTTCGATTCCGGTCAAGGGCATGTACCTTGGTTGCGGGCACATCCCCAGTAGGGGGTATGCAAGAGGCAGCTGATCGATGTTTCTCTCTCATCTATGTTTCTGACTCTCTATCCCTCTCCCTTCCTCTCTGTGAAAAATCAATAAAATATACTTTAAAAAAATAAAGAGAAATCCTCCATATCTCTAAATAACAATCTTTTGTTGCCAATTCTTGGTTTTTCAGTTTTGGAAATTCTCTTTTGACTTCCCAGTATGGAAGATAAGGATTTCATTCTTTTTAACTCCTCACCTCCACCACACTCAGTCACACTTCCATCCTTATCAGCTTCCCAGTGTGGTTACATGATCACTGTGGTTAGGCCAATATTCAGTGTTTACACTAGCACGATTGGGTCCTTGATATTCGTGTCTGAGCTGTGTGGGGTACTATGATCACTCTTGGTCTTTGCTCTCCTGAAGTTTGCAATTCTCTTACTTTGCTGCTGCTGAGGTCCATCTGTTTTCCCATGTAATGAGTATTACTCCATTCCAGTTTTCCAGCCGTTCCGACACGTTAGGTACTCTGTCAGTTTCCTCTTCCTGAAGCAGTCCCTTCTGCAGACTTTGTGTGTATTTTTTAAATACTCACCCGAGGATATTTTTCCATTGATTTTTAGAGAGAGTGGAAGAGAGAGGGAAAGACAGAGAGAAATATTGATATGAGAGAAACACATCAGTTGGTTGTCTCCTGCACAAGCCAACCAGGGCCAGGGCTGAGGAGGAGCCTGCAACCGAGGTACACCCTTGACCAGAATCGCACCCGGGACCCTGCAGTCCCCAGGCCAACGCTTCATCCTCTGAGCCAAACCGGCGAGGGCTGTTCTGCAGACTTTCGATCCACCACAATCCCTTTGCTCTCTAGCCCCCAGGGACAGCTCTCCTGCTGGGGTCTCCTTCCAACCACCCTCCTTAGGACTCCCCTTACCTCCTTCCTACACCTGACTCCCTCGTTTCCTGAAGCCCGGGTCTCCCTCTTTCTCATTCTCTCGTTTTTGAGGAACACACCCTCCAATAGGTTCTGGAGAAGGTGTGAAAAGGGGATATAATTTCTGAAACTTTGAACATCTGAAAAGATCTTTAGTCTACCCTTATACTTAATTGATAATTTTACTGGTCTTAGAATTCGAGGTGACAAATCATTTTTCTTCAGAATTTCAAAGACATAGTATTTGCATTGTTCTTCGCGTTTGGATTAATGATCCACTGAGGACTAATTTTTCTGGATAGTGTGAGGTAGGAGTCAAAGTTCATTCCCCTCGCCCTCCCACCCCCACAAGGATATTACTATTTATTGAAAAGATCATTCATTCCCTACATCATATCATTGGACAATATAGGTGTGCGTCTGTTTCTAGATTCTCCATTGTTTTCCATCAGTCTATCTGTCTATGAGTTTGCCAATACTAACTTTTAATTATTGTAGCTGTGCGATAAGTCTGATTAACGGTTACTTGAAATCCTCCAATTTGTACTTCTTTAAGACCATCTTTGTTACGCTTCACCTTTTGCATTTTCATCTAATTTTTAGAAGCAGCTGGTCAATTACCACCGAAAAAGAATTCAGGAATTTTTTTACTGAGTTTCAAAAAAATAAATAATAAATAGCAGCATGGAGGTTTAATCCACATACCATACAAACTATCCATTTAAATAAGTATATAATTCACTGGGTTTTAGTATATCCACAGAGTTGTGCGACCATCACCAAATAAATTTTAGAACATTTTTATCACCCTTCAAGGAAAACCCCATGCCCATTAGCACTCGTTTCTCCCCACACCCAACCCTAGGCAATCGTTAATTCTACTTTTTGTCTATCAATTTGCCTATTCTGGACATTTCACATAAATGGTGTCATAAAATATACGGCATTTTGTGAGTGGCTTCTTTTACTTAGCATCATGTCCGCAAGGTTTCTCCATGCTGCATCATGTGTCAGTGCTCTGTTCCTTCTTAGGGCTGAATAATATTCATTGTATGGATGTGCTACATGTTGTTTATCTACTCCATATCTGATGGCCATTGGGGTCTTTGCATAGTTGGGCTATTATGAATAATGCCACTGTGAACACTTATGTGCAAGTTTTTTATTTTCTCTTGGATATATATGCCTGGGATCGGATTTGCTGGATTACATGGTACATTATATTTCTTTTTTGTAGGAACTCCTCAAACTGTTTTCCAAAGAGGCTGCACCGTTTTACATTCTCACCAGTAGTCAATGAGGTTTTATTGAAGTTGAATTGAATCTATAGATAAATTGAGAGAAGAATTGACCACTTTACAATACTGACACTGCCAATCTATGAACACAGTATATCTTCATTTGGAAAAAAAAAAAAAAAAGGTCTTCTTGCCCTGGAGGGTGGCTCAGTGGTTGGAGCATCCTCCCATACACCAAAAGGTTGCAGATTCGATTCCCAGTCAGGGCACATCCCCAACAATGTTTCTCTCACATCACTGATTCTCTCTCTCTCTTTCTCTCTCTCTCTCTCTCTCTCTCTCTCTCTCTCCTTAAAATCAATAAGCATCTTTAGTGAGGATTAAAAAATAAAAAATAAAAAGCCTTATTTTCCTCTTAGTAACATTCTGTAGTTTTCTATGTGGAACATAAACACATTTTGTCAGATTTATTCCTTAGTATTCATTTTTTAATTTAAAAAAATACTATTGTTGATGAAATATTTTTATTTCTAATTGCTTATTGTCAGCTTAAAGAGATACAACTGAATTTATTTAATTGCTAAATTTATTTAATCTTATACCATATCTGTAGATTTTTAAAAATATATTTTATTGATTTTTTAGAGAGAGGAAGGGAGAGGGATAGAGTGTTAGAAATATTGATCAACTGCCTCCTGCACACCTCCCACTGGGGATGTGCCCGCAACCAAGGTACATGCCCTTGACCGGAATCGAACCTGGGACCTTTCCGTCTGCAGGCCGACACTCTATCCACTGAGCCAAACCAGTTAGGGCTGTGGATTTTTAAAAATTTTCCAACTTACATAATGATACCACTGATGAATAACCATTGTTTTTTTTTTTTCCTTTTCAAATCTTACCTCTTTTTATTTTTCTTGCCTTATTGTATTGGCTAGGACCTCCCATACAATATTAAATGGAAGTGGTGGTGGTGGACATCCTCATTTGTTCCAGTCTCAAGGGGATAACTTGCAATACTTTACCATTAAGTGCGATATTTACTGTAGCTGTTTTTGTTTGATGTTGCCAAATTAAGAAAATTTCCTTTTATTTGTAGTTTTCCAAGAATTTTATCATGAATCAATGTTGAACTTTTATCAAATGCTTGTTTCACATCTATTGCTATCCTTTATACTTTCAATCTGGGGTGTTACACAATTGGTTTTCACATGTGGAGCCAAACTCACATTCCTGGAACAAACTCAAATTTGTCAAGATGCATTATATACCACTGGATTTGATCACTATTTTATTTAGAATGTATATCTATGATTTTGCAGAAATTATTGTCATTATCCTTTCCAGTAATGTCTTGCTTTGGTTTTAATATCAAGGTTATGCTGCCCTCATCCAAAAAGTTGGGAAGTGTTCTCACTCTTCTCTATGAGAGTTTGTGTAAAACTGGGGTTGTTTCTTTCTTTGATGTTCAGAAGAACTCACCAGTGAATGATCTGGACTTGAAATGCTCTTTGTGGGAAGATGTTTAATTACTGACTAATTTTTCTAATAAACACGAGACTATTCTCTATACTGTCTTCTGTGAGATTCACAAGTTGTGTTTTTCAAAGAATTTACCAGTTTCATAAACATTTTCAAATTTATTGGCATGGAGCAGGGGTTTTCAATCTTTTTATCTCATGTCACACATAGTTAACCACTAAAATTCTGTGGCATGCCAAAAATATATTTTTTGCTGATCTGACAAAACAATAGGTATAATTTCATTCATTCACACCAGATGGCTGTTGTGTTGGCTGTTGTCATTTTTTAATTTGACAATCTAAGGGAAAAGAGGCCAGTGCCCCTAAGTAGTCAGGTATTGCATGTTTTAAAAATTCTTATAGCACACTGGTTGAAAATTGCTGGCATAGAGTCATGGTAATATTCTCATAATATTTTAATTGCCTGTAGGATAGTGATGACCGCCTTTTTGTTCCACGTGTAGGCAATTGGTGCCCTTTCTTTCCTTCCTGATCATTCTTGATCTTTATTCCCCCCTTATATTTTATTTGGTTTGTTTTGCTATGGGGTTTATTTTGCTATCCTTTGTGATTTTTAGCTTTTCTTCTTTTCTAATGCATGTACATATATTTATAAGTTTCTATCTAAGCACTGCTTTAGCTACATCCCAAAGTTTTTTAATATATTCCAGCATCGTTCATTCAAAAATATTTTTTATATCCAGCAAGATTTCTTCTTCAAACAATGAACTGTTTAGAAGTGCATTGCTTAATGTTGAAACTTTATAAAAAAGGTCAAGTTATCCTTTGTTACTGGTTGCTAGCCTGACTATATGGTTGTCGGAGACCATACTCTGTATAAATTTTCATTCTTTGACATTTCTCAAGACTTGCTTTATGACCCAGACTAAGGTCAATTTTGGAAAGTGTTCCATGCACATGAAAAGAATGTGCACTCTAACGCTGATGGTTTCGTATTGGTCATATTGGCTTAACTTCTCTAGATGCCTACTGGGTTTCGTCTCCTTTTTTATCAATTGCTGAGAGAGAAACTTCCCCTCTATTCCTAGTTTTCTAAGAGCATTGCTCATAAATAGGTGCTGGATTTTGTCAGGTGCTCTTTCTGTATCTATTGACATGGTCATGTGATTTTTATGCTTTAGCCTGTTGATGTGATGGGTTACATTAACTGACTTTCGAATATTGAGCCAGTCTTGCATAACTAGGATAAATCCCACTTGGTCATGGTATATACTTCTTTATTTTTATTTTTTCATGTGTGCAAAGTACAGTTGTTAAAAACAAAGTAACAAAAATAGAAAAGAGGCCGGTAGCCTCAATGGGACAGTGCTGAAGCAGAGCCCACACTCTCAGACCTGCAGAGAGAGGGTCTCAAGCTCCAGCAAGTCTAGGGTTGGCAGGCAGGGAGGTCGGGTCTCAGGTGGAAGCCCTATGGCAAAGAGTGGGGATCTTGTGGGGCTGGTGGTGGACTGGAGGGAGCCTGGTCAAGATGAGGCTGTGACCTCATCTGAGTCTCACACATAGGACTGCAGGTAATCAGCAAAGAGAGCCTTGGCCCGGTGGAGGACACGCCCCAGGGGGTGTTTTCCCACAAGGCGGTCAAAGTGCATGGCCACCTCGTGGTAATCCAGCCCATTTCTCATGATTTGACCCCGGTGCTCTAACAGGATGGCGAGGCAGAGAAAGAGCATGAATGGGTTCCCCTGGCCAAGCTCCTGGGGTGGTGGCAGGGACTTCTCAGGGTCTTGTGGGGAGCCCACCTCTGGCATCCAAAGGGATCCCGCAGCCACATCACCAGCAGGAGAGGCCTCCTGGGAGGACGGCGGAGATGAGGAGGATGGGGAACCAGGGCCGGAAGAGGAGAAGAGGAGGGCGTCTGAGGAGTTCAGCAAGGACTTGGAGCTGATGAGGACAGTTGGCTGGAAAAGCTGGGCGAGAGGGTCCTTCCTGGGGCGGCTGTCATCCCTGAGTGGCTGGAGGTCATCCAGACTGGCTTGTCTCAGGAGCTGCCCGCCGCCACCAGCCTCCTGGCTGCTCATGGCCAAGCGGTCAACAGCATCTTCAGAAGCATTGCCTCTCCCACCCGCAGGCCTCGACACGTGCCTGTGTCGCAGGGGCTGCTCCCTGCAGCTACGGAAGCCAGTGTCTGCCCCTTGGCGGGGGGACCCCACAAGCTCTACCTCCTGTTCAGGAGCATTGGGAGGCAGCGAGCTCCAGCTGACCTCGAGCATGCGCAGGGCATCGTCAAAGGCGAACTCCCGCTTGAGCTCCAGCAGCAGCCAGCGGTAACAGAAGAGGAGATTGTGGGCGCCAGCTTCTTGCAGATACTGGTAGAAGTCAGGGTCCACGTGTCGCAGCAGCAGCTTGAGGTGGGTGAACTTGATGGCCATGGCCCAGCCGTTCGGGTGGAAGTTCGGGGTCAGGCGCTTCATGATACCGCAAAAGCAGAGGAAGGCGTGGCCTTCGTGGTCCATCACGGCAAGGATGGGCGAGGCCAGGTCGCTCATGCCCTGGCGGTAGGACACCTGTGGGTGGGTGACGGCATAGGTGGTGAGCAGGTCGTGCAGCGCCCGCAGGTGTGGGCCGTCCTCAGGCCCCGCATAGTAGGGGTGGACCCGGTCAGTACGCAGCACATCCCTGAGGACCGCGCTGCGGATGCCTTCCAGGTCCTCTGGGCTGGCTCGCTGCGCCCACTCGCTCTTCAGCTGCTCGTACTCCCGGCTCTTGCTGTTCATGTAGTCCGTCCGCTGGCGGGCTGTCAGCCGGTCCGGGAACACATTCAGCAGGTGCTGCCACACCACCTTGCGCAGGGCGGGCTCCACCCCGCCGTGGTAGATCCGCAGGCGCAGCTGCTCCGGGCGCGAGAGCTGGCCCTCGCGGTTCAGGTACGTGTGGAACTCAGCCTCGCTCAGGGGCGGCTTGAAGGGCTTGACCTCCTTCCCATAGGACCAGCTCAGCACCTGCTGGACCTTGGACAAGGTGCGGCCCACCTGGGAGAGGAGGAACTGAGTGAAGGGCAGGGCCGCCGCGGTCACGGGTGCCCGTTTCTCGGGCAGCAGCACGTCCGAGCCAGTGACATCCTTGGGGCTGATGATGTCCCAGTCTCCCAGCAGCGGGCTGTCCTCCGCGCGCCCCAGGTCTACCCGCAGCTGCAGGTAAGGCTTGGAGGCCGCGGCGAAGGCCGTGCTGAGGTCCCAGTCAGACAGGAGGGAGAGGTAGACTTCCTGCCCGAGCCGGTCCCGGCCCCGGTAGCTGATGTCAAAGTTCTTCCCACTCAAGTCAAACGCGCGGATGAGGATGTGCTGCAACACGTCGAGTGGGGTGATCTGGGGGTCAACAGCGAAAGAGCGGGACTCAGGTGGCAAGAAGCCCTCACATTTCTGGACTCGGACTCGTACCACCTCCTGCTCCTCCTCCTCCTCCTCCTCCTCCTCCTTGGCCTCGGCCGCTTGGACTCCCGGGCCAGGCGGGGGTGCTCCGGAGCCGGCCAAGTCTGAGGACCCACAGGCCGAAGCCATCCCGGTCGCAACACGCCTTAGAGTGTCGGTGACGGTTGCCCCGGTTGCCCCGCTACCTGTGTGTGATTCCAGAGTGCAGCGCCCGCAGCCCCACCCTAGGCCCAGGCGCAGGCGCAGAGGGCGGGCGCTGTCGGACCCAGCAACCCTCCACCGCACCGCCCCTCCCACCCTGCACAGAGCGGAAGTCGCCTCTGTACCTATAATTCTTTTTATACATTGTTGGGTTTGATTTGCTAATATTTTGTTGAGAATTTTTGCATGTATGTACCTGAGAGATATTGGTCTACAGTTTCCTTGAATGCCTGTCTGGGTTTGCTATTCGAGTAATGTTGGCCTCATAGAATGAGACAGAAAGTATTCCCGCCGCTCTGTCTTCTGAATGGGTATAATTTCCTTCAATTCCTGGTTCAGTTCACCCGTGAGTCCATCTGGGCCTGGTGCTTTCTGTTTGGGAAGGTTCTTAATTATCAATCCAGTTCCTGTAATGGATATAGGCCTATACAAATAGTCTAATTTTCCTTGCGGGAGTTTTGGCAGATGGTATTTTCAAGGCATTGGGCCATTTCAGCTAGGTGGTCAAGTCTGTGGGCAGAGAGTCATTCATCAATTTCCTTTATTATCCTCTTAATGTACATGAGATTTGTGGTGATGCCCCTCTTTCATTTATGCTAGTAATTTGTGTCTTCTCTTTTTTCTTTTTCTTAGTCCAGCTAAAAGCTTATCGACTTACTTGAGCTTTTCAAAGAATCAGCTTTGGGTTTTATTGAATTTCTTCATTGATTGTATATTTTCAATATTATTGATTTCTTTTTTAAAAATGTCATTGAATTCATTGGGGTGACATTGGTTAATAAAATTATATAGGTTTCAAGTGTACAATTCTATAATACATCATTTGTATATTGCATGCTGGAAAACAGGAAAACCAGTGGTATAATTCAGTTCAAGTCTGAGAACCAGTGGAGCCAAAGGTATCACTCCCAGTCCAAGGTCAAAGTCCTACGATCTGGGGGGTGGGGTGGGGGCACTGGTGCAAGTCCTGAAATCCAAAGGCCCAAGGACCAGGAGCTCCAATGTCCAAGGGCAAGAAAAGATGGATGTCCCAGCTCAAGAAGAAACAGATGGAATTTGCCCTTCCTTCTCCCTTTTTGTTCTCTTCTGGCCCTTAACAGATTGGACAATACCTGCCTATATTGTTTGAGGGCAAATATTCTGTGCTCAGTCTACTGAACCCAATACTAATCTCTTCCAAAATAATGGTTTACCAGCTCTCTGGGGCATCCCCTATCCCGGTCAAGTTGACACATCAAAAATTTAGCCATCATAGCCTATTAATCACAGGCCGAAGCCATCCCGGTCGCAACACGCCTTAGAATGTCGGGGTTTCAAATTCTGGGCCTGAACATTTCAGCACCCCTGCCACATCTGAGTCTGGTTCTGATGCTTGCTCTGTCTCTTCAAACCGTGCTTTCTGCCTTTTAGTATGTCTTGGAATTTGTTTCTTGATAGCCACACAAGATATACTTGGTAAAAGGAACTGCTGCAGATAGGCCTTTAGTCGTGTGGCGGTAAGGTGGGGGGAGGGGAAGCATTCTATAGTCCTAGGATTAGGTCTGTCTTGATGAGCCTTTGCCTCTGGACTGTGAACTTCACAAGTATCCATTTTCCATCATTTCTGCAGTAATATTAGATGTCATTCTTATGTCTTAAAGATAGCATATATTGCCCTAGCTGGTTTGGCTCGGTGGGTAGAGCGTCGGCCTGTAGACTCAAGGGTCCCAGGTTCGATTCCAGTCAAGGGCACATGCCCAGGTTGCAGGATTGATCCCCAGTAGGGGATGTGTAGGAAGCAGCCGATCAGTGATTCTCTCTCATCAGTGATGTTTCTATCTCTCTTTCCTTCTCCCTTCCTCTCTGAAATCAATAAAGATATATTTTTTTTAAAAAAAGATAGCAAATAGTTGGATCTTGTCTTTTTAAAAATCCAGTCTGATAATCTCTTTCTTTGAGCATGTAGATCATTTACATTAGATGTAATTATCAGAATGGTTGGATTTAAATCTACTATCTTGCTATTTGTTTTCCATTAGTCCCGTGTGTTTTTTCTTCTTTTTATCTGCCTTCTTTTGAATGAATTGACTGTTTAAAAATATTACTTTTATATCTATTAATGTCCAATATCTATACTTCTTTTAAATATTTTTAGTGGTTGCTTTAGGGCAAGGATCAGCACATGTGAAGACAGTACAGACTTTCCATATATCCTGGGCTCAGTTTTCATATTATTAACATATTACATGATAATGGTTCATTGGTCACAATTAATTAACCGGTAAGGATATATTATTCTCAACATCTCCATACTTTATTCAGATTTCCTTCGTTTTTTTTTTTAAATTGTGAGAAAAGACACATAACATAAATGTACTATCTTAACCATTTTTAAGTGTTCAGTTTGCTAGTGGTAAATACATTCACATCGTTGTGCAACCAATATACAGATTTTCATCTTGCAAAACTGAAACTTTATATCCATTAAACAACTCCCCCATTTTCCCCTCCTCCCCCCACCCCCAGCCTCTGGCAACCACCATTCTACTTTCTGTTCCTAAGGACATGACTACTCTGCTTCATATGTGTGGAATCATACAGTAGTTATTTGCCTTTTATGACTGGCTTATTTCACTTAGCATAATGTCCTCAAGGTTCATTTGTATTGAAGCATGTGTCAAAGTTTTCTTCCTCTTTAAGGACAAATAATACCCCATTGTATGTGTAGGCCATATTTAGTTTATCCATTTATCCGTCAGTGGACACCTGGGAGAAGAGATTTCCTTCGTTTTTACCGAATGTTCCTTTTCTGTTCCAGGATCCCGTCCAGGATCCCACATTGCATGTGGTCATCATGTTTCCTCAGGCTCCTCTGAGCTACGACCGTTTCTCAGACTCAGGGCTCATTCTAATCCCCCCCCCCACCCCCGCCCCTTTCCATATTTATAACATCCTTTGCCAACACTAAGAACAGTTCATTCCCTCAACAGATTTACGTATTGGATCCGTCCCACTGTGAGTAACCAATGTCCCATTGCCACTGTTCCCTGCTGCATGCAGACCCCACCTCAGCCTTCCTGGGCTCCGACACCCTGCCTCTGCTACCCCCGCTACCTCTTCCCCTACATGGATGTGCTCCTCACCTCAACAGGCTCTGACATCTCACACCTTCTGGGTGCCCCACCCCAGCCCGTTCGAGGTGCCCTTCTCATCCTTCATGGACTCCATTTCCTGGTGCTTGGCCACTACCCTGGTCAGACGGCCCCCTCACCTCCCAGGTCCGGTCTCCTGTACTGGGCTGTTCCCTCCTTGGATGCCTCCTTTCTCTGCTTGAGCTCCAGCATTCTGGCCAAGGCCATCTGCCTACGAGATTGAACTCTCTCTCTCTCTCTCTCTCTCTCTCTCTCTCTCTCTCTCTCTCCTCTGACACCCCCCCCCCCCGCCCATTGAAGACACACTCCTTATTTCACTTGAGCCCCCAAACCATATGATAGGCCAATGCCTTTCCTCCTCCCCTTCCCCCACTTCTGGACTGAATTGTTCTTGAAAGGAACAGAAGGGAAGAGAAAAAGGAAGAGAAAAAGGAAGAGGAAAAGGAGGAGGAGGAGGAGGAGGAGGAGGAGGAGGAGGAGGAGGAGGAGGAGAGCGTCCTGGCAGTTTTTTGCACTGAAAGGGGGACATGGAGTGTGGCAGGTTGTAGGGGCTCTGGGGACATGGTCTTTTCCAGGAGCGTTTCATTTTCTCCCACAGCCACATTGCAGGTAAATGGTCTCAATGCAGTGACGCTGGTCTGGTCCAGTTTTCCCTCATTCCTGGGTGTGGCCCTTCCCAGGGTCTCAGCTGTGAGCCAGATTGGAGCAGGTTGAGGAGTGAATGGCAGCTGAGATAGCCTTCTGAGAAGTGCCGCTGGGAAGGGGAGGCAAGAGCCAGGAAGGTGATTTGGGGGTTCAGGGGTGTAGGGTGGTGAGAGACACTAGCGTGTGTTTGTGGGCAGATGGGGAGGAACCGTCAAGTGGGAGGTGTGGGCTGCAGCAGGAGAACAAGGTGGGGCCAGGGCAGGAGAGGGCCCCTGTGCCTGGGAGGACGGGCTTTGGACAGGACTGGGCCCCTTCTCTCAGGATGAGGAGAGGACACACTGGGGTGGCGGGGGTGGGGGGGGGCGGGGGAGGCGGGGAGACAGGACACGATGGGACACTGCCTGCCTCTCCTGGGGCTGCTGTTTCCGGGAATGGCTGGAGGTGAGGTCTCTGCAGAGAGGGCAGCCCACGGAGGGGAGAGCAATGGAGAAAGAGTGGGAAGCAGATTGGGATGCAGTGGAGGGAGGGGGCTCCGTGGGGGGAGGGAGCTCCATGAGAGGAAGGACGCTGGGGAGGGAGAGGGGGCTTACTACGTGGGTGGGGGGGGGGGCGGCTCAGAGGTCCCATTTCCTCGTCTAGACAGGAGCACCTGAGAGCAGTGACTGTCACCTCCCCTCTGACAAGGGATTCACAGCCGCAGAATGGGGAAGCAAGGAAGTGGCCTCTTCGCTCCGTCTTCTCCGGGCTGGGGGTGGGGAGCATCGAGTGTGAGCCCCAGACTTTCTGCCTCGCGGTGGGTATGGGAAGTGGGGTCCTCCCCTCCTCTCCCCTCCCCAGCGAAGCCTTTTGCCCCTGGGGCCCTGAAGCAGCCGGGGGTCCTGGGTGAGGGTGGGAGTGGCAGGGAAGGGGCTGAGGGCTCACTCTCCCCTCCCCTCTCCTCCCCCCGTTCACCGTGAATTTGTTACTCATTTTGCTCTTGGCTCTTCTGCTGGAAAAATCGAAGCGCCCCTTGGTACAGCCGAGGCGGAGCGGGTGAGCGCGGCTGGGAGGCCATCCTGGCAGGGGAGTCGCGGGGCAGGCGGGGCCTGGCAGCCCGGCCGAAAGACAGCCCCCCCCCCCCGCCCCCACCGCTTCTACGTGGCTCTCCAGGCCCAGGGCAAGGTCCAGAGGCTGAGGGGGGTGGGGGTTGGGGCCTGGGAGGAAGCAAGCACTGGCTTGGGTTCAGCCTCAGGCTCATGGCACCCCCCTCCCTGGGCTTGTCCCCAAAACAGGCTCGCAGAGTCCCCTTGGGCTCCTAGAAGAAACCTTGGGGAAGCTGCTATGGGAGAGGTCTGAGTGAGACTGGGAGAGGGCTTTCTCCTGGGGGGGGGGGGGGGGGCGCGCGCACTGTGCTTCCTGAATACCTGAGGACACGGGAAGTCTTTCTGTACATTCCCCGGCACAATCACCCCAAGCAGCACTGGCCACCCCCCATTTACAGATGAGGAATCTAAGGCTCCAAAAAGTCAAAGGTCGCCGAGCCTGACGTGGCAGCAGCAGGACTGGAACCCAGGGCGTCTGGCTCAGTGGATGGTGCTCTTTCCCCGGCACTGGACCCCGAACGCCTTCCTCCTCGGCCCAGCCCCCTGAGCAGCTCCTGGGGGGCAAGAGCCTTGCAGGAATCCCCGAGGAGGGACCTGCCCCACCTCCCCACGGACCCTGTCTCTCCCACTGTGGCCTCCCTCACTTGGCCCAGGGGCCCTGAGGAGACCTCCCCTCCACCCACCCTCCCTCCATCTCTCCAGCAGCCCCAGTGCCTGGCCCCGGCCCCTCTCCAGCCCGGTGGAAAGAGGCGCCCAGAGCGAGCCCAACCACTTTCCCTCTGGAATCTGCTGCCTCGGCTGCAATGGGGAAACCATCTGGAGCGCATTATGGGCAGTGGAGAAAGCTGAGAGCAGGAAAAAGTGAGTTGGCCCCGGCAGTTCCCGTCTGCAGGAAGAGGGGGCTCGGTGCTCTTCAGGGGACAGGCCAGCAGCTGCTCCCACTCCCCCGGATCGGGCAGAGGAGGGATGTGCCCAGGAAAGGGTGGTCTGGGCACGGCAGGGCCCAGGCCTCCAAGCCTCTGCAGAGCCCACTTTGAAAATGCTTGTCTTCCCTCCCCTCCCATTTCACAGACGAACCCCACGTCCAGAGAGGGAGAGTAACTCCCCCAGGGCCACAGAGCAAGTCGGGAGGAACAAGATCAGAGTTAGAGCCCTTCCACATCTGTGCACCCCTATAGACAGTGGAAGTCCCCAGCGTGGGAGGGGGGGGGAGAGGGAGAAGCTGGAGTCAGGGGGGCAAGCTGAAGCTGATGAGCTTTCTCTCCCTCACCCTCAAAAGAGTGGAGCAAAGGGGCAAAGGCTAACGGGACAGGAAGGAGTAGCCTTCATTCTTTTGGGGTCTCCGTTCCTTGCCTCCCAATCCCACTCTTGCCCCACAGGCCCCCCTTCCTTGGAGACCGATCCCTGAGGAGGGCTGGGTGGGGTCCTGGGGTGGGGCCTCTAGGCCCTTCCTCTGGGTCCCAGGAGCCCCCTCCCCTGCGCAGGGCCCCAGCTCCAGACGTGGCAGGGGAGCTGGAGTGAGGTTTCTCCGCTCCCTCCCAAGTGCTGTGCTGGCGGCTCCCGAAATAAAAATCAAATGTGGGCTTGGCAGAGGGAGTGGGGTGGGAGACGCAGCCGCGAGCGAGCGGGGCGGCAAAGCTGCGCCTTCATTCTTTCCATTGTAACTTCACCTCCTAACCTCTGGCATTTTAATTATTCTCCTACCCGCTTGCTCTCCCTGGGCCAGAGGGTGAGCTCACCCTCTCCTCTAGCCTGGAATGGGGGTGGCCGCTGCCTGGACCCCCAGCCCGCTCCTGGGAAGCCAGATGGGGCCGGGCGGGGGCACCAGCCCCCCTAGCTGCTCCCCTCTGATCCTGCAGTCCCAGGCTGCCAGGCATCCAGCCTGGCACCTAGGTTCCATGTGTGAAGCATTAAGTCTGCACACCCACTGCGCCATTTCATGGTGGCCTCTGTCTTAAGCCAAAGCATCGCCAGCCCCAGGCCCGTTCTGTGGACGACGCAGCCATGTCAGCGCGGGCAGAGCAGGGCCTGGGACCGGAGCCTGTAGCTCCTGGTCCTACACTCTTTCCAAAGCCAGGAAGGGGCAAGAGTAGCTCCACCCTGGTTATCCGCCTCATCTCCCAGAATGCCCTTTTCTCTTCTGCCAACGGTAAGTGATTTAAAACATTAGTGTGATGTTAAAACACACAAGGACAGGGTATGGAGTAAGAAGTAAAATGCCTATAAATTAAAAAAAAATCTTCACCTGAGAATATGTTTATTGATATTAGAGAGAGAATAAGAAAGGGGGGAGGGAGGGAGAGAGAGAGAGAGAGAGAGAGAGAGAGAGAGAGAGAGAGAGAGAGATCCATCAATTGTCTCCCATTCTGGCCCTGAATGGTAATTGAACCAGCAACTCCTTTGGTGCACAGGGCGATGCTCCAACCGCTGAGCCACCCAGCCGGGGCTGCCTATGAATTGTTCAGGTAGAAAACAAGTTTGCGAAGAAGACGTCCACTTGAGGCCGTCCACCGATGTCAGGGAGCACCTTCCTCCTGGGCCTGGCCATGACCTGTGGTGGGTGCTGGTCATCTGTCTGTGGCCAGTTTGTCTGGATCCCAGGCTGCCACTGAAGATGCTGGTGGGTGCCAGGGGGCAGCCTGGGCTCATCCTGGAAGGCAGAGGCCTTCTCTCACCCCTAGGCCTGGGGCAGGATCCCTCTGCTGATTCTGTGTGTCTCTTGGGGAGGTCAATGCCCACAGGGTAAGCGGTACAGATGGGGCAGCCTCAACTCTGAGGCCCAGGCCAGAACCCTAACCAAGGTCTCCTGCTCCATTCCAGGCCCTGGAACCTCCCCACTCCACTGCCCCAAAGGCCCAGCTCTGGGGTGAAGCCATCGGTCTTCTTCCCTCTTGCTCTGCAGATCTCCCCTGAATGCATGTTCCACCCACAAATGATTCCTGGGCACCTACCCTGTCGGTGCCAGGCCTTGTGAAGGGAAGTTACGGTCTGGGTAAAGAGCGAAGTGCTGTGATGGGGAAATGAGGGGTTAGCAGCCCCTGGAAGGACCCAAGCTCGGAGAGAAGAACATCGGGAAAGCCTTCCCAGAGTACATGAGGATGAAGAGGGGCCCTGAGGAAGAGCGTGCGGGCGAGGAACCGCACCTGCCAAGTGCAGGGCCTACAGAGGAGTGGGTGCTGCGAAGGAGCCCTTAGGGTACGGGCAGGTGGGAAGGACATGATCCAATTTGTGTTTGGGGAAGATTTCTGGGGCAAGTGTGAAGGATGGATTGGAAAGTGATCAGCACGGAGGTGGGGTGGCCACGAGGAAGCTGCCACAGAGGTCCAGGTGGGAGGTGATGGAGACCAGGCCCGGACCACAGGCAGTGGGGTGGGAAGAGGCGAACAGAGCGCCAGAGATGTAAGAGGTAGAAGTCACGGGACTTGGTGACCGATTGGCAGGGGGGTGAGGGCTGGCTCCGGTTTCCGGCTTGAACTCTGGCTGTTGAACGTGGTGACTTCAGCACACCTGTGCGCCATCCCAGTGGACGGGCTCAGCAGGTGGCCAGATGTGTGGAGATCCCCTGGAGAACGCGGAGAGGACAGGAGCCACGCCCAACCTGAGGGACGATGAAGAAACAGAGCTTGCAGAGGAGCTGGAGAAGGGGTGCCAGAGGGGGAGAAGGGAAACCAGGGCAGCAGGGAGGGGCCTCTGAAGCCCCTGAGCAAGCGGTCTTCTTAAAGGAGGTGAAGCGGGCTGTGGAATGAGAAGGGACACGTGGACCAGACGAGGTCTTGGCCTCCTCTGATCCCCAGTCTGCCCTTCTCTCTGACCCCCAGCCTTGCCCACTTTCTATCCCCCTCTGCCCGTCTCCCCCCTCTGCCTGCCGCCCAGCCTCCCCATCCCAATGCACCCTCACTCTCCTCTTCTCTCTGACCCAAAGGATCAATGTGTCTAAGGAAAACTTCATGCCACACTCACCCCACTCAGGTGCCGGTTGCTCTTCCTGGCTCCTGAAATCACCTCCTTGCACCACCAGCCTATCACATACACCTCTCACCCTAGCATCACCCAGAGTTCACACCACCATCTGTCCCCTGGCTGACTCAGCGTCCTCTGATGGAGCATCCATGGGGTGCCAGGCTCCGGGACAGCTCAGGCAAGCCTGGCCCCCAGGGGCTTCTGGTTTAAAGAAGAGTGAGCGGGGAGGCCCAGAGAACAAGCTCTGGGAGTTTCCATCTGGCAGAGGGATCCGAGCAGGCTTCACGGAAGAGGTGACTGCACAGGATCTTGAATGACTAGCAGGATTTGGTCAAGAGGCGATGGGAACAGAAGGAATTGCAGGTGGAGGGAATGTGGTGAGAAAGGGCTGGAAGTGGACAAGGGGGCCCAACATTTGCGCAGCGGTCAATAGCTCAGGGTGGCCGGTGGCCTCAAAGAGCGGGGCCAGAAGGCTGCGAGGTGCAGGGGTCAGACCACGTGGCCCGGAACGCCCAGGGGGAAGACTTCACACTTGGTTCTGGCTTTGGGATCTCGTGCTGCGTCCTCATTCATTCATTTGGGAACTACTGATTGCGCTCCTATTCTGTGCTCTCAAGTGCTGAAGATGCTCTAAGAGACAGCACTGCCACCGCGGAGCTCAAGCTCCCGGAAGAGACACAGACTAGAAAGTCCCAAACAAAGACTAAGAATTAAGATCATGATGGGGCGGTGAAGAAAATAATGACTGGCCATTTGAGAGTAGAGCCTGTGTCCTGTCTCCCCCTCAGACCGAGGCTCCCTGAGGTCAGAGCCTGAGTCTCCTCCGTCAGACGGAGTGCCCTGCACCTCCGGGGAAGGGCAGAGCGTGGGGCACCTGGGAGCAAGAGCAGAGCGTCTAGCAAGCTCCAGGGTGGCTGCTTCCCAGCCCAAGGACCCTCCGGCAGGGTGATCTCTGCCCACATGCTGACCATTGTCCCCCCACCCCCAGCCATCGTTACTTCTCTACCACCAGTGGCTCCCCACGCAGCTGGCACCTCCAACCAGGCCGTGGAGGAGACTGCAAAGCCCGTCTGCTGCTAGAGAAGGCAGGTACGGAGGGGCTGGGAGGGCCTCCAAGGAGGTACCCAGGGACCGAGGGGAGCAGGGATCTTGGAAAGGAGCCACCTTCCCAGCCAGACCTGAGCGGGAGGGCTTCCCTCTCCCCTTTCCATCCATTCCCCCACCCCATTAAACCCTTAAATTAACCTCACCCCACCCAGCGCTATAGAGAGTGCCCCAAAATAAATCCTAAATTACATGCTGCCTGGGGGTGACCACAGCGCTCCTTCCTCCCTCTCCAGCAAACAGACCCGCCCTACCCAATGCTGGTGGGGGGGCACCCCAAATGGGCTATTTATACAGCTCCCCTCTTTGCTGTCTGGCCCTGGTGTCCTTGGGCGAGGCCCAGGCAGGCTACACAGCTCTCCTGGGAGGTGTACAGGGTTGGGGAGCCTGTGAGACTCTCCAGGAATTCAGAGTCTAAATCAGGTTGCTGTGGGGCAATGCTAACAATTACTCTCAGGCACAGCATAGATCTGGACTGTCCTGAGCACAGTGGGCATCTGGTCACCCAGGAAAGCAGCCCGGACACCAGCCTTGCAGGGTGCTGCCCTCCCGGAGAAGGGGGGAAAGGAAGAGGGAGAGAGAAAGAGAAGGAAAAAAAGAGAGATTGAGATAGATGGGAAAGAGAGGGGTGAGATTAATTGAGAAAAAGAGGGGAGTGAGATTGATTGAAAGAGAGAGAAATTGAGAAAACGAGCCCTAACCGTTTGGCTCAGTGGATAGAGCGTCAGCCTGCGGACTAAAGGGTCCCGGGTTCGATTCTGGTCAAGGGCATGTACCTTGGTTGCGGGCACATCCCCAGTAGGGGGTGTGCAGGAGGCAGCTGATCGATGTTTCTTTCTCATCAATGTTTCTAACTCTCTATCCCTCTCCCTTCCTCTCTGTAAAAAATCAATAAAATATATTTTTTTTAAAAGAAAGAAATAGAGAAAACGAGAGGGTAGAGAGGGATATTGAGAGAGTCTTCAGCCCTGGCTGCTGAGGGGAGCAGTTCTGAATCCAGGGCACCCCACAGCACCCAAGAAGAGCTGGCGTCTCTGTCTCCAAGGACCCTGGCACCGAGTGGGGAGCTGGTCGTGGCTATTTTGAGAGCACGGGCTTAAGCCAAGGACCTCCCTGGACAAAGCCATCGTCCATCCTGGGAGCCTGGCTCCACCAGAGGGGCAGTTCCCCTCAGGAAGTATGAGAAGGGGCAGAGAGGGGAGAGGCAAGAGAGAAGAGAGCGGGAGGCAGAGAGACATATACCCACAGAGAAACACAAATGTGGTCAAAGACAGACACACAGGGATGGATCATGACAGAGGGAAGGAGAGGAAGAGGAGGATGAGGGGGTACTTCCGGAGCCCCGGGCCTGGCATCACTCATCTCTACCGCGTGGCACCCAGGAGCCTGGATGCCTGTCCACTGCCCACTGGCTCCTGGGCCCCCTCCCTGCCCTCGGCCTTCGGGACATGTGGGTGAAGGGCTTCCAAACTGCCCAGGAGGGAGACTCTCCTGTTCCAGGGGTCCTCAAACTGCGGCCCGCGGGCCACACGCGGCCCGCCGAGGACATTTATCCGGCCCGCCGGGTGCCGCTGCCTGTCCTGCTTAGCAGCCGACTCGTCCCGGGCCCACAGTGCGCATAGGAATTTGTTCATAGTTTTTTGGTTTTTTTTTTAACTATAGTCCGGCCCTCCAACAGTCTGAGGGACAGTGAACTGGCCCCCTGTTTAAAAAGTTTGAGGACCCTGCCCCTGCTCAGTGCTCCACCCTGCCCTGGGCGCCTGCTCACTCCCCAGAGGCCATAACCTGCCCCTCATGGGGTGTGAAGAGGCGAGGGTCCTCCTCCTGCTTGGCTGCCCTGTATGTGTGTGAGGGGGAGCGAGGGGAAGCAGTGAGTCCAGAGGGGGGACAAGAAATAAGTGCCCCCTCTCACTTGGACTCAGCCCAGAGGGGGGGGCGAGGGGAGAGGCACTGGGAGGAAGAGGGAGGGGAGGGAAGGAGTGGAGAGGCTGGGAGAGCCTGGGAAGGAGCTGGCCTCCAGGCTTTAGTCCCAGGAGGAGGCATGGAGATGGCAGGGACCGGCAGTGTGTGGGTGGCGGTCCTGCAGTGTCTGGAGGACCATGTACACATCCAAGTTCACATTTCATGCTGGTGATTGAGGGGATGGGGCTCAGCCTCTCTGGGCTCCACCCACAGGCTGTAAAGAGAGGAAACAGGACAGCACGAGGTGAGCTGACCTGGTCCCAGCCACCACCACCCACCCCCGAGGGGACATACTTGCACGCACAAGTGAAGTGGGGGCCAAGAACTGTGCCTGGCACCTGGAGGAGGGGCTGGGGTGTGTGTGTGTGTGTGTGTGTGTGTGTGTGTGTGTGTGTGTGTGTGTGTGTGCTGGGTGGGCGTGGGGAACAGAGGATTCCTATGCTGTCTGAGAGGGTCAAAGACCCCTGCAGCCCCCGCTAGAGGGGGTGACACATGGTCTCCTGATTGAACTTGATTATCTGTCTGCTCGCCGGGTCCCCATGCCCCCCACCTGCCCAGAAAGCACTGTTTATAGGGCCTGGGCATCAGACCTGTCATTTAGCTGGAGGAGCAACCCAAGCCACAGGCGGGAGCCCAGCCTCTGCGGAGAAGCAGTGCCCAGCTCGCGGCGGGCAGCAGCCCAGACACTTAGTGCCCTGTTTACCCTGGCATGGGTGGCTGGCACAGGTGGGGCTCTCCAGGGAGCGGCCAGAGGCCCAGCCAGCAGACCCACCTGGAGGCCAAAGAGGAAGCCAAGACAGAGGCTCTGTGGAGCTGGGGGAGCGGTGCATGGAGGGGCGTCCAGTCCAGCTGCACGCTGGCCCTGGCACTGCAGCCCACGGGGCACTACTCCCCAAATTTTAGGGCCCCCTTAGCTGCCCTGCAGGAGGAAAACCATACCAGCTGAGGCCCACAGGGAGAAACTGCAGGTCTAAGGATTCTGGAAGCTTCCCCCCAAGAGAGCAGGGAGGCTGGAGGAAGGGGGTCGGGGGACCCCAGGCCTTTGGAGCCCTGGCCTGGCCTGGATGCCCACAGGCCCAAGGGACCCGCTCCCAGCCCCCAAAGACACACACGTGGCTTCACTTAAGAGAGCACCATCAAAGCGCCCCCTCAGCCAATCACTGCAGAGATGCTGCCCCCACCTTCTTCCTCTGTCATCCAGACCACGGAGACCAGACCCTCAGCCGCCACACCCAACACGCACACAGTCCTCTTACACATCAGACACACGGCGCTCTCCCCAGCTTCCCCCTTCCCCACATGTAACCCACACTCCACAGTGAGGTCACACGCGCTCCTCCCATCTCTGCCCTACCCCCCACCTCCTCTGCTAGCCTCTCTTTCCACTTGCTGCCCGCTACCTTCTGCCCCTCTCTCCTGTCTCTGGGCCCCTGGCCCGGAGGCCTCATCCTCTCCTCTCCCATCTGCACACAGTGGGAACCTTGGAGGCTGCACATCTGGGCAGCTGCCGGCAGCTACCACTCCTCCGCCCGCCCGCAGGCCCCAGGGCTGGGCTGCAGGGGAAGGGGCGCAGCCGGCTGGCACTTGCTCAGGACCTCACTTCCCCCGCTCTCTGTCCCCCTCCGTGGACCTGGATCCCCCCCTCCATTCCAGGCTGAGTCATCCCCACATCTGGAGCCGCTGCACATCTGGAAGAGCTGAAGCCTATGAAGACAACTCCACGTGGACACCCCGCCTCCAAACTCCATCGCACCCCCACCTCCACTAACAGCTGGGTCTGGTCCCTCAACTCCCACCTGGGCCAGGCCCTTGGTCACCTAGCAGGCACCCCAGTGCCAGCCTCCGCCACAGGACATCCGTCAGCCTCAGGGTATCTCCCCAGTAGCAGCAAATGCCACCGCGACACTCAGTGCCCACCCCACTGGGTGGGCAGGGCAGTGCCGGCCTTGGGGGAAGCCAGGCCAGGCCTGGGGCTGGGGAAGGAGGTGAGCCAGGCACTGAGGAGGCAGTGGTTTGGCCCAGCAGGCAGAGTGAGTTTATCCTGGCACCTGGCCCCGAAGCCAAACATCCTCCTCTAACCTCGCAGACACATCAAAGCCGGCAGGGAAGGGGCCCTTCGGCAGAGGAAACCTGCATCCCGGCGGCCTGTCAGCCGGGCTCCGAGCAAAGGACCACCCTGTCCCCATGGGCAGCCCAAGCTCAGGAGGGGCACAGCAGTGGGGGGGGGGGGGGCGGGCAAAGAGGATGCCCTACCGTCCCTTTCCCCCACCCCTTCAGTGCTGCAGGGGGGTGGCGAGTTGCCCTCCTGAGGGTGGCACAGCTGCACCAGGACTCAGCTGTGGCCCCTAGTCCAGGGCTCCCACCCAAGCTCACCCCCTCCCACCCTCTAGGCAGGAGGGCCTGATGGGGGGCGCTCACTTTGTGCCCCACCTGGAAGAGGAGTGTGCACCAAATTGTAGGGGCGCGAGAGAGGGGTGGGGAGGGGAGGGGGCACCCGAGGCTTTGGAAAATAGAAGCGGAAGAGGAGAACTGGGCTGCCAGCCACGGGGCCTCTCTCAGGGGACAGCAGGGGCCGAGGAGGAAGAGGGGCTGCGAAGCGCTAACAAGGGAAAGAGGAGGTGCTAACAGTGCCACTGGGGTGAGGGGGATCCGGGAGCCAAGCTCCCTAAAGGCTGGCCTGGAAGATAAGGAAGCTGGGGGGCGGGGCTGGGGGCTGCCACATCAGCACGGGAAGCTGGATGGTGTGCATGTACGCGTGCCCATGTATGTACACAGGCAGACACACTGCACACGCCCACACATGCGTGCGTGCGCACAGCTGGAGCCAAGTCTGTCCTCGGCTGGGGGCCAGATGATGTGGCCGCTTAGAAGAGCGAAGATTTGCAGAAGAAGCCACCTCCCCCCGCCTCCTTTCCCACCCCTCCGCTCGCTCACACTCTTTCTGTGCCTGACGCCCAGGTCCCTGAGAAGTGATCCGCTTCAGGGGTGTCCCAAGCTGCATCTTCCCCACACTGCGGTCTGCGCCCCCAGACCCTCCCCTGAGGATGACCCACCCACAGAGGGGCTACTCTGTCCACTGGCTGCCCGGAACTCCCAGCTTCGTTGGGACTGGGAAGTTCTTCTGAAGTCTAGCCACAACCCCCCTGTAACATTTGGATCTGAGACGGAGGAACCCACAGCGGGGTGCAGTCGAGCCTTCTTTCAAGGGGCGAAGAAGAGCAGAGCTAGAAAGTGGGGGTCCTATGGGGATCCTCAAGCCTTTTCTTCTCTCTGGCTACCGGGTCCCATCTAAGAGTCAACAGTGGGGGTGGGGGTGGGAGTGGGGCTGCAGGGGGGCGGGGTGGGAAGCCTTGGGGAGAAGGAGTCTCAGAGAGAGGCCACCAGGGCCTTAACCTGGTCCTGGCTCAGCCCCTCCCGCCTGAGTCGTCTCTATTCCATCTGCCACCCAACCTTCCTCAGGAGCCTAACCTCCTCCCCTCCCCGCCCCCCCCCCCCCCCCCGGCCCGCCCCAGTGGAGGTGCTCCCTCTCCACCGCTGGCCATGCCGGAAACCTGCACTTTGGAAGGATAATGGCTCCCAAAAGCCGTTTTTGTCTCGGCTAAGCCTCGGAAGGTGAGCATTATTAGTCCAGCTCCTCCAGCCACTCATAAGGATAATAAGCTCTCTGCCCCGCTAATTGGCAGGTGGCACGCCTCCCTCCACCCTCCTGGCCCACAGGTGGGCGGCTCAGACCTGGGGTCAACTCGCCACCCTCCCACCCATCACCCCAAGAATGAGTGAGGGGTGCTGGACTTCAGTTTCCAGAGGGATTCTGGGAAGGAGCTTCAGACCCTGATCCCACGCCCAAGCATTCCTATTGGCAACGCAGCACGCAGCCGGCCCCTCCTGGAGGGCGGACAGTGTGCCAGGCATTCCTTGCGCTCGCCCCGTGGGAGCTGCTGGATCCTTAGGGAGCCATTTGACTCACTGGGGGGGGGGGGGCGGTGTTGGGGTGTACAGTTGGGAGGGGCAGCAAGCAGAAGAAGTGGATTCCCCAAACCATGCAGCCGGTGGAGTTGGGGAGCTCAGTCAGTCAGGAATGACCCCCTCCCCCCACAACGCACAGCTCCCCACCGAGGACTTCAGGAATTCATTCCCTAAATTCATTCCCTGGAGAGATCTGGCCCCTGACCTCAGGAGGGCCCCAACCGGCTTCAGCTCAGTGACAACAGAGCCAGTGTTTACTCGGAACAAAGCACCGTGGGGAAATGAAGGCTGAATCAGAGCTGGGCCAGCCCCCGCAGCCAGAAGGGGGGATGGGGGGGGAGACAGCAGGACATGTGCACACATCTAGGAGAGAAGCCGAGAAGGCCTGGGTGGGGGCGAGCAGGGAGGGAACAGTCCCTTCTTGCAGGAAGATCCAAGTGCTGGAAGGCTTTCAGGAGGAGGTGGTATTCGAGCTGAGCTTTGAAGGACAGGGTGAGAATTTGTTAGGTTTCAGGGCGGGGTCTGGGGAGTTGTGTTCTGGGGCGGGGGAGCCACTCAAGCTGAGGAAAGGAGGGGAGCAGGAAAGGGTCAGGTGTGTGGCTGGAGGACGTGTGGGCAGGGCAGAGGAGCACACGCTAGGCCAGGTCGGGGCTGGGCCTCCCTGAGACGGGACTTTATTCAGGCAGAAGTCGGGGAGCCTCTGGAAATTAGGGAGCAAGGGAGTAGGCAATGGGGAGCCTAGGCTGGAGGCCTTATGAAGATGGTTGTGATGGCCCTGGGGGGCCACACTGCATGGGGGCAGTGACAACAGGGACACCTGTGACAAGCAGGGTCCCAGTCCCCCTGAGTGCTCAGCCTGAGGGACAGGCGGGCACCTCCATGAGGCCAACCCAGGCAGTGGGGGAGAGAAGGGGGGTGCAAACCAGAAATAGAGGGAATTTATCAAATGACTGGTCCCAGCACCACTGTCACATCGGCCTCCTGTGGCCCTCTAGGAGGAGTGGGCACCAGCCCTCTCTGATCTGGCCCTTGTCGGGTGCAGAACACTAGATGGACAGCAGAGGGAGATAGTGAGTCAGCATTCTGGGGAGAGCAGCTCTCAGGAGGAAGCAAACCCTTAATTCCTTGTCACCTCACTCTGCCTCTATGTGAAATGAAGACAGGGAGCTTTGGGCCTCTTTCTTTTGCCAGCAATAAAACACTTACTGCATGTCGTTATTAAACTAACATTTATTTACCATTACTGTATTCCAGACACTGAGGGGCTTTTATGACCCTACTAGAGGCCCGGTGCATGAAAATTCATGCACTGGAGGGGGGTCCCTCAACCTGGCTTGCCCCCTATCACGGTCTGGGAGCCCTCAGGGGCGGGAGGCGACCCGGGGAAGATGACACCCCATCACACCTCTGCTGCTGCCACTGCCGGCAGTGCAAGCCTTGGCCGGCCCTGGTTACCTGAACCTTGGGTGGCCTTGGGTGGCTGGGCAGCCGCTATCCGAGGCTTGCCTGTGCCTCAAGCCAGCCCTAGGTGGCTGGGGGGCTGAGGGGACTGGGGGACTCCAGAGGCAGGCGTGCGGAGCAGCCGGGCCCACCACCAGGGGGGCTGAGGGGACTGGGCACACCATCTTGTGGCTGTGGGTGCCACCATCTTTGAGGGAGGGGCAGTCAATTAGCATATTCTCTCCTTTTTTTAAAAAAAAATATATTTTATTGATTTTTTACAGAGAGGAAGGAAGAGGGATAGTCAGAAACATCGATGAGAGAGAAACATCGATCAGCTGCCTCTTGCACACCTCCTACTGGGGATGTGCCCGCAACCAAGTTACATGCCCTTGACCAGAATCGAACCCGGGACCCTTCAGTCCGCAGGCTGACGCTCTATCCACTGAGCCAAACCGGTTCTGGCAGCATATTCTCTCCTTATTGGCTATGGGCACTGCCATCTTTGGGACGGTGTGAGGGTCAATTAGCATATTCCCTCTTTATTAGATAGGATGTGATAAAGTAAGTTATCCACCTCCCCTCACCTCCCCCCCCCCCCCGCCTCGTTCACAAATGAGTTTCGAGAGGCACAGAGACGTTAAGTTTCTTGACTAAGGTCACACAGCACACCATAGTAAGTGGCACACTTAGCAACACAACAGAATACCGCCCCTGCAGGCAGAGCTGGGCCAGAGCAGAATGTTCTGTGGGCTTTGAAAAGGAAGATCCCAGCCCACAGCCGTAAGCCATTATGGATATGCGTGTCCACCACAGTATGGTGGGGAGCAGGCAGAGGGGAACAGAACTCGGCCTGGCTCCTCCCCCTCACCCAGGGCCTGGACTGGGCTCAGCAGGCTTCACGGGGTCCCCAGGCAGG
Source organism: Plecotus auritus (assembly GCF_963455305.1). Taxonomy (NCBI): domain Eukaryota; kingdom Metazoa; phylum Chordata; class Mammalia; order Chiroptera; family Vespertilionidae; genus Plecotus; species Plecotus auritus. Next base: position 12,604,913 of record NC_137774.1, read on the forward strand.
ATTCTTCCGTCTGTCCGGGGCAGCAGCTGCCTCCTGAGGCTGCCTCTGGGTGTGGGGTCTCGAGACCCGTGTGGTTCTGGTCCTGACTCAGCCCCAAAGTCCCGGGTGACTTGGCCTCCCCACCCCTCTGAGCTCCAGTTGGCTTCTTTGGTGGACTAGCTGACCGCCCAGGCCCTTCCAGCTGGGCCCTTGCAGGCGGCACAGACAATCAGCTCGTTCTTTCGTGAAAGGGCCGGGGCGATGGCGAGCGTGTATGAAGACATTTGGACTTTGCTGCTCTTGGGAAATCCCAGATGGAATTTGGTGTGGAATCTAGAGGGACCCACTGACCGCATGAGGTCTCTGGGCCTCGCTGCCCCCTGCACGCCTGAGCACACACGTGCATGCATGCACCCATCCCCTCCCACTGACAGATTAAGCATTGAACAGAAGATGCTGGCTCTGTCCACGACCCTCCTGCCTCTCCACAAGAACAGCCTCCTGTCTGCTCTGACTCGGGTCCCATTGTGCCCCCACCCCCTCCCGACCTCACCCATTAAGAATGCTGGGGCCCTGGGAGCCATGGTGGATGCTGACAACAAGGGTTAGTGTTCTCGGCTGGGCTGGGACCACCCACCTCCAGGCCCTTCCCCTCCCCATTTGCAGGAAGGAGCATAGAAGGGCAGTTTTGTGTCATGAAAAAACTGGGGGCCCGGAGGGAGGGTCCAGAGGCCCTCTGGCCCCCTCCCCATGAGCCTTACTTTCCCACTGGGGAGTTGTGGGCCAGCGGCTGGAGCATTTCTTCTCAAATGCCTGCTCTACGACATTTCAGGGATGTGGGTATCGTTGCCAGATCTAACAAATAAAAACACAGAACACCCGGTTAAATATGAATTTTAGGTAAACAACAAATAAATTTTAGTGTAAATATATCCCAGCTTTTGCCCAGGACATATTCATGCTGAAAATATTACCCATTCTTTATGTGACATTCAGATCTAACTGGGTGTCCAGTATTTGGTCTGGCAACCCTAGACGTGTGTCAGGTGGATGCCAGAGAGCCAGAGGGAATGATGCCAGCCTCCCGCCCTCCTCCTGCCCTTCCCCGGGACACTGGTGCCTGCCTGGTCCCTTTCCCTCAGCCCTCCCAGCTTCCCACGTCTACCCAAAAACCCCTCCATGCCCTCTTCAGCACCCCATTTCACTCCCCAGGACATCCTCCTCCCCCAAACTCACCTCTCTTCCTCTCCTCTAAGGGCCACGCCTCTGTAGGGCTCTGGGCTTGGGCAGAGTGGCAGCAGGTGTGGTGGAAATACCCCCGCACCCAACCTTGAGCGCTGACGCAGGGAGGCCAAGGCAGGGATGGGAAGGCCTTAGAAGTCCAAGTTGGCAATGACTTCACCAAGGAGATAGCAGAACGGGCACTCTGGACTAGGTGCCCCTTAGCAGAGAGGCAGGCTGGGTAGAGAGCCAACTGCAGGGGCGTGAGGGAAGAGGTGCCTCCACCCCATGTACATTCCCCTCTCCAAGCTCAGAGTCACCAAGAAATGAGAATAGAGGAGTCATTCTGTAGGGCCAGACCCTAATTCCACGTAGATCAGGAATCTAGAAGAATCTGCCCTTAGGGGCCAAAAAGGGACAAGAGATGATGAGAAACAGAGACAGGGAAAGAGGAGAGAGAGAGAGAGAGAGACCAGGGAAAGATATATTGGCAGAGAGAGACCAAAAAGTTGGTGAGAAAAACACACGTAGAGACGTAGGAAATCAATGGAAACGGAGAAAACCAGACTCCTCGGCTGAGACAAACGGACTAAGGAAGAAAGGAGGAACACAGATGGGAAACGGGAACAGAGACATGGAGAGAAACGAGTGGAGACTAAAACAGGAAGATGGGCTGGGAGGCATGGGGAGCAGACCAGAAGTGTAAACACTGAACAGAGATAACAGGACCGGGAGAGATGAGAAGCAGAGATAAAGAGGACGTGGTGAGAGAACAAGAGGGGGCCAGAGGAGACCGGCTGTCCTTTCACACGAACTTGGGGATAGTTTCCAGGGGAAAACCGGATTTGAGACACAGCAGGAGACGTCTCACAACTTCAGGACCGAGCATGACCTGGAGCCCTCCCCTTTCCCCAGGCCGAGGAGCAGCACCCCACCCCACCCACCATCTCCATTGCGCCCTCTCCCCAGGCGTCCGCGCTTCATCTCTCCAGCTCCCGCTCTGTTCCCACAGGTCTCATCCGTGTTTGGGCGTCGGGCTCTCATCCTGCGCTTATCACCTCCGAGACGGCATCCCACCCCGCCCATCAGCCAGCTCCCCGGGGAGGGAGCGTGGGAGACCAGCCCCAGGTCCCAGGTCCCAGGTCCCAGGTTCCAGCCCAGCGTCCCCTCGCTCCCGGGAAATCCCGGGTTGGGCGGCACTGCCACCTGCCGGCCGGACCAGGAAGCACAGCACGCCTCGAGGGCTGGGGCGTGGCCGCGGAGGGTGGGGCGTGGCCGCGGAGGGTGGGAATCCCGCCCCATTCCCGCCCCTCGGGGCTGGGACAGCCTGCGCGGGGTCTTCCCAGGAATCCGGGCGGACCAGTTCGCCTGCGCCGAACCTCCCCTGGCTGCTGCTCAGCCCCATATCGGACGCCGTGGCAAGTCTCCAAACTCTGGGGCCTTAATTGCCCCTGTAGTCAAAAGGAGGAAGTGTACCTAGGGAGGTGGGGGGACACGGTTGTACCAGGGCTGTGCTCCTGGTTCTCCTGCCCCAGAAATCAGCCAGGCCGCCTCTTCCTCCCTTCTTGGCAAAAAAGAAAAAAGAAAAAGAAAGAGAGAAAGAAAAAAATGGGGGTGGGGGGAGTGACACTTTCCCCCATACAATACCCTGAATCCACTCCAGAACCTTCTTTCCCCTCAACCTCTGCCCCGCAGAAGGCCAGGTGTGAAGGGACTTCCAGTGGCCCCCTCTGCCAGCATCCGCTCGCCCCTGCCCGGCGCAGCACTCCCTCCCTTAAGCCTGGGGCCACTTAGGGGTGGGGCAGTGGTTGGGAGTTGGGAAGGGGTAGTTTAGTAGTCTTGAACTGACCCCACAATTTTTCTCAATTAATCTCATCTATTTCCCAATTACCAAAACCCAACCCGGACCTCTCCCCTCTCCTTCCCGCCTCCTCCCTGCCCCAAGTCCGGCCTCTGGCGGCGCAGAAGCTCCGCCCCATCCCGAGGCGGGACCCCATAGGTGGAGAGACGTGGGAGAAGTCGCGGCCCCGCCCCTCCCCGCCTCTCCCCTCCCCTCCCCGCCCCTCCCCGCCTCTCCCCGCCTCTCCTCTCCTCCCCTCTCTTCCCCTGACACACGGAAGCTCAGTGGCCCCAACACCAGGATGTCGGACGCCTGGGTCCTCCGCCTCTTACCCACCTTGCTGCTCGGCCTGCTGGCCGGCCTCCAACAGGTGAGCATTCGGGAGGTAAAGCTTTAGAACTTTCAGGGTCCGACCTTTGGGGGTCTGGGGACTGCTTCTGGAGCCGGGTCACCACCTCCCATTGTTAGGGTTTCCTCGTGACCACACGCAATTAGCCACTTCCTTTCTTTTTGCTGGGGAGGTGCAGGTGGGGGCAGCTGAGGGAAGCCCTGAAAAGGCCGGGGTTCCTTCGCCTTGGGGGGCTGTGCAGTGACTCTGACCCTCGCCCACCACCATCTGACACCTGGCACCTGTGTGCGAGTGGGGACTTTGATCCGCACCTTACTTAGCCTTGGATAGTCCTTCCCGCTCCTTGATGCGTCAGAAAACGGGAACTGTCTGGAACTGAGGTGTGGACGCCTGGCTAGCCTGTCTCCCCAGCTCTGTTCTCTAGTGCTGGGTGACCTTGGAGAAGTCCTGGCCATCTCTGGACTGTTTGTTTGCTTGTGCCCCAGGGGAGAGCTGGCTCCTTAGTCCCTTTCTAGGAGTGGGGATTTGATCTGGCTGCCTGACCCAAGGCTGTCTCGGAAATCTGTGATTCTTCTGAGTGGGCAGGCACGCCCTCCTCACACACCCCCTCTCTCACACCCCCAGGGATGGGGAAGTGCTATCCAGTTCTGCGATGGGAGGTTCTCCTGGACACCTATGTGAGTCTAGAAGACAGATTTTTAACCAGGCTGGCTTCCCAGAGCAGGGCACATTCGACTTTCAGGGCCGCTTTGCCCCTGAAGCCCTGGTACTCCTCAGTCACTAGGCCCTTCCTCTTGTTGATTCCTCCCAACATCTTCAGGGCACAGGTGCTGCTGATGTCCCCAGTTCACCTGTAAGTACAGTGTGAAGCCATGCTCTGATTAACAACAGGTGTAAATGCTCAGAAATGCGTTGTTAAGTGATTTTATCGCGGGAGCCTCATCGAGTGCACCTACACAAACCTAGATGGTATAGCCCAGTGGTCGGCAAACTGCGGCTCGCAAGCCACGTGCAGCTCTTTGGCCCCTTGAGTGTGGCTCTTCCACAAAATACCACGTGCGGGCACGCACGTACAGTGCGATTGAAACTTCGTGGCCCATGCGCAGAAGTCGGTTTTCGGCTCTCAAAAGAAATTTCAGTTGTTGTACTGTTGATATTTGGCTCTGTTGACTAAGGAGTTTGCCGACCACTGGTATAGCCTACTACACACTTAGGCTGTATGGTATAGCCTAGTGGTCGGCAAACTGCAGCTCGCGAGCCACATATGGCTTGCAAGCTGTGGTTTGCGGCTCTGTTGACTCATGAGTTTGCCGACCACTGGTATAGCCTATGGCCTGTACAGCAAGTTACTGTATTGAATCCTGTAGGCAACTGTAACACAGTGTGTCTGTGTTTCTAAACATAGAAAAGGTACAGTCAAAATACAGTATAAACAATTTGAAAAATGGTACACCTGTATGGGGCACTAACCAGGAATGGAGCTTGCAGGACTGGAAGTTGCTCTGCTGGCTATGGCATCACTAGGCAACAGGAATTTTCAGCTCCATTAGAATCTTGCTAGAGGCTTGGTGCACGAAATTCGTGCACGAGTGGGGTCCCTAGGCCTGGCCAGCAATCAGGGCTGATCTGTGGGGCCATCGGTAGGGTGATCAGGGCCCCCACTTGCACATGCCTTGGCTGACCTGGCGCTGCCCGCTTGCTGGCCCTGTCCCCCACTGCCACCAGTCGCTTCCCTCTGCGGGGCAACCGGCAGGGCAATCAAGGGGCCCCACTCGCACTCACCTTGGCTGGTCTGGCACCACCCACCACCACCAGTCGGGGCCTGCGGGCTGGGGGCAGCTCCTGTGTTGAGCATCTGCCCCCCTGGTGGTCAGTGCATGTCATAGCATCCAGTGGTTCTACAGGTCATTCAGCCGTTTGGTCGATTTGCATATTAGGGGCTTTAGATAGATAGATGGGACCACTGTTGTCTATGTGGTCTGTTATTGACCAAAACATGCTTATGCAGCACATTGACTGTAAGCTGAGGTTCCCCAAGATCATCCTGATGCTTGATAGAACTCAGGCTCTGGACCACCTCAGACAAGACCGCCCTCTGGTATATGGGGGAAGAGAAATCTCAGAGAAGATCTCCTATCCCTCCCAAACAGGAACTCAGGCCAAACTTATTAAGCTGTTCACATCTGTTCTGCTTAGCTGGGGGCCAGCAGAGGGAGGAGGGATAGGGCCTGGGATCTGAAGGGGCTGCCACTGAGTGTCTGCACCCCTTGGTCTTGCCCCAACTCTGCCGTGGCCCCTCTGTGCTGTGTGGTCCTCCCCTGCCCTGGGCCCACTTGCCCCAGGGATTCATTGCTGCTCCAGTGCCCACTGTCCAAGGCTTGTGAGAAGCTGGTACTCACACGGGACTGAACACACAGGGGGAATCGGTGCAGCTACCCTTGGCTGTCAGTGGTATTCTTAGCTCGCTGTTGTTGTCATTAGCAATTGTAATGTTACTGGAATATTTCAAGAAAAGGTCTAAAGATAGGATGGTCTCATCAAAGTTAACTTCTTTTTATTTTATTTTATATTTTTATTGATTTCAGAGAGGAAGGGAGAGGGAGAGAGAGATAGAAACATCAGTGATGAGAGAGAATCATTGATTGACTGCCTCCTGCACACCCCACACTGGGGATCGAGGCCCAAACCCAGGCATGTGCCCTGACCAGGAATTGAACCATGACCTCCTGGTTCACAGGTCCACGCTCAACCACTGAGCCATGCTGGCCGGACTTAACTTCTTTTATATATATATATATTTTATTGATTTTTTTTACAGAGAGGAAGGGGGAGGGATAGAGTCAGAAACATCGATAAGAGAGTAACATCGATCAGCTGCCTCCTGCACACCCCCTACTGGGAATGTGCCCACAACCAAGGTACATGCCCTTGACTGGAATCGAACCTGGGACCCTTCAGTCCGCAGGCCGACGCTCTATCCACTGAGCCAAACCGGTTAGGGCCGGACTTAACTTCTTATTCTTGAGCCCTGGTTGTTTGTCTCCGGGAGGCTGGGGTGACATAACCTCCCATTCCCTACTATGTTCCCATCGCTGCATTCCTCCCCAAACCCAGTCTGGGAGTGGCCAGGAAGAAATGAAACCAGGCAATTAATGAATGCTCTTTCATTCTGCCAATTTTGTTGGGTTTTCAACAGTAATGAAACAGACCAAAATCCCTCCCCTGTGGAGTTTATGCTCTACCCAGGAAACACACAATTAACAAGATAAAGGAAAATGTGTGGTATGTTACATGTTGATAAGAGCTATGCAGAAACATTAAGCGCAGTGAGGGAAGGGGACTGCTTTGGGGCCGGTGATATAATTCTAAGTAAGATGGTCAGAAAGGAAGGTGCTGGGGCCAGCCTTGCAGATACCTGGGGGAAGAATGTTCCAAGCAATACACATCATCGCTATTAATTGGATGAAATTCTGGACAGACACCTGGATGCCCCACAGAACTAGTGCAGAAGAGCTGCGGGGAGAGGGGCTGGTTCCAGAGAGGTGGGTGGGGCGGCTGCAAGGAGTGAGGAGCCCTGCCAGGCAGGGATCTGAGGAATGGACAGGGTTCAGCAGACCATGAAGGCGTGGGGAAGAGGGCCTGGCCTGCCCCTGCTTGTCGGTGTAAAGCAGCGGGGTGTGTGCAGGGAACTCCCAGTGGGTGTGTGTGCAAGAGGGGAGAGGGCGGCTAAGGCTGGTGGCTGGGGGTCAGGGCCCCAGGGAGCCCCTGACAGGGGCTTCCAGCATGGTTGGGGGTCATCAGATTTTTGTGGGGAGTGACTCTGGTGGGCAGAGTTTAGCGTCCTGGACTGTAGATGTAAGAGGGTGTGAGCTTACAGACGTGGGGAACAGCGAATATGGTGGGGGCAAGGGAAGGAGAGCTGGGGGCCTCCAGCGGGCAGCCAGGGCTCCCATCATTGACCTGGGGGCATGGCGGGGTGAGGTGGAGAGCAGGCTTGGGGGAAGATGCTGCTCCACTGGGGACCTGCTGGCGGTCAGGGACCTGGGCAGCATCTGAGTTTATGATCCCTAACTTCTGCCTCTTTTCTTCCACAGGCTGCAGCCAAATGTGGCCTCTTGTAAGTCTGGGGTTTGGGCTATAACTTCCAAACTGGGGAGGAGACACCGCAGACCTGTCCTGCCTGTCTTCATGGGAGGGAGCAGCACATCCATCACCCTCTCCCCTTCCAGCCGGAAACCATCCCCACACACCCCTACCCAGAGAAGGAGACTCTGCCCCTCCCACTCCCCACCAGCCACCCCAGGGGGGCTTCACACCGTGGGCCTTCTGAAGCCGAGTCCCCCTCCTTCTTACTACAGTCTCAGGCCCTCTCCCCTCTGAGGGGACCCTGGGAGTGGGGGGCAAACAGTGTGGGACCTTCATATAGAAATGCCAGGAAGCCTGAGCACCAGGAGAAGGCGGGTGGTCTATAGGCAGGAGAGTCAGCACTGGGTGTGGCAGGAACACTGGCTCCTCCCTCCTCCTTCTCCTCCTCTTCCTCCTCCTCCTCCTCCTCCTCCTCCTCCTCCTCCTCCTCCTCCCCTGTGGGCACCAGCAAGGGCTGGCTCCTCGCTCCTCCTCAGTTAGCTCCGGACACTCCCCACTCCCCCTCTCTCCACCACCACACTCCATCCCCCACACCTGCCCACTGAGGTTGGCAGGACACTCGTTACACCCATTTTGTCGATGAGGAAAGTGAGGCCCAGGAAGGAGCATGACTTGGCCCAAGTGCACAAGGCCAGTGGTGAGATGCCCCTGGACCTTGGTTCCTCCCACTGAGCCCAGAGGGGGCCCCTGCCCTCCCCCCACAAGGGGCATGGCTCATGTCCTGAGTGTATGGGTGCGTTTGGGGGAGACTGGGATTCTTCTGCCTCCCCACTTTGGTAACAACAGCCTCTCTCTGCCCCCACGAGAAGCACCTGCCCTGAAGGGTTCAAATGCTGCGGTAACACCTGCTGCCAGGAGTATGAGCTCTTCTCCGGCCCCATTAGGTGAGCCCAGGGCCAGCTCCTTCGGGCTCAGCCCTCTGAGGGGCCTGGTCCACACAGGACAGACTGGCCTTCCTGGCCTGGGGGTGGGTGCAGGTCAGGGTGGGGGGAGGGAGGTGCGGCGGGGATGGCTGGAGGCTCAGGGTGATGGTGGTGGTTCCTCCCCCAGGATCTTCGTCATCATCTTCCTGACCTTGATGCCCATCATGTGCATCTGCGGCCTGGCGAAGCGCTTCTGCCGCTACTGCAGAGAGGAGGAACCGGACCCTCGGATGGATCACATGAGGCCCCCAGAACAGCCCACTGTCGCCCCCACAGAGAGGGTCACCGGGGTGTCCATCCCTGAGCTGCCACCCTCCTACAGTGAGGTGGGTGTCTACCCTAATCCCTGCCCTGCCCCTTGGCCTCCTGCATCTCCCTGCTGTCCGGCTTTTAGAGCAGCAGTGATGGTGGAGGCCTCCTTACCCCGGCGAGCGTCCTGCAGCAGCATTGGGTCACTCCTGTCCCTGGTACACGCGGGTGGCAATGCCAGTGCCGGGCCCTAAGAAGTCTCTGTGTCCCCTCCTTTCCCTGCAGATTATTCTGAAGCCAGACCTGGGCCTGCCCCCCTTGGAACCGCCCCCTCCCTACAGCCTCAGGCCTGAAGAACATTCTGGGGTCCCCAGAGGCATTGACAACCCAGCCTTCTGAACCACCTCCTGCCTGGAATCCTGCCTCAGTCACCTTCCCGACACCTCCTGGATCAAGCCAGAGACGCCTGGGGCCCCCGAAACACCCCCATCCAGCCTGCTACCTCTCTGGATTTAACTTATTGCTTTTCCTGCCCCTGTCCCACCCCAGCTGTCTTGCTTGTCCCAAAGGCGGGGCTGGAGCAACAGTGTCCAGCCACCACCCCCAACCCGAGTTAGAGGCTGCCAAGAGGAAAGTGTCAGCAGTTGGAGGGGACTGGCAGTAGGATGAGGGGTGGAGAGCGCCCCGCTTCTCAACCGGACAGCGGCTCTGAGATGTGAAGGACACTGCGTACCGAGGAGATCCAACCGCGTGAGCTCTGAGCCGGCTCCAGTTCTACCAGAATAGAGAAGGCCCTATTCTCCCCCACCCTACCCCCTGGCACATGTACTCACTAAACTAGCTCGTTGCTGCTGCTGCTGAGAACCTGCCTCTGGCTATGTGTGCAGGTGAGCCCAGACTCTGCTGGGAAACTGGGGGAGGGGGGTGCCATTCTGCACCCCAAATCCCACCATTGATGAGTCTTCAGGGACCGTGTTGACAATAAGCCTAGGAAGACAGTACATCCGTGGGCCACCCTCCGGGAGAGGATCTTTACAGATGCTTTGACTTGCAGTTCTTGGAGGTCTCTGGGTGCTAAAGAGCCTGGACAGGTTGCTGGGGTGGAAGTGACCAGTGTGTGCTTCCACACCCCATCCTCCCACTGCTGTCCTGGGGAGACAGAGCTCAGCTCCCTGACTCTCGCCATGGGGGCGGGGAGCAAGGAGGCTGGCCATCTGTAGGGCTGGGCCTCCCAAGATCAGCCCCACCCTGGAATCTCCTGGAGGGCAGACCCACCCTTTTCTTCCAGTCCCATCTGTGCCGTTAACCCTTAAGAGGAAAGCATTGCAGCACAGAGTGTGCCTGGGGCTGGGTCCCAGGGAGTCTGTAGCAGAGCATGGAGTTGAGAGCCTAGCATGGCGCATGCAGCGTGAGTGAGTGAGAGCATGCCCGTGTCTCAGGGCTCCAGCAGGGCTGGGCTCCTCCTCTGCACACTGACCTTGCAGCCCAGGAATGCTGGCCTTCCTCCCCAGGCAGAGGGCACGGCGGCAGCGCTGGCCGAGCTCCTGGCAGGACCCGAGGTGGAACTGGCCCTGGTGTGCCGGCCGGGACGGCTCCTCCAGGCCCCGCCTAGTCATACCCAGCCTTGGGGCATCAGGACCCAGGCAGGGGCAGGTGGCAGAGGGCATGGCACAGCCAGCCCCCAAAGGCCGGGAGCAGGGGCTGTCTGGCGGAGAGTTCCTGCCTGAGGCGGCCTCAGAGGGAGCACAGTTGTAAGGAAGTTTTTTACTTTGTATGCTTTATCATTGTTTGTATTTTTACCATGAGCAAGTATGCCTTTTACAAATTTAACAAAAGATTTCTTTCATGGAATCAGCTTTGGAAGTTAATAAAGACTCACCTTGTGAACTTTGATCGGCAGTAATTCATGCATTATCAGCCCTGCTATGAGGAAGAGACTAGAAGAACTCAGACATGTGATGCACTCATGACATATATGTGACCCAGGGAATAGATACACAATGGACATGGGAAAGCCTGGACACCACCAGGCATGTGAGGGCATGTGATGACCGTTCGTGAGACCTGTGCAGGACTGACCGGCACGCGGTACATAGAGGATGTCTGGCTGGTCGGGTGGGTGGATCAGCAATTTCACAATGACTGAGAATTTCATGCCTTTTGCTTGGCTTAACAGTTCAAACCCAATGAATGAATAATAAAAGATGGAATCACTTCGCCTGGCCGGCCAGTGGGGCTCAGTGGCTGAGTGTCAACCTATGAATCAGGAGGTCACAATTCGATTCCAGGTCAGGACACATGCCTGGGTTTCAGGCTTGATCTCCAGCAGGGGGCGTGCAGGAGGCAGCCGATGATACACTCTCATCATTGATGTTTCTGTCTCCTCTTCCTCTCTGAAATCAATTTAAAAAAACATTTTTTAAAAAACAAAGATGGATTCACTTGAATGCATGAATGAATGAATGAATGATCACCTGAGTGAGTGAATGAATGAACAAATGTGAAGATCTGCCATCAGACATTTGTAAAGATACTAGTACACACAGCTTGGTTAACACAAAAAAGGTGGTCCTTGCGTGTGTGGACTTGAACTGCTTCAGGGGACTTCCCAGATGCCTGGGGAGTGTAGGAAAAGCTGTGCGTAGGGGCATGCTGGGGTGATGGGGGAGGGCCTTATGCTCCAGGGTCAGAGAAAGGAGGAGAAGGGAGCTCTTCGTGGTGGGAAGTTGGGAGGAGGATGACACCAACAAGAATCTAACCTCACCAGGGGACTGAGTTTCAAAACTCCAGCTCCGGACATGTTCGTTTCTGCCCCAGCACCTCCTAGTCTCAGTTACCCTGTTTGTACAATGAAGAGGTTTCCCCCTTCCAGCTCAGATAGGGTGTTTCCCAAGTTGGGAGGGAAGAGAGTTCAGAGAACCTCTTTGACTCCACAGCCCTTCCTCCGTTCCACCTCAGCCACACCCTCAGATGGGTACAGCTGATCTTGTCATCCGATAACCTCAAACCTCCCACACCCTGAACATCAGCTCCCATTCTTCCAGCCCAGATACTGAATTAGCCCCACGCCAGCAACTCCCCGAGCCCACGGAGACCTCCAAGCCACTGGCCTTAGCCCCGCAGCCCCATCAGCCAGGTCCTCAGTGCCTTCCTTATCCAGCTTGGAGGCCTTGATCCAACCTGGTAATCACCACCCGGAATTTCACTCCTTTACCCTTTTCTCCATCCATCGTACTCACCTGGCAAAACCCCGAACTCTGGTTGAAATCAACTTTTGCTCAAGAGCCAGCACACCTGGGCGATTGGACTCACTTCAAAATCAAAATGGTGAATCTCAAGCGGCCCCCCAACTTCTCCATCATGCCGTAGATGCTTTGCTTTGAGAGACTAAGTCATGCCTTCCACTCTCCTGGGTCTCCCACAATCCTGGCCTCAATTTCAGCTGGTGATGGCACCACATAAGTCATAGAAAAAAATGGATGTAATCACGAGAGAACCACCCAACTGCCCCTGACTCCCCCCGCCCCAACCTCTGGAAGCCAAATCCCACACTGCCAACTGGATTCCACCCCCTCGGTCCCTCTGAAGACCTCACTCCTGCAGGTGCTCCCACATCAGCCGTTTCCCCCTCATTGATTGGACTTCTATTGTTTCCTGGACATAAAGATGCCTCATCACCCAGCTTCGAGAAGCCTTCCCTTGGCACTCTGATGGCCTCTGAGCGTGCGGTTCCACTTCCTCCTCCCCTTTCTTACTCCATCCGGCCCCAATCAGCTCTTTGTCTCCATCATTACGGGAACTGGCTCTTGTTCACATCATCAGTGACCTACATCTTGCTGAAGCCAAAGCTCAACTCTCTAGCCTCGTTTATTGCCTGTCAATGGCCTTTGACATACTTGGCCCCTGTCTTCTTTCCTGAGAACCTTTCTTTCTCTGGTGGACTTCCTGGTTTCCCTCCTACTCAGGGCTGCTCCTTCTCAGGCTCCTTCCCGTTCCCCTCCTCCTCCACCACCTCTAAATGGTAGCTGACCCGGAGGTGTCTTCCTTGGCGCTCTCGTCTTGGTCTTCATTCACTCCCGTAGTACGTCTCACCCAGTGCTTCATAGACCATCTCAAACCTGTATGTCTGGCCAAGACTTCACCTCTGATCTTCAGACTTATATATTTAACTTATATTTAACCACCTCTCACTTCCACTTGGATGCTTAACAAGCATTTCACAGCCAGCACTAGCCTCTAATTTCCCTCCACCCCACCCCAAATCCAGGCCTCCCCAAGTTGTCACATCATAAATAAACGGCACCACCAGCCAGCCAGTTCGTTCAGGCCAAAACACTAACGTATTCTACTTTCTCTCTTTTCCTCACCTCCTCGTCCTGCCTCCAGAATGGACTCTGTCTACTTTTCACCATTTCACAGTATAGCCCTGAAGCTAACCAGCCTCGGCGACCCTGAGGACATCCCCGCTGGTTTCCTGTCCCCACGCTTGTCCCCTCCTGCCCCCTGCAGTTCATCCTCCATACTGCAGCCAGGGAGCTTTCTCTGAAGCATAAATAATACCTGTCATTCCCCTACTCAGAGGCCTCTGATGGTGGCCCATTGCACTGGGAATAAACTCCAACCCCCCGACCTGTGGTCTCCCCGCTCCTCACTGCATGCCAGCCACAGTGGCCTGCTCTCAGAGCCTTGGCTGCCTCAAGTCCCTCTGGCTCTGGGCCTTTGATGGCTTTTCTCCTTGGAAACCTCCCCAACCCACGTCTCTCCGAGTGTTCACCTGGCTATCCTCCCATCATTCCCATTCCAGCTGTCACCTCCTCAGAGAAGCCCTCCCTGACCACCCTGCACAGAGCAGCCCCGCCAGCCCCACTCCATGACCCGATGCAGTTTTGTGACCTTCACAGCATGTCCCCGCTCTGCAAATGGCCTTATTTACTTTCGTGCTTTCCTGCTCACAGTCTGTTTTCTCTCTCGGGACCCACCCTCCTCCGGGATGGGGATTTTCCATTTCACTGTTGGGTTCAGAGTCAAGGACAATGCCTAGCACCTGGGAGGTGTCTCTCTTTGTTGACTCACTCCCAGCGGCCACAATGGCCGTGGCCACCTTGAAAGCCCAAAAGTTCCTGCAGGAGAAACGCCCAGAAAAGGAGTTTCTTGGGCCCTACAAACACCGCTTGGTGCCTCCTGTGGATGCTGGCCCTCGATCCAAGAGTTATTGTGCTCTTTCTTTTCCTCTCTCCCTCCCTCCCTCCCTCCCTTTCCTCCTTCCTTTCCTTCCTTCCTTCCTTCCTTCCTTCCTTCCTTCCTTCCTTCCTTCCTCCCTCCCTCCCTCCCTTCCACCCTCCCTCCCTTCCTTTCTTCCTTCCTTCCTTCTTTCCTTCTTCCTTCCTCTTTCCTCCCTCCCTCTCTTCCTTCCTCCTCCCTCCCTCCCTCCCTTTCTTCCTTCCTTCCTTCTTCCTTCCTCCTCCCTCCCTCCCTTCCTTCCTTTTCTTCCTTCCTTCCTTCCTTCCTTCCTTCCTTCCTTCCTCCCTCCCTCCCTCCCTCCCTCCCTCCCTCCCTTTCTTCCTTCCTTTTCTTCCTTCCTTCCTTCCTTCCTTCCTCCCTCCCTCCCTCCCTTCCACCCTCCCTCCCTTCCTTTCTTCCTTCCTTCCTTCTTTCCTTCTTCCTTCCTCTTTCCTCCCTCCCTCTCTTCCTTCCTCCTCCCTCCCTCCCTCCCTTTCTTCCTTCCTTCCTTCTTCCTTCCTCCTCCCTCCCTCCCTTCCTTCCTTTTCTTCCTTCCTTCCTTCCTTCCTTCCTTCCTTCCTTCCTCCCTCCCTCCCTCCCTCCCTCCCTCCCTCCCTTTCTTCCTTCCTTTTCTTCCTTCCTTCCTTCCTTCCTTCCTTCCTCCCTCCCTTCCTTCCTTCCATGCTTTCTTTTTCTTTTTCCCACTGAATACTTGGTGAGCACCTCTCACATGTCAGGCATTATTCAGGGCCTGGGTAAGGAGGCCCACAAGACAGACACTATTCCTGCTCCCACAGAAAACAGATGCCAGTCAAACAAGCCCACCAATGAGTCTGTGGTCACCCTCCGGTCTAAGCGCTGGGAAGATAAGATGCCCATGTCGTGTTAGAGAACTATGGTGGGGCAGGGGGCTGCTTTAGATTGGGTGGTCAGACATGGTCTTTCTCAGGAGACAGTGACATGGAACTAGTTCCAGAAGCAGGATAGACAGAATGAAAGAACAGGGAGGAGAGTGCTCCCGGCCAGGGGCCAGCACCTGCGAAGGCCCTGAGGATGAAAGGGGCTCGGTGGCCTTAAAGGAGACCCCTCCCTGTTTCAACATCCCCAAGATCCTTAATGAGGCTGTGTTCATTTCCTAGGGCTGTCAGAACAAATAACCACAAGCTGGCTGACTTAAAACAACAGAAATGATTTCCTCACCGTTCTGGAGGCCAGGGGTCGGAATCAAGGTGTTGACAGGGCTGGTGCCTTCTGGAGGCTCGAGGGAAGTTCCATTCCACGCCTTCTCGTGGCTTCTGAGGGCTGCCAAGCGGTCCTCGGTGATCCTTGGCTCGTGGCTGCCCTCCGCTCTCTGCCTCCACCTTCACACAGCCTTTCTCCGTGCTTATGCGTGTTCTCAGGACACTCTCCATTGGATCGAGGGCTCGCCCTAATCCAGGATGGTCTCACCTGCAGATCCCTACCTCAGGTACATCTACAAAGGCCCTTATTCCAAATAAGGTCACATTCTGAGGTCCTGGGTGGACATATCTTTGGGGGGACGGGAGGGACACAATTCAATCCACTACAGAGATATTCTCATCTGGAAGGTCCCTCAGAGATTCTCTGAAACAGCATATCTCAAACTACAGCATACCTTCGAATATTCTGGAAGGTGTTTTTGAAAGCGGGGAGTGGCATTCTGTGTTCAGGGAAATCTGGAAAATGCTGCATACACATCTCCCAGGGGAAGAGCCACAGTTCGCCCTTAGCCTCTTAAAGGGCCGAGGAGTCGCAGGAAACGAGCCCCCTTGCCGTGATTTAAAGCAGCATTGCTCTAACCCAGTGTTCGGCAAACTCATTAGTCAACAGAGCCAAATATCAACAGTACAACGACTGTAATTTCTTTTGAGAGCCAAAAACTGACTTCTGCGCATGGGCCACGAAGTTTCAATCGCACTGTACGTGCACGCCCGCACGTGGTATTTTGTGGAAGAGCCACACTCAAGGGGCCAAAGAGCCGCAGTTTGCCGACCACTGCTCTAGTTTATTTCACCAGGAAACCGGTTTTTCCTTCTCATAATCCCGGCGAAATTTTGAGACCCTATCATCCTGTGGAATTTTGAGAGAAATGCTTTGTCTTACTGTGGATGAGATGGTCAAGTCCAGAAAAGAGAAGCGACTCATCTAAGGTTACAAAGCTGCAGGGTCAGAAGTGAGACTTAAAACTCAGGCTTGTCAAGATGATGGAGAAGGAGAGCCAATGAGTGAGTGCCAGGGGTTAGGGATGATGTGGGGGAGGAAGGAGGTGTGACCGGAGTAGCCATCTATCCCCTGAGGGCAGTGGAGGGGACCCCAATGGACACAGGGTGATAAAAAGACACAGAATTAGACACCCACATTGTACCAAAGTCAACTTCCTGATTTTGATATTGTTTCTCGCCATCGCTGCATCTTACCTAATGTACGGATTGGGCATTGCATCAGATGCGACATTTGAGAGACACGGGGCAAAGGGAACTTGGGACCTCTGCAGGGCCTTTGCAACTTCCTGTCAGTCTATAATTCCTTCAAAACAAAAAGATCTTAAAAAATCCGTTTCCTGCTTCCAGGTTCAAGGACTTTTGATGTGCTTAAAATAGAGCAAGTTTCGGTTCAGTGTGTGCGCAGGGCCCAATACAAAGCACATGCAGTATTGCTTCCCATGGTTTGTGATTTGTTTGAACTGCAGTCATTTGGGTAGAGAGGGCTGTCATTTGCACATGTCCTGCTGCTGTGGTGAGTGCAAGGTCGGAGGGATCTTCTCCTTCCTTCACACCTGACCGCGGCTCAGCTCGTAGCCAGGAGTGTGGCCCCTGATCACGCAGAGACGTAGAGCCAAGAGGAAGAGGACCTTGGCTTCTGCAATGAGAGTTTCCTAGTCATCTAGATGGCCCTCTGTGGGGCAGGATAATATGTTTATACTAGAGGTCCGGTGCACGAAATTCGTGCACAGGGGAGAGGGGTGTCCCTCAGCCCAGCCTGCACCCTCTCCAATCTGGGACCCCTCGAGGGATGTCCAACTGCCTGTCGATGGGCAGTCGGACGTCCCTCTCACAATCCAGGACTGCTGGCTCCCAACTGCTCGCCTGCCTGCCTTCCTGATTGCCCCTAACCACTTCTGCCTGCCTTCCTGATTGCCCCCTAACCACTCCCCTGACAGCCTGATTGATGCCTAACTGCTCCCCTGCCAGCATGTTTTCCCCTAACTGCCCTCCCCTGCAGGCCTGGTCACCCCTAACTGCCCTCTCCTGCAGGCCTTGTTCCCCCCAACTGCTCTCCCCTGCAGACCTGGGTCCCTCCCAACTGCCTTTCCCTGCAGGCCTGGTCGCCCCCAACTTCCCTCCTCTGCCGGCTTGGTCACCCCTAACTGCCCTCCCCTGCTGGCCTGATCACCCACAACTGCCCTCCCTTGCAGGCCCGGTCCCTCCCAACTGCTCTCCCTTGCTGGCCATCTTGTGGTGGCCATCTTGTGTCCACATGGGGGCAGGATCTTTGACCACATGGGGGCAGCCATCTTGTGTGTTGGAGTGATGGTCAACTTGCATATTACTCTTTTATTAGATAGGATAGAGGCCTGGTGCACGGGTGGGGGCCAGCTGGTTTGCCCTGAAGGGTGTCCCAGATCAGGGTGGGGGTTCCCTTGTGGCGTGGGGCGGCCTGGGCAAGGGGCCTGTGGTGGTTTGCAGGCTGGCCACGCCCCCTGGCGAACCAAGCGGAGGCCCTGGTATCTGGGGTATATTTATCTTCTACAATTGAAACTTTGTAGCCTGGAGTGGAGCCAAGCCTTCTGCTTGCTCTGTGGCTGCAGCCATTTTTTGGGGGATTTATGTATCTTCTATAATTGAAACTTCGTAGCCTTGAGTGGAGGCCTGGGCCGGCCAGGGTGTGCGGAAAGCTTGGCTTCCTCCATCACCGGGGCAACCTAGCCTCCTGCTCTTTCCAGCTCCCTGGCTGCTGTCATTTCTGTTTGGGTTTATGTATCTTCTATCATTGAAACTTTGTAGCCTTGAGTGGAGGCCTAGGCCTGCAAGGGCAGGCGGAAAGCTTGGCTTCCTCCATTGCCGGGGAAACCCAAGCCTCCCTCCTGCTCTCTGTGGCCGTAGCCATCTTGGTTGGGTTTATTTGCATATTCGCTCCTGATTGGCTGGTGGGCATGGCTGGTGGGCGTGGCTTGTGGGTGTAGCGGAGTGATGGTTAATTTGCGTAATACTCTTTTATTATATAGGATTTATGCTTTTTGGCAAAATGTAAACTTTCTGTACAGAAACAGGCCACTGGCTGGATCTGGCTCAGGAGCCATAGTTTGTCGACTTCTGAACGAAAACGTACAAGTCAGTCTTATTTTTCCACCGCTTATCGCCTCCCCAGCTTCTTCATGCAGTTGGTTGTTTTTTGTTGTTGTTTTGTTTTCCCAAATGTTTTATTGTGGTAAAATATACATCACATCAAACTCGCATTCTTCACCATTCTTAAGTGTACAGCTCAGTGGTAGCAAATACACTCATGATGTTGTGCAACCATCACCACCATCCATCTCCATAACTCTTCATCTTGTAGAACTGTACCCATTAGTAATAACTCTCCATTCTCTCTCTCTCTCCCTCAACCCCACTCCCCCATCCCCGTCCCTGCTCCTGGAACCCCCCCCCCCCAATCTACTTTCTGTCTCTAAGTACCTCATATAAATGGACACATACAGTGTTTGTCTTTGGGGTCTGGCTTATTTCACTTAGCATGACGTCCTCAAGTTTCATCCATGTTGTAGCATTTGTCAGAATTCCCTTCTTTCTTAAGGCCGAATAACAGTCTATCGTACGTGTATATCACATATTGCTTATCCATTCATCTGTACACTTGGGTAGACTCCATGTTTTAGCTATATCTTCTTGCTATATATTTGTTAATATATAATGTTCTTCTTTGTCTCCTGTAACCTATTTTGATTTAAAGACTTTTCCCCCTGATATTAGTGTAGCCACCTTTGCTCTTTCTTGGTAACTATTTGCATATAATATCTTCTCTATACTTTCACTTTTAATCTATTTGTGTCTTTGAATCTCTTATAGACAATACCTTTTTTAATTACATCACCTTTTTTATCCTTTCTGCCAATATCTATCTTTTGATGAATCCATTTACATTTAAAGTTATTACTGTTAAGGAGGGACTTGCTTCTGTCATTTTGCTATTTGTTTTCTATATGCCTTATAGCATTTTTGTCCCTCGTTTGCTGCAATATTGTCTTTTTTGGTTGTTGTTAATCCTCACCCGAGGATATTTTTTCCATTGATTTTTTGAGAGAGTGGAAGGGAGGGGGAGAAGGAGGAGAGAGAGAGAAAGAGAGAGAGAGAGACATCGATCAGTTGCTTCCCTCACACACCCTGACCAGGGCCAGGGATTGAACCTGCAACCCAAGTATGTGCCCTTGACCAGGAATTGAACTTGTAACCCTTTGGTGCATGGGCCAATGCTCTACCCCTGAGCCACACAGGCCAGGGCTCCACTCTGGTCTTTTTTACAGCTTTGTCCCCACCTTCTTTGGTTGTTCATGTCAAAAATCACATCTTGCCAAAACCGGTTTGGCTCAGTGGATAGAGCGTCAGCCTGCGGACTGAAAGGTCCCAGGTTCGATTCCGGTCAGGGGCATGTGCCTTGGTTGCGGGCACATCCCCAGTGGGAGGTGTGCAGGAGGCAGCTGATCGATGTTTCTCTTTCATCGATGTTTCTGACTATCTATCCCTCTTCCTTCCTCTCTGTAAAAAATCAATAAAATATATTTTAAAAAAAAAAACACATCTTTATAGTTGTATATATAAGACAATAATTCATGTAAATGCATTAGTCTCTTAAATTATGTAGAACACAAAATGTGGTGTTATAAACCAAAGTTACAAAAATATGTGCTTTTAGACTAATAATATTTTAATGTATTAGTCTCTTAAATCATGTAGAGAACAAAAAGTGTAGTAAAATCATTGTTACCACAGTAGTAGCTTCTGTAATTTCCCATGTATTAAACTTTATTAGGATCTTCATTCTTTTCTATGGCTTTGAATTCCTGTCTAGTGTCCTCTTGTTTCACCCTGGAGGACACCCTGGAGCATTTTTGCAGGGCAGATCTAAGGGTAATGAACTCTCTCAGCTTTGGTTCATCTGGGAATGTCTTAATTTCTTCAAAGGACAGTTTTGCCAGATATAAGATTTTTCTTTGAGCACTTTGAGTATATCAGCCCACTGCCTTCTGGCCTCCAAAGTTTCTGATGAGATCTGCTGAATCTTGTTGAGGATCCCTTGTATCAAGTCACTTCTCTCTTGCTGCTCTAAGGATTTTGTTGTTGTCTTTTGAATGTTTGATTATAAATGTGGCCAGGTGTAGGACTTCTTTGACATCCTGGAGTTCATTGAGCTTCTTGGATACTTATATTTGTGTATTTCGTTACACTGGGGAATTTTCAGCCGGTATTTCTTCAAATATTCTTTCTGTCCCTTTCTCTCTATTCTCCTTATGGGACTCCCATAGTGCATCTGTTAGTCCACTTGGTGCTCCATAGGTCTCTTAAGCTCGGTTCCCTTTTCTTCAATCTTTTTCTTTCTGTTCCTAAGACTTGGTAGGTTCTATTGTCCTGCTGATTCTTTGTTTACTGATTCTTTCTTCTGCCTGTTCAAATCTGTTTTCAAATCCCTTTAGTAAATTTTTCATTTAATTTTTTGTAGTTTTCAGCTCCAGAATTTCTTTTTAGGTTTTCTGTCTCTTTATTGGTATTTTCAGTATATTCATTCCTCATTTTCTTGACTTTCTCCACATCTTCCTTTAATTCTTTGAGCATCTTTAAGACAATTGTTTTTAAATCTTTGTCTAGTAGATCTGCCATCAAGTATTTTTCACAAATAGTTTCTGTTGGTTTATTAACCCCACCCCCCTCACCCTGCCTTGGGATGGGCCATTCTTTCTTATTTCTGTGTATGCCTTGAGATTTTTTGTTGGGAACTGGACACTTGAATCTAATAATGTGGTAACTCTGGAAATCCGATCCCCCCCCCCCTTTCCCCAGGGTTGGCTACTTTTTGTTTTCTTTTGTTTGGCTGTTATTATTTAGGCTGTCTCTGGGCTAAGGACCAGACTAAGGTATAAACTTAAGGTCTTCTCAGGCCTTTTCTGAATCTGTGCCTTTCCTGGGCATGTAGTCAGTTTCTCATTTTCTCTGTGTATGCGGTTGTTTTGAATGTCCTAGCCTTTAATTTCTGGCTCTCAAAAGGGAAAAAAGAAAAAGAAAAATGATGAGGGGGGAAGAGTACTGGCCCTTTAAATACCCTGCATGTCACTTCAATGGGAGCAGGGGGAGGAAGAGGGCAACAAAAATGGCTCCCTCCTCTGAGCTCAGAAGCAGCAGTCAGCAATGGGAGCACGGATCCCTGATATTTGGATGACAGGTCCTTTTTCCCACCACGGTGCTAGCAAGCTGTGTGCACGCTGCTCCAGCAACGTGTGCACAGCTGCTTGCCACCTGGCCAAGGGTGGGGGATGGGTGGCTGCTACTGTGCTAAGAGCTGAAGTGGACTGCAATTTACTGCCCAAGCCTTCCCCTGAGCATTGCAAGCCTTTAATAGAATCCAGAGTTCCGAAATATTTACATCAGACAGATCCGGACCGTTCAATTGCTTTTAGGTGGGGAGACAGGTTCATGGCGTTTGTACTCCATCATCTTCCCACAATCCTCTCAGCGAGATTATATGTTCATTGTATTCATTTGAGAAGATTCAATTGCGTTAGCTGAGATATGACCAATAATTTATTTTAAAACTTGCTTTAGTTTTCTGCCAATGTTTTCTCAGAACAAAGGATGTTAAGAACTTTGATCAGAGGCTTAAAGAGACAATTTCACACAGCAATAGCAGAACTTACACCAACAATCAAACTCAATTTGTTATACCTCACTTTTTTTTTTTTCCATATGCCCAGCTTCCTGGGTTTTCTTGCAAGTGTCTCTACCTGTCCCCACCCCCCATTCACATAAAGACTGTGAGACTGGGGAGCAGCTGTTTTTCACAAAGAGACTCTGTCTCTCTGGCCACTGCTGACGGGTTCAGGGGCGGGCACTGATCCAGTGTGAGTCAATCAGAGCCTACCATGAGCATTTTGGATATGGAACTCAGTGAGTCTATCTAATCTATAGATTGTTCAGGTAAGACGGCTATTAGATGGAGAACCTGGAGCCACTGGGGCCCATGCCAGCCACTACATGAAGACACCTGGGTGAGTGAGAGAGAAAGATGCCAATGTTCCAAGGAAAGTGGGGAGAGGAGACAGAGAGAAAGTCCTGATGGCTATCAAATGCTGGACTCCATTTGTTCCTGAGGCCCAGCTACCTTCTCAGAGCCTGGCTACCCCACCCTTCCGAGGCAACCAAAAGCTAAAACATCTTCCATTTTGCTCAAGCTAGTGTGCGTTGGTTTATTGTCATTTGCCATCAAAGGAGCCCAGAGTAATGTACTAGACCCGTGGTTGACAAACTGCGGCTCGCGAGCCACATGCGGCTCTTTGGCCCCTTGAGTGTGGCTCTTCCACAAAATACCACGGCCTGGGCGAGTCTATTTTGAAGAAGTGGTGTTAGAAGAAGTTTAAGTTTAAAAAATTTGGCTCTCAAAAGAAATTTCAATCGTTGTACTGTTGATATTTGGCTCTGTTGACTAATGAGTTTGCCGACCACTGGCCTAGACCAACTGCCTCACTCTACAGATGGAGAAACATATTCTGAGAAAGACTATGACTTCCCTCAGGCTGCAAGGTTGGTGAGTGGCGAGGCTAGAATTAAATCTCAAATTCCCAATGGAAGCTCACGCGTGTCCCTGCACAGCTGCTGCTACTACAGTGCCATGCGACATTCCCCAAGCCTGTCAGCCAAAGTCCTCAGGTGGAGGGAAATACCTCCGTGCCTGCTCCCATCTACAAAACAAAGAGGAAGGATAACAATAGAAGACCATCAGAAGAATAACTGGAGACCTGGGAGGAGGGAGGTTGGCACAGGAAATGGAGAATGGGGAGAACAAAGTCAGGCTTGTTGGAGGTGAAATAGAAAGGACACCACGCTCTGTGGCTGATCTCTCACACAAGGAAGGCAGGGTCAAAGGAGGGCGTCCCCTCTTTACAAAGCTCTCATGCAGAATTCAGATTAAAGGAGGCAATAAATACCCTCCTAACCAAGGCGAAAGGGAGATCAGAGACCCACCCAGGTGTCAGCTGCCTGTGGGCCCCCAAGCCTACTGAGGTCACAGCCTGACCTTTTTTTTTTAATATATTTCATTGATTTTTTACAGAGAGGAAGGGAGAGGGATAAAGAGTTAGAAACATCGATGAGAGAGAAACATCGATCAGCTGCCTCCTGCACACCCCCTACTGGGGATGTGCCCGCAGCCAAGGTACATGCCCTTGACCAGAATCGAACCTGGGACCCTTCAGTCCGCAGGCTGACGCTCTATCCACTGAGCCAAACCAGTCAGGGCACAGCCTGACCTTTAATATAAAATCAGAGGGTTTGAAGGGGAGCCCAGATGCCCTTTCTGCATATTGTGCAGAGAAGGGTCCTGCTGCTGACTATCTCCTCCTGTTCCCTCCCCCACCCTGGACACAGTCCTCCTCCCTGCATCCTTCCCCCCAGGCACCGGTGACGAAGTTGTGTGTTTCTGACTTTCCCGGAAGGTTTGGGGTAACAGAGAGGGGAGGTGGGTCCTGGCAGGTCTGCAGGAGTTTGGGTTCCTCGTGGGTCACGTGACATACGCGGGTCAAAGAGCGGTTACTGCTGAATAGATGTGTCAACAGCCTGAACTGGAAATGTGTGGCAAGATGGTAACTGTAGCCAACTGAGAAGTTGTCTCCAGAATGACGGTTAGATCCCAGGGACCCGCCTCACTCAGAGCAGGTTTTACGGCTCCGTGAGGCAACGGTGACAACTTTCAGGAAGAAGTAGATGGGGGTCAAGGGGTTTGCTGAACCCAGGACACGGCATATCTTTCTTTAAAATATATTTTTATTTATTTCAGAGAGGAAGGGAGAGAGAGATAGAAACATCAATGATGAGAGAGAATCATTGATCGGCTGACTCATGCATACCCCCGACTGGGGATCAAGCCTGCAACCCAGGCATGTGCCCTGACCGGGAATCGAACCGTGACCTCCTGGCTCATAGGTTGACACTCAACCACTGAGCCACGCCAGCCGGGCAAGACATGGCATATCTTACCCAGGAAAGGCAGAATCACTTGGCAACCACCCGGGAACCTGGGGGGCCCAAAAGAAACTATAATTGCTGACATCCCCCAGCTCATTCTCCTCTGGCACCCTCAGGGCCTCCCATAGTCAAACGGTTCTGGCAACTTCTAAATTGTCCCAAGCCCCACCCCTTGCAGAACCTGTCCAGAAGGTTCCATCTCACACATACATGGTGTGTGGCCATCATCCCTCACCACAGGACTGCAGCCCTCTGCCTCAAGTACCCCTACCTCACCTGGTGTTTGCCTGGGCCCGGCCTGCAGCTGGGTTCCCCTTCCTCTCCTTGGGTTCCCCAAGGAACCCCAAACTCCGGCCTACAGCCCACTCTGAAGAGCATCTTAATTCCTTTTATCTATGGCTTTCCATTCCTCTGAGGTCTTGCCTTCCACGAACAGACATCTTCTTCAGGATGTTTCCTAATCTGAAGAGTAATTGCCTGTCTGATTCTGGACCAACAAATGCAATTCAGAAATCCTACAAAAGTTTTCAAATAGCAAAAAAAGTGTCCCCCATCTCTAAAACACGAGCCTGACCCATGTGTATGATTACTCTGTGACCCAGACCCCAAATGGGACATGTGTTCTGCTAATGGCACAGACTCTGAGATCTGTACTACCTTAGAACATCCACAGTGTTCTGACATCAAATCTAGTTTCCATATATCTACTACTCACACCTGAAGCGGACCCATTCCTCGACTCTCCTTTACCTGAGAAACATCGGGAATCCCCAGGGCAGCTTCTCAGAGTCTTGGTTGCAGGAGAAAGCATTGGGGAGCCCTTGGAATCCTAAGAATAAGCCATGAGAATCATGAGTTTAACTTCAAGAGTGCTTGAAATCAATAAAAATATTTAACATATATATATATTTTTTAAAAAAGTAAAAGACTTGTGGTTCAGCTCAGGTACCAGTAAGATCTCTGCATAGTTTCTTTCTGTTTTTAATCCCAAATTCTTTTCACTTCGTATAAAATCTTGGGGGGTAGGAGGAGGCGGCAGCGGGGGTGGGGGGGTGGGGAGTTGGAGCTTAAATCTTAAGCAAATAAAACCGTGTGAATTTGAACTGGCACAGTTCCTCTTGTAACCATTTGAAAAGACATACAAAAAAAAAAAAAAAACACAAAACATTTACAAATGCCCACTTGACACCCTCAGCTGGCAGGAGGCCACCCTCTGGGACTCCTTGTCCTCTGCTGCCATCGTCTGGAGAAAAGAGGGGCTGCAGGGACACGGAGGGACAGAGACCCATGGATGGGTGGACTGCAGGGACCCAGCCGGCCCTCGGCCCTCGCTAAGAGACCCGGGCCTACTCCCTACTCCCCGAGAGGCCAGCAGTGCATCTCCCCTGAAGAGGCAGGTGGTGTGACTCGCGAAGCTGGTTGCCAGGCCCATTTCAGCCCCCGGAGAGGGCTCAGTGTCAGAAGAGGGAGTTCTGACCACGACAGATCTAGTCTCACCTCCTCCTACAAAAGAAACCAAGTCCTGTCCAGTTTGGCTCAGTGATTAGAGCACCGGCCAATGCACAGAAGGGTCAAGGGTGTGATTCCAGGTCAAGGGCACCTACCTGGGTTCCAGGTCCCCCAGCCCCAGTATGGGCGAGTGCAGGAGGCAGCAATCGTTGTGTCTCTCTCACATTGATGTTTCTCTCTTTCTTCCCCCACCTCCTTTCCACTCTATCTAAAAGCAATGAAAACATATCCTCAGGTGAGGATTTTTTTAATAAAGGAGGAAACCAAGACCAAGTAGGGTGCATTTTCCCCAAAGCTGAACTACACCTTAGGGACAGCGGCAGGATTTGAACCCTGAGCCCTGAGCTCTAAACCCAGGGTGGTGTTGGAGCCTGGCTACTCAGCGTGCAGTCCTTGGACCAGCAGCCTCGGTGTCACCTGGGAGCTTGTTGGGGAAATGCAGGACCTCAGGCCCCGCCGGAAACCTGCTGAATGGGGCCCCGCATTTTAACAGCTCCCCAGGCAATGGGAATGTGTGTCTGAGCTTGGGAAACACTGATTTTAAACACACTGCCTTCCAGCTTCCAACTTTCCTAGGAGGGCTCATTAAAATGCTTTTACAGTACTTGCCCAGATGCAAACCACGACACTGCGTAGAAAGCTTCTACGTGCGCCCTGGCCTGTTTGGTTCAGTGGATAGAGCGTTGGCCTGTGGACTGAAGGGTCCCAAGTTCAATTCCGGTCAAGGGCACATGCCTGGGTCGCAGGCTCAATCCCCACTAGGGGGCGTGCAGGAGACAGCCGAT
The DNA here is from genome assembly GCF_963455305.1 of Plecotus auritus. Taxonomy (NCBI): domain Eukaryota; kingdom Metazoa; phylum Chordata; class Mammalia; order Chiroptera; family Vespertilionidae; genus Plecotus; species Plecotus auritus. The sequence continues at coordinate 12,631,381 of NC_137774.1, forward strand.
CCATGATTCTCTCTCATCAATGATGTTTCTATCTCTCTCCCTCTCCCTTCCTCTCTGAAATCAATAAAAATATTTAAAAAAAAAAAAGAAAGAAAGAAAGCTCCTACATGCTCACTGCAAAGCAATTTAGACAACAGGAAAGTGTAGAGCAGAAAGCAATAGATATTGTGGTGTCTAAATACCTTTCTAAACATTTTCTATGCGCACATTTTTACACAAAAATCAGGTGTCGTCTCCACGCCCTCTTGTGGCCTTTGCTTTTTACTTAAGATTCTATGGATGATCTCTCTTTTGAAATGACAGCTGCTCAATGAATATTTGCTAATGAAAAAAAAATTGAGCCAAACAGTAGTCATGGGTGTGTTAGTTATCTATGGCTGCATTACAGATTACCCCCAGACTTGGCAGTTTTAAGAAACAAACCTTTGTTATTTCACACTGTTTCTGAGGATCAGGATCTTGGAATGGCTTAGACCAGTGGTTGGCAAACTCATTAGTCAACAGAGCCAAATATCAACAGTACAATGATTGAAATTTCTTTTGAGAGCCAAATTTTTTAAACTTAAACTATGTAGGTAGGTACATTGTTGTTAACTTAATTAGGGTACTCCTAAGCTGGCCTTTGCTAAAAACTCAAGGGTCCAAAGAGTCACATGTGGCTCGCGAGCCGCAGTTTGCTGACCACAGGCTTAGACGGATGATTCTGGCTCCGTGTCTCTCACGGCATCACCGTCAACCTGTTGACCAGGTGCGGTCACCTGCAGACGGGGTCGCCTCCTGCTCTAAGCCACCACCGTCTCCCGCCTGACCTCATACAACAGACCTATCAGGTCTCCTCACGGCTCTCCTTACCCTCCTCTCAGCCATTCACCCATGTGCCAGCCAGGGTGGAGCTTGGCAAAAGGCGGATTTAACCCTGTTGCCCCTGCCCCTACTTAAAATCCATCCGTTATTCCTCGTGGCTCTTAGGGTAACGAATAAAAAATAAAACAGCTGAAACCGGTTTGGCTCAGTGGATAGAGCGTCGGCCTGCGGACTGAAAGGTCCCGGGTTCGATTCCGGTCAAGGGCATGTACCTTGGTTGCGGCACATCCCCAGTGGGAGGTGTGCAGGAGGCAGCTGATCGATGTTTCTAGCTGTGAAATATCAATAAAATATATTTTAAAAAAATAAAAAATAAAACAAGGTCTGCAGTCCCTGGTGCTCAGGCTGCTGCTGACGTCGCCGCCTCACCTCCTTGCTTTGCTCCCTCGCACGTTCCAAGCTCTGTCCCACCTGGGGTTCTGACGACCTTGATGGAAACAGACCCATTCGCCTCGCGCTTCCGTGGCGCGCATGTGCACACGAGACGACTTGATCAGCTGCTTCTCCAGCCTTCGGCTCCCCTCCCCAGTCCCCAGAGAATGGCATGCCCTCAGTAAATATTGGCTGAACATGCTATCTGTTATCCCTCATATTCGTGGCAGATGTTTTCCCTGGGTTGTGGTTTGCCTCTAACTTTGTTTATTGTTTCTTTCAGCTTCACAGGTTTTGCATGTTGGTGTTGTCAACTCAGTCTGTCTTCCTGTGGCGGGCTCTCTGTTGCTTTATGCATAGAACGTTCCTGAGGTTTTATAAGAAGAGCTGGCGGTTTGGCTCAGTGGATAGAGCGTTGGCCTGAGGACTGAAGGGTCCCGGGTTCGATTCCAGCCAAGGGCACATGCCTGGGTTGTGGGCTCGATCCCCGGTAGGGGGCGTGCAGGAGGCAGCCGATCAGTGGTCCTCTCTCATCACTGATGTTTCTATCTCTTTCTCCCTCTCCCTTCCTCTCTTAAATCAAAAAAAAAAAAAAAAATCTTAAAAAAAAGAAGAGCTGGTGCCTTTCAAGGGCCCATGTGGGAGGAATTGAGATAAGAAGGCGCAGGAGGCTGACGACCTTGATGGGAACTGCAGGCGTTGGGCAGGTGGGCAGAGCAGGTGGGCCTGGTACCCTCGGCCTGCCGTTTTCCTCACGGTGCTCAGCACCTTCCTAAGGGGTCGGGAGAATATTAACACCCTGGGAACTGGTCAAGGAAGAGCAGGTCAGAGCCTACACTGGCTTTTAAGGTGAAAACGGAAGGATGGAGCAGTCATTTTGTTAAGTCCAGGCTCTGTGAGTGCACGTGCACACACACGCACACACACACACACACATATGTCTGGGAGAGGTTTCAGACGGAGGCAGCAGTACCTGTGAAGAGCCCACGGTGGGATGTGTCCAGGTGGCCTTCATCAGGTCCCCAAAGAGGCTGCCATCACCTGCTCTCTTACAAAACCCACGCATGGGTCAAGGGGAGGGTGTTCCCAACTGAGCTGTGTGGACGTGTTCTTGGGGGTCTCCGCCTGCTTCCACAGAGGACAGGACCAGCCAGCTCCGGTCCTACCATGCCTGTCCACATCCCTGCCATGAGAACAGGAGCAGAACATGGGTACCCCACCCCAGTTGTCCCAAGAAGCCCACCCCCAGGCATCCTTGGCTTGCCGCCGGGCTGCCCCATCGTGGCTGTGAGAAGCAGCAGCCTTTTGGGGTTCAGGAAAACACCTGTAAACTGCAGACGTTCAAGGGCAGAGTACAGGGTTTAAGTGAATACGGTGGGAATGTCAGTAAAGGTGCAGCTCAGGCCTGCCCGCCCCCGGCCCCGGAGGTGACATTGGAAGAGGAGTCTCTATGACTCCCGGCTGCTGGCAGGAGCCAGGCCATGTGGTGAGCAAGCACTTTCCTTAACCTGAGGTGTAGATGTGGCTCTTCTCCCCACCTTACAGGTAAGAACCCCAGGGATTTGTCCAAGGTCCCTCAGCTACACCTGGGAAGACCCAGCATCAGGACCCAGGCTGCGTGGCCCTAGAGCCCATCAGGGGAACCGAGATGCCCGTGGTCTCCTGGACCGTGTGGAGGGGAGGTGCCCATGGGTGGGGCGTGGGCACACGCAAGACAGGACTGGGACCTCACTATCTGGTACCTGGGGAGGGGCCAGACAGCAGGAGTTTGGATCCTAAAAAGGAAGAGCCCTTTGGGATGCAGGGATGCGGGCACGGGGCTGCTCAGATCTTTCTCAGGAGACACGTACCTCTGCAGATGGGCAGGGCTGGAGAGGGGCTATGTTGGTAACAGCAGAACTGAACTGTGTGGGCCCCACACCAGTGGCAGGGAGCCAGCTAGCGAGGTATGGACAGAGCTCGGGAAACACTGAGTCCGTGGCTGCTAGAACAAAACGTTACCTGCAAGGGAGAGGCTGATGGGGTTTGGGCTGTGTGACAGCTGGGAGCAAGAGGCTGTCCCCCAGGAGAACCCAGGACAGGGCGCCACTCCAGGCTGTGAGAGGGACGGGCACGCTGAGAACAGAGAGGGCTGCCTCCCCTTGCTTCAGAACTCCTGCCGCCTGCCTGGAGGAGGCGCCCTGGGACGTGGGCTGGAGACACCTGGAGAAAGGAGCAGGCGAGGCAACTCAGGTGGGGGACTGGGAGCGGCCGCCAGCCCTCTGCTTGCTAACTGGTGAGCTGCACGCGTCCAGGAGGCATCTGTGCGCCCGTGGCTCTGTGGGTTTATAAACTCCCTCACTTCCAAGTGGGAATCAAGACTTGTTTGGCAAAGAATGCTGTCTTGGAGGAGGAGACGGCGGCGGGAGCACGTGGGTGAACTTGTTTCCCAGAGCTTTTCTCCATGCGGCTCCCTTGCCCAAGGCTCTGGTATGTTTCTGAGATAAGTAATTGCATTGTTGAGACTGTGAAGACAGCACTCGTGCAAACTTTGGATCTTCTTAGCATGGAAATCGGGGCGGGGGTGGTGTCATTTCAAGGTTGTGTACATGTAACTGATTTTATGATCAAATCAGGGCTTACTTCATTTTTTCTGTGTTGAATGGTTTTCTTTGTAGAAAATACAGATGTAGTCAGGCGCTATGGTGTTTAACTGGAAGAGACTAGAAATAATGGCCTGATGCCCTACTGGTTTGGCTCAGTGGATAGAGCCTCGGCCTGCGGACTCAAGGGTCCCAGGTTCGATTCTGCTCAAGGGCATGTACCTTGGTTGCGGGCACATCCCCAGTAGAAGGTGTGCAGGAGGCAGCTGATTGATGTTTCTCTCTCATCAATGTTTTAACTCTCTCTCTCTCTCTCTCTCTCTCTCTCTCTCTCTCTCTCTCTCCCTTCCTCTCTGTAAAAAATCAATAAAATATATTTAAAAAAATAAAAATAAATTTAAAAAAGGAAATAATGGCCTGGTATTAATAGATGTGGATTTTTTCCTTAATTAATGAATAGATTTTTGTTGTCGTTGTTGTTGTTAATCCTCACCCGAGGATATTTTTCCATTGATTGTTAGAGAGAGTGGGGAGGGGGAGAGACAGAGAGAGAAACATCGGTGTGAGCGAGATACATCCATTGGTTGCCTCTCACAGGTGTTCTGACCAGGGCCAGCGATCAAGCCTGCAACCAAGGTACATGCCTTTGACTGGCATCAATCCCAGGACCCTTCAGTCCATGGGCCAACGCTCTATCCACTGAGCAAAACTGGCTAGGACTAGATCGGGTCTTTTTAGCGCAGTTTTAGATTTATAGAAACATTGAATGGAAAATAGAGGAAGTTCCCACAGCCACCTCCAACCATGAGAACCAAAACCGGCTCCCGACAGTGCCAAGGTCCCCCTGGGTGGAATCTCTGCAGGTTGGGAACTGCTGTGTTAACGGACCAGAAAGACAAAGAAGAATGACCATTAGATGCTCCAGCTCCTCGAGCCAGGAGAAGGCACTGAATTGGAAAGCAAAGGAGCAGAGGCAAAAGGAAAGAGTGAGGAGTCTGGCCCAGAGCCCTTGGGGTGGTGGGGAGTTAGAGGCGACGCAGGTGTCCTCCGCTGGGGAGCCAAGAGGAACAAATATGGTGAGTACATGTGGAATCCGGATTCAACCGAGGGCGGAGGGGGGTTCAATGCTGGGATCATGGACAAGGCGTGGGCAGACACCAACCAGGGACCCCGGAGCCCGTGTGTCTGAAGGGGCAAGGGCAGGGAACGTGAGCCGTGGCCGGTGACCGTTGGTAGAGAAACAGCCACTGCTCCCCCAGCCCATCAGATCAGATAAACATCCGACCTCACCCTCTAACCTCCTGATGCATCTTCCCAAGGCCGGACCCAACGGGAAACTGAAAGGAAAGGGATCCAGGCCACAGAGTTCCACTTCCCAGAGCACAGAGCACGGTGCCAAGTGGGTAGAGGGGCAAGTGGCAGTGCCCAGCACACACGCCACAGAGAAGCTGGCATATTTAAAAGCAATGGGTTACATCAGTGGTCAGCAAACTCATTAGTCAACAGAGCGGCAAACCGCATGTGGCTCGAGAGCCGCGGTTTGCAGACCACTGGGTTAGATGCACACAGAGCCACATGGATGGATAGCACCAGGTGAGACAAATGAGGGTCAGAATGAGAAATACAACCCACCGTCACTTGTGAACGTTTAAAATGTATGCATATGTAGAATTGGAAATATAAAACAGCAATACTCCTCTTACAAAAACAACCACAAACAAAAGATTCACTTACTAGGACATTTGTCTCTGGAGGGGAGGGAGTGGAGAATGGCAAAGGGGGATGTAGATACCAAGAATAAATAATTACAAGCAAGAGAGGGCTCTGTGTGGGCTAGAGATGCTGCAGTGCTATGAACTACGGCCCAAGGTTAACTCAGATTTCTGCACCTGAAGTTATAGAACAGGGGGAAGCCCTGGCCGGGTGGCTCAGTGGGTTGGAATGCCATCCCAGTCACCAAAAGGCTGCAGGTTGGATTCCTGGTTAGGACATATACCGAGGTTGCAGGTCTAATCCCTGGTTGGGGTGCATACAGGAGGCAACCAATCGATGTTTCTCTCTCACATCGATATTTCTCTCTCTCCATTCCTCCATTGCTCCTTCCCTCCCTTCTTCTCTCCTAAAATCAATTTAAAAAAACATACCCTTGGTGGGGATTAAAAATAATATTTAAAAAAAGAAACGGAGAGAAAAATAAAAAGAGGGAGGAAGGAGGAAGAATGGAAGAAAGCTGGTCCAGGAAGTGGACTGTGAGTCTGGGCAGGAGCTGCCCAGGAGAGCCAGTCTCTGATCCAGGGGGGCCCCGGCCGTTGGGGGAAGGAGTCATCTCAGGGCCTCCTCTGAACCGTCTTCACGTTTTTATCAAAAGATCGTACAAGGTTCTCATTTCCTAAAAGGATTCCAGAACGTTAAGGCCACTAAACCTGACACCTTTGATTCTGGAGTGACTTCCCGTCCAAAGACCCGAATGGAGCCCCAGCTTCGCATGCAGCCGGGCGTGAATCATCCAGCAGATGGTGGGGCACAGTCAGCAGCGAGCCCAGCGAGCCCTCGGCTCAGAGGCTCCCAGGCCGAGCCCTGCCAAGCGAAGCCGCCTGCTGCCCTCTCTGCCGAGGCCGAGAGGCCAGGGAATGGGTGTGTTCTGCTCTTTCTGGCTGCGGGGACCAGTGGGGACTCCACGAATTTGAGAAATATGGCGAGGGGCCCGGGGTCCGGGGAAGCAGCAATTGTCAGAATAGGAAAGCTGCCCGATGGGCGTGGCTCAGTGGTGGAACCTTGACCTATGAACCAGGAGGTCACGGTTTGATTCCCAGTCAGGGCACATGCCCGGGTTGTGGCTCGATCCCCAGAGTGGGACGTGCGGGAGGCAGCCGATCCATGATTCTCTCTCATCATTGATGTTTCTCTCTCTCTCTCTCCCTCTCTCTTCCTCTCTGAAATCAATAAAAAAATATTTTTTAAAAAAGAATAGGAAAGCAGAAGCTGGGGCCTGGCTCAGCTTCTCCTCCCCTTCCCAGGTCTCCCAGCCTTCCCACCCTTCCCAAGCTCCTTCTTCTTGTCTCTGCTTCTCATCTTCCACCTTCGCAAGGAGAGCGGTTGCCCTGGGTGGTCCCATCACCACCCAGCATGGAGGCTCCGCATGGGTGGTTTGTGGCTCAGCCACTATTGGCTGGCCCAGGGCCAGCTGGTCCCCTTGATGCACACGGCTGTTTTCTTACGCATGGCTGGCTGCCACTGGGCCTCCTGCCCTCCCAGGACACACGTGATAGAGACAGTGGATGTTAATTCACCAGGCATCACTCAGCATGAGTCCCGTGCCACATGCTAGGGCACCACAGAAGTGACGTAGCCCAAGCCACTCCTCTGGAGACCCAGTCAGCCTGCGTTGCTTCAGGGGTCAGCCTGGCCCTCTATACTGGATTTCTGTCACTTGCAATCGGGAGAATCTTGGCTGTTATAGAAGCATTGTGCGGGAGATGGAGGGGTGGGGTGGGGGGGGCAGGAAATTATTATTATTTTTTAAATATATTTTATTGATTTTTTTTTTACAGAGAGGAAGGAAGAGGGATAGATACGATCAGCTGCCTCTTGCACACCTCCTACTGGGAATGTGCCCGCAACCAAGTTACATGCCCTTGACCAGAATCAAACCTGGGACCTTTCAGTCCACAGGCTGACGCTCTATCCACTGAGCCAAACCGGTTTTGGCAGGAAATTATTTTTGCATTTATTTTTAGTATCCATGTGTTATACTAAAAAAAGTTTTTAAGAATTTTTAATGACTTTAAGGTTTATCTTACAGGTTAATCTTAATTTGACATGCATTTAAAGATATGCAAGAAAATCATCATTTTAAAAGGAGCTATCCTATTTCCTCTCTTCCACATAAAACTTTTGAATTGCTTATTAGTAATTGTGCCTTTTTTTAAATATATTTTATTGATTTTTGCAGAGAGGAAGGGAGAGGACAGAGAGTTAGAAACATCAATCAGCTGCCTCCTGCACACTCCCTACTGGAGATGTGCCCGCAACCAAGGTACATGCCCTTGACCGGAATCGAACCTGAGACCCTTCAGTCCACAGGCCAATGCTCTATCCACTGAGCCAAACCAGTTAGGGCTGTAATTGTGCCTTGTTTAAAGAGCCAACGTTGCCAAAACCGGTTTTGCTCAGTGGATAGAGCATCGGCCTGCGGACTGAAGGGTCCCGGGTTCGATTCCGGTCAAGGGCATGTACCTTGGCTGTGGGCACATCCCCAGTGGGAGGTGTGCAGGAGGCAGCTGATCGATGTTTCTCTCTCATCGATGTTTCTAGCTCTCTATCCCTCTCCCTTCCTCTCTGTAAAATATCAATAAAATATATTTTAAAAAATAAATAAAGAGCCAACGTTGTGGTGTTTCAGGAGGTGGGTGGGACAGGACAGCTTGACAGCAGAAATGTTGGCCACCTGGAGATCTTAGGTCCTCGCCACCCTCCTCACAAAAATTATTTACAGGTTTCAATGGTTAATTAACGTAAAAAACCATTGAAACCTGTAAAGAATTTTTGTGAGTTTATTTGAGCCAAACTATCGACATATGCCGGGAAACAGAACCTCAACGAATTGAGATAATGCTCCGGAGAATGGCGGGTTACATTTGTGTTTTATACATTGCCATCAAAGGAAGGACATAGGTGGGTTACATGAAATCCATTGGTGATGGATTAAGGAGGTGGGATAAAGCAAAGCGGTGGGAAACCCCTGGGATTAGATAAAAAGTGAAATGATGGACACATACTTAGGTGGGTGCAGGAACAATTAACATGATAATGAAGGAATTTGTGGTCTCTGTCCTGGCGCCCACCACATCTGGTTGTGCCCCAGGGGCTCCAGAAAAAGGGAAGTTACAAGTTACCCAGACATTTCAAGGGTATGTTATCATAGAAGCAAAAAGACAGATAGGCTCAGGTAAGGGAAAGGTTGACCTTGTCAGTGAAGATACCGGCCTAGGATGTAACTGCCCACCATCACTGCGTTTAATTAAAGTTTAATTTCAGACCATCCTTTGTGGTGACTTTAGGTCTCTGAGTTTGCAAGATGGCCACGCAGGCCTTCCCTGACCTGGTCAGGTCAGCATGTGGCCCCTTTCGTCCACAAGGAGGTGGGTGGGACAGGACATCCTGACAACAGAAATATTGGCCACCTGGAGATCTTAGGTCCTCGCCACTCGGACAAACTTACCCTGCCCTGGTTCCCGCAAGGAAAACTGCTTCATCTGATGGCCGTGCTTCGGTCGTTTCATTTTAGCTTCGAGAATTTGCTGCAGCAAGCCTGTTTCTTCATGGATGGCTGGCAATACTCCACGAAGAGGTACACGTCACAGAGTTAATAACAGAAAGCACCGTGTCAACATCCAAGACATGAATAGAATTAAAATCACATGGCGTTTCCGGTTGGCCGCTGGAGCAGACATCAAGCAAGTCTTATCTTCAGTAGTACATTCAGAATGCCCTGTCGTAGAAAATTATCTTTAAACGATAGCTCAGGAAATAAATATAAAAAACTCCCATTTATTATTAATGTGATGTAAGTTAAGTCTCTCGGTAAAATGCCGAAAATGTGCCAATAAATTAGTTCAAGAAATGATGCAAGATTAAATATTAACGAAGTGCTCAAACAAGCAACCAATTATATACTGCAGTATAAGCTTGTAAATATTTCCATAAGTAATTCTCACTCCATAGTCCAGTAGTACTGCAGTCCAAAAAAAAACATCATCATTAATTTACACAGAAACGTTTATTTAGTAAAAATTTTCTAATTCACATGTTTAATCTTGGTTTCCGGTTTTTAAAAAGACAATAAACCATTAATGTGTGCACTTGGATTCATAGATCACCGATAGTCTTTATGTTGCAAGTGATGAAAGTCCAACTCACCTGGCTTGAAGGAAAAGAATGTGCTTGCTGCCTAAGTGAAAAGTACAGAGGAAATGTGGCTTCAGGCAAGGTTCCATCCAGCAGCTCAAAGGAAGCCACCAACAAGCTGGGGTCTAAAGCGCAACCTTTCTCTCTCTCTCTCTCTCTCTCTCTCTCTCTCTCTCTCTCTCTCTCTCTCTCTCTCTCTCGTTCTCTACCAGAGCTCTCATACCCCCAGGTGTTGGGAGGATTGGTTGTTGATGGCTCCCAGCTGAGTCCTCCAGGCAGTTTCATGCCAGTAAACACTCAGGCCTTATTTATTCCCATACCATACTGCCCTCTGCCTCCCAAGGTTACGTGGCTTCCCAAAGACTCCATAGAAAAAGGAGTCGACTTTTCTATCCCTTCCTGGAGGCTCTGACTGTAGGGTTGATTGTCTAATGAGAAGGTTTTACCTTCCCACCCTTTCAAATGTGAAGTGATACTTGCCTTTAGCTTAAACCAATACTAATCCCCTCTGACTCTAACCCGAACGCTTTCAGTAGAGCCAGATTCAGAGGAGGGCCAGCCTGGCCGTTGCCTGCAGTCAACCCTTGGTGTTGGCACGAAAAGTGGTTCCGGTTAACCCAGGTTTCCACAAGCGACTCCTTGCAGAAGGAGCAAGATGCGGATTATCCCCACTCCTGCCAGACTGGGCAATGCCCTGGGGCACACCTTTGCTAATATGTATTTTTATTGACGTTTAGAGAGAAAGGAAGGGAGAGGGAGAGAGAGAGTAGCATCAACGTGAGAGAACAACCTGGGCATGTACCCTGAGTGGGATTAAAACCAGCAACATTTCAGTGCACGGACGACACCCAACCGACCGAGCCACACCGGCTGGGGAGCATGTTTTAAAATACTGCTCACCAGCCTCAAACCATTTCTGTTGTATTTCCACCCACATGGAAACCACCAGGTGTAGCCCCGGGCATGGCACCAACTCTGAAACCAGCAGCAGCTCTGACACGCTTCCCTGCAGATGGCAGCTGCAGGCAGTGGAAATCATGAAAGCAAGTCACACAGGGGAGGACTGCTCACCCAGAAGGGGAGAATCATTTTATTGTTTAACTAGAGGCCTGGTGCATGAAATCTGTGCACTCGGGGGGAGGGGAAGGAGTCCCTCAGCTGGCCAGCGCTCTCTCGCAGTCCAGGAGTCCTCAGGCCCATCCTCCAGGGCCCCTGACATCTCTCGACCACCCAGCTGGTGCTGTGGGCAGGGCAGCAGCTGCCCTCAAGTACATGATCTGACCTTGGTCACCACTCCTCCCTCATTTCCTCTTACTTCTTCCTGTTCATCAACCCAAAGCCCCTTGAGCCTTCTTTCTGCTTCAAGAATGTGCTCCGCCCACTCCCACTGCAGGATTTTTGCTTGTCTGGGGACACACACCCCCGGACGTTGGCCCAGCTGGCTTCTTTTGGTCTTTACTCCCACTCCTAATGTTGCCCCGGGGGCCTTCTACAACAGCCACTGTGACCTCAGCCTTTTATGGCTCAGGGCATCTATCACTATATGAATCGCTCTTCGTTTATTTTTGGTTGAGTATCATCTCTCTTCAATAGACTGGGAGCCCCAGGCGAGCAAGAACTTTGTTCCGCTAACCACTGTATCTCAGTCTTAGGATGTGCCCAGCACATAGTAGGTGCTCATTTGAAATCCACTGGTGGTTGAATGTTGACTATCCTCTCTAGTTGGAGTCCTGGTCCCACAACCCAGAGAGAGGAAAGGTTTCCCTCCTCCCAGCTGGAGGCCCACCTCCGAGGCTCTGGTGTTCTGTGGGGACCTAGCTCTTCCCAGCTGACTGGCTGGGAAGTACCGACTGTCCTCGGGGTACACCCCTCACGGGGGTACAGCCTAGTCCTTAGCCCCAACCAACCCTGACAGAATTTCCCAGCATAAGGGCCTGTCCTCACGATGGTCATTTGGGGTGAAAGGCTGCTCTGAGAGGGCATCCCTGGTCTGGTCAAAGCTACGCCCCGCCAAATCCAGGACTCAGTCTTTTTAGTCCGTCAGAGTGAAGACAGACAGAGCCAGGCCTGTGAGAGCTTTGCCAGGGCCTCGGCGTTGCTGGTCTGCGAGTGTGTGAACAACACACACACACACACACACACACACGCACATGCATCACAGGACACAGACCATCGAAGTCCATTCTGAGAAGCTCCTGAGTCTGTAGACGGGGGTCCAACTCCAGGCAAACATGCACCCATCACACTTGGAAGCAGAGCAGTTACTTCATCTCTGACGGCCAGGGACTCGCAGGTGGTCAGTGACTGCCGGGTCCTCTGCAGGAAGGACAAGTGGGAACATGCGGGTCATCCGTGCAATGAACGTCTCCTCCCGGTGTTTTGCCCAGAATAAGCATCAGCCGTGGCACAAAGGCGAATCCAAGCGTCCGCCGCAACTGCTTCTTCCACTTCCCAGCAGGCAGTTTCTTCAGGGCCAGCCATCAGGGCGTTGGACGCCCCCCCCCCACCCCGCCGGCCCCCCGACTGCCCCGACAGCCCCCTGCAGCCCTGCCTCGCCGCCCCGTCTGCAACGCTATGTGCTTTCCACCTGCATTAGCTCCTCGGCTCCACAAACACCGGGAGGCCTGATTAACGGGGAATGGCTCTCTTCGCTGCCTTAGCCTCTCTGTGATAATTTGTAAAATGTTAAAAGCACAGAAGATGACTCTTTAAGTGCTCTCACAATCAGAAATCGGAGGGGGGAGGAACCTTTTAAAACCTCAGCAGAGCAGGAGTGGAGCAGGGAAGCCTGGTGGGAGGCTGGTACGTGCAGGGGGCTCGGGGGTTTCACCAGGTTACTGCTGCCTGGAGAGAGGGGAGGGCCAGGAGGAGGGTGACTGGGCTGCATTTATTTTAAAAAATATGTTTTTATTATTGATTTCAGAGAGGAAGGGAGAGGGAGAGCGAGACAGAAACATCAGTGATGAGAGAGAATCATGGATCGGCTGCCTCCTGCACGTCCCACACTGGGGATGGAGCCTGCAACCCGGGCATGTGCCCTGACCTGGAATCGAACTGTGACCCTCTGGATCATAGGTCGACACTCGACCACTGAGCTGCGCCAACCAGGCTACGCTGCATTTGTGTGTGTATGTGTGTGTGTGTGTGTATGTGTGTGTGTGTGTGTGTGTGTGTGCGCGCGTGTGTGTGTGTGTGTGTGTGTGTGTGTGTGAGTGTAAACTGATATATTTTTATGTTAATCTGAGGCGACACTGCGTTTAAAGATGAGGAGCTGGTGAGAGGGTTAGAGGTTACCCAGGCCTAGGTCTCTCCCATCGGACACTGTTTTCATGCAGAAGCCTCTGTCTTCAGTGCCTTTACTCATCAGAAAACCGTATCATGGTAGTGGATGGGAGAAAGGTCCAGGAAGCCTGCATTGTAGAATGTTAAGAATGGGGAGGGGGGGAGGGAGGAGAGAGATTAAGTTTTCTTATTTCCAAGTGTTCCAAGTAGACATAAGAACTTCAAGTTCTGGGAGCGAAAAGATGGCGGCTGGCAGGACGGAGGTGAGGGAGAGGAAGTGAGTGAGTGAGGGTATGAAAGGAGAGTGTGTGGATGTGCGTGGTGTGTGTGTGAGTGAGTGAGGGAAAGTTAAATTTCGCAGGAGCAGCAGGGGCTGGCAGACAGGCTCTCCTTGACAAGGAGAGACTACCACCACTGCAGGCACGCCCCGGACAGCAGGACTCCAGCACGGAGCCCACGCCATCTTGAAGGGGAGAACGGCCTTTTTTAGGAACTCATCAACACCACCACCCAGACAGGCCTTGGAACTGCCCCGCGACCCAGCAGCCACTCCAGCCAAAATCCTTCTACCCCAGCTGCAGACCCGCGGACCCTGGGACCTCCACCTCCAAAGGTGCACCGCTCGGCAGCACAAAACACCCATGAAAAACACACATGGTGTCAAAACAAGCATAAGGAAAATCGTTTGGGCAAAAAATGAAAAAGGATCCCAAGTCAAATTTATAGAAAAGATTCCTTTATTAACTTTTGGTCAAGAACATGTTTGTATATTTTCAGAAAACAACTCCAAGACCATGTGGATTCCTGCAACAGAGAGGAATTGACAGGACTGCTCTAGCCATGAAGACAGAAGAGAAACAGTCCAGAGATGGAAGACGCTGACGACGCCTTGCCATACTAGCTGTCAGCAGCTGTGCGTCGCGGCAGGTTGCCCAGAACCAAACCAGAGAGGGTCGGTCCTGCATTACCACCATTTGTCCACCATCCAGAACTGAAATATCATTGCTGACATGTACACATAAGGAACTGTTTGACATTGAAATTGGGACTCAAAAGAACTGTTGGCCCAGAAAGAAACTCACTACAGACTGATTCATTTGCCTCTCAGCATAACCATTATTGCTTGTCTCATTTTCGGTTCTTATAAGTGTATTTTTAGTATCACATGATCTCACTCATCTAAGGGAAATAATGAACAACATAAACTGATGAACAAAAACAGACCCGGAGACACGGAAGCATCGATCAGACTGTCAAACCTCAGAGGGAAGGTAGGGGAGGGTCGGGGTAAGGGGGAGAGATCAACCAAAGGACTTGTATGCATGCATATAAGCCTAACCAGTGGTCACAGACAACAGGTGGGTGGGGGCATGCGTGGGGAGGGGTTTGGGATGGGAATGGGGGGATGAGGACAAATATGTGATACCTTAATCAATGAAGAAATTAATTTTTAAAAAATGTAAATTATTACTACTTTGAAAAAAAAAAAAGAACTTCAAGTTCTTATGCGAATTCAAGTTCTTATGCAAATTCAAGCAAATAAGTGAACAAAACTCAGTTGGGAATTCCTGGCAAGATGGTGGCCTAGACACTGCTCTCTGGATCTCATGCTAGTATTCCCCTCCTTGCTGTCCCAACAGAACACTCCGGAATGGCCATCAGAAAAAGGCCAAGACTTGCATCAGCCCTGGGAACCGGCCATCCACACCAAGGGAACGGGACTTCGGCCAGACTGCGCCCTGTGGGACCCAACAGAAGGCATCACCGAGAGAAGCCAGGCTGCTCCCCATTGGACAGGGGCCGTGTGTTCGGGACCAGGTCGGAGATGCTGGCTACCCAGGTGATCTGGGAGGTCATCAGGAAGATGTAGGGGGGCGGGGGAAGACATACCAGCCCCACCAGGGGGGCTCAGTAGCTGAGCATCAACCTGGGAACCAGGGGTCACAGTTTGATTCCCATTCGGGGCCCACGCCCAGGTTGCGGGCTGGATTCCCAGTGGGGTGGGGGGCCTGCAGGAGGCAGCCGATCAATGATTCTCTCTCATCATTGATGCTTCTCTCTCCCTCTCTCTCTCCCTTCCTCTCTGAAATCAATAAAAACATAGTTTAGAAAAGGACACGGCCGTCGGAGGCTCCCCACCCCCTCGCCTGTGCTTGGAATGTGGCTCTGTTTGCCTTCCCCACTCCCAGAAGCTGCCAAAGACACACCCTTGGGATTGTAATGTGGTGATGAGACTCTCTGGACTGGTTACGTGATTAGACCCAGTTAAGGCCTCTGTGCACATGACTTAATCCGGTTAAAACCTCCCTACAAACACGTAAGATTTGGTGGGTGGGTGTGAGAAAACATCTTGTTTTGCAGTCGTCTGAGACTTAGTTATGAGTCCGTTGCTTATTAAACCTGCCACCTACCAATCTGGGGTGGGCTGCCTCTTTCTTCGCCTACCAGGGCCTGGTTTAGATTTCTCCGGGTGGGGGGGGGGGGGGGGGCGGGATCCTGGCCAGGGTTGCAGCCCACACCAGGGGAGTCAGCAGGCAAGGCCTGGAGGCCACGGTGGCCCGAGGAATGATGGGGTGAGGGTGCCCGCCTAAGCATGCCTCCATCCTGCCAGGAATTCCCCCAAACCTTTTAGTAACGTATTTGCAATGATTATCTCTTCTTGAGAATTTAAAAATAATAAAACTCCTTTTTTTTTTTCTTTCCTAAAAATTCACCCGTGGAGGTGACTCCATCTCCCAGCAGGGGCTGCTCAGCTCCTGCTTCCGCCCACTCCTCCTGGGCTGCTGATGTCTGAAGGGATGGTTCCCTGCTGAGTTCTCTGTCAATTTTCCTCCAGGCCTTTGGTCTGAACCTAAATGACTGAGAAAGTCACCACCTCCCACGGAACCCGGCTCCTTTCTTCTTGACTAAGCAAAACAGAATCCTCTTCTTCCTCCCACTAAGTGCGGGGTCATGTGAGAAACAGGTCACAGGAATTAGGCAACTGGAGATGACAATGTCAGCTTTATCCCTGGCAAAGGGGACTGGGAATGTGGCTTTCGTTTCTTAGACAAACGGGCTTCCCTGTGGTTGACACTTGAATTAGGCAGACTTTGCCATCAGCCCCTGATACACCGCCCCCTGCAGGGCCCAGCGGATTATTGCAGGCAAAGCACAACCCAGAAAACACTTCCTGGGGAGGAGCTGAACCACCTTCACAGATCAGGTAGGACATTCTTCTGAGGAGCGGGCAACAAAGAGGCCTCCTAAGTCAGTGCCACCTCCAATCCCACCTCGACGTGGAACAATGAAACCAAGGAAATAAAGATTCTACCCCAACAGCCATACTGGGCTGACTTAGACTTTCCTCTGCGAGGATGAGGGAAAGCTCATGGGATCTGGGAAGATGCTGCAGCTTAGAGGCTAAACATTCCCGAAGCTGCCTCTTGGAGTGTGTGTGTTGGGGTGGGGGTGGGGGGGGCGGGGTGTTACTGCAGCACAAGTTGTTTGTTTTTTAAATCTGAATATCTGATTTGAATTCTCATTAAGATTCCAGGGGGCTCTGGAAAAGACCTAGACACTAGAGAAGATCATAATAAAGAGGCAGAAACCTGAGAGCAGGAAGTGTAGGGGGGACAGAAACCACAAAGCTGGCGCAGAAGCCATGATGCCAGCTGTAAATAGCCGATAGGCCCTGGAGGGAATAAAATGTACACTGTCAAGGGTAGAAACGGTGAAGAGATGGAAAGGAAAGAGGCAGGCGGTCAGGCACAGGGCACAGAACCTGGCAATAATTGGAATTCCGGGGAGAAAGGAAGAGACACAGCGAAAGCAGTCATCAAAGACACGGGAGGAGAGAACTGGAAACCGAGGGTGTGTGCTGAGTCCCAAGCAAAGCTGATGAAAAGAGGACCACGTTTAGACACACTCTGGTGGAATTCTGAAAGTGAAAGGAGTTCAAATTCTTGAAACACACACGCACACCACCCCACCTCCACACACACACACACACACACACACACACACACACACACACACCCTTGCAACAGGGAACTGAAGGGAGAGAAAGAGTTTTCTTTTTTATATCCTTTGTTCTGTTGTGTTTTATAATCTTAAAAACAAGCTTAAGGGAAGGGTGATAAATAAGGACCTTACAGACATAAAAGAACAAAGAGCCTAAAATTAAAATGATTTTAGACGTCTCACAATAGCCAGAGAAATAAACACCAATTTGTTTTACCTCGGACTCATCATTAAAAATACATTTTGCTTTGTAAATATATAGTTAAACAGGATAAAGGATAAACAAAGAAAAATTAAATCTTCCGCTTACTTAGATCTTTGGACATTCATGGTGCGGTAATTATCTTTACCACATTCAATGCACTTCAATATTTTATATTCTTGTCTATGTTGTTCTATGTTTTTAAAAACGCACTCACAGTCTATTAAACTCAGTGGGTTGTGACCAGTCCAGTTTGAAACACACTGACCTATCCCTGACCAGTTTGGCTCAGTGGATAGAGCGTCGGCCTGCAGACTGAAAGGTTCCAGGTTCGATTCCGGTCAAGGGCATGTACCTTGGCTGCGGGCACATCCCCAGTGGGAGGTGTGCAGGAGGCAGCTGATCGATGTTTCTCTCCCATCGATGTTTCTAACTCTCTATTCCTCTCCCTTCCTCTCTGTAAAAAATCAATAAAATATATTAAAAAAAGAAAAAAGAAAAGAAACACACTGACCTACAAAAGCCTAAAGGCAAAGCCTGCTGAAAACAACAGGGCACGTACCTGTGCACATGTTGCAGGTTTGATCCCTGCCTGGATGGAAAAGATACCCTCAGGTGAGGAGTAACAAAACAAATGGAAAATGCCTGTTGGAATATAGGAAAAACCGATGCAAAAAAACTCAAGAATGAGAAAAAAAATCCAGTTTGAAGCACGCGTTTAGTGGTTTAGGGAACGAAGAACTTCCATGTATTCTAGAATGTGACTTTCTAGCATCTTTTTTTTTTTTTTTTAAATCTTCTGGCAATATCTTTCAAAAATTGAAATGGGATGTGTTCATCTGACTCTTAGGGATCTCTCATTCAAAAATGAAGACACCAGTGTCTAAGGATATATGGCCTAAGATGCTTCCTGCAGCAATAGGTAGAGTGTTTATATTTCATACCTGTACCTTCCTTTCATCTTCATCTGCATTGTTTCGTAATTTGTTGTTTGTCAGACAATGTCTCTGTTTATCTCTTTGAGCGTCTGTATTTTCAGGTGTTTGCCAGATTAGTCCAAAAAATTAATGTCTCTATGGGTTTCTATTTCAGCTGTTGAATTGGTTGATTGGTTGTTTTTTTAGCACTTGATTTCTTCGTGTGCTTTGGAATGTCGGTTTACAGGCTCATTATGGCTGGGACTTGTTGCTTTGGCTCTGGGCTCCGCTCGTCTCTGTCTCCTTTCTTGTCTGGTGGGTTTAATTTTGCGGTGGCACCCACTGTGCCCTGTTCCAGACTGGTATTGTGGGGACAGCTTCAAACTTGTGCTCTTCACTGATTTGGGTGTCTTGTGCAACATTAAGAGATGGCTCAACCCAATTTTTTTCTTTTTAAAAAAATTTGTTTTAGAGAGAAAGGAAAGGAAAGGAAAGGAGGGAGGGAGGGAGGGAGGGAGGGAGGGAGGGAGGGAGGGAGGGAGGGAGAGGGAGAAAGATTTGTTGTTGTATTTATTTATGCATTCATTGGTTGACTCTTGTATATGCCCTGACCCGGGATGGACCCCACAACCTTGGTGTATCAGGAAGACGCTCTAACCAGCTGAGCTATCCGGCCAGGACTCGGCCCATTTCTTGATTGCAGGGCTATCC
Organism: Plecotus auritus; assembly: GCF_963455305.1. Taxonomy (NCBI): domain Eukaryota; kingdom Metazoa; phylum Chordata; class Mammalia; order Chiroptera; family Vespertilionidae; genus Plecotus; species Plecotus auritus. Next base: position 12,650,220 of record NC_137774.1, read on the forward strand.
TTCCTCTGCTGCCTCCTTAAGCCCACAGTTTTGGCCATGGCGCCTGAGAGCTGGTCAGTTGCCATTTCCCCCCAGCCTTCTTTCTCAAGTGAGACGGCCTCATTCCAGCCCTGGCTTCAGCCACGGAGTCTGGCTCCATCCTCTATTCCATGTGCAACATTTTAGTTCCCACTGCCTCACAGGCCCTTGGCTTTGGCCCTACCCACCAATCGGCTTTTCGGTTAGTTCTCTTTCTTGTCCACGGAGATGTTTCCCCTGTTTTTCAGCCTGTTTGTGTCTTACTAATGTCTTTTAAAACCTGTTCTCTCATTGTTATGTATTATGGAGCAATGAGGGCTTGTCAAACTTTGCCTGGCCAGGTAGCTCATCCCAATATGCCAAGGTTTCGATCCCCAGTCAGGGCACATACAACACATCTCAGAAAGAAAGCTGATACTGCGTGAGGGCTCTCAGCTGGCCAAATAGAAAAATAAACAAGATCTGACCCTTTTGTTTTGGAAACAATTCATACTGTTGACATACAATATAAGCAAAATAACTGAGAAAGAAAAATAAGAGAGATGTAGTCGAGTGTTTAAATTCTTCTCCAGAAAAGGATTCACAAGTTTCAATATTGACCCCCAGAAAGAAGCACACGAATTCTGAATAGACCAACAACCAAGAGAGGAAGAAAAAAACAGAAGTTACCAAAAATTAGCTCCCTAAAGGACTTCAAGGTTAGATGCTTTTGCTGGCAGGCTTTTCTGATGTTTAAGGAAGAGCAGTGTCTATTGTTTATAAATTATTTCAAAACACAGAATTAAAAAAGAATGCTCCTCAAGCCCTGACCAGTGTGGCTCAGTGGATAGAGCGTCGGCCTGCGGACTGAAGGGTCCCAGGTTCGATTCCAGTCAAGGGCATGTACCTTGGTTGTGGGCACATCTCCAGTAGCAGGTGTGCAGGAGGCAGCTGATCAATGTTTCTCTCTCATCGATGTTTCTAACTCTCTATCCCTCTCCCTTCCTCTCTGTAATAAATCAATAAAATATATTAAAAAAAAAAAGAATGCTCCTCAATTTGGGTTGTAAAATGGTATAAGTCTAATTCTAAAATCTACAAAAAAAAAAAAAAAAAAAAAAGGCAAAGGAAATCATAGACCAGGATTTGCAAACACAAATGTCTACAAGAGCCAGAAAGTATTATAAAATGATGAAGTCAACTGGGCATAAAATGGGAAAATGGAAGCTACAGGAACTGGAGAGTGTGTACCCCTTAATCAGGAAATCCAAATCAAATCAAATTCTGGGCTGGTCAAATAAACAAGTCACATGTTACCAGTTTGCAGCCTCTGATGTAGGTTGATCTCTACTATGAACATTGATATAAAAGTCCTGAATAAAATACTGACAAGTCCGGCTGTCCCTTCTGATCTGCAGGAGGCAGTCTGGTTGGGTCCCTCCTTCTTCTCCTCCCGTCCCCGTTTTCCTGGTTTCTCTACCTCCTCCGTAAGGAATCTCGCTCGTTACTGCGGAATAAACCTCCTTTTAATATAAAATAAATAAATAAATTAATTAATTAATTAAATAAAATACTGACAAGCTGGTTTGGCTCCATGTATAGAGCGTTGGCCTGTGGACTGAAGGGTCCCGGGTTTGATTCCGGTCAAGGGCACATGCCAGGGTTGCAAGCTAGATCCCCAGTAGGGGGCGTGCAGAGGGCGGCCAATCAATGATTCTCATCATTGATGTTTCTGTCTCTCTGTCCCTCTCCCTTCCTCTCTGAAATCAATAAAAAAATATTTTTTAAAAAAATGCTAGCAAGTCCAATTCAACCTATACTACATTTTTAAAAAAAAAAAAAACTATTATGACCAAGTTACATGTACTCTAAGGGTTTCAAAAATGTTTTAATATATAAAAGTTATTTTTAAAAAATAACCCATCATCTCAATAGGTCACATTAGAAAAGCCTATGTGATCATTTCAATAGATGTTGGAACTTAACTTCCTAAACAGCAGAGGCCCAGGGGTCCAGAGCTGGGTTGGGTGTGGGCTGGCAGAGGGTGTCCCAAAGGTGGTGTCTAGGGGTCAAGGCAGCAGGAGGCCCAGCAGACAGCCCACTCCGAAGAAGTGGACAGAAAAGCAGCACCCGGATAGAGGTGAGAGGACAGAGCCAGGGGAGACGCGTGAAGGCACAGGCGTGGGCTTTGCTGCAGCGGCCCTCATGCCCTCTGGTCCTGAGCCACGTGTAAACTCAGCTGCTGAAAACGCATTTGAAAACATTCAGCATCCACGTCTCATAAAGTAGCTCTTAAGCCTAAGACGCTAAGGACAATGCCTTCACACGAGAAAGGACGCATCAAAAGGCAGCCCACTTAAACCTAAAAAAACAACAACAAATGCTTTCCTGTTCTGATTTTCTGAGGAGCCATTTTGCATCTTCAAGATTTTCTACAATAAAAAGGGAGGGAGAGTGCAGTGACAATTACAGGGGAACCTGAGAAGAGGAGACGGTGGGGAGCAATGAACCTAGTATTTTCTGTGGTTGAATCTAAATCGATCTATTTACGTTATCTATACTAATAAAAGCCTAGGTGGCCCTCGCTCCCTCGCACGATGCCTCACGTCATCACAAGATGGCCACCCCCACATTGTCACAAGATGGCCCGCAGGGGAGGACAGTTGGGGGCTAACAGACTGGCAGAGGAGGGTAGTTGGGGCGACCAGACTTGCAGGGCAGGGCAGTTGGGGGTGATCGGGTTGGCAGGGGAGCAGTTAGGCATCAATCAGGCTGGCAGGGGAGCAGTTAGGGGGCAATCAGGCCAGCAGGCAGGCGAGCGGTTAGGAGCCAGCAGTCCCGGATTGTGAGATGGATGTCTGACTGCCAGTTTACTTAAACTGGCAGTCAGACATCCCCTGAGGGGCCCCAGATTGGAGAGGTGGAGAGGGTGCAGGTTGGGCTGAGGGACAACCCCCCCCCTCCGCCCCGTGCACGAATTTTATGCACTGGGCCTCTAGTATCTCAATAGTATCTTTTTAAAAAAAAAATAGTTCAGCTTAAATGGAGACTGATAGAGTGACTGGAACACATGTTCCGTCAAGACCCCTGCACCTCTACTTCATAGCATACACAAAAATAAGTTCCAGGTGCACCGAAGGCTTACACGTAAAGCTGTAAAATAAAAATTGTGGGAGAAAATATATGGGCTGAGGATTAGATGGGATCAGGCAGTTTAGGGTAAGGGCCTCAGGGAGGGAAGATGGTAGATAAGGAGATGAGCTGATGATCAGGATGTGAGCAAGACAGGCAGAATGTACTAGTCAGCCACAGAGCTGCCCTTTCCCTGAACCCAAGAGCGGGAACTAAAAGTGGGGAGATGAGGGTAAAAGGAGATTGGCTGGTGTTTTTTGAAAGAGCCAATAGAAGGCAAGTGCAGGAAATTTAAACCCCTTGACTAGTGAGCTTCTGGGCCAACCCTTTTCTGGGACCCCTCTGGCATGCTGAGAGCTTTGTTACTTCCGGCTGGAGTAAATGCCTCTTCCCTTTTGCTTACCCCTCCCTTGTCCCTGAATTCATCCATCAACAATGAACCCAACAGTTCACACTCATGTCTCAAGACCACATACTTATTCCAAGATCAGGAGATCTACTAAACCAGAACAGAAAATGGTACGTCATAAAACAAGAGGAACATGTTTGATTTCCCCTCAAATTAAAAATTTTAGAAAGGTCTTACATCAAAGTGCAGTGATAAATTGAGGGAAAATTTAAAAGGATAAAAAAAAAAAAAACCTCTTAAAATCGATAAGAGAAAGACATATAATGTAACAGCAGTAGATAAATTCATGAAGATGGTAAAGAGGCAATTCTGGCAAGAGCAGATTCAGGCAAGAAACCAATTAACAGACACTCCCCAGCAGAGAACCGCAAATTAAAAAAACCAAGGAGGTCACTTCTCACCTAGTGGAGGAGCAAAAATTAAAAATAGTGATAACACCTGCTGGTGAAAGGCATGCTTGGAAATACTCTCACAAATGGCTGTTGGAAATGTGAATTACAATAAAAAAAAATTCCCTTTTCCCAGTAAAACCATTCCTGGGAAACCACCATGGAAATAAAGGCAACAACTCAATGGGATCTGGCTAGAACCATGTTTACCATAGCCTGGTGGTAGCGGCAATCTGGAAACCAAGTGAGTGAAGGCCCTTTCAAGAAGGGAGTAGAGCCCCAACCGGTGTGGCTCAGTGGATAGAGCATCGGCCTGCAGACTGAAAGGTCCCAGGTTCGATTCTGGCCAAGGGCACATACCTTGGTTGCAGGCACATCCCCCGAAGGGGGTGTGCAGGAGGCAGCTGATCGATGTTTCTCTCTCATTGATGTTTCTAACTCTCTATTCCTCTCCCTTCTTCTCTGTAAAAAAATTAATAAAATATATTAAAAAAAAAAAGAAGGGACTGGAATCTTACGCAGTCATTACTGGTAAAAAGACTGAGTTAGGCCTGCACCACAACATGGCGGGATTTCTGCTATGTACTCACAGTTAAAGGAGAAAAGCAAGGTGGAGAGTATTGTATGTTAATATGATTCAACTTTTAAAAATGTGATTTTATTGATTTCAGAGAGGAAGGGAGAGGGAGAGAGAGATAGAAACATCAATGATGAGAATCATTGATTGGCTGCCTCCTGTACACCCCCTACTAGGGATCGAACCCACAACCTAGGCATGTGCCCTCACTGGGAATCTAACCGTGAACTCCTGATTGCTCAACCACTGAGCCATGCCAGCCGGGCATGATTCAACTTTTTAAATATGATAACACCTGTCCCCTCAAAATATGAAACCTGTGTGTGTGTGTGTGTGTGTGTGTGTGTGTGTGTGTGTGAATTGCTAGACAGAGTGGTGGAAGGAAGGAAGTTATGAAGGAAGCAAGCAAGCTAGACAGGTTGTTAACATGGAGAGGGAGGGAAGAGAAACACTACTTAAAAATAAGTCTCTATGCTTAAAAACCATGTGTATCAATGGAATACTAAGCTGCGGTAAAAAAGGAGTTCTTACCATTTGCAACAACATGGATGGAGATGGAGAGCATTATGCTAAGTGAAATAAGCCAGGCAGAGAAAGATAAATATCACATGATCTCACTCATTTGTGGAATATAATGAACAACATAAACTGATGAACAAAAATAGATCCAGAGACAGAGAAACATCAATCAGAACGTCAAACCTCAGGGAAGGTAGGGGACAGTGGGGGTAAGGGGGAGAGATCAACCAAAGGACTTATATGCATGCATATAAGCCTAATCAATGGACACAGACAACAGGGGGGTGGGGGCATGAATGGGAGGTGAGGGGTAATGGGGGAATAAGGACACATATGTAATACCTTAATCAATAAAGAAATTAAAAAACAAAAAGACAAAAAAATAAAATAAAAATGCAAACACATAAAAAAACACACACATGTGTATGATGTGACTCCATCCATGCAAAATTATGTGCGTAGAGATGGGGGAAAGGGTGGTCATTCACCAGAATATTAATGATGGTTATCTCAGGGAGTGGAATTGCAGGTGACTTACTTTTTTCCTTATATATTTTTTGTTTTAAATGTTATGTCATGAGTATATACTATTTATATAATCTGTGGAAAACAAAGCTATTTTTACGAGGGAGGAGGGGGAAGTATTGGCACGTAGAGGTCCCCAGGGGACCTCATTTAATGAGCACAGAAGATCAAAGATCGATATTTAATTAACATATCAATTGCTGGCATGTCAACTGATGTTTTCCAAAACGCTTGCAGGGTAGGTTCTCTTAAGTAGCCAAACTGTCATCTGAAACATTGTTTATAATCCTCCCATTTAACTAAGACCCAAGAATGCAATGATTACAAATACCAGTGGGGCAGGAGGCATTAAAGGAAGGTTTATTTCAGTGCCCCATCCAATACCTGGATAACTGGCTCTCCTGTACTCATCACAGCCTAGAAGTCCCTCAGGAAGCTAATCTCCTGGCAACTCCCAAACCCCTTCATCATTGCTCTCGAACTTTTTTGTTAAAGCCATTTTTTTTTTCCTAGACCTCTCGGTAATGGTTCTTAGAGTCTTCATTTTAAATCTTCAGTCTTGGTTTTGCTCTTCTCACTACTTCCTTCTCACGCTGCTTGGCTCCCCCCGGCTGGGCATGCCCCTTGCTTTTGGTTGGCACCGATTTCCCTGCCTTCTCTCCACGCACCTGCCGGGTTCAGAGGGGGGCTGCAGGGGCTCAGACCCGTGGACGCAGAGCTTGGACATGCCACGCTCTCAAAAACGATAGGGTCAGCAAGTGAAACGGGAAGTTGGGCCTCACCGGCTCTTTCTTTCACAACATGTATTGAGCATTGCCGTATGTCCAAAGTCCAGCAGCTGTGGTCAATGCTGGGGAAGCACTTGGGGAGGCTGCCACTGGAGGGAAGGCGGTGGGGGACAGCTGCTAGAACTTGGCCAAGAGACAAGCAGCATCGCCCTCACCTGGGAACTTGCTGAAAATTCTAATTCTCGGGCCCCACTCCCGACCTTCCAAAGCGGACACTGGGGGCGCGACCCAGCAATGTTTTATCAAATCCGCCGGGGGATTCTGACGCACCTAGAATTTGAGAACCACGGCTCTAGTGGAGGCCAGAGTGAGGATCTTTAGAGGAGAGGGCGAGGAGACAGGAAAGGAGGCTTTGTGAGGGCCTCGGATGCCAGTCAAGGGGGTTAGACTGCCCCGTAGGTGCTGCCTCCAGGGTCGCGACAAAAGCAGGGGCCTGCGTCACTTATACAATCGCTCAGCTCGGCGCATCTGGCAGCTCTTGCAAGTCTCTGTGCACCTGGTCCGAGGAAGGTACTGAGTTCCCCCACCCCCCGAAACACCAGGCGGTGGACAGAAGAGAGGTCGGGTTGCAGACATCTCCGCACCGCGGAGCCCTGGGTTTGCGATCCAAGAGGAGGTGAGCCCACGCGGAGCTGGGGAACCAGCAAAGACAGGGAAGGAGGTGCCGGGACCGAGTCCCAGAGCCGCGCCGCGCCCCGACGCCCACCACGGCCCAGCGGGCGGCCCTGCGCGCCCAGGCTCCGCCCCTAGCCTGCGGGGCGCGGCGATTCGAGACCTCGGGCCCCGCCCCCTGCCCCGCCCAGGCCCAGCGCGCTCTGCCCGCCTCCCGCGTGGGGGGAGCCGTGTGGGCCCGCGCCTCTGTGCGCGCCCGCGGCCGGGTTGCAGGGCTGAGCGCGCGCCCCGCGGCCGGGGCAGGAAGATGGTGGCGAGCGCGCGGGTGCAGAAGCTGGTGCGGCGCTACAAGCTGGCAATCGCCACGGCGCTCGCCATCCTGCTGCTGCAGGGCCTGGTCGTGTGGAGCTTCAGCGGCCTGGAGGAGGACGAGCCGGGCGAGGTGCTCTGAGGGCCGGGCGGGCAGGCCGGGCGCGGGGCGCGCGGGGTCCTGGCGGGGCTGAGGGCGGCCGGGGCTGGAGAAGTGGGGCACGGGCCGCAGGCGTGCCTGACGCGGGAGGCCGTCGGGAGCTGGGCATCCGACTCCTGGCGCCCCTTCCCAGCCGGGCCTGGGGGGCTGCACGCGGGCCGGGGCGCGACCCGGAGGCTCGGGCCGCAGGCGGGCCGGGGGCCGGAGCGGGAGGAGCGGATCTCGGTGGGGTGGTCTCCGGTCCGGGGAGCAGTGAAGGTCAGGAGCGGGGAGCGGGGTCGGGAGGCGGGGCTAGGCCTGAGCCTGCTCCGGGGTGGGGAGCCCCAGGCCAAACTTTCAGAAGTTGGGAGGGGGCTGGTGTGCGCGCCGTGGGCGGAGGCGTGAGGCCGAGGGACCCCCAGAAGCGCCTGCCGGGCAGCGGCCGGTGGGGAAGTGGAGGCCGGGGGTGGAACTCAGTCCAGCAACTGAGGGAACAGGGAGTGACCCCGAGGGAAAGACCTACTAGTGTCCGAGGCGTGGCTTTCTTAGCCCAGCGACGCCAGGGGTCTGAGGAACCTGCACGGGTCTTCGGTAGGAGATACTAGAGGGGGGTGGGGGGAAGTGAACTGGTGAGTTGACCTCAGGGAATTGGCTCCAAGGGAGTGGTGGCTGGAGCGGCAGCTGGCTTCCTAGAGCCCCAGGCCCTGGAGTGGGGCAGACCCACCCTGCTCACTCCCAGGTCCCTGCGCCCCAAGGTCTGAGGTTCTGACATTCTTGGCTGACCATGGTTTCAGCTAGAGGCCCGGGTATGTCCTTCCCAATGTGGTCAGGAGTCCATTGGGGTCTATGGCTGTCCTGGAAGGCTGGGGAGGATAGGCCAAATCCTGGCCCTACGCTGTGGGCCAGAGAGCAGAGCTCCCGTGTGCCCACCCCGCCCCCTGGGTCTGGGTGACTCGGGCCCTAAGGCAGGTGCTGTGTTTGCCACGTCCTGTCCTCCCCGGCCTCTCCACCTGGCAGGGTGAAGACCAAAGGAACCCCGGTGTCCACTTTCCCTTTGTGCATCTGGGCGTCGGAGGCCTGGTGTGGGGGCTGGTTGAAGAGCTGTCCTTGCCTTTTTTGGGAGAACCAAGAGGCTGGGATGGTGAGGGGAGATGGGACATAGTCACGGGAGACTATAACTCCTAAAGGAGCTGAGGGTGGGGGTGTGGGAGGCTGGCTCGGGGCATCTGAGGGAGTGAGCTTATTCTGTGTGGCCCATAAGTAGGAGGAAGAGGATGTTTGGGGCTCAGCGTAAGAAGGCTCTTTGGGCAGAGGAGACATCCTAAGACCGAATGGGCTGCCAAGGCAGTCAGGGAGGCCTCTGACCCTGGAGGAGGTGAGCAGGGGCCAGCGGCCTCTGGGGAGGGGCACAGCGAAACCTCTGAGGCTTCTCAGAAACAAATGGCCCCCAGCAGCCACATAACCCTGTGAGTCTCTGGGTAGCCTGAGAGACTGTGCAGGCTTGAAGTCCCTGCTGCCCTGGGGTGGGGACCGGGGGCAGTGGCGAGGTTGGGATCCCCCCTTCCCACCTCTTCCTGGCAGAAGCTGATAAGGAGATAGATCCTGGGCTGGAATGGACGATGATCCTCGATGATTGAAAGACTGTGTAGTCCACGTAGCCATCAGTGCTTGGCCCCCTCAGTAACCACCTCACCAGATCTCGGGGTTACCAGGCAACATAACCTAGAGCTTAGGAAGGTGGGCACTGAAGTTGGACTGCCCCACTTGGCCGTCCTGTGTCCTATTCCAGCGCTGCTGCTAAGTAGTGGGTGACCACTGACAAGTCACCTAACCTCTCTGTGCCCCCATCAGTATCTCCCCTCACGATGGGGATCAGAATAGCACCTCTCTGGTTGGGTGATTGTAAAGATTACATGAAAATGATGCCCGTGAAGTATTTGCAGGCGTTCCTGGCATCTGCTAAGCCATCAGTAAATAACTATCCCAGCACTGCACATTGGGGTAGGGACTCATTCATTCATTAATTCATTCATTCATTCAACAAATATTTATTAAGTCCTACTTGGTAGTAAGCACTATGCTAATGCTGGGAATACAGAAATAAACAAAATAGACAGGGTGCAGCCCTCATGGGCAGACGGTCTGCAGGGAGAGCCCCTCAGGGGAAAGGAAACTCATTAGAATAACAAGGGGGCTGGTTTCGATCCCTTGGTCTGGGAAGGCTTCTGTGGAGGTAGCTTGTGAGCGAAGGAGCCGGTCAGCCTGGGGCAGAGGGGGGCAGAGTTTGGGCAGAAGGCCCTGCGTTGAAGGGGCTTGGCTGCCTTCAAGGAATGAAAGGAGGGTGTGGTACGTTCCCTGGAAGAAGGCTCAGGAGTTAGTCCAGGCCGCATCCTAGAGACCACAGGGAGGGCTGAGGGTTTTAGTGTAAGTGCAGTGGGAAAGCCCGGAAGGGGGTTGCGCAGCCGTGGGATCCGATGTGCACTTAGGATGCCCATCTGTGGAGGGGGCTGGCGTGGAGACCAGGATGATCATTAACGTCCAGAGAGCCAGTTTATCGAAGCTTTCACAAACACTGCTTCGCTACTTATTTTAAACGCAGCCTGAGAAGTCCAGGGAGGTGGGGTGTGGGGTGAGCGGTTGTGCGCTCTCTGTCTCCCCGGCTCAGAGGATCCCGAGGGGTTGAGGGGTTGCAGAGCCCGGAGGAGGCAGAGGACTTCAAATGCCTTCGCAGTGGGGAGGAGGGGGGCCTTGGCGGCCAGAAGGCATCCAGGTCAGAGGGACAGTCCCCACCCTCAGTAATCAGAGGGGACCCTGACCTCAGGGACTCCGACCTCAAGGACTATTTGAGACAGCTCCTCCAGCAGCCCTGCAGCTGCCCATCTGCACATGCCTGGAAGGGGGCAGGGCTGGGGGCTGGCTGTCCACCAAGGACCCTCTTCTCCCCCCATTCCTCAGTGCTGCCTCCTGGCCCCCCAGCCTCCTCGGGGATTGTCCTTCTCCGTGTCAGCCAGCTCCCTGCTGCAGTGCAGGGCACCAGCATGCCCATCTCCTCCCACATCCTGTCTCCCACCGCAGCCGGCCTGGCCCTGTGCCCTGGACCCTGCACTCCTGACCAGCTTTCTGACTTGCTGATACTGACTCCCACCGTGAGAGCCCACAGCCCCTCTGCCATCTTTGCCCACCTAAGCTTGAGGGTATCTTTGTCCATCGTGTGGCCAGATCCGACATCGCCAGGTTGGCACTCAGCTCAGTGGAGCTGCACTCACCTTTCCTGGGGACTGCCCAGTTCAAGGTGCCCTCTCTTACGCGGGCACAGAACGGGGTCTGTGCCTCCTGCCCACCCTGCCCTCCCTCTTGCAGATGCCTCTTCTCAGATGGGAATAAACACTCCCGGCTCTCACTGGGCGCCTCATCTGCCTCTCAAGAGATGAGCGGGCTGGCTGGGTGCAGGGCATAAAGGGCGTGGGTGCTAGGGTGGAGGGATGGGGCTCTGGCCCTGAGGTGGCCGCCAGCCTGACATGTGAGGTGCCGTGCTCCACGCTCCCACAGGGAAGAGGAAGAAGGTCCTGGGGAGGTGAGGGGCAGAGAAAAACCAACACAACCGAGTCCAAAGGGTCTGCGAGCCTTGGGCCCTCTCCTGATATCACATGGACTAGGTTCTCCGCTCCTTCCAGTAATAATAATTACCAAGTTCTAGCCTATGTCTGGAGCTTTACATTCCTTCATTTCACTCATTCATTCGACAGATATCTACTGAGTGTGCACTCATAGTGTAAGTGCAGTGGGAAAGCCCAGAAGGGGGTTGCGCAGCGATGGGATCCGATGTGCAGACCTTCTGGGCTCTCAGGACACATCAGTGAACAGAACAAGCCCTGTCCTCCTGAAGCTTGCGTTCTTGGAAGACAAGGGGCACAGAATCTATAATAATAAAAGCATAATATGCAAATCGACCGAACGGCCAAACAGCGGAACAACTGTCCGGACGACCTTCCGGACAAAACCAGGGCTGCAGCCATGGCGGCTGCGAGGGATGGAGGCAGCCGTGGCAGCTGCGAGGGGGCTGTGAAGGCCTACTCTTGCACGAATTTCGTGCATCGGGCCTCTAGTATCAATGTAAATACGTGGTAGGACGAGAGAAGGCAGCAAGTGCTACGGGGAAAATAAAGCAGAGGATGAGGGCGGGCTGGAGTTTTAGATACAGTGTTACCGTGGGCCATACTGAGAAGACATCACCTGAGCCAAGAATTGAAGGAGGCAAGAATGAGCTGTGGGGACAAGGGGGGCAGGGAACGTTCCAGGCACTGGACAGGCAGGAATGGCAGTGATGGAGGCAGTGAGAAGTGATCTGATTCCGGATGTAGTTACCTTCTTTTTTTATTTACGTTTTTTGTGTGTTTTGTTTTTAATCCTCACCCAAGGCTATGCTTTTACAGATTTGAGGGAGGGAGGGAAGGAGGGAGGGAGAATGAGAGAGAGACATCAATCGGTTGTCTCCTGTACGCACTCTGACCAGGGATTGAACCTGCAACCTAGGTATGTGCCCTCAACGGGAATCGAACCCGAGACCCTTCAGTGCATGGGATGGTGCTCCAGCCAGTTGAGCCACACTGGCCAGGGCTGTAGTTCCCTTCCCGAAGCTAACCCCCACAGGACTTACTGATGATTGATTGGCTGTGGGGTGTGAGGGAAATGAGTCAAAGATGATTCCTAAGAGGTTTTGGCCTGAGCAACTTGAAGGATGGAGTCGCCGTTCGCTGAGCTGGTGAAACACGAGTGGCTAGGGAGGAGGACCGGGAGTCTGCTTTTGGACGTGTGGGGTTGACAGGGCTGGCAAGCTCCCATGGGAGATGTCAAGAGGGTGGGCAGTTAAAAACCTGAAGGTTCAAGGGAGCAAGCCAGGCCAGATGGAGGAACGTGGGGGTGGATGGAGTTGGTACTGAAGGCGATCCCTGTAGAGCAGGACAAGGAAGGCCCAGGGTAGCCTTGGGAGAGAAGGAAGGCTCGGCCAAGAAAGCTGATGAGTGGTCACGAGGCCGGGGAAACACTGGGAGGGCATCCTGGCAGCCAGGTGAGGGGGTGCTTCTGGAAGAGGCTGGGTGCCAGGGAGTCCTGCTACTGAAAGGCCAGGCCAGAAGGGCCTGTGGAGCTTGTGGGGTGCAGGGGAGGAGGTCCGTGGAGGGGGAGACCCACGGAGCCGGTGGACAGAGAATGGCGAGAGAAAGTGGGGACGGCTAACGAGACAGCTCTTTCTAGCTGCATTATCTCGTGTCCGTCTCATTGGACACCCTTCCCTCCTGTATTTCACAGCTGAGGGAATATGCTCAGAAGGTGGGTGACGGGGAGTGGCCGAGCTAGGCGGGGAGCCCTGGGACTCGGAGTAGTCACACTGTACCTCTTGCTTCTCCTGTGCCGTGTCTCATCCACCAGACACCCACCCAGGTGTTCCCTGTGTGCCAGCGACTCCCCCAGGCGCTGGGAGATGGGGCTGACAAGACAGTCCTCCCAATAGCTCGTCTGCTAGAGGAATGTCTGACTCCAATGGGATGGCTTCTCTTGAGGAGAGGTGGATAGGATTTGGTCAGGCAGGGAAGCGGGGTCAAGAGAGGGGGACAGGGAGAGCCGGGAAGAGGGTGACCGGGCCACCTTTGAGAAGAGGCAGCAGATGCCAAGAAGCGGGTGTAGCAGCCACCAAGGCCCGCCACTCAGATTTCCCTTCCGGAGAACCTGCTGTAGCAGCGTTTAGTTGCCAGCCTCCAGCTGCGGCTGTCTCCACGCTCTGCCTTGGCCTTCCAGCCCCAGCCACGCACTTCCCGGGCAGCCCCAGCCCATGCTGAACGTGGCTGTGATACCAGGGCCCCCATCTAAGGCTGTCTTTGCACTGGGGTTCCCTTGAGCCAGCCAGGGCTCCTCCACGCAGTACTGAGCTCCCCCTCCCTCCCTCCTTGCACAGGCGTCAGGCCGGCTTGGCAGCCTGAGGGCCTTGCCTGCTCCCCATCGTCCACAGGTGCTGCTCCCACAGAAAATCTTGCACTGACTCTGTCTTGGTCTCTGCTTCCGAGAGAACCCAACCAGTGTGGGGCCTCGGGTTTCACCTCCGTCCTCTCCACCAGGCCAGGCCCCTTCCCCCTGCCGTGGCCTCCATGGCGCAGCCGCGTGGACATGCTGCAGGCAGAGGAAAGCTTTCCTTCCGTCTCTTCCCAGCTAAGTGGGGCGGGAGTGGACACGCATGTCCTCTGCAGGGTCCCCCCGCACCCTTCCCTGTGGCGTGTGGACATTCTTGTTCACATCTGCTGAAAAGGAAAGCAGCGCTGAGTCCAAAGCACAAAGGAGACTCGAGGCCCTTGGTCTGTGTGATAGTGGGTGTGGGTGCGACGGGGCTGGAGGGAGGACAGCGCTTCTCAAGCCAGCGGCTCGGGGAAGTGCTGCTGTGCGGAGTCCTCGGGTGCACAGAACTTCTCTAGGTAAAGAGAGGCAGGGGCTCCGAGGCCTGAGGCCAGCAGGGAGCTGACGGAGCAGAGGAGAGTGGCTGTCCCAGTGACCTGTGCCTGCCTGTCTTTCACAGAAAGGAAGACAGAGGAAGCCACGGCCCCTGGACCCCGGCGAGGGCTCCAAGGACACAGACAGCTCGGCGGGGCGGCGGGGCAGCGCCGGCAGAAGGCATGGGCGCTGGCGGGGCCGTGCCGAGAGCCCAGGTGTGCCCGTGGCCAAAGTGGTGCGGGCAGTTACCAGCCGGCACAGAGCTAGCCGGAGGGTCCCTCCCGCGCCACCCCCAGAGGCCCCTGGCCGCCAGAACCTGAGTGGGGCAGCCGCCGGGGAGGCGCTGGCCGGGGCAGCCGGCTTCCCCCCACATGGAGACACAGGGAGTGTGGAGGGCGCCCCCCAGCCCACAGACAATGGCTTCACCCCGAAGTGCGAGATTTTGGGCAAGGACGCGCTGTCCGCACTGGCCCGGGCCAGCTCCAAGCAATGCCAGCAAGAGATCGCCAATGTGGTGTGCCAGCACCAGGCCGGGAGCCTCATGCCCAAGGTTGTGCCCCGGCACTGCCAACTGGCTGGTAAGGGACAGGCCTGGGTGGAGAGGTGGCAGCCCCGGGAGGTGACATGGCAGGGACCCCACCCCCGCTTCTCAGGGGAGACAGCTCAGAGGGGCGCACCTCCTTGCCTAGCTGGTGACGAGCACACCAGGTGGCAGAGGGGACCTGGCCCAGGAGCGTTGGGCTCCAAGTCCGGGATTCTTCCTTGGAAGGCAGGCGGCTCCCTCTTCCCCTCTGGCCTCCACCCTGTGACGGGCAGGGCCTCACTGATGCCCTGCTCTCTGTTCAGGGAAGATGAACCCCGGCATCCAGTGGGAGGAGGCCCGGGCCCAGCAGCCCGTGGAGGGCCCCCCGGTACGAATCGCCTACATGCTGGTGGTTCACGGCCGCGCCATCCGCCAGCTGAAGCGTCTCCTCAAGGCCGTCTATCACGAGCAGCACTTCTTTTATATCCACGTGGACAAGGTACTGTGGGGAGACCCAGGGGTTCTGGGTGAGCAGAGCGGAACCAGGACGGTCACAGACACAGGGTTTCTGACCTGCTCAGGTGGCCCAGAGTTAGGGGAACAGGCCTCGAATAGGGAGCCAGCACCAGGTGACATGTGCTCGCCATTCCTTGCCAGTTGTACTCTGACCTGGGTTGGGGTGGGGTGGGTGTGGAGGTTGTAATGCTGAGGGCCCAACTACAGCTGCTAAGAATCTCCCTCCCCCGCCCCCTCACCCCGCCCTTAGCGCTCCAACTACCTGCACCGGGAGGTGGTGGAGCTGGCCCGGCAGTATGATAATATTCGCGTGACGCCCTGGCGCATGGTCACCATCTGGGGCGGGGCCAGCCTGCTGAGGATGTATCTGCGGAGCATGCAGGACCTGCTGGAGGTGCCTGGCTGGGCCTGGGACTTCTTTATCAACCTCAGTGCCACCGACTACCCAACCAGGTGGGGGGTACTCCGAACCTCCTGAGGGGAGGGGGCCCATGTGGGCACTGGGGTTGAAGGGTCCCGGTAGACCCCTTCCTCTCCCCAGGCCTCATTTCCGGGATCCACGCAGCTCAGACTCATTCTCCTCTCTTGGCCCCGGCCATGTTTTAGGGGAGGGGTTGGTGAATGATGATGTGAGGATTGAGAGTGACAAGAGATGGGGAAGAGGAGGAGCCAGAGGTGTGTACGGCGGGTGCTGGGTCAGACAGCAAGGGGTACAGGAAGGATGGGGTGGTCTTTCTCGGGGACCTCAGGTACCCATCACCCCGGGGTAGGGCACATGGCCTGGAAGCCAAGAGGTGAAGGTGACGAGGGCTGGAGAGAGTCCGCTCTGGGCCAGTGACTGAGCAACCCCTCACACAACTGCCCACACCCCATTCCCTCTCCAGGACCAACGAGGAGCTGGTGGATTTCCTGTCCAAGAACCGGGACAAGAATTTCCTTAAGTCACATGGCAGGGACAACTCCAGGTGAGGGGCTGGGGGAGGGGGTCCTGGCCCTGGGGTCTCAACACAATCCCTCCCACAAGGGATGTGGACACCCAGCAAACCAATCACAGATGGAGGAGTGCTGGTTCTAAGGCGGATGGGACCCCACCCTACGCAACCCACAGGTTCATCAAGAAACAGGGCCTGGACCGGCTCTTCCATGAATGTGACTCGCACATGTGGCGCCTGGGTGAACGGCAGATCCCGGCGGGCATCGTGGTGGACGGCGGCTCCGACTGGTTCGTACTGACGCGCAGTTTTGTGGAGTACGTGGTGTACACGGACGACCCGCTTGTGGCCCAGCTGCGCCAGTTCTACACCTACACGCTGCTCCCGGCCGAGGTGGGTGGCCCGGCCCTGACCCAGGCCAGGGAGAGAGCATGGTGGGGTGCCCGTGGCTCACCGCCCACCCTGCCCTGCCTTGCCCTGCCACCTGCAGTCCTTCTTCCACACGGTGCTGGAGAACAGCCCGGCCTGCGAGAGCCTCGTGGACAACAACCTGCGGGTCACCAACTGGAACCGCAAGCTGGGCTGCAAGTGCCAGTACAAGCACATCGTGGACTGGTGCGGCTGCTCCCCCAACGACTTCAAGCCACAGGACTTCCTACGGCTGCAGGTGCTCCCCATGGCCCCAGTCGCTGCCCCTTGCTAGGGCCTCGCCCCGGCCTTTCGCCAGGTCAGGAAGGACTCGGGGTGGGCCAATCAGAGGAGCTAGGGCCTTCACCTGGAGCTGCCTTCGGGGCTCTGGGATGACTGTGGCCAGTCTGGGGTGCTAGAAGGGGCCCCTGGGACCTCCAGACCCCTTACCATGCTTGCTCTCCCTCTCCAGCAAGTCTCTAGGCCCACCTTCTTCGCCCGGAAGTTTGAGTCCACTGTGAACCAGGAGGTCCTGGAAATTCTGGACTTCCACCTGTATGGCAGCTACCCGCCCGGCACGCCAGCCCTCAAGGCCTACTGGGAGAACATCTATGACGTGGCCGATGGCCCCAGTGGGCTCAGTGATGTCATGCTCACCGCTTACACCGCCTTTGTCCGCCTCAGCCTACGCCATGCCGTCACTACTGTGCCCTCGCAGGCCACCCCTCTCTGCAGGTGAGACCTTCTTCTGACATATTGCAGGGGCCCTCAAGGTGTGGTGACTTAGGGAGAAGCCAATCAGAAAGAGAGCCCCTGCTCGCAGGGAGCCCCCAGTCTCAGGCAGGGGGAAATGCAACTACAACACAGGCGCAGAGGTGCTGTGAGTGTGAGATCTGGGGCAAAGGAAGTACCTGGGAATGGGACTCCCCAGAGCCCCATCCCTGGGACTCCAGACCACGTTGGATATGCTGATGGCATCTCCCTTTCTCCCTGCTGGAACCTTCTTAGGTTTGAGCCCAGGGGCTTGCCGTCCAGCGTGCACCTGTATTTCTATGACGACCATTTCCAGGGCTACCTGGTGACGCAGGAGGTGCAGTCCTCAGTCGAGGGGCCGGCAGAGACGCTTGAGATGTGGCTGATGCCCCAGGGGTCGCTGAAGCTGTTGGGGCGCAGTGACCAGGCCAGCCGGCTCCAGAGTTTGGAGGTGGGACATCTGACCCCCAGCAAGACTCAGGGTAGAGGGAAGAGAGGAACAGACACTAAGGGAGGGGCAAGGACTGGGTTAGGCCTTTCAGGACTGGGTTCACGGGCCCTTTTTACCCAATGACGGCAGCCTTGGCGAGGCCTCGTGCACATGCCTGGCCCCCCTGCATGCATACATGGAGGAGCAGCGCCCCCTGGGGTGCAGAGGACATGCAGTGATCAGAGAGGGGACTAGTTCTGCTGTAAGGCAACCTCATCTTCTAAACCAGTGGTTGGCAAACCGCAGCTCGCGAGCCACATGCGGCTCTTTGTCCCCTTGAGTGTGGCTCTTCCACAAAATACCACGTGCGGGCACGCACGTACAGTGCGATCGAAGGAGTACCCTAATTAAGTTAATAACAATGTACCTACCTATATAGTTTAAGTTTAAAAAATTTGGCTCTCAAAAGAAATTTCAGGCGTTGTACTGTTGATATTTGGCTCTGTTGACTAATGAGTTTGCCGACCACTGCTCTAAACTGCCAGGGCTTTCTTCTAGAGGGGCTTGGACATCCCATTCAGGCTGTCGCTTAGGCCTTTCACTGTCTCTCATTCTCTTCCTCAGAGGCCTTGGCTTCCTGTGGGGTGGTCTCTGGCAGGGCCTTGAACCTTATCTGCCTTCCTGTCCCGCCATGGCAGAGCAGGTTGGAATGCGAGCCTGAAAAGAATCGTAGTCCAAGACCTTCACTTGGCAGATGGGGAAACGGGACCCAAAGGAGACAGTGACTAGCTCGAGGTCCCACAGTGAGTTAGAGGCAGCATCAGAGTAGAGAGGACTCTTCCCCAGGCTCCTGCTCAGCTGCCTCCCTCCTTACAGGTTGGCACCGAATGGGACCCCAAAGAGCGTCTTTTCCGGAACTTTGGGGGGTTGCTGGGACCATTGGATGAGCCTGTGGCCATGCAGCGCTGGGCCCGGGGCCCCAACCTCACAGCCACCGTGGTGTGGATCGACCCCACCTATGTGGTGGCCACGTCTTACGACCTCGTGGTGGACGCAGAGACCGAGGTCACTCAGTACAAGCCCCCACTGAGCCGGCCCCTGCGGCCAGGGGCCTGGACGGTTCGACTGCTTCAGTTTTGGGAACCCCTAGGGGAGACCCGCTTCCTCGTGCTGCCCTTGACCTTCAACCGCAAACTACCTCTCAGGAAAGGTAAGGATCTAGTTCCCAGATGTGCCCAAAGGGCAGGGAGGTGACCCTGGGAAGCTGACCATCAGAGCTAACCCCCGCATAGCTAGAGAAGGGAAGGGGGAAGGCTGGGAACTTGATGGTCTGCCCCTTAGCATCCTGGGGCTCTGCTGTGGTATGAAAGGGGAGCTGTGGAGTCAGGTAGACTTGGCTTTGGAACAGCTCTGACACTTTAATTGGGCTTTTAGCCTTGGCAATCTATTTCCTGAGCCTCAGTCTTATTACATGTAAAGTAGGAGCTAATGTGACTATCGGAGAACTCCTGGGTGCCTGGAACACAAATCCACTCAAACTAGCTCATATGAAAAAGGGGGAGTTATTGGAAGAATTCAGGCTGTGCCCCAAGGCCCCAGGAAATGTCTCAGATCTCACAGGATGTCCGAGGTACTTTCTCAGACTCTCTGAGCCCTCTTGTCCCTCGTCCTGTCTTCTCTCTGTGTTAGCCTCGGGTATGGATTCCCGATACATGACACATGGCCTCTCAGGGCAACCAAGACTGACCAGGGCCTCTTAGTCCCCAGGTGCCACATTCTTGGAACAGCAAATCTGTGCCCGGTGGGCAGGGTCCCATAGCTCTCCACCCACTTGGTTGAGGCTAAGGGAGCAGACCCTGAACTCAGGTATAGGATGCAGGTTCCCGGGGGGCGGGGGTAGGGGGGTCTACGTCTCCCAAGTAACTAGTCCCTGGGAGACATTCGGGATGAGTATGTGGGTAAACGTGTCAGGTACGAATAGGTGGGTAGATGTTTCCGTCCTCTGGCCACATCCTATCACAGAGAAGATGGTTCAGACTGGGGGTAACCCAGAGGAGGATGGAGTAGTGGGGGGCTGTGGCAGATCCTGAGCAGGCAGCCGCACCCCTGCTTTCCCAGGACTCAGCCTGACAGGCGCTGAGGGAGGAATGGAGGCAGCTTCACAGCAGGCAGGTCTAGGAGCTGAGCCCTGAGCAGGGTGGGTTTTTATGGACCGAAGGGTGTTCTAAGCTGAGGGAACAAAGCTGGCAGGTGTCCGGGGGCATGGGGGAAGCAGAGTGGAGGGGAGTGGGATACAGGGGGTGGCAGGAAAGAAGGCTGGCGAAGCAGGGCCCCACAGCTGGAGGGCCTGGGCATGAGGCTTCGGATGGCTCTGGGAACCACTGGACATGGTTGAGAAGGGGCGGGAAAGTTACCTTATTTTCTATTGTGCTTCAAACCTACTGTTTTACTTTATCCTCAAGCTGGGAATTCAGCAATGACTGTCTTGATTTTATAAACTAATGGTTTTACAGGCACAGAAAGTTCTGTGGATTAGCCCAGGTCACTCAGCAGGGTGTGTGTGACTCAGTAGTAGACTTGGGACAGAACTGGGGTGCCCAGACCTGACTTCCCGGGTCTGGCCTTCATGGAATCAGTGGGGCCAGGCGTGCTGACTGCATGCTCTTGCACCCCCAGATGAAGCCAGCTGGCTGCATGCCGGGCCCCCCCACAACGAGTACATGGAGCAGAGTTTCCAGGGCCTGAGTGGCATCCTGAGCCTGCCTCAGCCGGAGCCCGCGGAGGAGGCCGCCCGGCGGCACGCCTTGCTCACAGGCCCGGCGCTCGAGGCCTGGACAGATGGGGAACTGAGCGGCTTCTGGTCTGTGGCTGGACTGTGTGCCACGGGCCCCTCCGCCTGCCCCTCCCTGGAGCTCTGCAGACTGACCAGCTGGAGCTCTCTGTTCCCCGACCCCAAATCGGAGCTGGGGCCTGTCAAAGCAGATGGGCGACTCAGGTAGCAGGGCCCAGCCAGCACCTCCAGAACACCTGGGGAATTGCACCTTACAGACAACGGAGGGCTGTCCCCCCACACACAAGGACCAGAGGCCCAGGCAACACACCCATGACAGTCATCAAGAATCCGCACAGACGGCAAGGAAGGTGGGCGTAGTCCTTACTACTGCTGATGGCTCTGCTGGGGACCAGCGGGTAGCAGGAATGTGGGGAGAAGGGCTCCAATTTCCATGCCCCACGCTTCTAAACCTTTCCCACTAGTTTTTTGTTTTGTTTTTTAAAGGAAAATGGGTGGTGGGGGAGGAACTGGAAACAAAAGATGTGCAATAGGGCTCAGAGGAGCCCCAGGAAGTGGGCCATGGCTCTGGGGAGCAGGGCCTGATGAGCCCATCTGCTGTTGCTCTGGAGGTGGGGCCTGCCTCCCTCTCGGGCCTCGCCCCCAGCCTGGGCCTTGGTGCTCATGGCTGAGGCTCTGTAAGTGCCATGCCAGGCTCTGAGGACCTGAGAACAGGTGATTTGGGGGAGCACTGCAGAGCTGGACTCGAGTGGGACAGCCTCTCCTCTCGTGGCCAGGGGACCATAGTGAGGGGATGGGGCTGGCTCTAGGGCTTCCCAGCATGCCCTGCTCCTTGATGGGAAAGGCAAGACACCAGGTCCTACTGAGACCAGTGCAGTCTCCCAGGCACCCAGAACTGCAAGCAGGGCCTGGGCTCCTGCCTGAGGGGCGAGCCCTCGCGAGCAGCGTGGGAAGAATTCTCTGCCAGGGCTCTCGAAGAACCTGGAGCAGCATTGTGCCTGAAGCTCAGTGTGAAGTCTGATATATGCAACAGAAGAAATATATCTCTATCTCTGTAAGCCGAGCCTCTGTGTTTTTCCTCTGGGCATCGGGAGCCGTCACCCTTAGGCCTTCTTCTCCTAAAAGTCTTGGCTGATACTTTGGCAGCCACGAGGGGTGGAGGTCTCATTCCAGAATGGCAACAGCTCAGAATCTACCCAAGAACCAGAAGGGATGCAAAAACCCATCTAATTCAGCTCTGTCTTTTTCGGAGGGGTAAAGAGGCCCAGAGACTTTCCATTGCCTTCCAGAAGGCCTGCTGGAGAGCCAGTTCAGTTCCCAAGAGTCCTGACCCAGCATTTCCTCCCCTGCTGCCAGGCCAAAGCAGATGCCGCTCCTCTGGTATCCCCAGGGCCCATCCCAGAAGCCCTCCTCACTCTGCTTCCCGCCCAGTCCTGAGTGTGGAGCGCCTTCAAGAACAGAGGGTCACGGCCATGGCCTGCTGGCTACCTTCAGAGCTTGTCCCTTTAGGGCCCTGGCCACTGCCCTCGGACCTGGGAGGGCCATGGTGGAAATGGTCATCCAGCTTCCCCCCTTTTCTCAGGACCTTTTCCCTTCTCCTCTCCTGCCATTGTCAGCAAGCGCTCTCAGTAGCAGTCCTTCGCCTTACTTCACGTCGGGGTGAGGGTGAAGGGTTCTTGGCCTTTATCAGCTAGTCACTCTGGCCTGGTCAGCTCAGCCTGGGAACAACGGGCTCAGTTCCTGCCCTGGCTGCCACATGTGAAGTTTTCCTAGTGGCCAGGAGAGGGCACCTGTGACCACCAATAAGGGGTTTTCCATTTGTTTAGCCACTGTGCTGACCCCTGCGTGCAATATCTCATTGAATCCTCAGAATCCTTAGAGGCAGACTTTCATTACCTTCATTTAGCACATCAGGAAACTGAAATGATGAGCCCACAGTCACAACTATTAGGTGGTGGCAGCAGGTTTCAGATGGAGCAGGCCTCCCTGTCACTGTCACTACATTCTGCTCCTACATTCTGCTCAGGGCGGGGACCTAACAGCAAGAACTCTTAAGAAAATAGTATTTGGGTTCAGGGGCTAAGATAACTGTTTTCTTCTGGCCCCTACTTTAGTGAATATTGAGAAGCTCTACTCTCGTTCTCTAGAATATTTTTAACATCAAATCTTAGGTAAATAAAAAGAAAAACTGAGTTCAGCACATTCGACCCAGGTGGTAAAGATCAGAACATTTAGATGGCTTGCTAAGGACTCAGACCAGCCTGCGAGTTTGACCCGGGCTGTGGCTATGCTACTGTCAGGCCAGTATAGGTCTTCAGTCTTCCTGTTTGAGCTTGGCTGGGACGGGTGCTCTTGCTTCAGTCCCTGCCACTCTGTCACACCAGGTCCTTGTTACTCATTACTGTCACCTGCTGAACATTTTGCCTTTGTACTTTTAGTCCAGTGGATCGTGATCCTCACCAAAGGCTCTCAATTAATTGGCCTCACGTGGGAACACAACCACCACGATGAAGTCTGGGTTCAAAGCTCCCACAGGTGATTCTAATTTGCACACCTGTGTGACGTACAAGTCCAGCCCCGCCCTCATTGCTCTGGAGGCAAGTCTTGGCCCCATGACAGGGGTCCTCAAACTATGGCCCGCGGGCCACATGCGGCCCACGGAGGACATTTATCCGGCCCGCCGGGTCCGCTGCCTGTCCTGCTTAGCAGCCGACGCGTCCCGGGCCCGCAGTACGCATAGGAACTTGTTCATAGTTTTTTTTTTTAAACTATAGTCCGGCCCTCCAACGGTCTGAGGGACAGTGAACTGGCCCCCTGTTTAAAAAGTTTGAGGACCCCTGATAGAATCACTGCAGACCATGGACCAGGCTCCGCTGATTCCTGACAGGTTCGGAGGACAGGCTTGGGGGTGAGGGCCCTCCTTTCCTATCCTCCCCCCAATCCACATCACTGAGGGGTGAGTGCAGCTTCTCTGCCGACAGTGTTTCTCACCCCATCTTTCTGTTGGGTTAGCTGTCTAGGGGCTTGGGCTTGTTGAAATCCTTCCCTGGCGTCAAGATCAGGATTCTGGTCGGGCAGTGGGATAGTGGTGGGGTGGGGGCTGGTTGGGGAGGTCTGGGCCCCGGGTGCTGCACAATTCCTTTGGAGGGAGAGCCAGGGCTTTTGTATTCTGTGGCCTGCATGCCCGGTTTCCAGGCAACCACGGCCATCTAGGTTCCATTCATGGTGGAGCCAAGACCAGAGGATAGCCAATTGGCATTCAGAGCCCAGTTACCTGGGTCAGTGGGAAGTGGAGTGGGGCAGTCGGGCTGGGAGGGAATCTGGGAATGCCAAGTGCAGAGATCTGGGCGAGTTGGAGCTCCCCTCGCTGGCTGTGAGGTTCAACAGAAACCAAGTCTAAGTCCTGAGCTCCACTTTGCCCAGGAAGGCTCAGCTCCCCTCCCTGCTTCAGCACCAGGGGATGCCTCCTGAGGTCCAGGCAGTGGAAAGGTGCCAAGAGTCCTGGGGCCATTTCTGGAGTGCTTCCTCTGCTGGCCCCTCCTACCTGCTCTTCCCAGGGCCCAGCCCAACTTCTGTGGGATCCAGGAGGGGAAGCAGTGACACCCTCAAGCACAAGCTCTCCTCTTCCTTCCCCTCTGGCGGATGGACTAAAACAATCCCCTCATCAAAGAAAGTCCCCTCTTGTCATTTGCTCAAGCTCCTCTTTCCTGCCAGAGGTTCCCCCTTGGTGTGCACTGCACAACATGCAGAAAGACCAACAAATCAATAAGCAGCTCCATCCAGGTTGTCCCCAAATACACAGACTCGACTCCAACTAACTTTATTCTTGCCCCCAGGTCAGGTCTCCAAAGTCACTTCACAGACTTCTTCCTCAGGAAGCCTTGTTGTCACCCCAACCCTTGATTTCTGGTACCACCTGCTCCTGTCACTTGGGCTCCAGTCTCAGTCCAACAGCCTTGACCAGGAGCTCAAAGCATAGCCACCAGTTTGAAGGTGCCCTCAGGCTTGGCAGGAACCACGTGGACAAAAGTCTTATAGAGCACAGCGCCCTTGGGCAGCCTGGTGACCAGATCCACAGCCTCCGAGTTGTTGGGGTGGGGCACGTAGACATCCTTCGTGTAGCGGACGATCCCCTCCTCCAGGGCATACAGACACTTCCTCTTCCCCAGCCCCACCTGCAACACACAGACCTGCTCAGCTACAGGGAAAGCCAGGTAGGTGGGAAAGGGACCCCAGGAGCTACTCATGTGGCTAGAAGCCACACTGGCCAGATCTAAAAAGGCCCAGGAAATGCCCCTACTCTCTGCCCCTGGGAACTTGTTTCACTTAGACTTCAAAACGTTGTCACACTAAACACTAGTCTGACATACATTTTCATTTATACAGTGACTTGTCAAGTGTAGGCTTTCACGAAACAACAGACCAAAGCTATATGGACAATGTATATGCTAATTAAACATAATTATATTAGGTAATACTTAATATAGTGCTTACCATGTGTAAGCACTGTTCCAAGCCCTTTTATAATATACTAGAGGCCCAGTGCATGAATTCGTGCACAGGTGGGGTCCCTCGGCCTGGTCAGTGATAGGAGTTGATCGGGGGCAGAGACCAAGGGAGGGTGGCCCCAGCAGCAAGCTAACCAACGGCCAATTCCGCGAGGAATCAGGCTCCCTCCTCCCTCCTGTCTGGGTCCGGGGTGCAGGTGAACCAGATTCGGGGCTGTCAGGGCCCCAGCAGCAAGGTCTGGGTCAGTGCACATCATAGCTACCAGCCGGTCGTCTGGTCATTCTGGTCGTTCCAGTCGTAATGGTCGCTTAGGCTTTTATATAGAGAGATAATAATTAAGCCCTTTTATAGCCATCAACCCATTTAGTTCTCACCTTGTTTAGTAGGTATTATTTCTGTTTTTCAGGTAAGTCAAACAGTGATTAAATAAACTGTGTTGTACTTAGTTTTTTAATATTATATATTTTAGCTTTTTTCTTAGAACTTGAGATTGGATGTGTGACAATTTTCATCCAGGCAGTCCAGCATTACTTATTTCTCTGATTAAAAGAAAGGACTCTGGAGTCAGGATGCTTGGTTCAGATCCCAGCACTACTACTTGTTATGTTTCATCTGGGCAAGTTACTTTACTTCAGAGTCTCATTTTTTTATCTGCAAAATGGGGATAATATTAACTACTTTATAAGGTTATCCTGAGGATTAAATGCATTAACAATCATAAAGAGCTTAGAATACTTAGAACACCCTAGCTCAAAATATGTTGGCTCTTATTATTGTCATTATTTTAGCAAGTCCCAAGAGTTAACATAGCAACACAGTCTTAAGTTCTAAAATATAAAGCTACACAAATACAATCAATTCACATATGGATTAACATTGGTTACTATCAGTCCTTCTGTTCCTACTAAATTGCTCAAAAAGGGGTGGGGTGTGGGAGCACTGATTACAAAGGAAACTATTTTTTTTTTTTATAAGTCTTTTTTTTTTTAAATATATTCCACTGATATTTCACAGAGAGGAAGGGAGAGGGATAGAGAGCTAGAAACATCGATGAGAGAGAAACATCGATCAGCTGCCTCCTGCACACCTCCCACTGGGGATGTGCCCGCAACCAAGGTACATGCCCTTGACCGGAATCGAACCCGGGACCTTTCAGTCCGCAGTCCGACGCTCTATCCACTGAGCCAAACGGGTTAGGGTGGAAACTATTTTTTTTAATTGATTTGAGAGAGAAACATTAATGTGAGAGAGAAACATCCATCAGTTGCCTTTCACATGTGCCCCCTGAGATCAAACCCACCGCCTTTTGCTGTATGGGATGACACTCCAACCAACTGAGCCACACTGGCCAGGGCTAACCTACTTTTAAAATAATGTGGGGGGGGGGGGGAGGAAGGAAAATAAATAAATAAACAAATAGCATAAATAAATAGAAAAATACCTGTATTACCCAAGAAATTTCCTACCTCAGAAAGTAATCTCAACTTGTCAACTTGCTGAACTAAAATCCCTGCCTGATATGGACCTGATTTCTGATATTCACATTCAATTCTATTGTACTAAATTCAAGCTATCTTTCATCTATCTACTAACAGCTTTATGCAAAAAAAGGAATTCTTAGAAATAAAGAAAAATGAATACATTAAAATTAGTTTCCCAAGATTCAAAAATATCTTAAACCACTAGGCATCTTTTTCTCAAAGAACTGGGGTTTAGAAGGGAAACCCAGTGCTATCCCAAGGCAAAACACAGTGATTTGGGAGTCAGGCAGACCAGGTTCAAATCCCAGCTGACACTTAGGCCCCTCCACTCTCTAAGAATCTGGCACCTTACGTGTAAAATGGAGATGACACTTATATACCTTATAGCAGGGGTCCTCAAACTACGCCCTGCGGGCCATATGCGGCCCACCGAGGACATTTATCCGGCCCGCCAGGTGCCGCTGCCTGTCCTGCTTAGCAGCCGACGCGTCCTGGGCCCGCAGTGCGCATAGGAATTTGTTCATAGTTTTTTTTAAACTATAGTCCGGCCCTCCAACGGTCTGAGGGACAGTGAACTGGCCCCCTGTTTAAAAAGTTTGAGGACCCCTGCCTTATAGGTATGGGGTAAGGAGTAAATGTAGGCCCAGGAATCAGCACAATGCTTGGCATTTGGTCAGTGCCCAATAAACACAGCTGTTTTATTACTAGAGGCCCGGTGCACGAAATTCATGCACGGGGGAGGGTACGTGTTCCTCAGCCCAGCCTGCATCCTCTCCAATCTGGGACCCCTCGAGGGATGTCCGACTGCCCTCTCACAATCTAGGACTGCTGGCTCCCAACTGCTTGCCTGCCTGATTTCCCCTAACCGCTTCTGCCTGCCAGCCTGATCACCCCCTAACCACTCCCCTGCCAACCTTATTGAC
Source organism: Plecotus auritus (assembly GCF_963455305.1). Classification (NCBI taxonomy): domain Eukaryota; kingdom Metazoa; phylum Chordata; class Mammalia; order Chiroptera; family Vespertilionidae; genus Plecotus; species Plecotus auritus. The sequence goes on from NC_137774.1 coordinate 12,677,359, forward strand.
ACCTAACTGCTCCCCTGCTGGCCCGATTGCCCTAAACTGCCCTCCTCTGCCGGCCTGGTCACCCCTAACTGCCCTCCCCAGCTGGCCTGGTTGCCCCCAACTGCTTTCCCCTGCAGGCCTGATTGCCCACAACTGCCCTTCTCTGCTGGCCTGGCCACCCCTAACTGCCCTCCCCTGCAGGCCTGATTGCCCACAACTTCCCTCCCCTACTGGCCATCTTGTGGCGGCCATCTTGTGTACACATGGGGGCGGCCATCTTGTGTGTTGGAGTGATGGTCAATTTGTATATTACCTCTTTATTATATAGGATTACTGTGCTTAGGAGCATGGAGAGGTGGCCCCAAACAAGAAATGGGGAGGGGGCACAAAACAACTCACATGGGCGCCTGGGTGCCAGCGAAAGTGGCGCTGAGTCCCAAGGATGTTGCCGGCATGAACATAGTGACCTAGAAGAGAAGTCCACAAGTGCACTGACTATGGGGCAGCACAGCAAACTGCTGAGAAAACATGATGGCCCACACTGTCCTGACCCAAAGGCTGCATACCAACCTCTGAGGCTGCCCTGAATAAAACCAGTTCCCAGGTGGTCCAGCGTGAGCAGCTCCCTGTCTCCCACCCAGCAGCCTCCTCCCCCGGGTCGCATGCCCAAGGTTAACACTATCTGCTCTTCCTCAGGGCCCCCACCCCACCTCAGGCTTTATCTGACTCTTTAATCTGGAGCCCAGTGCTCTGGTGAGCTAAGCGGAGAGCACTAGGCCAGGTTTTCCTGCTCTTCCAAGGAAGGCTGGGGCACAAGACAGAGTGCAGGGGGGAAATGAAAGCCAAGGCACACCCTCACCCTCTAATTTCTTGATGCCATAGCTTTTGCCTCGTGACTTTCCACCGAGGTTTTTGGAGCTGCCACCTGTCTTCTTGGATGCATATCTGACGGCAAGAGCTGCAACCTGAGGAGGCCTCAGCAGAGCTGTAGCTGCAGAGAGAACAGAAATGCTGTTCAGACAGACTGTTTCTCTGCCCCAGTGGCCATTTGCTAGTTTGAGGGGTGGTAGGAGGCAGTGGCAGGGGAGGTGAGGAGATAGGTGAGCAGAAATGCCACCTGACTTATTTGTTTTCAGGGAGTGTCTCAAGCCTTTGGCCTTCTCCCATGGTAGGAGACAAGTCATTCCTTGTATTGTCCAGAGTGTAAGCACTGCACGGGGGGGGGGGGTGGGGGGGTGGGGGGGGAGGGGTGTGTGTGTGTGTGTGGCCAGGGGATGAGGGATGGGGCAGTAAAATATTAATGGGAGAAAAAAACACCCAAAACACCATGTGCCCTGCGTCTTGACACATTCAGCCCTGCTGAGGAGAAACAAACATTGCAGAAATAGAAGTCAGCAAGAGGACAACACAGAGCTGCCTACTTCAGCCTCACTCACCGTCACGCCCGCAAGGCTCCTAGCACTGTGGAGGGGCCAGACCAGAGCCCAGCACCAGGACACCCAGAGAGACACCCACCACTTCCCTAGCCAGCCACCCAGCCCCTGCACACCACATACTTGTAGACAACAGAGCAGCTTCTCTAAGGATGGCTCCCACAGGATCCCAGGCATCCCAGAAGGCTGGACCCTTTCTTCAGCAAGCCCACCAAGCGCAGGTCCAACCAAGAGGGCGGACACTCTGCCCTTTTACCTGACCTCTCTATACCCATTCTAAGGTGCTCAGTGGCATTTGTTTTAAAAAGGAAAGTGGCCCTGACCGGTTTGGCTCAGTGGATAGAGCGTCAGCCTGTGGACTGAAGGGTCCCAGGTTCGATTCCGGTCAAGGGCATGTACCTGGGTTGCGGGGCACATCCCCAGTAGGGGGCGTGCAGGAGGCAGCTGATCGATGTCTTTCTCTCTCATCGATGTTTCTAACTCTCTATCCCTCTCTCTTCCTCTCTGTAAAAAAATCAATAAAATATATTTTTTAAAAAAAGGAGAGTGAACTAAAATTGATACTAACCGAGATGTAAGCCACTTGCTATATGACAAGCCCAGGGCTGGCAGTCCTTGCATGCAGGTCTCCAGACACAGCCATGGTTAACCAGGGACATGCCAGGTATAAGAGACCTTGTGGGTTCAGAGTTCCTAAAGCCTACGTTTCTGACGTTTTAATGAGAACTGAGACTCGCTGGGGCAAAACACCAGAGACAAGGACTTAGACGGACAACACATTAAACACATGTCCAGCACCACAGTCTACCTCCATTTAAATACCGATTCATCTGTTCACTTACTCACGTATTAGGCTCAGGAACTGGGCTTCTGCTTTACCTACATTATCTCACTCACAAATCTATGCCCTTCGCTCTACTCCTCAGCCTTCTTTGCAAAGTAAGTGATGCTACCACCTACGCAGTTGCTCAGGCAGAAATCAAGGAGTCATTGCAAATTCCTTCCCTCTGCCCACCTCAGTCTCCAGTTCACCAGCAAGGTGGATGGGCTCTACCTCCAAAACAGATCTCACATCCATCCATGTGCCTCCAAGTTCACTGACACTAACATCTCGCCTAAATCATCTCTCCTCTCTCAGGAAGCCTGGGCTCCTGACCTCCACTCCTAGATTCACATAAGAACAAGAGTTTGCTTCTCAAAGTTTAAAACTGAGCCAGGTCACTCTTTTGCCCTTCACTCTTACAGAGCTAAGCTTCCTGTCACCCTTCAGGTCTTAACTTAGATGTTACCTCCTCCGAGGGCTCTCCTGACCACTCAACCTACACACACACACCTGCTTTCTTTCACAGCACTTGTTACTATTTACATTTCATTTGTGCTCATTTATTGGCTTATTCACTAGAAAGAATCGTCCAGGGGATACTGACATGTCTTCTTTTCTGCCGAGATCCCCAGTGTTTGGCACAAAGACCTCCATCTGTTGAGCCAACAGCCTAACTTTTTGAGCTCAGTGTGCCAATGTTAGTAACCCGTTTATATAGATGAAAGTGTCCAAACAAAACCAGAGAAGGGAAGCGGCGAGCCCATGTCACCAATCGCTAGGGAAGCTGTATTTACACTCCAGGCAGAGGAAGGACACGTGTTCCTCGAACCACCACCCACAGCTCGGCGCCCTAGCTTGTCACGTGATCAGCGACAGGCGCCCTTCAAACCTCGTGGCCCCGCACACTCCCCCCCCCCCCCACGCCCCGCACCCAGGGTCCTCCGCAGGGAACGGCCTGCACCACCGCCCCCAAGGCTCCCTGCAAGGTCTCCGCTCCACCTCCACTCCTCCCCCCGGAACGGCCACGCGTCCCTTTACCAGCGGCCCGCGTCGTCAGCGCCAGCACCGCCGACGCCATGTTTGCCGTACACTCGTTTCCGGTCTCACAAAGTTTCTGCTTCCGCTATCGGGGGATTTGCTTCCGGGTCCTGCGTGGCAATTCAAAGAGAAGCGGGAAAAGTTGCCGGTGAGCTAGTGCGCGCAGTGGGGGTGCGGAAGCGGGTGCGGACGGGGTGGGCTGGGGTGGCCTGGGTTAGGCTGGGCTGGGCTTCCCTCCTGAGGCTTCACCGGGACTTGGTGGCCTGGGCGTCCTGGGCCTCTGCGCGGGGTGTGGGTGAACTAAGGAGCTGCCTAGCAGAGGAGCAGGCTCTGCGGAGCCCGCCTGTCCCACTCCCTCATTTTGCAGGAGTCTATGGAGGCTCTGCGAGGGGACCGGGATGAGGCCCCTCCCTAGTCCTTGCGCTTACTTTCCGGAGCTCTTACTATGTGCCAGATACTGGCGTAAGCGCTGTAGAAGATGCATGGTTTCTTTTACTTCTCACAACCTTATAAAGTAGGTGTTGTCATTATCCCTGTTTTACTAAGAAGAACGCGAGGCCCAGGAAGGTTACAAGGTTTATCCCGGCTCACCCCTCCAGTGTTAACAAAAATTTGTTCAAAGAATGACTCTCGCACAGACCTAGCAACTGCATACCTACCGAGAGAATTGAAAACACATAAACACTTGTGCATGAATGTGCAATGGCAGCATTTTTCATAATAGCCCCAAAATGGAAACAAACCAAATGTCCAAGTGATGAAAGGATAAACAAAATGTGCATATCTACACATTGGGATATTATTCAGTCATAAAAAGCAATGAAGTACTGAAACATGTTACAACAAAAGTAAACCTTGGATGCTAAGCAAAAGAAACCGGTCACAAAAGACACATATTGTATGATTTCATTGATACGAAATATCCAGAACAGGAAAAAGTAGATTTGTGGTTGCTAAGGGCTGGGAAGAAGGAAATATACAGTGACTTCTCAATGGCTATGGGGTTTCTTTTGGGGTGATGAAAACATTCTGGAATTTGATAGTAATGATGGTTTCACAACCTTTGTGAATATACAAAGAACCACCGAACTATGCACTTTAAAAGGATGAATTTCATGATGTTAATATCTTTTTTTTTAAAGGATGACTTTTGTCATCTCCATTTCAAATGTAAAGATCAATGTGGGAGGGGTGTGTGAATCTTGTTACTACCCCCTTAACATTTTGTATTAGAAACCTCCACTTCTTTTATATCTCACCTTGACCCAGAAAGGATTTGAAGCAGGTTCCTGTTAGACTAAAGGTGTAGCTCTCTGAGTTCCAGGTTGAATGTATGGGGACATACCCTATTTCTCTGTTTCTCTATATCATATTTATCTCCATAAAGCTTGGCCATAGAACACATCTAGTGGACTGAATTGAATGCCACAGCCTGTCTCATTTTTCTTTGTCTTTCAGAGAATTAATTTGATAGCACGTACTAATGGCTCTAAAGAAGTCATCGCTCTCCCTGGACTCTTCCAGTGATGCGGAGGAGTTGCCAGTATTTACCTTTCTGAAGAAGGAACCATGTTCAACAAAGAGGAGGCAGCCTCAGAGGGAGGAGAAGATCGTAGTGGTTCACACCTCAGATTCTGAGGCCTCCTCTCCTCCATCACCAAGGTTGAAAGATCCACCACCCGTCCCAGACACAGCTGAAACCATCACACCAACACGGCCAGTCAGGGTGCTGAGCAGTGGAAGTGAGGATGAGGAGGAACTCATTCCCCTGGCTGAGAGACTTACATGTAAGTTTCTGACCCACAAGCAGCTGAGCCCTGAGGATTCTAACTCCCCAGTTAAAAGCATTTTGGATCATCAGAATACCCAAGGAGCATCACATGACTGGGAAAAACAGCCCTTTCCAAAGATCTGTGATGTTCCCCTCCAAGACACCTCAGAAGCGTGTACATTGAATAACAAGGACTCTACGGTAGACAGTCCATGCCATCAGGTTCCAGCCTACCAAGCTACCTGCCCACTCCGGAGCTTCAGCTTGTCAGTAACCAAAACAAATGCCGAGGCCTGCCCCCCTCAGAAGAGAACCAAGCACGGTCAGAAGGTCCAGAGGAGAGGCTCACAGGGACGAGCAAGCCGGAAGGAAAACACCCTGTCACAACCACCAAGGGAAAAAAAGGCAGCACTGGCTAACAGACCAAAAGCTCAGAGGCCAGAGGAGTGCTTAAAGCACGTCGCTGTGGCGCTGGATCCAGGTCCTTCTAGCATCTGTCTTCACCCTGTGCTGAGTTTTCTGCTTCCTGGGCCACCCGCTGACAGCCCTTTCCGTCTGTTGCAGTGCTTTTACAGATGGAAGGCGGGGGCCAGCTCCTCGGAGCGCTGCAGTCCATGGAGTGCTGCTGTGTGATTGAGGCTCAGGCCGTGCCACGCAGCATCGCCTGGAGGAGGAGGAGGGCCGGGCCGGCTGCGGTAGGGTTTCTGCTATGTCCTTCCTCTCCCTCCTCCCTCTTATCCATATAAGGCCCCAGTGGAAAGACAGATGGTACACTCAACTTCGGATCATTTGAGGAGGATTTAATAAAGGCACTATTTCCCAAGGCGTGGCGGCGGGGGTGGTACAAGGAAACTGCAAAGGACAGTGCAGTACTTCGGCGTGATAACAGTATTGATTCAGGGTTTCTCCACCTCAGGTACTGTTGTCATTTCAGGTCATTCTGTTGTGCTGGGCTGTCCTGTGCATCGTAGAACATTTAGCAGCATCCCTGCCATTTACTCACTGGATGCCAGTAGCACCTTCCCCTGTTGTGACAATTGAAAATGTCTCCAGATGTTGCAAATGTTTCTTTGAGGAAAGTCACCCTGGTTGGGTACCACCAGGTTATCGTAGCTGTTATCATGCATAGGCCTGAAGGGATGAGGGGAGAAAGTGTTTACTGGAATCCAGGAGAGAAATGTAGAGAAGACCACCTTGCAAGAAGCTTGGCCTCCCAGAGAGGAGTGTAGCAAATGCTAGGTGATCCTGTTGGGAGGGAGCCAGGGAAAGAGATACCCTGAGTTTACTCTCCTCCCTCCCTCTAATCTCCAGGGCCACCAGCCAGAGGGCATGTGGACTTTGTGACGTGGTCTGTAGAGATCACCCTGCTTGGGCAGAGAGCAGAGTGGGGAAGGGAGGAGAGTGATCTGTGGGGCAGAGGGAAGGTAATCTACACAGGATTCCTAATTCCCTCTAACTGGGCTGTGAGAATAGGTGGGATTGTGTTTGAATTGCAGCCTTGTGGCTTTATTGCTGTGACCCTGGGCAAATTATTTCATCACTTTGTGCTTCATGTATAAAATGAGGATACTGCTACGTCACTTTCAGTGTCCCCCCCCCCCCTTGTTGTGGGGACTAAATGAGATAACCAAGCACCGAGCACATAGTAGGCACATAGTACATCCTCCTTCTTGGCCTGGGCACCTTGGCCAGGTTACTATACCTCCTGTACCTTCCACTCCTCTTATCTGCGAATCCAAAATACTCGATCCCGCATTTTCAAGAGTCTATAGATGAAACATTATATTTTTGCTCTCTTGTTTGGATCTCATCATTTTCTCAGCCCATTTCAACTTGTGAATATACCTTTCTTTTTAAAAAAAAAAAATGGATTTTAGAGAGGGGGAGAGATAGAAACAAGGATGAGAGAGAAACATCAACGTCAGTTGGCTGCCTCCTGCACACCTCCTCCTGGGGCTCAAGCCCACAATCTGGGCATGTGCCCTGACAGGGAGTCCATCCAGTGAGCTCTTGGTGCATGGGATGGTGCACAACCACTGAGCCACACCGCCCGGGCTCCTTTCTTATCTACTGCCTTTGAGATGCTGAACAGTTGAGGACTGGGGAGGGACAGGATCATGGTTATTGGTTCTTGCCACCATGACTTCATTCCAGAAGAAAACGAGTAAAACAAAATGGGCTAGGCTGATGGGGGCGAGTTCCTTCTTGTAGAACAGCGATCTCCAACCGGTGGTCCGCGGACCACTGGTGGTCCATGAGGTCCGAAAGGTTGGCGACCGCTGCTCTAGAAGGCCTGGGTTTCTCTCGCAGGTGCTGAGCACCTGCTGACTTGCCTCCCTCTGCTGGGTTCCGGGTGCTTTGGCAGGACGGAGAGGAGGCCTGGGTGGAGGAGCCGATGGTCCTGGTGCTGCTTCCGGCAGAGGCGTTTGTCTCCATGATCCACAACTTCAAGCAGGTGGGCAGAGCCGGAGGGATGGGCGCTGAGGCGTGGGACAGAGGGCTGGCTCTAGGGAGCAAACACTAATGCAGTTCCTGCCCCTTCGTGCAGGGAAGCCCAGGCAGCACCGAGAGAGGGAAGGAAACCCTTCGGAGCTTTGTAACAGACATCACGGCAAGAACAGCGGGGAAAGCTCTGTCACTGGTGATTGTGGATCAGGAGAGATGCTTCAGGTTTGGTTTGTCAGGACTTAGCATCAAAAGGGGCAGCTCTAGGCCAACAGGGGTGACGTTATTCATCCCAAATCTAGATCCTTCTGCCAGGTAGCATTCCTGCCGGGCCCCGAGGGATGCTCTGGTCCAGTCTTCTTGTACCTCTTCTGCCTCAGCTCAGCCTGAAGGTGCTTGCTTCCCTTCTTTGATTTCCTCCCCTGCTTTAGTGCTCCAAATCCTCCAAGGAGAAGGAAACAGCGAGTGGCAAATGGAGAACAGGCCAAGGAGAAGAAGAAACATAGACCACCAGAGGCCAACACAGGGCCCACGGTGTCCAGGGTAGACATGGAGGAGGTAAGAGCGTCCTGTTGCCTGAGTCAGGCTGGGCACCCATTTTACTAACCCGATTTGCTATTGAGAAAGAGTGACATGCCTGCTGGCCAGTACTCTCTGCCTTGGGCCTAATTAGGAGAGGACGGGCCAAACCGGTGCCAAGGGGTTGGGAACAGGGAGAAGACTCAGGGAACATGGAGGGAAGAAAAACTTCAGACTAGTCTCGCCGCCCTTCCAGTCCAATGCCTTTGGGTTTTAGGCATTGGTGGATCTGCAGCTACACACACACGCCCAGGCTCGAGTTGTGCAGAGCTGGAAAGAGCTGGCCGACTTCGCGTGCTCATTCACGAAGGCTGTGGCTGAGGCGCCCTTCAAGTAAGTACCCAGGCACATCCCAGCCCACTGCTGGCTCTGGTCCTTTACAGTCGTTCTGGTACGCAAAGATGTCCCTTCCCCCCAAACTCAGTCAGTCCATTGTCTCAAGCTCGAAGCAGGAGCTGACCTCACAAGTGGGATTCTGGGGAAGAGCCCTCAGGCCCAGTCCCTTTCAGGTGTTCTGCTTTAGCCTATGTGTTTGGTGCTGCCGGCTGGTCCAGGTTCACCAGTAGGCAAAGTTACCAGGATTCATTGCAGGTCGGGTCACAATGTGATAGCCTCTTGTAAAAAGGAAAGTTTTAGCCTACTTAGCTCAAGGAGTGTTCCTAGTCAGAATTTAAATGAGACCTCAGAGGCAATCTAATCCAAGTCCCTCGTTTTCTACCTGAGGGAATTGAGGCCTGAAAAGACTAGACTGACTTAGCCAAGCTCCTAGCAAGTTAGAAGAACCAGAACTAGACTGCAGTGCCTGACACCCAGTCCCTGGTGTTTGACCGTGTGCACTGCCTCCCCAGTCAGTGCAACCCAATCTCAACATCAACTAAAGATTCTGGGACTTTTCTGGTACCTTCCCTTTTAATGAAAAGGACTAGATGTTGTTGTTTTTTTGTTTGTTTGTTTTATTTTTATTGATTTCAGGGAGGAAGGGAGAGGGATAGAAACATCAATGATGAGAATCATTGATTGGCTGCCTCCTGCACGCCCCCTACTGAGGATCAAGCTCGCAACGCAGGCATGTGCCCTTGACCGGAATCGAACCCGGGACCTTTCAGTTCGCAGGCCGACGCTCTATCCACTGAGCCACACCGGCCAGGGCTAGATGTTGTTTTTAAGGGAATCAGTAACTAGCATTGCTTGGGATCAAAGTGAGCAAGATATAACCTTGTGCCCACCTCTTTCAAGGTCACTGGAGGGAGGAGTTTAAGTTCCCAGTTAGGGGACAGGTACAGGAAAGTAACCAAATCTCTTCATCCCTGCTGTTTGCAGGAAACTCCGAGATCAAACTAATTTCTCCTTCTGCCTGGAGAGTGACTGGGCTGGAGGGGCGAAGGTGGACCGTACCGGCAGGGGCCTTGCTCAGGTCTGGCGGAGGCAGATTCAGCAGCTGAACCGAGTCAGCCTGGAAATGGCTAGTGCTGTTGTGGCCGCCTATCCCTCCCCACAGCTCCTGGTCCAGGTATGCTGCTCCAGGGTCCACCACCCTATGCCCTGTGGCTAGGGGACTCCCAGATGGTTTTCAGACAGCATTGCTGAGGGCCCAAGATTGCCTTGTAGGTTGACAGTGCAGGTCTGCTGAGACCTGAGTTAACATTGACCCAGGGTGGGGGGACAATTCTCATCCCCCAACCCAAGCTCACCACACCCTTGTTTCTCAATGAGGGATGACTGTGGATGGTGTGGTATTAAGAGATCATTTTCCACTTTCAGGCTTATAGGCGGTGTTTTTCAGAGCAAGAACGCCAGAATCTGCTTGCAGACATACAGGTGCGCCGTGGGGAAGGCGTGACATCTACCTCCCGCCGTGTTGGACCTGATCTGTCCAGGCGTATCTACCTTCAGATGACCACGTTGCAGCCAGATCTCTCTTTAGACAGTGCAGACTGAAGCTAGCCCCAAAGGACAGGATGAAAAGCTGGAGATTTCTGCCTCGGGACATGACCAATGAAGAGAGGGAAGTGTCTCCTGGAGCACAAGCCTAGGTCAGGCCCACAACAGACTCTTTCCTGGGTGCCATTGTGAAGGTCTCCCTACTTATCAACGGGCTGAAATATTTGCTGTTTTCTTCACCAGCATTCAGCATTCATTTGCCTCTCCTGGCAAAAATCAAGTGCCATGCATAAGCCACCCCTGCCCCCGCCAGCCCTCAAAATAGAAAGGAACACAGACAGACCATTCAGACATGTATTTAATAGTTGTAGAAATCCAAAAGAACCTCAACATCAAGTCTTGAGATCATGAGTGAAGTGCCCTCGGTGGGTTGGCTTTACTAGGCTGGGTGTCCAGCCCTCTGTTGGCCCATGGAGGCTGCCTCAACCAGCCAGGGAACGGGTCTGATTACTATGCCGACTTCTGTATTCTCTCAGTCTTATCTTATGTACTATGTGTTTAGTTTCAATAAAGCATTTGTACCAGTGGCTCTGGAGCTTGGAGGAAGACTAAAGGAATGCGTAGTGATCCAGAGTAAGATGTGGACCTATACAGCAGAGCTATCCTTGGGGGAGAAAAGTAATTTCTTCCATTATCAGGACAGTCACAACTGGCAATCCTATCCAGTTGGGCCACTAAGGCTAAAAAGCTGGAGCCCGTCTTCTTCATCTCTGAACCTTAACAGCTTCTTGCTGTCCTCGGCGAGGGGCAAGGAACTTGCAATCGGGAGTTTCAGTGAATGGGCACCATGACATGGCCATTCCTGATCCCTACATCCAGCTTTTGTCAAAGATGAAGCAAAGGAGGCCATTGAGCAAGAAAGCGCTTACTCTGGCAAATGAGTGACAGCCCTGCCCTTAATTGCACAAGTCATTAGAGTTCCTGACCACTTTTAAATGCCTCGATGCTCCTTGATTCCCTTCGCTGCCTAGGTAAGTTCTAGGGCTGGAATCAAACAATTCTGAACCTCAGTCTCTGACGCTGGAGTGTTCAGGTTGCCTTGGAGGTATTTAGTCACACCAACTACTAACAGCTGTCACAGAAGGCGAAGGCTTTGTGAGGCTATGCCTTGTTTACTGGCAATGGGGAAGTTAATGCTCTAAAATCGAGGCATTTTATGGAAGCCACATAAGTAGGGACAGGACTCCACAGGAGCTGCCCAAGCCCCTCAAAGCTATGAGATTTCTACTTGTGGGCCAGGAATCTGTCTACATGAAAGATTCCACACTCTGGCTGAGAGATACTCCATTCTGATCTCTCAGGACATGATAAGGAAGGCAAAATTATGGAAAAGAAAGAATACCAGAGTGGGAGTCCAGTTCCCTCAAAACTGCTGGGAGACCGTAAGCAAGTCACGGAAGGCCTCAAGTTCCTTATCTGCAAGTGTTCTATTGGACTGCATAGTCTAGAAGTCCCCTTCTGAGCCTGAGACTGTGGTCATTAAAATGTCTGAATGCCTGAGGTCCTTAAGAAAATAGGTATGCCCCTCCCCTCCGATTTAGGCTAGATTTGCTGAGCATGGTGTCCTAATTCCCAATAACAACCCACTGCCTCCTGATCTGCCCTGGGTCCCTGGGGAGGAATGAAAGGGTTTGTGACACACAAAAGTGTAAATGTAGTGACAGCTGACCAGTTAGTAGAAATGAACCTTGCCTTTACAGTTTCGTATAACAACCAGAAAAGGCTGTTGTTCCTCTCCCCACACCCAAGCCTATTCCTTTAGGCCTGAGGTTATTCCCTCTCCCTAACACCCACTTCTTATTCCACCAGGGAACCCTGACTAAGGAACAAAGAAGTCCTACAAAGAGGAGGTCTCAAGTACCAATCAGCAGCCATTTAATGACGGCAGGTAGGTCTGACGCTAAAAAGAGGTTGTGTCCAGCAGAACCCAATTCCATAGGAATCCAAGTCCCAGGGCTGGGAGGCAGCAGGTGTTGAGGACACGCTCATTGCTGAGGGTCGGTCTGCAGGACCCACTGGAGGATGTGGTGGCTGCGCAGACCCCGAATCGCATTGTCGTAGATGGTGTTCACGCTGGTGCAGAGGGGCTGCTGCTGCAGCTCCGTCACCCGGCACACCACCAGCCCGCCCGCCACGCACAGCAGCAGCAGCAGCAGCAGCTTCAGCACCACCCAGGACCGAGTGTGCTTCCGGGGTTGCTGCTTCCGGGACCGAGAGCCGGACTTGGATTCTGGAGTGACAAAGTCACAGTAGACAAAAGAGTTCAGTCATTTTGAGGAGACACACACTCTCCACCACTCAATGCTGTTCTCCTCCATGCAGATCCACGTACACCCCTCTCAGGCATGAATATTGTTTTAAGAACATCTGAGCTCTTAAAAACTTGCTATGTGCAGACTGAAATATAAACTGCCTTCTCCTTGGATTCAAGGGAAGACATTCAAGACTAGAACTCGTTCTGGACGTCTCACATGGCATACACAGTCCCCAGGGTCCTAAGTCCTTGAAAACATGGTGATGCTCCAGGCCTCTCAGAATCAGGGGAGGAGCTTGTCAGGAGGCATGGATGGAGGGCTGCCCACTTGGGAAAGCACTTTTAAGATTTTTTATTTTTTTAATTATTGATTTTTAGAGAAACATTGATTTGTTGTTCCACTTATTTATACACTCATTGGTTCTATATGTGCCCTGATCTGGGATTGAACCTGCAACCTTGGTGTATCGGGACAATGTTCTAATCAACTGAGCTATCCGGCCAGAGCCTTGAGATGTATTAATATTGTTTATTATACTGGGTAGCACAAAAGTAGGTTTACAGTTGTGAATCCGTGAAACAGCTTATTTTTGTATTATTATTAGTTACGGTATTATTTTCCATAGGAACAACTATAAACCTAATTTTGTCTCACTCTGTATAAGATACATATAAAAAAAACAGTGATTACTACCGGGAATGGGGGATTAGAGGTGACTGCCATTTTCTGATCTATTTAGAGAGAACTCTTCTACATTTTCTGCAATGAACACGTATATTACATTTATAATTTTAAAAAAATGGTTTTGAGATTACTAGGCAACATTTAAAAAAACCTGACTGAGCACCCTCATGCCAAGAACCCATGATTTTCTCACTTCATCCTGTCGCTACCCTGTAAGAAGGAGGATCCTCATTTACACAAGGAAACCAAACGGTGGTGAGGTCGGGCACCTTGCTCAAGGCCAGGAAGGGCGAGCAGGGCCTCCGCTTCCCTCCAGAGCTCCTCCTGCTCGGGGTCCCTTTGGCCCAGAGGGTATATGACCGTCCCATGTACATGGAGCCACATGGTGACATAAATTCAACTGGGCACTCAGGCAAAACACTACGTGTTTTTTATACCACATGGCTCCCCGAACACGGACCAAATGATTCCCGTGGTGTTGAAGCAAAAAGAGAGTAATTTGTTCCAACGTGGAAAGAAAACTATAGGCAGTGCTGGCTTTCCTGAGACAGCACCACGCTCTGAAAGCACACCCAGTGTACTTTACGGATGATACGAGGGACTTTTAAGAGCCATGTGACCACATGCATCCTTAACCTTTCTTGGTAATTTTAGATCTAACTGACAAAAAGTGCAATCCCCTGTCCTGGTAACGCTCTCAGCCACATCTGACCAAAACCCCACAGGTGCCTGTGGGGAAACAAGCCAGCCAGGCCAGACTCTTGTTCCCAAAGAGAATGCCCCATTCCTCGTTAGTAAACCCTCTGAGGTGCTCCCAGGTCAGAGGGGTCACTGCGTCTGACTAAGTTTTCAAGCTCGCTCGTTCATCCACGCCTGAACACACCCGTGCGTCTCCCCACTGCACCTGCCGGAGCCTTAAAACCGAGGGAACACTTACTCGATGCCTGATTTGTTTCCTTCTTGGGTTTCTTCTCTGGTTCCCGTTTGGATGCTTTGAGGGCATCATACTCCTTCCTCCGGCGCTCCTTCTCTTCCGCCTTCTCCCGCTTCCTTACCTCCCGCTCCTGAGCCTCCTTGGCTCGCTGCTTAGCCTCCCGCTTCTTCTCCGCCTCTACAAGAAAAGATACCCCCAAATGGCTTCTCTCCCCGACACCTCCCCGTGTGCTTTCCCCAGCGATTGAAAGCATGGATTCAGCCTCCCTTTCCCTAGGCCAACGGTCACAAAGGACACGAGGAACCAGCTGCCTCTTATGCCCTCCCTGCAATGTGATGAGCGGCTCTTGGGGTTTGCTGGATGGACGCATGAGGGGGTTTCTAGCCACGAGCTGCAAAGAGATCAGGGTGAGCTAACAAGAGGGCCACAAGGCATGCGTGATGAGGCCGGTGCTCCCCTAGAACAGGTACCGACTCAGAAAGCACAGCGCTCGACAACTCGGCTCTGAGCAGAAGCAACAGTGGAGGTGTTGAGTCCACAGGATTCCTGTCTCCCGCTTCGGGAAGGAATGTGGCTTGAGAAGGACAAGCAAGAAGAAAAAGTGAGCACTCAGGTTCAGGGTTAGAGACGATGGAAATGTTTTTCTGAAACAGCGAGATGAATAGTTTGTAATGTCTAGACTTATTCTGATTTACTTCACAGTTCAAAGATGTTTACACGCAGTCCGCAACTTACAAATTACTGGCTTCTAAAAATGCATTGCCAAATTCGTTATTTGGACATCTGAAGTACATTTTTCCAAAGCCAGATGCCACAAATGGTGGCTAAATGTCCTTTTAGGGCTTAAAGGCCTGTTTGAACCACCATGTAGCTGAATAGTAGCACTATAAGCACTGTAGCTTTCCACTGCCTCTATGAACAAACAGGCTCCCAGTTCCAGCTGAGCACTGGGAATGCCAAGAACACTCGGCCTCCAGAGAGCCTGGGCCGTGAAGCAGTGGAAGCAGCAGTGGTGGGAGTAAACACGGCATCACAGTAGCCATGCGCGTGTAAGGGACAGGCGTAACTCAGAGTTCTGATCTCAGGGACTGCGTGCAATCAGTACATGAGCCTCTAACCCAGCCGTGGGCAAACTACGGCCCGCGGGCCAGATCCGGCCCATTTGGCTGTTCTATCCGGCCCACGGAGCCGAAAGAGCGGAGGGTTCTCTTGCTCTCCCCTCCGCTCCTTTACTTTGAATTTGTATTAGTTCACACAAACACTCCATCCATGCTTTTGTTCCGGCCCTCCGGTCCAGTTTAAGAACCCATTGTGGCCCTCGAGTCAAAAAGTTTACCCACCCCTGCTCTAACCACAGGAGCCGGCCAGCACCTGGGCGCCAGGCCTTGTTCTAAGTGCTCGAGAGACAGCTGTGAAGACAAGCCAGGTTCTAGTGCCCAAGTCATCTACTCTGTAGAGAAGGAGACGAACAATAAACAAGTGAGCAAATAGTGAAACAGAAATGATGTGTGCCATAGAGTAAATGCTGGAGGATGAGATGGAGAATGACATGTAGGATGGTATTCTAGTTTGGGTGGTTCGGAAAGGGTTAAGGTTCACCTAAGGCAACATTTGTGCAGACATGAGGGATTACACGAAACCAACTGTGGAAAGATCTGAGGGAAAAGGAAGCCAAGCAAAGCCCCAGAGGTGAGACTACCTGGTGTGTTCCAGCAACAGCAGGGGCCTGTGTGGCTGAAGGTACTGTATTCTGTGTGTGTGTGTATGTGAGAGAGAAAGAGAGAGAGAGAGAGAGAGAATAGGCTGCAGAAGCAAGCAGGCGTGGGCCATGGCAGGTCTTGACGGCCATGTTACTGAGTTTGAGTTTCATTCTAAGTTCAACTGGAAGCCATGAGAGGGTTTTAAACAAAAAGCAGCATAATTAATTTGTTTTAAAAAGATCTCGCAGCTGCTGTGTGGAAGGACTTTGCAGAGAAGGCACACGCGTGGAGACCAGACATTGTATTGTATTAGGAGGTACTGTGGCAGTCCACGGGATGGAGGCTTGATTACAGTGCTGGCCCTGGAGGTGGGGAAACAGTCACATATAAGCATGCTGACAGACTGGGTAGAGGAGTAACAGGAGAAAGGAATCATGGACCACTTTCTGACTTCCGGCTAGAATGACTGCAGGGATGTTGATTTCCTCTCCTGGGGAACACTGCGAGGACCTGTTTTAGCCAGGCTGAGTTTGAGATGCCTATTAATCCTCCAGGCAGGCAGACAAGCAGTTGAACGTGACTTTGGAGCTCAGTGGAGAAACCAAGACTGGAACGAGGTTTGTCAGACAAAGATGATACTGTCTACCCCCACACTGTTCCCCACTGCTCTGCGTGACTCCTCTACTGGATTCCAGCTCCTGAAGCAGAACCAGTGGCTGGGATCAGCGCCCGGAAGATGACTAGAAGAGGGATGGCCACCTACCGCGTTCTACTTCCTGCCGCCGCTGCCTCTCTCGCTCCTGATCCGCCTGCACGACCTTCATGTGCTGTAAAACCTGCAAAGGCAGAAGAGGGCGCTCAACGACTCCACGTAGTAGTCTACAGCTACACTCTGCTCAGGGGACGTCTCAAAAGACTGCTCTTCCCAGGATCCCAGATCAGCGCAAGCCTCCGGAGCAGTGCAGAGCTAATGGAGCTAATCCCAATTTAGTGCCAATCCCTGGAGAAGAGTCTAAGAGCCTCGTTCACTATAGCTGTCAGGAAAAAAAACTGTGAAGTCAGTGACAACTGGAATCTGTAAAATCCCTGCCATTTAGTCTCTGATGTGCGCCATTTCATAATTCTTTGTAATTCTCCCAGCAACTCTGACGAACATGGACTCTCTGTGATGAGCAGGGACAGCAGTTTTCCCCAAGATGCTTTCCGGACCTCCCTCCTCTGGCTGCCTCAGGTCCCCTCTCCTCAGTCCTGGGGCGTTTTCTTATCTAACTCAGTTATAAGACTTTGAGTTCCTAAGAGTAGGGACTACTGTCCTGTCTGTAGGCGAGCACAGAGCTTAGCTAATTATAGGCACTCAATTCATGTTTGATGAACAACTGACAGACTGGGTATAGGAGTAACAGGAGTCCCATTTCAAAAGGAGGAAAACTGAGACTCATAGGGCGATCTGTCCACACCTCATGGGCTAGAAGCAGCACAGCTGGGAGGGCAGGTCTTCTGAGTTCCCAGCCCAGAGCCTGTTCCACTCACTCGTGCAGAGGCAGGAGAGCTTGAGGAGAAAGCGAAGGAGCCAGTCTGCCCAAACCCCACACCACGCACTGGCACCTGAGCCCCTCAACTTCTCAGCTCAGTCATGGCTGACCTCCAATTTAAAAAGCCGCAGCGATTCTCCCGATGGGCACGGTTAAGGGAGGAGGTAAACGCCTTTTTATTTTTTTTAGCAGCTGACATTCCTTGGATGTAGGGGACATAGTACAAGCTTGGAGCCCAACACAATCCTGACTCTTACTTACTAACAGTGTGACCTTAGCAAGTGACTTAGTGACTTAACCTTTCTTTCTTTTTTCTGACTAACCTTTCTGAGCTGATTTTCTCATCTGGGAAACAGAGATAAGACTTCTCTGGCCTGTTGCAAAGATTAAATTACATAACTTGTACTGGCTGCCTAACATAGCCCCTGGCATTATGTGTGCTCAATAAATACTGCTGCTTTTTTACTTCATCTTCCTAACTGCATTAATGAGGAGAGAGAGGAAAACCTAAACTATTGTAAATTACAACAGCAAATGGCCTGCATTTCACTACCGCACTAGACACCTACAGGACAGACATGTATTCAAATGCAATTATTTTACTTTGTGGGAACTTCAGACATGCACACACCCATCATGAGAGGGCTCAGGGCCAGGCCTGCCAAAGCAGCTCCCTCCAAGGGCCTGGTTTGAAGTCGCAAGGGACCATCCTGTGTAACCCAGGAGTCGAATCTCTTCTCTCCAAAGGGAATCAACATCCTAAAAATTGGCTTCGCAACAAGGAGTTACAGGATCTGGAGGAAGGCAAAGCTTGATGGGGACAGTCCCTGTGTCACTCTGAATTTTAAATAAGCACCAACCATTCGGTTGGTCTTAGGGAGTGTACAGCTGGCTAAATGGAGAGCTAGGAGGTTTAAGAGACGTCCCTTTTACCTTTCTATCAGGAGTAACTTGTATTTATCTGAAAACACAGCAAGTCCAGAAATGGGAGGGACTCTTCTAGTCTAGACTGTAAGTCCTAGAGCAGCGTGGGGAACCATTTTCTGCCAAGGGCCATTTGGATATTTATGACATCATTCACAGACCATACAGAATTATCAACTTGAAAATTAGCCTGTATCTGGTCAAACATTTAGTTAACTCACCCCTAATGCCTTAGCAGGGTCAGACCAAATGATTTCTCGGGCCTTATACCGCCCGTGGGCCGGACATTCCCCATCCATGCCTAGAGGGTAAATTTTGTCTACTTACCCCAGTTCACAGCATATAGTGAGCACCTGATGAATACTGTTGAACTAACAAATTATTTTTAAAAGATTCTTTACTACGTACCAAGCTGATCAGTGACTACGACTAACCCACGCGAGGTGAGATCTAAACTAACTCAGGGAGACAAGTGACCTCATTCTGACTCACCCAGGCCACTCCCCAGCAATGCCTAAAGGTATGCTGCAGGAGACGGCTCCGGGGCAGCCATGCCGGAAGGATGGCTTAGTTGCCACAACCGCAGGGCACTGTGCTACCTGGAGCTCTGTCTGCAAGGTATGTGGGAGTACTGCTGAAGACCTTAGCACTCCATAAAAACTGTTTCTGCGGGTCACCAACGGTAGGGTGTCAGCAATTTCACATGGCTCAGTGTATTATTTGTTGACCAAATAAATGGACAAATGAAAGGCATGTGCACAATGAGGGTGCTAGTGTCAGAGATATGAACACACATTTCCCACGGAGCATGTAGTAGTGAGAGAGTAGTCAATGGTAGCTACCGCTGTTCTTTGAAACAAACGTCCCTCCTAAAGTGCCACGTTTTCAAATGGGACTTCACTGATGGATACCTGTAGTGTCCTCAGCTACGGGCAAACTGTCGCCTTGGTTACCTGGCTGCCTTAATTTTGCTGTTGGTTTCTTACAAGAGGTGGTACAGATAAGGGAACTATCTAAGCCCTAACTAACGATAAGAAGGCCCATTACTCTCGAGATTCCTATAGAGACCCATCATACACACATGGAATTATATTAGTTCTAGCTTTTGAAGTTAAGGCCTTTTTGCTCACCATGCCCCCTAAGCAAAGTCAGTCATCTGGTGCCCCGCGGAAGCAGCAGCACTCCGTTCTGGAGCTGGAGGCGAAAATGACTGCAGGGGGGGATTTTGAGAGATGGGTGTAGTGCTGTTCTTAGCCATGTGAGGCGTCTTCAAGGTTATTGGCAATGTTTGCCTTCCATGTTGTCTTTATTTCCTCACTATTTCACATGACTCAACTGAAATCAAATGCCAGGTCTGCAAAGGATACGTCTGTTTATAGCTATAAACTCACAAATACAAACAATACCTTTATTATTAAAGTTCCTTTCTGTGACTCAGAAAGGCCATTGCCCCTAACTCTCTGGCCCCATTCAAACAACAGTGACAGTGAAATGTTGGATCAGGGAGGTCCTGGTTTCTTAAGAATGGAAGGCCTGCCAAACTAGTATCGTTCTACTACTTGTAAAGTCAACACAGAAACAAAGGTCCCTTTGCTTGCCAGGTTCATAGTAGACAAACGTCACTGAGAGCTAATCAACACACAGCTACGGGTGCCCTGGAAGGGAAAACAAGAGGAGGCAAAGGCAGAGGCAAGTCCCAGGAGTCTGTGAAGGAGATGGGGTGGGGGTGGGGGGTTGTGCTTACCTTGTTGGCACACTGCTTACACTGCTTCTCATCCAGGCAATCCCCTGCCACTTTGGCCAGGACAGGATCCAGGGGGTTATCCTTCAGGTCCAGCCACTTCAGGCTCTAGAGAAATGGGGCAAAAATAAAAAAATTTTAAAAAGAAAGAGATGGGCATTGAGACTGGCTAAGCCTGAGTTCACACACTGAGTCCCTCCAAGTGGAACAAAGTGAGTAGGGAGAGAGCTCCTCTGTGTCCCAGCTGTGGGAAACGCCACGAGGCGGCATCTATTCCGGTCAGCCTTTCTCAAAGCCGTGATCCAGGAGTCCCTGAGCCCTTTGCCTTCCCTGGCCATGAAGCACTGGTTCATGAATTGTTACCTTGAGCTGAGCAAAGCTGACAGGCAGGGTGACCAGTCTGTTTTTGAGGAGATCCAGGTGCTGGAGGTTGACCAGACGGCCAAAGTCGGCTGGCAGTTGCTGCAGTTTGTTCTTACTCAGGTCCAGCTTCACCAGGTGGATGAGGCTGCAGAAATCCGACTAGGACCCGAAGAGAAAACACCTAAGCCTGGGGCTCACACACTGGTGCAACAGCCCAGGAGCCCCCAACTCAGAGGCACCTATGTGCAAATCCTGATTCTAATTTTTACCAGCTATTCCATCTCAAATGAGAAGAAACATAATGAGCATCACTCCTGGTGGTAAGTAGTGAGATGTGTATGCAAAAGGGCTGAGCACAAAGCAGGCACAAAATAATGTGGGTCCCTTCACCCTCAGTTCTCCCTCTAAGCTATCCTCCACATTGCTACTAGAGTGACAGGAGACACATTCTGTCCTCACACACCACCCTATGTTCACCTTTCATAGGAGCTGTCAAAACAGTGAGATCATCCATTTTCCTAAAAGGATCAAGTTCCCCTGGAATACCAGTGTTAATTCTTTTTATTTTTGTAGCACCTGGCACAGTACTTAGCACAGGTGCCCTGTGAGGGTTCTTTAAGTGACTGACTGACTGGGCTGAGGCACACCCTACCCATATCCTGGCTGTTCTTCAGCTCATGTCAAAACATCCCTCTTGTCATTAAGCCTTCAAGGTACTATCCCTGTTCTCTGGGGACTTGTGAACGCCAGGGGACCTACGCCAGGGGATCTGCACTGCAGGAGGGCAAGACAACCGACTGAAAAGGACACTTGGGGGTGCTGAGTGGCCATCCGACCAAGTGTACAGCAGGTGTCAGGTTGCAAGGATTTCTGCCCTTTAATTCAGCACAAGACGCTTCCTAGAAGTGGGAGCCCAGATGCCTCTTTCGGTATTAAAAATGGTTCTTGAGCAGCTGTGGGATGATGCTGCAGATAATGAGTGAGGCCCAGGTGAATACTGAGAGGGGACTGGACTAATGACCCGTGAAGAAACTGCCAACTTCTGAGACTCGATTCCTGAGTAAATGAGTGAATATCAGAGGATGGCAAGAAGGGAGTTGGCCAGGGCAATGGACGGGAAAGGCAACACTGACCACCCACGTAGACCTGACCGTGAAGGAGCACTGCTATAGAGGAGAAAGCCGCCATTACCCAGGAGAGGCTGAAGGGATGAAGGAGGCCAGCGCCTACACAGGTGCAGCAAAGGAGAACTGGTACAAGAAATATCAAAAGGATTTTACCATAGATTGGATGTGCTGAACAAAAAGTTATCTCTAGCAATGAAAGACTGACAGGATAATGACACAGTAGCCCACACGACCACACTTTTTCCTGTTCCCCATTAACTGCTGCACAGATAACAAGCAATCTAAGAAGTTCTCCAGTCTCCTCTACGCAACAGGGTGATAAACTACTTTACAAAGTAATGACATCAGGCGGGAAAAAAGGATGAGCCCAATAAGGGACTCGGCCAGCATCCTGTTGTTGACTTTAGTTTTCTGGGCTGACTGTCCCACGGTGCCAAAGAACGAGGCCCCTACCTTGCTTTCCTTCCCACTGAGATGACTCCACCCCCAACACACTCAGATTTAGTTGAAGGCGGCCTGCAGGCCTGTTCTGAAATTATGCCTATGACACAACTTCTCCAAACAGGAAGATGAAGCATCAGCGTTCCAGAAGGAATTGTGCTTGCATGCCCGTCTTACCGGGAGAGTAGTCAGTTTATTGCAGGACAGATCCAGGATGGTGGCCTTTGGAAGGGCAGCCTAGGAAAGGGAATGAGAACAAAACATCAAGTCAACACATGAAATGATTCAGTGACATCTGCTAAGGAAGCATTTACCAGTTCCCATGATCAGGAAAGGCCTTTAAAAAAAAAGTTAACACTAAAGAATAATGTTCCTAGGGATAGGAGAGGAAAAATGAGCCAATCAACCAAAACCTAGGGAGAATGCAAACAGAGGTTTGGCTATGGAACATCCAAGAAAGGAGAACAGATTCTTAAGAAACTCTCCCTAGCATTTCTAGTATTTTCTCTAGCACCCTTCCTTATTAGTTTTAACGAAGGGACTGTGTCTAATACGGCTTTGCAATTCCCATATTCCCTAGTCCAGGCCTTCTGGGCTCTCAATATACATGTTGACCTGTTCGTGACTGAATGAATAAATGAGTGACTATCAGAGTGCAAATAAGGCCCTCAGGGCCCATCTCCATTTTCCCTGCCGTTCAGGACTAGAGAAGCTCAGCCCTTCTTTCTCCCTAGGGGCAATGCTGTGCGACCAGGCGCCTGGAGTACGATTCCCCACCGCAGTCCTAGGGCCACGTGGAAACAAGGCTGGCCATCTCCTGGGGTGGGAAAGAAGCAAATACTCAGATAAAGGACCCTGGGCCAACCTACACTTTCCAATGGTCAGAGAGTCCCAAGAATAAAGTTTGACCACCTAAAAAAGCCTTAGATTTCACGGTGGGAAGAAAGCCGTAATACCTACATGTTTCAGCATTTGCTACCTGCCAAACAGTTCACATCACAATCGGACCGAATCCTCATAACCTCTATGAGATGGTAACTATTACCACCATTTTATAAATGAGGAAATCTAGGGAGGGGGGCGGAGTGAACCAGCTTGCCAAGGGCACTCAGCTATGAAGCAATGGGGAGCTGACATGCTAACTGGGAATCTTGTGCTAACCTCCATACCACAGCGCCAAGGCGGAGCGAAGACTGGGTCCAGCGCCAAAGGCAGTGAAAAGTCTACGTCATCCAAAGTGAGGCCGGCGAGGAGGGCGCAGGTGGGGCACCAGGTTGACCCATCTCACTCACTCCACTTTGGCAACTAGTTGTGTAATCTCCTAAGGGCCTCAGACCTCGGTTTCCTGGGTGGGAGTGTGGGAGTAGAGGGGTTGGAGGGATGGGCCCCTGGCAGCGGGGATTCCGGTCAGTTTCAGTCCAGTTAGCAAGAGACCTTGCCAACGAAGCAGGGAGACCTCACCTTCTTCAAGGAGGGAAGCCTCAGGGCTGGGGCGGCCACCTGGGATTGCTGGCTCCATAGAGAACCCTGGTTCCGGGCCACACCCCGGTCTACCTGGAGGCCTACTTCTCAGACCTAGTCATTCATTCATTTGTTCATTCATTCTCCGAATACATCCAGCAACCGCTCTGTGGGCCGCCTACCCGGGGTCAGGCACGGAGCCGGGCGTTGTGAAAACCGCCCAGATGGGGCAGGGGGAGATTTACTCTTGACCCGTACGAAGCCAAAGGCCAGACAAGCAGCCCTCCTCCCCCAAACCCCAGCTTCTGGAACTGCGCCAAAGTGACACGTGTACATCTCAGAAGAACACTGGGACCGGACGCGGCCTCCCCAGGGGACTTGGTCCCACTCTCCCCACCTTATTTCAAGACCTAAGAACGGAGGCATGGGAAAGGAGACGGCCCATGCAAGGGCCAGTGGCAGGCACGGTGGACGCCCGGGCCTCGCGCGACTGTACTGACCAGCTCCTTGACCGGGACCTCATTCAGGTCGCTGAGGCTCAGGTCCAGCTCGTTGCCGTCCAGCTTTTCGCGGAGATTCCCGCCCTTGCTACCGGCCTTGGTCATGGTGACGCCGGCTGAGCGGTCCCGTCTCTCTCGGGCTGCAACCGGCAGGAGATGCTCGAGAAGCCGCACTTGGGCTCAGTGGTCTCGCACCCAACCGATAACGCCTGCGTCCTCCGCCGCCGCCGCTGCAAAACCCCCGCCGCCCGTCTGCCCGCCGGCCGCACTCTGATCCCCGCGCCCCGCTCCCACCGGTGCCGCCGCGACGACGACCACTTCCGTGTCCACGTCACCTTCCACGGCCACCGAGACGCGCTGGGCTAGAGTGGCTCTCGCAGGTGCCTGAGCGCCCTCTGGCGCCCGAGACCGCGCACTGCAGGCGCCGCCAACACCAGAGGGGTTTGTGAGTTGGTTTGCGAGGCGGGGCCGCCGCGTTCCCTGGTGACTTGGGGGCACGCCTGCGGGCATCATTGCTGACCACGTTACGAGGCGAAAGGGCACGCGAATGGGGCCAGAAGACCTGGGCTGCGTCCAAAACTGACCTCATGAGATCACCCCCATTCTCCTGGAGTAGAAGCCGAAACTGTGCGTCCTTCAAAATTGCTCCTGTCCTCTACCCAACAATCTCCAAATCATCCGGAAAACTCAACCTCTGCCCGTCTCTTATCCCCTCCTCACTGCCCCAGACCTTGTCTAGGCCACCATCACCTCGCACCTGGGGTTACTCTGAGTCTCTCTTCCTCTCATCCACCTCTTCGCAGCTGCCCAGATGATGTTTCTAAAAATCTAGCCAGGTCTTCCCTCTGCTTAAAACCCTTCAAACCTCCAGCGACCTCTAGGATATGGATCGCTCTCCTTTCTAGACTGGCCCAGCCTGCTTCTGCAGCCTCCTCCTAAGCCCCCGTCCCTGCCTGGGATGCTGTGTGAGACCTTCAGTGGGGGGCTCCTCACCTCTCCCTCTCCTGGAATGGCCCTGCCTTCCTCACGCACCCCTGAAGCTTAGCTAATTCCCCCAGTCCTTCAGGAAACCCCTCCAGACACCGACTGAGCCCCAGACTGAGTTAGAGGTCCCTCCCTGGAGCTCTGACGATGCCCTATATGCTGCCTTATTGTCAGAGGTGGTAGAGCTTGGTGGCTAAGGTGGGGACTAGACCAATTGGGTATTAATCTTGGCTCTGCCTCTTGCTACTTATGAAGCAATCACTATGCCTTATCTATGAATACATGAGAAACAGGCATAAGAATGTTCCCTAGCTGACAGGGTTTGGGAAGGACTGAATGAGTGAAACAGGAAGAGCTTGCCACAGTGACTGGCACTTAGTAAGAACCCAATAAATATTAGTTATACTTATTTTTATGGGCCTGCCCGCCACTCTGGACTGTGAGGGGCAGAGACTTTTATCTTTGTATCCCCAGTATCTGAGTGTCTGATACATGGTAGTTGCTCATTCAGGTGTCTATTGAATGAATAGATGAAGCACTTTATTCATTCCAAGCCTCAGTTCTCTCATCTTTGAAATGGGGATATTAAAGCTTATCTCAGAGGGAAAATGTGAAGACCAAATGAAGTCAATGCAATGGCCTACTCATTTAACAAATCCGGGGGCACACTGCCCCCACCCCCAGCCAGGCACTGTGCTGAGCTCTGGGAAATAGACAAGGGCAGTTGGGTAGTAAGACATTAGTGCTTGGCAATCCGTTACCTTGTTTTGATAACGTACATGAAAAGGCCATGGGACATTTTATTGTGTATCTTCCTTTTATGAAGAAAGAAACTCAGGGAGGAGAAATACCTTGTCCTCGGTCACCTAGCTGGTTGAGGAGCAGACCCAACTCTTTTTAGTCCAAATCCTGTTTCTTTTCACTATACCCTCTTTTCCCTCCTTTCCTCCTCCCTCCCCCGCCCCAGGAGCTGACAGTCAACACAAATAACTATTATATAAAGTAAAAAGAATAAGGGCCCTAACACATACAGAGAAAAAATCTGCGTGTGAATTTCAGGGCAGTGCGGATGTTCATGAGAACGTCAGACTAACATATGTTAAGTGTGTTCTGTGTCCTAGGACTGTGGTTCACATATATTTCTCTTAACTCACAACAGCCATATACGGCAGGTATTATTTCAGTTTTACAAAGGAACTAATTGAGGCTCAGAAAGGTCATCAATTTAACTATTTAAGGACTATCACAGCAAGTAAGTAAATGCATTCCAAGGGGAGTGGTGCATAGGCCCCATGGCCGGAAGGAGGAGCCCAGGAAGAAAGAAGAAATCGGAAAAGGCTCCCCAGTGGAGGTGGCATTTACGTTCAGCTTTGAAGAATGGCTCAGATTCAGACAAGAAGAGACACAGCCCAGTGAAGTGAGGCAGCAAAGTGAGGGACTGACAGCAGCTGTCAATTTGAGAAAGATTTTTTTCAAAGTATGTTTTTATTGATTTCAGAGAGAGGAAGGAAGAAGGGGAGAGAGAAAGAAACATCAAGGATGAGCCCGGCCGGCATGGTTCAGTGATTGAGCATTGACCCATGAACCAGGAAGTCAGAGTTCAATTCCCTGTCAGGACACATGCCAGGGTTTCAGGCTTGATCCCCACGAGGGGGCATGCAGGAGGCAGCCGATCAATGATTCTCATCACTGATGTTTCTATCTCTCTCTTCCTCTCTGGAATCAATCTTCTATAATAATAAAAAGCGTAATATGCAAATCATCCGAACGGCCGAACAGTAGAACCACCATCGGACATCCTTCCAGACGAAGCCGGAGCTGCGAGGGCCAAGGCAGCCGTTGTGGCTGCGAGGCATCGGCCAAGGCGGCCAGGGCTGCGAGGCCTACCCTTGCATGAATTTCGTGCATCGGGCCTCTAGTTATATATATAAAATCCATCAACAGGGGAGTGATTGGATAAATTAGAATGTGATTAAAAATATTGAAATGGAGAGATCTCCCAGGATTATCCAGATGGGCCCTGAATGCAATCACAAGTGTCCTTCTAAGAAAGGCGGAGGGAGATTGGACATAGGAGAGGAGGCAGTGTGGCCACAAGCCAAGGACTCCCTGGAGCTGGAAGAGACAAAGAAGGATTCTCCCCTGAACCTTCTAGAAGGAACCAGCCCTGTCAACACTTGGATTTTAGTCCCATAAGACACTTCAGACTTCTGATCTGTAGAACTGTGGGAGAATAAACTTCCGCTGTTTAAGCCACTACATTTGTGCGATTTATTCCAGCAGTAATAGGAAACGAATACACTACTCATTTTTCAGGCGTTGGCTCAGACCTCTAGGAGACCTTCTGCGACATGCCCAGGGAAGGTGCTGTCCCCCACACCCTCTCAGCCACAGCATGGTCTCAGGGTTGGTGTCCTTTACTGGACAGTGAGCTCCCTGAGGACAGACGCCCTGTCTCGTTCATATCTCCAGCCTGAGCACCCAGCATGGTGCCTGGTATGAAGTCAGCATTCGGTGAATGTCTGTGAGACCGTGAATGAGGAAAGGGAGATAAATTGGATTTGTTCTAATTTATCAAGACACTGGATCTCTATCCAAGATTGTACAGTTAACTTTAGCTCTTGACTTTGACTCAAGTTAAAAATGACATCATCCAAAGAAAGATTTTTGTCCCACACTCTATGAAAGCAAGGTTTGCACAACGTTTGGCAGCTGCTGGGATCGCAGCTTATTTGCTTTTTCGATTTGGAGCTGTCTGCAAGAAAATACTGATTGTTTAAGATCACCTCGGCCTGCGTCTGCCTTCCATTATCAGTTGTGATCAAAATAAGTTTACCCTACACAGCAGTTCATAACAAGTTCCTTCTTTTCACTTTCCATTTGAAAATCAGAAGCTTTCGGTTTTAGAACAATTTTTATTAGCCTTTTGTTTGGTTTGGTTTTTGGTATTGGCTATGGTTATGTACTGTTTGGTATTGGATCTAATGGGCAAAATATAAGCATTATATTCCAAGTCACTATCATCTCTTCTTTCAAAATTAAAACTCTCTTCCTCACCTTCCTCTCCTTTATGTGGCTGCCAGCCGTCTCTCCTCCCCCTTTCCCCCCCCCCCAACTCTCTGGTATTTCTTAGTACACCACTCCCTTCTCAGACATACAGTGAAGAAAATTCTTTAAAAGGGGTGCTTTTCATATGCTGCTTGGAAACAGTCGATTACAACAGAGAGCTACGAAAAATTACATCAGAGAGGAGATATTTGCTCAAGGTCATTGAGAGAAAAAGAAGCAGAGCTGAAATCTTCCCAGGCTGACCACAGGCCTGTGTAAGCCCTTTGCACGCATCGCTTTAGAGTGAAAAACCTCACATACTAGTCCCTGCTACCAAAAATTATTAAGATAAAGCACGTACGCTGTCTTAGGAAAATACAACAAGAAAAAGGCTTTTAAACAAGAAGCAGCAGTTCTCTGCTTTACACCTCCTCTCAGTCCCATGCTCCAAATAGAACCATTTCCTGTTATTGTGGTAAAAGAGACAATAAAATGTTTTTAAATATTTTTATTGATTTCAGAAAGGAAGGGAGAGGGAGAGATTGAAACATCACGATGAAAGAGAATCACTGATTGGCTGCCTCCTGCATGCCCCCCATTGGGAATCAAGCCCGCAACCCAGGCATGTGCCCTTGACCAGAATCGAACCCGGGACCCTCCAGTCCGCAGGCCGACACTCTATCCACTGAGCCAAACCGACTAGGGCATAAAATTTAACATTTTAAACATTTTAGGTGTGCCATTCAGTAGCATTAAGTCCAGTCACATTGTTGTGTAACCATCCATCTCCAGAACTTTTTCATCTTCCCTATGCCCCCCCCCCCCCCCCCGCTCCAGTAACCACCATTCTACTTCCTGTCTTTATGAATGTGCCTCTCTAGCTCCTCATATAAGTGAAGTCACACAGTATTCGTCCTTTTGTATCTGGCTTATTTCACTTTAGTGTATGCTTTCAAGGTTCGTCCCTGTTGTAGCATGTGTCAGAATTTTCTTCCTTTATAAGGCTGAATAATATTCTTTTTTCAAATAAATTTTTATTGATTTCAGAGAGGAAGGGAGAGGGAGAGAGATAGAAACATCAAAGATGAGAGAGAACCATTGATCGGCTGCCTCCTGCACGCCCCACATTGAGGACCAAACCAGCAACCTGAGCTTGGGAACCTGACCGAGAATCGAAACATGACCTCCTGGTTCATAGGCCGATGCCGGCTGGGCCGAGGCTGAATAATATTCTATTGTAGTATAAAGGTGGGGCCAAAGTAGGTTTACAGTTATTCATATGGAAAATAATACAACCTATATATATAAAAGCCTAATATGCAAATTGGCCCTGCAGGAGTTCAACAGGGAGACCAATCACTCACTATGACGTGCACTGACCACCAGGGGGTGGTGCAGAATGAAGGAAGGCCCTGGCTGGCAGCTGGCAGCTGGGGAAGGGAGGCCCCGATCGGCCCTGATTGTCGGCCAGGCCTAGGGACCCTACCCATGTACGAATTTGGTGCACTGGGCCTCTATTAATTAATAAACAATAATACAAGAATAAACTCTGGTGTTTTGCATACTCACAACTGTAAACCTGCTCACGCCCCACCCTGTATATCATATTTTATTTATCCACTCATTGAAGAACATCTGGGTTGTTTTGTCTTTTGGTTGTTAATAACACTGCTATGAACATTGGTGTACAAATGTCTGCTCGAGTCCCTACTTTCAAATCTTTATTTTTTTTAATCCTCACTTGAGGATATTTTTTCCATTGATTTTTCAGGAAGAGTGGAAGGGAGGAAGGAAGGGGGAAGAGAGAGAGAGAAAGAGACATTGACTGGTTGCCTCCCACGTGGGCCCCCCAAAGGGCCAGGGATCAAACCGGTGACCCTTCAGTCCATGGGCCGATGCTCTAACCACTGAACAAACCTGGCCAGGGCCCTACTTTCAATTCTTTTGGACCCATACCCAGAAGTAGAATTGCTGGATCATGTGGTAAGTTATGTTTTTAATATTTTGAGGAACGGTCAAAAAATTTCCCATAGCAACTGCACCATTTTACATTTGTACCAACAGTGCACAAGTGTTCCAATTTCTCCACATCCTCACCAACACTTGTTTTCTGTTCTTTTGAAGAGTCATTCTAATGGGTATGAGGTGATTTCTCACTCTGGTTTGGATTTGCATTCCCCTAATGACTAGTAATGTTTCATTACCAGAGCCTATTGGCTATTCGTATATCTTCTTTGGAGAAATGTCTATTCAGGTCCAAAGGGGAACATTTTGAACTATTTTAGCCATTTCTGTTTTATTATCTTCTGTGATTTATTTCCAAACCACATAGTTATTCAGCTATTTCTTGGTTTTGTTTGATAGGTAAGGATTTGCATTTGCACTTCCATCTCTTTTCCCCAAGTCCTCCTAAATAGTTTTGCTGTTATTTCGTATATATACTGGCTGCCTCTATAACTCTGAATAACATACTATATATATATATGAAAGGTGGAAATTTATTGAAGAACAAGTACAGACTCCCACATGGGGAAGGGGAAAGAGTCCCCCATACTCCTTTATTTCATGTCCCATCATTGGTAGGCAGGATCTCCTGACACCTTGATTTATAAGGTAAGAACATGTGCCTCCACTCCCCATCTCCTGCCCTCTCTCTACCTCTCAACTGCAGCCAGGTGTGACTTCCAGATTCATAGTATTTACATCGTTTTCTAACGATGACGAAGTCTTCTGGACTTTTTTCATAGGTTGATAATAAGAATTTTAAAAATCTGTAGGTGGTGTTTACAGTTTAAGCCATTTTTGAAGCACAGATGGGAAGGGTATTGACAAAGGGGAGGGGCTAAGGGCTTTCTCAGAGTAGCCAATGGCATGCGCAAAATCATAGGGACCATGTACTGTGTGAGTCATGTCCAGCTCACAGCAGATGTGCTCAGTTCAGGCAGAAAGACCCTCGGGGAGCTAGGAGGAATGGAGCTGGTTGAAGAAAGAGGGAGGAAAGTTGAAGGGCCTGGATGGTCCATGTGCCCTGTTTCCCACTCCCAGAATTCTGGTCACCATGGCCCAATACAAAGACTCGGGGACTTACTCATCAGGTATGCTCACTATCCTTTCTCCCAGCCTTTCTCCCCCGCCCATGGAACCAGTGTCTACTAGGACTCCCATGGCTTTGCAGACATGAAAAATAGCCGAAACCGGTTTGGCTCAGTGGATAGAGCGTCGGCCTGCGGACTGAAGGGTCCCGGGTTCGATTCCGGTCAAGGGCATGTACCTTGGTTGCGGGCACATCCCTAGTGGGAGGTGTGCAGGAGGCAGCTGATCGATGTTTCTCTCTCATCGATGTTTCTAGCTCTCTATCCCTCTCCCTTCCTCTCTGTAAAATATCGATAAAATATATTTAAAAAAAAAAAAAGAAAAGAAAAATAATTCATCCTCCTAAAATAGGCTTGCCACGCCTACCACGGAGGAAGGTCTCAGAGTGTAGACACAGGAGGAAGGAGAGGATGGTGAAAGTAAAAAAAAAAAAAACAACAACTGAAAACTGGCAGAGCACCAGTTCTGTACCACGGTACTCAATCCTTACCCCAACCCTTGGCAGGAGGCTGATATTATTTCCCCCGTCTTAAAGATGGCAACTGAGGCTGGCGAGGCGCCACAACTTACCCAAGGCACAAAGCGAGCATGGGGAGAGCCTTGGCCTGTGCTCACTGCGGCCTTGGGCAAGTAGCTGAATCTCTCTGCGTCTGTTTCTTCGCCCATTAAAACGTATTCCAAGGCAGGCCTGTTCCTTGCAGGGCCATTGTGTGTGCCAGAGGTAACAGCCATGAGGAGTCTGACTTGTGGGAAGTATTCTGAAACTGCTGGCTGTGATTCCATGGCATGTGTGTCTGGAAAGGCAGGGAAACGCAGTGTGTGGAGAGCCAAGGCTGGAGCAAAGTTCAAGGATGAACTCATCCGTCTCTATCCCCACCAGCAAGGTAAGTGGAAGGGCCTGCAAGATCGGTATCCACCCCTCACGTCACAGGCCCGGAGAGGGGCAGCAACTTACCCAGGGTCACCCAGCAAGCTGGTGGCAAAGCCTACCAGGCAGGTTAATATCCCAGACTTGGGGTCCTCGTCCTCACCCCACATGCCTGCGCTGGGCTATATGAGTCAGTCAGACTCATCGGGAAGGCCTGCCCTTGCAAGCCCAGCTTCCCATCATCTCTCTGCTCCTCCATCTTCCTTCCTGTTCTATTCCCACACCATTTAAAATCACACACACATTTTTATTGTTTTCAGAGAGGAAGAGAGAGGGAGACAGAGATGGAAACATCAACGACGAGAGAGAATCATTGATCGGCTGCCTCCCGCACGCCCCACACCAGGGATCGAGCCCGCAACTTGGGCACGTGCCCTGATCGGGAATCGAACCATGACGTCCTGGTTCATCGGTCCACGCTCAACCACTGAGCCGCCGCGGCCTGGCTCCACACCATCCGAAGTATGGAGAGCCTTCCCAGGAGCCAGGGCTTCACTCTCAGGATCCTGGAGGGGAGCAGCACAGTCTGCTTCCCACGGGACCCAAAATTCCCAGATAAGGGCAAAGGTCTTCTCAGGCCACCCCCCACCCTAAGCTGTCCCTTCTATCTAGCCCAGCTTTCGTCACCACCTCTGGGTCACGAGACGGAAGGTCACCCTGCCGGGGCCTTTACCCCATTGCTCTCCCTCTCTGCCTCTGGAGGAAGGGTCAAGGCTCGAGACAGACAGTGTGGACCTGGCACACGTGCCCCTCTGGTGCCCAGTGCCACCTTTTCCAGCCAGGACCAGAGATGGGCAGTTACCTCTCAGTCCTGCAGCCACACCTGGGCTTCAGGGGACCACGAAGAGGATCTGGAAACAGAGTGAGATTGCTTTCCACTTGCTTTCCTGAGGGGCAGCTCACAGGAACTGCGCTGGGGTGGGCAGATGAGGGCCGGTGAAACCCAGGCGGCAGTGCCCATGGCCACCTCACTGCACAGGTGGGCGGGTGAAGGCAGAGGCCCAGGAACAGGGATGGGAGGCTGCCCCATGGGAGATGGGGGCACTAACTGGCCTCACCCGCACAAGCTAACGTGTGGCCCCGCTGGGCTCGCTCACCCGCATCACCTTTTGTCCCGGCTCCCCATCTCCAGCCCCGCGGCCCCCTGACCCAGCTGGCAGGCCTTGGGAACACAAGGGGGAGCGGAGACTGCACGTAACCCGCGCGCTAAACCGGTCTCCAGGGATGGACGAATGGGTGCCTCACCACCCGCCCCGCATCCAAGCACCACTGGCTCCCCTCTACGAAGTCAACAAGATCTTGCGCCCCCAAACCCAGGTCCCTGGTGGCTGGGAGGGGGACGAACCTGCCCTGGGCTGCAGCCGCGGGCCCTCGGATCTAGAGGGAAATCCAGGCAATTCTTCGAAGGTGGGAGAGAGAGGCCGCGGGGAACAGAGGAAGGTGGCCGGGCGCGGAGTTGCTTCCTCCACGCCACGCCACGCCACGCCCCGCCTCGCCCCGCCCCGCCAGGCGCGTCCTCCGCACCCATAGGCAGAGGCGACCCTCTCCGCCTCCCTGCCGGCTGCGCGCTCGCCCCGCCTCGGCTCTCTTTAAAAGTTTCCTGCGGCCGGGACACTGGCGTGGCGAGCCATGGCTGTCTGCGTCGGGATGCTGCGCCTGGGGAGGCTGTGCGTCGGGAGCACGGGGGTGCTAGGGACCCGCACCATCCTCTCCCGGGGCTGGCAGGAAGCCAGGTTGCTGGGCGTCCGTCTCATCCGGTACGGGGGCCGGGGAAGAGAGGGGGCGGGCCAGTCCCCCGGGAGGTTTTGCACAGCTTCGCTGGGGGCTGATCCCACAGCTGCTCGACCGATGGGTGGCTCTCGGGAGCGTGGTTACCCCGCACTAGCACACGGGCAACAGGAAATGCTGGCGTCGCCGGCGCAGAGTGGGGCGCGGCTGGTGGCGGGCAGGGACCCTGCCCTGACTCCGGGTTCTGGTCCAGGACGCTAAGATTCTCAGATTCATGCACAGGAAGAGGGCCAGGAGTGCGGGCCTTTCTCAGTCTAGTCTGAGGGGAAGGGCAAGGCCTGGACCCCGCTTCAGGGATAGAGTTGGGGATTTTCAGCCGGGTCTTGCTCACCCCAGGCCACTAAACTCAGCAGTCTCCCTTCTGCTCATTAGCTGCCGCCAAACACTGCCTTTGATCCTCCCTACTTACCCGGCTTGTTTTCTTCTGTCCTCAGTGCGAAGGGTAGGATGCTGGCAGGTGGAGGATGCGCTGATGCCTCTGTGCAGCATCAGTCATCTGCCTTCCGTCAGATTGCAATTGTGAAAGTGTTGTTGGTTTAGCAGGGCTGGGCTCCCACTGACGTTCTCAGGTGGGAATTATCTTCAGGCCTGGGCGCCACTGCTCAGCTGGGCCAGGTCCTAAGTCTGGGGTGAGGACACAGTGTTGGACACCAGATCTCAGAGTGTGGGCCTGGGCATGGAAAAAGGAGGAGAAGGCCAAAGAGGCTTCTCATCGGAGAGAACCGTTTGGTTCAAAAGAGAAAAATTGTATGGTGGGCGTTGGGGGAAGATACAAACTCCTGTTTTGGCTAGAATTCCAAGATCACAGTGTTCTGAACTTGCGTTGAGATCCCTATGCCGCATTTTCCATTTCTTACTACTTTCCGGGGTTTCCCTGGGCAAGCTCAACCACGTATGCTACCCCTTAGCCTCCAGCCCCCTGGGTGCCCTCTTTTATTGTGAGGGCTCTAAGGAAAGGTACCTCCCCCTCCCCCAAAGTGTACATGCTTCACGATGCTAAATCAGGCCACCTCTGGATACCTGGCAACATTTCTGAACTTTGACTTTTTTGTGTGCGTACACAAAACAGGTCACCTTCCTGCTACCGGCCTGCAATTTCAGAGGAGAGGCATCAGGCCTCAGGAAAACCTATTTATCCAGAGAGAGAAGATGTCTAAGCCTTTTGGCCTAATTCCTCCCCATCGCTTCCACTCTTAGTTTGCCCTTCAGAAACCTTCAAGAGTCTCAAGCATTCCGCAGACATTCCTGAAAACATGTTCTGTCCAGCAGCTGGTGGGTGCTGTGGCTGGGGAAGCCGTTGGACCCAGTCCTCCAGAAACGTACGGTCTAGCGGGGGAACCTAAATCAAGGTGATCATGACTCCCTGTTCCAAGTCAAAGGGTGTGCAAAGCTCAGGGACTCCTGTCCTTTGCTCTTTCTAATCTGGTTCCATACAGCCTGATAGTCTGCTGCTCAATACTCTAGGCCTGTTATTGACTAGATTCCCAGTGTAGCCTCTTAGGGAAGAGCAAGACTGCTCCTGGGTTACAGCCCTGGCGTTCCACCTATTTGCTACACGACCTTTGGCACCTAACCGGCATGTTACCTAACCTTTGAGCATGGTGAGCTGCTCACTAATGCTGCCTCCTTGCTGGATTGACAAAGGCTTGCTCTTCTCAGCCTTCCCTTTGAGGCAGGGCCGGTCCTTGGGAACCTTTGAATGGCGCCTGGGTAGGCATTCCAACCGATTTGAAGGTAGGAGGGGATCCCTTGTCAGGGGCCTCTTTCTTGCACCTGGTTCTCGCTCCTGGCCAGTTGCTAAGATGGCAGTTTCTGCCAAGCCACAAGTCCAGTCCTTGGGTCTGCTGGGCAGTCCTCTCTCCATTAACGTCCGGGCTGTCCAGCCCGGCCTGTGTGGCTCAGTAGTTGAGCATCTACCCAGGCCAGGAACCAAGAGGTCACCGATTCGATCCCCGGTCAGGGCATGTGCCCGGGTTGCAGGCTTGATCCCCAGGAGGGGTGCATGCAGGAGGCAGCCGATTGATGATGTTCCTCTCTCATCCATGTTTCTCCCTCTCCCTTCCTCTCTCTAAAATAAAATAAAATAAAATAAAATAAAATAAAATAAAATAAAATAAAATAAAATAAAATAATAGATTAAAAAAAAGTCAAGGCTGTCCAGAGCCCTTTCCCCAAAGGAAATAAGAAGCTGTCCATTGCTCTGCAGGTGCCCTGAACCACCACTCCTTCCCCTTTGCCGCCACATCCCCTTCCCCAAGGAAACCCCAGTGTGGGGCTTCGGAGAGCCTCAGAGGGAGCCACCCAACATGGATTCCTTGACGAACCCGAGATGAACAGGCTTCCTCCATTCTCTAAAGCTGGCCTGGGCCACCTGTGACATAGTGGCATCCATTTAGGGCAGTGATTTCAGCCGGTGTGCCGCGGGAGGCACCCTGGCGTGTCCCAAGAATGTTTAAACATGCAATGCCTGACTACTTAGTTAGGGGCACTAGCCTCTTTTCCCTTAGATCTGTGGTCGGCAAACTGCGGCTCGCGAGCCACATGTGGCTCGCGAGCCACGGTTTGCAGCTCTGTTGACTAATGAGTTTGCCGACCACTGGACTAGACTAAATGTTACCGTGTAGGTGGAAGCTGTGAGGATTAGGCAATTGTGGCATATTGTGTGCAAAGAGGTAAAGGGTAGTATATGACAGTGGTCGGCAAACTCATTAGTCAACAGAGCAGCAAACGGCAGCTCGCGAGAAAAATGACAACAAGCCCTGGCCAGTTTGGCTCAATAGTTGGAGCGTCAGCCCATGGACGGAAGGGTCACTGGTTTGATTACTGGTCAAGGGCCCTTACCTCGGGTGCAGGTTTGATCCCTGGCCCCAGTTGGGGCGAGAGTGGGGGGCAGCCAATCGATGTGTCTTTCTCAAGTAGCTCTCCCTCTCCCTCTCCCTCTCTCCCTCCCTCTCTTCCTATCTCCTCCTTCCCTTCTATTCTCTCTAAAAATCAATGGAAAAAATATCCTCACTCCTTGGGTGAGGATTAAAAAAAAATAACAACAAGCAACACAATAGCTGTCCAGTGTGAATGAGTCAAAATTATACCTATTTTTTGTCAGATTGGCAAAAAATATTTTTGTGTGTGTGCTACAGAATTTTATAATTAGTTGACGTATACCATGAGATGAAAAAGGTTGAAAATCGCTGATCTGGGGTGTTGGGAGCCCTTGGAGCTGGGAAAGACAGAGAGAACAGTGACTTGAACCTCTCAGAACTGGGTGTGATGCTCAGAGCTGGGGCTCCAGTGACTTGATGGGGATGGTGGGGGCAGAAGGGTAAGTGGCCTTCATAGACCAGCCTCCAGGGGGATGGCTGCAATTAGGTGGAACCAGTATCGGAAACTATAAAATGCTATCTCTATATGAGGGGATTGCATTAAGCCAGGAAGTTTTGGATGGAAACCATAATGGTTACAAAAAATAGACTCTTCTCATAATTCCTTAGAGATGATTAACAAGTGATTTGGTAAAGACAGCCCTATGCCGCTTACACAGGAGCTCCTCCACTCTAAATGTAACAATAGAAAATAAGCTATAAACTTGAACGTTGTAGCCAGTGAATGCTACCCATTGGTTACAATTAATGCCTTGCACAAAGTAGGTGTACACTCTACTGTAGAGGGTGTGGTGGGAGATACAAACTTGTTTCTACTGCGTTCTTTGTCCACAAAGGATCTACAGGGAAGACCATAGACTCACTGACTCCAGGTGGAAAGGGTGCTGCACCATGGATGCTGTCAATCAAAGCAGGAGAGGATTGGATTTGTGGAAATGGGCTTAGGGAAGGCTTCCTAAAGAGGCGGGAACCCTCCCACCTTAGGACCATGTTATAGTTTCAAATATGAAGCCTCTAGACTCGTATGAAATCTTGCTTGTGCTTGAACTCTTTTGACTCTGGGTAGGAAGTTCTCCTAAACCTCCCCAACGTGATTTTACCTATTTAATCTACAGGCAGAAACGTTAGAGTCAGACAGGTCTGGATTCAAATGAACCGCTTTCTAGCTGGTAGCTTTGGTACTGAAGTTGAACTTGACTTTTCTCATGTGTCATGTTGTGAGGGTTTAGTGAGGTCACATAAGGAAATTCTTAACCTACAGTCTGGTGCTAAGGAGATCTTCAATTCATTGCAGTGATGAGTTATTATATAGGTAGTGCTTGTGAAATAATGGCTTTGCACATGTCTACAGTGACCCTGAGGCCCACAGTTTAATAACCTTGCCCTGAGAGGAGGAGGGACACAGTTCTGGCAGGAGCAACTGTTTAATGCTGAGTGTTGGGATTAAGGGCTACTTTTTTTTTTTTTTTTTTTTTTTGCTAATTCTTGCTGAACAAAACAAAAAGTACAGGATGGCAGGATGGCAGTTGATCTCTTTTTAAAAACTTTTTAAATATTTTAAGTGTATTTTTATTGATTTCAGAGAGGAAGGGAGAGGGAGAGAGAGCTAGAAACATCAATGATGGGAGAGAATCATTGATCGGCTGCCTCCTGCACGTCCCCCACTGGGGATGGAGCCCAAAACCCAGGCACATGCCCTGACCGGGAATCAAATCATGATCTCCTAGTTGATGGGTCCACGCTCAACCACTGAGCCACACCGGCCGGGCACATGTTTAGTTTTTAAAGAAACTGCCTGTTTTTCAGAATGACTATACCATTTTACTTTCCTACCAACAATGTAAGTGATCAGCATCCTTGCCAGCATTTGATATTGTCACTACTTTTTTTGACATTGTGATAAGTGAATATAGCGATATCTTACTGTGGTTTTAGTGTCCATTTCCTTAATTATTAATGATGTTGAATATCCTTCCATGTCCTATTCATCCTCTTTGGTGAGCTGCCTCTTCACGTCTTTTGTCCAGTTTCTGGTTGGATTGTTTGTTTTATTACTGTGACGTTTTCAGAGTTCTCTATGTATTCTAGATACAGTGGTTAGAATGTTGTCCTGACACCCCATCAGCCTTGTGTGGGTTTGATCTCCTTTCAGGGCACATACACGAAGCAACTAATGCCCGGCTGGCATGGCTTAGTGGTTGAGCGTCAACCTATGAATGAGGAAGTTGCCATTCGATTCCCAGTCAGGGCACATGCCCGGGTTGCAGGCTCGATCCCCAGTGTGGGGGGTGCAGGAGGCAGCCGATCAATGACGCTCTCATTGATGTTTCTCTCTCTCTCTTCCCCTCCCTTCCTCTCTGAAATCAATAAAAATGTATTTAGAAAAAGAAGAAGCAACCAATGAATGCATAAGTAAGTGGAACAACAAATTGACGTCTCTTTCTCTTTCTCTCTCTCTTGCTCTTCCTTTCTCGCTCTCTCTTTCTCCCAAATCAATAAATAAAATTTATAAAAATGAAATGAAATTTGTAAACCTAGGCAGGTACTCGTTTTTTAGCTTTGTTGATGATTTATATTTTCCTTAGGGCTGGGGGCCAGCCTGGCATCAAATGCCTGTGGGGGGATGGGCAGAGGCCAGGCCAAGACTTGGAACAAAAGCAAGCAATTGCTTTCAATTTTGTTTCTAAAGCCTTTTTGCTGGTGGCTGGCATGGCACTGGCACCTTGCCCAGGGAGCAGCGCTCAGCCTCAGCGTGGGGCATGTTTCTGCAGTTCGATGGGGCCGCACACCTACTCGCCCTCCCTCCCTGGTGGCTTCTGAAAGGATTAAGAGGCCTCGCTCAGGACCTGGGCTAATTCCAGCCTCCGGCAGGGGTGGAATCTACCTCCACGCCTCTGGCCCAGGTCCTAAGCACCTCCACCCAACAGTAATCTGACAGGAGACAAAACAAACAGTTTCGCCCCCAAGTCGATTCTGCAGATCTGTTTGCTCAGGTGACCTGACCATCCCTGCCTCCCAGGATTAATCAGAGCCCAGCTCTGCCTGTGGCCTCTGCCTGACCCTTTATGACTGTATGATCCTTGGTGCTCAGAGAGGCCTCTAGCCTGGACTTCGCTGTCAGCCTTGGAAAGTCACAGAGTGTCCCAGCTGTTCCACCCGAGTTCCCAGAACCAGCCAGCCTATATTTTGTGCACAGCTCCTGCTTGAAGGCCAGGCTAGGCTGACTCTGGGGCACAAGGCTTTCCAGGTTTGTGCCACCAAGGGGCAGTGCAGTTAGGATGCGTTATAATTTGTTCCAGGAGAGGCGTGCAGGGACCACGAGGATAGGACCATAAGAACAGAGGCAGCAAAGAAGATGAATTAGATACACAAGTGAACAGTAAACAGGAATAGCTGTGCTTGAGGACTGAGGGGGTGGGGGTTGGAGGGGCCAAGCCTGTGGCACTTGGAGGGCCCCATCCGCCTCAGGTGTGCTGCTCCAGCCACTGCAGGGCCCCCAGGGGAGGCTGTGGGTGGGCTACGGTATAAAGAGCAGCACACAGCTCGGCCAACATGGCTCAGTGGTTGAGCATGGACCAATAAACCAGAAGGCCGCGGTTCGATTCCTGGTCAGGGCATATGTCCAGGTTGCGGGCTCCATCTCCAGGGGGGCGGGTGTGCTAGAGGCAGCCAATTGATGATTCTCGCTCATCACTGATGTTTCTATCTCTCTCTCCCTCTCCCTTCCTCTCTGAACTCAATTAAAATATTAAAAAAAAATAATAATAAAGAGCAGTACACAAAACCCACCACCAGAGTTAGAACCTTAAGAAAATGAACCTCTCGCATCTTCATCCACAGGAAGAAATAAGCCTTTTAATAGATGGTCTAAAACTGATGTGAGGATCATGTGAGACATATACAGAAGCCCGTTTTAAGCCACATGGCTCTACGAAGATTCATTTCGTACTGTATCGAGGCTTTAGGAACGAGGCAGTCCTGGGTTTGAACCTCAGCTTGGCTGTCTCCCTGACTTTATTTGAGCCTCATTTTCTCTCCTGTAAAGTGGGCACATTTCTTGGTCAGGGAGTGGCTATAAAGATCACAGGAGGTCATGCGTGTGGAGTTTTTGGAGGAGAGCTGGTATGAGGTTACACCATGAAATGTCAATTTACGTTATTAAAAAATGTGCTTTTTCACCTAAAATACGTGAGACATTTTCCATATCATTAAATATACAAAGAGTGTCTTCATTTTTATTGGTGGTGTAGTGTCCATCCATGCTTTGGAATCTATCAATATGTCATTCCTTTTTATGACCAGAAAATATTTCATTACATGGGTATCCCACCTTTTGTTTAGCCATCATCCATGGCTGACATCTGGGTTGTTGTCAACTTTTGGCGATTGTGAGCAGTACTGCCATGAACTTTGTGTGCAAGTCTTTGTACACCTGTTTTCAATTCTTTTGAGTATATACCTAGGAGTGGAATTGCTGGGTCCTACGGTAAATCTATGTTTAACTCTTTGGAGAACTGCCGCCAAACTGTTTGCCACTGTCACTGCCCCATTTTACATTCCCTCCAACAGTGCACAAGGATTCCAGTTTCTCCACGTGCTGGCCAACACTTGTTATTTCGTGTGTGTTTTAATTATAGCCTTCCAAGTGCTGGGGAGTAGCATCTCCTTGTGGTTTCAGTTTGCATTTCATGCACATAATGACCATTCGTATCTCTCTTTCGGAAAAACGTCTATTCGAGTCCTTTGCTCATTATTTATTTATTTATTCTTAAAATATTTTTATTGATTTCAGAGAGAGATAGAAACATCAATGATGAGAGAGAATCATTGATCGGCTGCCTCCTGCACATTCCACACTGGGGGATCCAGCCTGCAACCCCGGGCATGTGCCCTTGACCAGAATCGAACCCGGGTCCCTTCAGTCCGCAGGTCGACGCTCTATCCACTGAGCCAAACCAGGGAGGGCTTTCGCTCATTTTTTAATTGGGTTGTTATATGCATTACTATCAACTCGTTTATTTGGTCATTCAGTTAAGCACCTCTTACATTCCAGGCACTGGGGTAAAACAATGAACACACCAGTGGCCAAAAACTGAGAAATCAAGAGAGTTCTTTAAAAAGTAAAAAAAACACCCTGTTTCCTGAATTTTCTTATGAAATCAGATCTGGCAGCAGATGTGGGCCTGAGTTCTCCTGTGCCAACTCTGGGGGGTACCGTGAGGGGCTGTGCTTTGTCTCAGTTCCCTCACAGCCTCCACCTGGCTGACTTACACGCTTCAGCTGGGACCTTGGGTTTCACAATCACCTTCCTAGTAGCCAAGGCCTCCCTAGACATGTATTTACTTTAGTTCTTTGAGTTGGGCGCAACCGGGACTGCTGGCCGTCCTTCAACTGCAACACGTTTAAGCAAGCAAATGACCTTTCCTGAAACCAAATCTCTTTATTGTCGTTTTCGGGTGTAAATGGAGTATCTGCCGCTTTGTTTAAGAATAGAAAAAGAAGTGGCCCCCTTTTTGCCCAAAGCCTCTGGGGGTGTGTTGGAGGAAGGAGGGAAGTAGAATCAGTTCTGTTTGTGCTTGGACTTTTGACATGATGGGCGGTTCTGAAGTTCATGAGCAAATGGCATTGATATGAGTTTCTAGAACTCTTAAGTCCTTTGAAGGAGCCACCTGTTTCCACCTCAACCCTGCCCTACCGCAGTCCCAGTTTCTTGTCGAAAAATAAAATTGAGATTAGACAGTCTCTAGTGATCAGATAGGAGGTAAATCCAAACCCTAGAGAACAGAAGTACCCAGCGCACCCCTTTCTCCCTGGTCCAGGTGGAGAGGGTGGCAGTCTTCCTGGGTTCTCCACATTGGGCTCAGCTGTTTACCAGCTGGGTCATCCCTTTGGCCTCTTTGACCTTCAGTTTTCTTATCTACGGAATAAAGAGTTCATCATTCCTACCTTTGTCTCCTTAGAATTTGCTTTGTATATTCGACATAAGGATGTTCAAACCTGTAGAGAATTTTTATAAAAATGTATTTGAGCCAAAAAAGAGAATACACCTGGAAGCAAGATCTCAACA
This sequence comes from Plecotus auritus, assembly GCF_963455305.1. NCBI lineage: Eukaryota > Metazoa > Chordata > Mammalia > Chiroptera > Vespertilionidae > Plecotus > Plecotus auritus. The sequence goes on from NC_137774.1 coordinate 12,719,817, forward strand.
GACGGTTTAAATGCTTCAGAGAAAAACAGTTTGCAGGTTCTTTTATGCATTTGAAACTAAGGAGGGAGGAAACCAAGATGGCGGCATAGGTAAACACCTAAACTGCTGCCTCGCACAACAATTTCAAAACTACAACTAAAAGACAGAACGGACACCATCCAGAACCGCAGGAAAGCTGACTGAGTGAAAATTCTACAACTAGAAGGATAGAGAAAAGCTCACAGAGAATTGGAGGTACGGCAAAGGGTCTTTGTGCGCGCAGAGAGGAAGGGCGGCTGAGAGCCTGGCTGACTTTCTCTGGCGGAAGGGGGAAGGGAGCCCCCGACCGCACTGAACCCCAGTTCTGACTGCACTGAACACCTGTTCCGGGCGAGCCCCTGGGGACCCACGCTCTTGTGGGGGGAGTCTGGACTCTCAGGCGGAGACTCGGGAGCCGGGGAAGGCGGAGGACTGAAAGTCTGCTCGCGCCAGTGCGCACAAAGGCTGCGGAGGCTGCCACAGGCTTTCCCTAGCGGAAGGGAGTGAGAGGCTCCTGACGGCACTGAACTCCAGTTCTGACTGAAGTGAGCCCCAGTTCTGACTGCAGTGAACCCCAGTTCCAGGCGAGCCCCTGGGGACCCACGCTCTTGTGGGGGGAGTCTGGACTCTCGGGCGGAGAATCGGGAGCCGGGAAAGCAGAGGACTGAAGGCACACACGTGCGCGCAAGGGCAAGGCTGACGGGAAGCCAAGACTGAGACTCCACCCCATCCAAGCTGAGCACAGAGGCTATTGCAATTTGGCAAGCCTAATCCTATAAGGCTGTCTCCAGCACCGGACTTCTCCCAGCATAGACACAGCTGATCCTTACAGCCAACTGGCCTGGAGGTCAATTCTTCCCAGTGATACCAACAACAATAAAGACTTAATTACAACAAGGCTGTACACACAGTCCACAAAGGTGTGCACCAAGAGTGTCCACCTCAGGTTAACTGGGGAGGCAGACCCACTGGGCCAAATTGGAAACCTAGCACACAAATCTACCAACTCAGGGAAGCAGTGAAAATGCGGCGTCTAAGAATCAGATCACAAACAAAAGAAATGGAGGAAAACAAACGACTGGATATAGAATTCAAAACCACGGTTATAAGGCTTTTTAAGAATATCCTAGAAAAGGCCGATAAATATAACGAGACCCTCGAAGAGATGAAAAAGGACCAACTAGAAATTAAACATACACTGACTGAAATAAAAAATATTATACAGAGACCCAAAAACAGACAAGAGGAACACAAAAATCAAGTCAAAGAATTGAATTACAAAGAAGCAAAAAACACTCAACCGAAAAAGCAAAAAGCAAAAAAAAAAATCCAAAAAGTTGAAGATAATGTAAGAAGACTCTGGGACAACTTCAAGCGTACCAACATCAGAATTATGGGGGTGCCAGAAGAAGAGAGAGAGCAAGATACTGAAAACCTATTTGAAGAAATAATGACCGAAAACTTCCCCCACCTGGTGAAAGAAATAGACTTACAAGTCCAGGAAGCCCACAGAACCCCAAACAAAAGGAATCCAAAGAGGACTACACCAAGACACATCATAATTAAAATGCCAAGAGCAAAAGACAAAGAGAGAATATTAAAAGCAGCAAGAGAAAAACAGATAGTTACCTACAAGGGAGCACCCATACGACTGTCAGCTGACTTTTCAACAGAAACTATGCAGGCCAGACGGGAGTGGCAAGAAATTTTCAATGTGATGAATAGCAAGAACCTACAACCAAGATTACTCTACCCAGCAAAGCTATCATTCAGAATTGAAGGGCAGATAAAGAGTTTCACAGACAAGAAAAAGCTAAAGGAGTTCATCACCACCAAACCAGTATTATATGAAATGCTGAAAGGTATTCTTAAAGAAGAGGAAGAAGAAAAAAAGGAAAGATAAAAATTATGAACAACAAATACATATCTATCAACAAGTGAACCTAAAAATCAAGTGAATTAAAAACCTGAGGAACAGAATAATCTGGTGAATATAATAGAATCAGGGGCATAGAAAGGGAGTGGACTGATAATTCTCAGGGGGAAAGGGGTATGGGGGGGTTCATAAAGAGACTGGACAAAAATCATACACCTATGGATGAGGACAGTGGGGGGTAGGTAAGGGCAGAAGGTGGGGTGGGAAATGGGTGGAGGGGAGCTATGGGGGAAAAAAGGAGAAATAATTGTAATCTGAATAAAGATTTATTTAAAAAAAAAAATAAAAAAAAAGAAAAAGAAAAGAAACTAAGGAGGGACCCTAGGGAGGATTAGGTGGAGGTGGGGGAAATCAAGGCAGAGATTGGAATTAATAAGATTGTGTGCTCGCTTGAGGGTGGTTATGCTTATTTCAAAGGTGTGTGAACCTAGATGCTCAGAAACAATGGACAGGGCTTACTTAAGGCCAAGATAAACCTTCACCAAAGAAGTGATAGGCCTGGGATATGACTACCCACCAGAATTTATGATAAGATCACCTTACTTTCCACAGAACCCCTTTTTTTTCGTCCACAATGTGTAGCAGAGAAACCCACTCTCCCTGTGGCTTAAAGGAGGTGGGAGTTACTGTCTCTGGGAGACAGCCAGTCTGTCCCTGGCATCGTGCATCCTGCCTTCAGGCTCCAGCCCCCTTCTGTCTTGCTGCTCTGTGATGTCCCAGCTCAGCAGGTAGACCAGAAAGCTGCCGCCATTCTTTTTATTTGTTTGTTAATCCTCACCCCAGGATATTATTTTCCCATTGATTTTAGAGAGAGTGGAAAGGAGGTGGGAGGAGGGAGGAAGGGAGAGAGAGAAAGAGAGAGAGAGAAACATCCATATGAGAGAGACACATTGATTGGTTGCCTCTCGCACACACACACCCCACGACTGGGGCCAGGGATTGAGCCTGCAATCAAGGTATGGAGGTCCATGCCCTTGACTGGAATCAAACCTGGGACCCTTCAGTCCACGGGCCAATGCTCTATCCACTGAGCCAAGCCGGAGAGGACTCGCTGCCACTCTTCCCTGTCACAAGCTGCATGTGGCTGGCTAGAAAGAAGAAGAGAAGATGGTCTTCCCTTTGAGGATTCTTCTCAGAAGTTGCACCCACTCCCTCTCTTTAAACACCATTGGCCAGAATTTCACCTTTGAGTCAGATCACCTTCTGGGGAAGCTTAAAAGAGTGGTCTCTATTCCACATGGCCAGAGAAACGTCTGAGGGTGTATTACCAAGGAAGAAGGGGCTGTCGGGGTCTCTGTCAGAGCTGCTGTAAAGATAACGGAACTGGGGTTTTTTTGTTTGTTTTTTTTTGGGGGGGATGTAAATCATCCTATTGATTCGATAACTAGATTTTCCAAGAGGCCACTGCCCAATCTGAAAATGATGGTGAAAGAGGAGAAAACCAAGTTCCAAACCAAATAAAACTCTGGTTCATTGTGAGACTAGGAGGATGCCTGTTGTGAAGCAGAAACACCCCCCACCCCCCACCCCCCCACCACCACCACCTTCAGTGCTTTGTTGACAATCAGACCATTAAACTGGAAGAGATTTGCACTTTGCTGCCTCCTAATCTAGAGGCTGGGCCGGGCGAGGTGGCCTGCTAGGCCTTCAAGGGCCCCAGTTATCCACTGACCGTGGAAAATGTAGGTATAGTTAGGATTCACCAGTTGTAAGCAACAGAAACCCAACTAAAACGGACATTAATTAATTAACTAATTAATTAATATTTTAGATTCCACATATAAGTGAGATCATGCAATATTTGTCTTTCTATGTCTGGCTTATTTGTTTAGTATAATGTCCTTCAGTTTTCATCCATGTTGTCACAAATGGAGTTTGGCTATTCCCTCCTCCCCGCAAACTGGGTTACATTTAAAGAGGGGCCCTGGCTGGTGTGGCTTAGTTGGTTGGGCATCGTCCTGTGCACCCACAGCTTGCGGGTTTGATTCCTAGTCAGGACACATGCCCGGGTAGCGGGCTCAATCCCTGGAGAGGCCTTGTAGGAGGCAGCTGATTGATGCTTTGCTCTCACACCATGTTTCTCTCCCTCTCCCTTTTTATCTCTCTAAAAATCAGGTTGTTTTTTAAAAAAAACACATTAAAAAATTGTTCGGCCGAAACCGTTTGGCTCAGTGGATAGAGCGTAGGCCTGCGGACTGAAGGGTCCCGGGTTCGATTCCCGTCAAGGGCATGTACCTTGGTTGCGGGCACATCCCCAGTGGGAGGTATGCAGGAGGCGGCTGATCGATGTTTCTCTCTCATCGATGTTTCTAGCTCTCTATCCCTCTCCCTTCCTCTCTGCAAAATATCAATAAAAAATATATTTAAAAAAAAATTGTTCGAAGAGGGAGTTTATTGGCTTTTGACAGTGAAAAGTCCAGAGGTAGACTTACATGACTGGGCCTAGAGATTCAATCATCTTAAGATTAAGTTGGCCATTGTCTTCCTCTTTCTGTCTCTGTCTCCCCGCACCTCTCCGTCTCCTTCCCTCCCTGCTTTCCCCTGTGTTGGCTTTCTGCTCGTGCAGGTTCTCTCCACATGCTTGCTCTTGCAGCGATGGCTTTGGCAAACCCAAAGGGAAGGGCATATCTGTTTCCCAATAAGGGCAAACATGGGTGCCCTTATTGACCTAGCATAAACGAAGCAGGAGGCTTTGGCTAGAAATAAATGACTAAGTTTTATTCCCGGCTCTTAGGATTCCCACGCCAGAAACACAACTAGGCAATACCCAGGGTGTTCCAAAGAATGAGAAGCTAGCCGAAACCGGTTTGGCTCAGTGGATGGAGCGTCGGTCTGTGGACTGAAGGGTCCCGGGTTCGATTCCGGTCAAGGGCATGTGCCTTGGTTGCGGTCACATCCCCAGTGGGAGGTGTGGAGGAGGCAGCTGATCGATGTTTCTCTCTCACCGATGTTTCTAGCTCTCTATCCCTCTCCCTTCCTCTCTGTGAAACATCAATAAAATATATTAAAAAAAAAAAAAAAAAAAAAAAAAGAATGAGAAGCTAAGCGTTCTTATAGTAAAAACCACACTCTTGAGAAGAACCAGCCTTGCCTTCTTATCCTCTGGATTGTTCCAAGATAGCCAGCGGACACACAAACATTCTTTCCTTCGTCCTTCAGGGGGTGACCAGGGGATTATCGATAGGATAGCTATATAAAACTTTTAAGTTCCTGGGCTAAAGCAAGAATAATTTCCTCACGCCTTGACCTACTTGATTTTCGTCATTTAGCAGCTTGACGGCAGTGACTCCATTTTATTTCTTCACTCTATTCCTCACTCTCTACAGTATGCCTGTGAGGTAGGGGCTTGGGGTACACCGTCTTGAGGGGTGTCATGGTGGACCACTGGGAACCACATCAGCAGTTCCTTAAGTTTGTCAACCTGTGGACTTACAGGACCTTAGACCCTGCAGTTCTTGGCTATTTTCTTAGCTTAGGTGGCTCACCACAACCCTCAACCCTTTGAGAAGATCGTCCGGCTCATTCAGATAACATTCCTTTGAGAATAACCACTGATTCAGTCCCCAAACGTTATGGGTGGGAAAGCTGAGGCCTAGAGCGGATAAGTCCTGTGCCTTAATTTGGATTCCCCTGAGAACAAGGACTTGTTTGTGATCCTAGGAATAGGAGTGAGGAAGTGGGAAAAGGAGAGAGGAAGAGAAGCTAATATCGGCTGTGTTATTGAAGTCACCCCAGGGAACCAGGACCTCTGAGAGGGTACCGCTGCCTCCCAGGGAACCAGGACCTCTGAGAGGGTACCTCTGTCCAGCGGCAGAAAGGAAGCCGTGAGGAAGTCCCTGAGCAGACAGACCCCCAAGGAACTGTCCCAGCAGCTGAAACCAGAGATGCACTGAGGAGATGTGACATGGGACACCAAAGGTGTTTGCGACAGTCACTGGCCCAGCCAGCAGCACACCTGGGATGAGACCTCAGGCCTCCAACGCCAGCCTAGGGCTTGCTCGCTCCTTACAGAGCTTCAGCAGCCCCCCACTGTGTGACTCATGCTCCCCTCCCCAGCTCTAACTCAGGAGTCAAGTCAGGGCTGCCTCCCCATCAGTTGGCATCTCCACCCACCCTTCTGTGAGATGGGGTGGCTTCCTCTCTCATGTACAAGGTGACCTAGTTTTGCTCCCTCCTGCCCTGCATACCTTGTTCTTCCCAGAAATTCTCCCCACAAGCCATAACGGATCAATCAACAAAAGATAGCCTGGGTATTTTTAGCAGCTGCAGAACGGAATCATCAGGATTGGCCCTCAGGGCCCACCTCACCCAGGGGTGGCCTGCAAGGCTGGAACCTGGAGCATGCCCTGTCTGCCAGGAACAGGGTCTGAAACCTTTACACTCCTCCCCAGGCCTGGGTGGGAGCCCAGCAGCTGTCACCGGGATGGGCAAATGAGCACACACTGGCCTAAGCATGTGATACCTGGACTTCTGGAGGCCTTTTTTGGTTTTGTTTCTTTAATAATAGATTTAATTTTTAATATGTTTTATTAATTGATTTTAGAGAGAGAGGAAGGGGAGGGATAGAGAGATAGAAACATCGGTGAGAGAGAAACATCATCAATTGGCTGCCTCCTGTACTCACCCTACTGGGGATCAAACCCGAAACCTAGATCTGTGCCCTGACCAGGAATCAAACCAGTGACCTCATGGTTCATGGGTCGATGCTCAACCACTGAGCCACACAGGTCAGGCTAGACTTAATTTTTTAAATACAGTTTTAGAGTTACAGAATAACTGAGCAGGTCGAACTAGAGTTCCATATACCTACCCCACCCAGACACAGTTTCCCTGTTAGTCACATCTTGCATTAGTGTAGTACATTTGTACAATTAGTGCCCCCGCCACTGATACATTATTATGACCCTAGTCCATAGTTTACATTAAGGTTTAGTCCTTGCGTTGGGCTGTTCAATGGGTTTTCGATGTGTGTTTTTTTTAATTTTTATTTTAATAAATCTTTATTCAGATTATTACAATTGTTTCTCCTTTTCCCCCCCCATAGCTCCCCTCCACCCAGTTCCCACCCCACCTTCTGCCCTTACCTCCCCCCACTGTCCTCATCCATAGGTGTATGATTTTTGTCCAGTCTCTTCATGAACCCCCCATACCCCTTTCCCCCTGAGAATTATCAGTCCACTCCCTTTCTATGCCCCTGATTTTATTATATTCACCAGATTATTCTGTTCCTCAGGTTTTTAATTCACTTGATTTTTAGGTTCGCTTGTTGATAGATATGTATTTGTTGTTCATAATTTTTATCTTTACTTTTTTCTTCTTCCTCTTCTTTAAGAATACCTTTCAGCATTTCATATAATACTGGTTTGGTGGTGATGAACTCCTTTAGCTTTTTCTTATCTGTGAAGCTCTTTGTCTGCCCTTCAATTCTGAATGATAGCTTTGCTGGGTAGAGTAATCTTGGTTGTAGGTTCTTGCTATTCATCACATTGAAAATTTCTTGCCACTCCCGTCTGGCCTGCATAGTTTCTGTGGAGAAATCAGCTGACAGTCGTATGGATGCTCCCTTGTAGGTAACTAACTGTTTTTCTCTTGCTGCTTTTAATATTCTCTCTTTGTCTTTTGCCCTTGGCATTTTAATTATGATGTGTCTTGGTGTGGTCCTCTTTGGATTCCTTTTGTTTGGGGTTCTGTGCGCTTCCTGGACTTGTAAGTCTATTTCTTTCACCAGGTGGGGGAAGTTTTCGGTCATTATTTCTTCAAATAGGTTTTCAGTATCTTGCTCTCTCTCTTCTTCTGGCACCCCCATAATTCTGATGTTGGTACGCTTGAAGTTGTCCCAGAGTCTTCTTACACTATCTTCAACTTTTTGGATTTTTTTTTTGCTTTTTGCTTTTCCGGTTGAGTGTTTTTTGCTTCTTTGTATTTCAATTCTTTGACTTGATTTTTGTGTTCCTCTAGTCTGTTTTTGGGTCTCTGTATAATATTTTTTATTTCAGTCAGTGTATGTTTAATTTCTAGTTGGTCCTTTTTCATATCTTCGAGGGTCTCGTTATATTTATCGGCCTTTTCTAGGATATTCTTGAAAAGCCTTATAACCGTGGTTTTGAATTCTATATCCAGTCGTTTGTTTTCCTCCATTTCTTTCGTTTGTGATCTGATTCTTTGACGCCGCATTTTCACTGCTTCCCTGAGTTGGTAAGGTAGATTTGTGTGCTAGGTTTCCAATATGGCCCAGTGGGTCTGCCTCCCCAGTTAACCTGAGGTGGACACTCTTGGTGCACCCCTTTGTGGACTGTGTGTACAGCCTTGTTGTAATTATGTCTTGACTGTTGTTGGTATCACTGGAAAGAATTGACCTCCAGGCCAGTTGGCTGTAAGGATCAGCTGTGTCTATGCTGGGAGAAGTTCGGTGCTGGAGACAGCCTTATAGGATTAGACTTGCCAAATTGCAATAGCCTCTGTACTCAGCTTGGATGGGGTGGAGTCTCAGTCTTGGCTTCCCGTCAGCCTTGCCCTTGTGCGCACGTGCGCGCCTTCAGACCTCTGCCTTCCCCTGCTCCTGAGTCTCCGCCGGAGAGTCCAGACTCCCCCCACAAGAGCGTGGGTCCCCAGGGGCTCGCCTGGAACTAGGGTTCAGTGCTGTCAGAACTGGGGCCCAGTGCAGTCAGGAGCCTCCGACTCCCTTCCACTAGGGAAAGCCTGTGGAAACCTCCACAGCCTTTGTGCGCACTGGCACGCGGGCGCCTTCAGTCCTCCGCCTTCCCTGGCTCCCGAGTCTCCGCCCGAGAGTCCAGATTCCCCCCACAAGAGCGTGGGTCCCCAGGGGCTCGCCCGGAACTGGGGTTCAGTGCAGTCAGAACTGGGGTTCAGTGCGGTTGGGGGCTTCCTTCCCCCTTCCGCCAGAGAAAGTCAGCCAGGCTCTCAGCCGCCCTTCCTCTCTGCACGCACAAAGACCCTTTGCCGTACCTCCAATTCTCTGTGAGCTTTTCTCTTTCCTTCTAGTTGTAGAATTTTCACTCAGCCAGCTTTCCTGTGGTTCTGGATGGTGTCCGTTCTGTCTTTTAGTTGTCGTTTTGAAATTGTTGTGGGAGGCAGCAGTTTAGGTGCTTACCTATGCCGCCATCTTGGTTTCTCCTCCTTCAATGGGTTTTGAGGAATGCCCACGGGCTTTCTAACCCCGAGGGTGTCTAGGATAAGGCCATTTCTAACCCAGAGGGTGTCTAGGATAAGGCCATTTCTAACCCCGAGGGTGTCTAGGATAAGGCCATTGTTCTTAGCCCTTTGGCAACCTCTCTGCTTCATCAAAGGAACGTGATTTGCCTCCGATTCCTTTTCCAGTGTTTTTGCACCAAGGCTCCAGGCCCCTGGCTCTGACTGGAAACTAGGGAGTGGAACCTGATTAAGGACAGGAAGTCAGATTCTGGTTTGGATCCCCCCAGGGTGAAGCGGCCCCTAAGTTCAATGACCAGGGCTCCAGTTTCTGCAGTGGTCCCTAACCCATTGTAAGCAGCCTACCTCCCAGCTGGGTGTGCCAGGCCCCGGGTGCCAGGGAGGCCTGGCCTGGCGCATTGGAGCCCATGGCGCCTCTCCCTGCAGTTCCGGAGAGGACTACACTGCCACGCTGCCTATCGGAGGCCTTAGCTATGTCCAGGGTTACACCAAATTCCGTCTGATCAACAAGACCGTGGGGCGTTGCCTGGATGCCGCAGCACAGAAGTTCCCGGACCGAGAGGCGTTGATCGTCGTCCATGAAAACATCAGACTGACCTTTGCTCAGCTCAAGGAAGAGGTGGGTCCCGACCTTGAACCCTGGAAGTGGGCAGGTGCTACCCCAGGCTTCCCTGGCTGCGTGGAGCCACAAGAGCGGCACCTGACGGGGGGAGGGCAGGGTGTTGGGGCTGCCTGAGAACGCCAAGGGACGTTAGGAGATGGGGACAGGACTGAGGCAGAGGTGGCCTGGATGCCTCCTGCATCAGTCGCGCTGGGGCAGTTGCTAATTCCGTGTATTCCGTGCCCCACTCCAGATCCACTGAGGCCTGTGCCTTATTCCTAGGGGACTCTGCTGTGATCCGCTGGGCCGAGGGCTGAGGTGGGAGTCACGGCCCCTTCCTGCTTGCCCACACCTTACCCCTTGTGCCCCGTCTGTTTACACCAGGTGGACAAAGCTGCCGCTGGCCTCCTGAGTATCGGCCTTCGCAAGGGTGACCGGCTGGGCATGTGGGGACCCAACTCCTATGCATGGGTGCTCTTGCAGCTGGCCACAGCCCAGGCGGGCATCATTCTGGTGAGGAGGGGCTGACCTGGCCCAGCTGGGTATGCAGGGGAACATCATTCGTGGGAAGCCTGCTGGCCCCTTGGCCTCAGAACCAAACCAGCGCCTGCCTGGCTATTTCTCCTGAAGCCACCAAGGAGAGCCGGGGTGGGGGGGTGGGGGGGAGCAGGGTGCTACCTTTGTCTACACCATGTTTCTGTGCCTGCTGAGGGTGGAGGGGCAAGGAGAGGGACAGGGTCTTCCCAGGACACTGACATCCCCTTGCTGTCTCACCAGGTATCTGTGAACCCCGCCTACCAGGCTATGGAACTGGAGTATGCCCTCAGGAAGGTAGGATCCATTCCTGGGGGTGGGGCTGGGTGGGTGCCTGGAACAGGGGGCTTCCGGTTGAGGAGGTGGGGAAGGCATGCACAGGTGGGGGTACCTGGAGTCTGTCCTTCCTTAGGCTGTGAGTGGGTGGGAGGAGGAGGTGGTTGGGCAGATACGAAGCTGGTTTATGTGTTGGGGGGTGTGGGGGTACACGCATGTGCCCTGGCAGTAGTGTGTGAGTGAGTTGCTGTGTGTCGTGTTAGAGGTGGTACATGTGTGTAAGGGTAGTGGTGCGTGTGTATGAGAGAGAGCAGCGTGGGGCTTTCTGCTGACTGGGGAGGGGGGCTCCCTCCCACAGGTGGGCTGCAAAGCCCTGGCCTTCCCCAAGCAATTCAAGACCCAGCAATACTACAACATCCTGAAGCACATCTGTCCGGAACTGGAGAAGGCCCACCCAGGGTTCTTGAGGAGTCCGAGGTGGGATGTCCCGGGTTAGGATGAGTGCGTCATGTGGCGTCCCAGCCCCCTCATTCCCTACCCACCCCCAGGGAGGAGGCTGGTGTCCTCTCTGTGGGCCCGTCCTCAGCCCCTGACTCTCCATCCTCCCTACCCTCAGGCTCCCAGACCTGACCACTGTCATCTCAGTGGACACCCCTATGCCAGGGACTCTGCTCCTGGACGATGTGGTGGCAGCGGGAAGCAAAGAGCAGCATATGGCCGAGCTCCGGCACGCCCAGCTGTTCCTGTCCTGCCACGACCCCGTCAACATCCAGTTCACCTCGGTAAGGCAGAGGTCGTCAGCACCGGAGCCCAGGCTGGCATGCTAACCCCTGCCTGCCCCCGTGACCCTTCCCCGAGAAGGAGGACACACTACGGAGGTCAGGAGTGCCGTCACTCTTCTCCTGGGGCTCGCCCCAGCTGGCCTCTCTGCCCTGGAACACATCAGCCACTGGTGCCCTTGCCACATGTCTCCCTCCCCTGGCCCTCTTGTCCCCAGCCCAGGGGCAGATGCACAGGGAGAGCCGGCCCCATTTAGCAGATGGGCAAATTGAGGCCCAGAAGCAGAATCTGCTGCGGGGCCACAGAGTTCTCTAAGCCACTTGAGTGGCATGGCGGACAGAAATCTTATCTTCCATGTTTCTGGATCCTAACACTTGGCACCACGCAGGCGTGTGGTAAACCTTTGTGAACACGTATTGAGTGAATGAATGGATCTGGGACCGCAGTCCCAGTCTCCTGACTCCCAGTCCGGAGCTCTTCCGTGCAGCGGCCCAGGGCATGAAGGAGATGGGGAGAAAGAGGCCAAGTGTCACCTGTTTGTCTTATCAGGGGACGACAGGAAGCCCCAAGGGGGCCACCCTTTCCCACTACAACATTGTCAACAATGCCAACATCATAGGGGAGCGCTTGAAATTGCACCTGAAGGTGAGAGGGTGCTGGCGAAGGCTTGCTGGCACCCTGCATGGGTGGGGGCTTGCTGGGCTCCCCCTGCTGGCTAGAGGAACTAGCTTCTGGGGCTTTGGGCTCCAGGATAGACCTAGCCTCCTGCCTCCATCTCCAGACACCAGAGGAGTCGAGGGTGATCCTGCCCACCCCCCTGTACCACTGCCTGGGTTCTGTGGGGGGCACGATGGTGAGCATGATGCACGGTGTCACCCTCATCCTGTCCTCTCCGATTTTTGATGGCAAGATGGCGCTGGAGGCCGTCAGCAAAGAGAGGTGGGCATCCGTGGGCCGCTGCCTGCTGGCTCATGAGACCCTCCTATTCTTCACTCCCGGGCCCCGATCCCTCTCCAGGATGTCTCCTCCCTCCAGCCAGGAGAAAGGGAGACAGGGTAGTGGGGCACCCCAGGAGAGCATCAGCCCTGCCTCCAAAGAACTCCTGCCTGTTTCCCTCAGTGGCAGCCTTGGCCCTTACGATAGGTTCAAGGTGGGTGGGTGAAAAGAGGGGGTTCCCTTCTACTTCGAAGCCTGATTTTGAGATGCCACCCCCCTTATACAGAGGCTCCTTCCTGTATGGCACCCCCACAATGTTCGTGGACATTCTGAACCAGCCAGACTTCTCCAGTTACGACATCTCAACCATGCGTGGAGGTGGGATGGGGCCAAGGGTGGTCAGGCCAGCATTGGCCTGGATGAGCTAGACGTGCACCCAGTCCTTTACTTAGGGGGCGAAAAGGTCACTGTAGAAATGTGGGTGGAAGGGAGGCAAGGTCCCAGCCACCCTGGACACCAGCCCAAGGCCATATGCCAAGTGTAGGAACAGGTCCAGCGTCAGGGAAGAAAAGTGAATGTTCTTCCCTAGAAAGAGCTGCAGGTGAAGGGGGTCCACTGGGCCTGGAGAAGCAGCGAGCCGTGTCAGCCCTCTCTCTGATTCAGGTGTGATCGCTGGGTCCCCTGCACCCCCCGAGGTGATCCGAGCCGTCATCAACAAGCTGAACGCGAGGGAGCTGGTGGTGAGTGGTGGCTGGAGCTGGGGCTGTGGGAGGGAGGCAGGGCAGCCTGGGGTGAGAACAGATGTTGGGGAGTGGGGATGAGCCAGGCCAGGTCTCCAACGTAGACCCTCTCAGCCCACCTCTCTTCCAGAAAACAGATGTGAGAAAATGCAGTCTGACCCCATCATCAGTTGGCGAGTCATGGAGATAGGGAACAGCGGGGAGTAACTATCAGACATACATACATTTATACTTATAGGAATCTGGGGAAGAGATGCAGCGGGGGGGTATTTGGCAAAGCACCGGTATCCTGCTAGAGCGTCCTGGCAGGCAGGGGCTGGCGGAGTTGGCATATGGGCTTAAGACCCTTTCTGGACACAAGGGGCGGGGCAAGGATCTGATGTTCGTTTCCAAATGGAAGGGAAAGGGGAGCAGATGGCGGAAGGAGGTTCCGGAAGGGTGGCCATCCTGATGACCACCCAGTTCTGGTTCTGAAGGTCTTGAGGGTCTTGGCAACAGCTTCTTTGAGAGGAGCCGTGGCGGGGGCCGGTTGTGATGGAGCCCTCTCTGTCAGGTAGAGATGGTGGAGCTGGGTTCACGCTGGAGTGCTGAGCCCCCTGCCAGGATGCGTCTAGGTGTGGACAGCTCTGTGCATCAGCAGAGGCTGTGGAAGAAGGCGGGGTCAGAGGTGGGAGATCAGTAGTTTCTCCAGCAGAAGGCAGAGACCAGTCGCCGGGACTGGCTGGATCAGGACCTGCAGTGAAGCAAGGATTGGGTCAGGACTCCAGGAACCCAGAGGACGCTTGGAGAGAATGATGAGAGCTGTGGGCAGTATCCCTTTAGGAGGGAGCCCCAGTTCCCCTCCTCTCCCTGCAAAATTGGAGGGCCTACACGCCCCTCTGTGGAGAGGGAGTACCCTGGGACCCCCTCCTGGTTTGCCAGATTCTCCAGAGAGGGCAATTGCGACCTGCCTGCCCTGTGCCCACCTGTTCAATGGCGGCCGGCTTTCTTGGACCTCTTAGTGGGGAACTTGCAGCTGCGGAAGGCGTCCGTGTCACGGATGTGCTGGCCCTTGAACTTGGCAGGCGAGGCACAAGTGGCATCGGGGCGGGAAGTCTTGGCTTCCAGCCACCTGGAGAGACAGAGAAATGCCGAGATTGGGGAAGAGATGCGGCAATGCTGGGGGAAGGAACCAGGCTTCACTTGGCTCCAGGGGAGTCTGGGAACGGTCCTCTTCATTTCACAAACATAGGACCTCTGCTATCAGGTAGAGACCTAGGCCATTTGCCCAGGACGTCTTTGTGCAGGGCCAGCCTGCCTCCACTGCATCACATGAGGGGGAGTTCTGGGGGTGGCATGGGGGTGCTCTCACCTCCGGAGGCCCCGGAGCTGGCAGGTACACTTCCAGGGGTTGTTGGTGAGAGTGAGTGACTCCAGGTTGTCGAAGGGGAAGTTGGAGGGCAGCTGGGTCAGGCGGTTGTTCTCCAGATGGACGTTTTTCAGCGTGGTCACCCCCAGGAAGGCACCGTCGGAAATCTGTGGAGCGAGGCAGACACGAGTGAGCACCCCAGCCCCAGTGTCCAGCCTCTCCCAGCTCTACGGCCCCAGAGGGGCAGGGTCCTTCCCTGGACATAAGCAGTAGCACCTTGAGGAGTATTTCAATGTGACCAAGTTGTCTCTGATGCTTTAGTGCAGTGGTCGGCAAACTGCGGCTCGCGAGCCACATGCGGCTCTTTGGCCCCTTGAGTGTGGCTCTTCCACAAAATACCATGTGCGGGCGCGCACGTACAGTGCGACTGAAACTTCGTGGCCCATGCGCAGAAGTCGGTTTTCGGCTCTCAAAAGAAATTTCAATCGTTGTACTGTTGATATTTGGCTCCGTTGACTAATGAGTTTGCCGACCACTGCTTTAGTGCAAGCAACCACCTTTTGAGATAGCTCGTGCTATTTCCAACATGCAGGCAGGGGGGAAAAAGTGAAGTCCCTTACCCAGGGTCACACTGGGGAGTAAACAGTAGCTGTAGGACCACACCCAGCTCCTCTGCCCCTGGCACCACTCTCCCTGCACAAACACTGCCCCTGGGGAGGCAGCCAGAGTTTGGCCCGAGCGGCCCAAGCTGGCAGATGGTGAAGCTGGTCAGTGTTTGGTGGGATGGGCAGTGGGCCCAGGCTCCCCGCAGCCCTAGGGTGCTGGGACTTCCCCCAGCTCTGTCCTCACTGCTCCCTCACGGCCTGCCAGCAGCTATTTGTGGAGCCTCCTTGGCGGAGCCTTTGGCCAGGTTGGACAGTTCCAGAGGAAACGTTCTATTGGTGCCCACATCTTGGCCCGGGCGTCGCAAATCCTGCCTGGCCTCCCCTGGCCCAGATCAGTCCCTGCTGCCCCTGCTCTGCTGCCCACCGAAAAGCTGCTCTGGCACTGGCCCCCCCCCCCCCCCCGCACGGGACTCTGACTTCAACGGGGGAGGGGTCAGGTTGAAGAAGGGCAGGCTCCATTCATTCAAACAAAGGTTGGCTGCCTTCCAGGTTTGATTCTGTCCTTATCGCCATGCTTGTGGCCAGGGAGGGGTGTGAAGTTCTCTGGTAACCAGACTGTTCTGATGGCCGTCTCCCCCACCTTTCCCCGGTGCCTGCCCAAACTCCTGGCCACAGCCCCGGTACCACAGCAATTTTTCCAGCCCCCCAAAAGGGATTCCACCCGGACCCAAGGCAGCCCCACCTGGCCAGGTGCTGAACCTCATAAGGGAGGAAGGATTCCATGAGGTTGCAGCCAGGAGATGGGTCTAGTGCAGCCATGGGCAAACTACGGCCCGCGGGCCGGATCCGGCCCGTTCGGCTGTTCTATCCGGCCCGCGGAGCCGAAAGAGTGGAGGGTTCTCTTGCTCTCCCCTCTGCTCCTTTACTTTGAATTTATATTAATTCACACAAACACTCCATCCATGCTTTTGTTCTGGCCCTCCGGTCCAGTTTAAGAACCCATTGTGGCCCTCGAGTCAAAAAGTTGCCCACCCCTGGGTGACTGGGGTGGGCAGGGGACAGGGCAGCATAGCTAGTCTGTCCCGTAGGGAGACACCGGGGGACCTGTGCCAAAGGTTGACAACGGTGTGTGGTTCTTGCCTTTGCCCTTTCACAGAGCTCTTGGGTGCCGTGCCTACAATCTGGGGGAGCCTCTGGTCCCTGGACCCCATTCGGTTGAAATGGACCTGAGAACGCAGTGGAATATGTGTGTGGACGGGGCGGGGGGGGGGGGGGCAGGGCATTCGCCACGGCCTCTGGGGTGCATGGAGGAGGTCTTCCTCGGGTATTTGCTCCCCCCTCACTCCCCAGCCCCCCATCCCACCACAGCGCACACGCACACCCCCCTCCAGGAACAGGGTCTCTTTGTGGGCCTGATTCACCCAGCTCCTCTGGAAGTCTCCTCAATAAACAAACCTTCCTTTATGGGGTGGTAGGTTTACTGGAGACAGAAAAACAGAAGAGGAGGGGCAGAAGGCCCAACAGGAAGAGGTGGCTGCTGCCCACAGTGGGGGGTTTGGGAGCCCTGGACCTGCTTCCTAGGGGCCATTGGAGGGGCCAGGGCAGCCAGGCTCCGTTCATAAGCAGAAATGCTAGGAGGGCAGTGGCTGAGACTAGGGCCAGGGGCCACCGGGCCAGGGTGGGGATGTGGCGAGATGAGAGACAGAGCTCCTCACCTTGGAGACAGCCTGAGGGACAGAGGCAATTTTAGGGCAGAGGGAACGGTGCCCGGCCGTGGCCCTGGCTCCCTGGGCCTCCTGGCAGAGAAGAAGGAGCCAGGGCCGAGCGCTGCAGCCAGGAGCTCACCTTGTCCAGGTTGGTGCTGTCCAGCCAGAGGGTCTCCAGGTACCTGCCGAAAGACTGGAAGGCGCCGTCAGGAATGCTCTTCAGGGGGTTGTGGGACAGCTTCAGCTCCTCCACCACGCGCAGCTTGCTCAGGGCCGCTGCGGGGTAGCTGGACAGCTGGTTCCTGTCCAGGTGGAACTTGGCCAGGTTCTCCACGTCGTCCAGGGCTCCGGGCTGCAGGGAGCTGAGCGCGTTCTCTGACAGGTAGAGCCAGCGCAGGTCCTTGGCGCCCTGGAAGGCGCCGGCGCGCAGCTCGCGGATCTTGTTGTTGTTGAGCTGCAGGATGAAGAGGTTGACCAGCGGGGACAGCAGCCCTCGGGGCAGCTCGGTCACCTTGTTGTGGTCCAGGTAGAGGTAGGTGAGCTCGGTCAGGTCGTCGAAGGCGCCGGCGCGCAGCACGCGGATGTCGTTGTGGGACAGGTACAGGTAGATGAGCTGCTTGAGGCCGCGGAAGGCGCCGGCGGCCACCTCGCGGATCTGGCAGTGCTGCAGGTGCAGCGACACCAGGTTGGGCATGCCCCGGAACGCGTTGGCGGCCAGCACGGGGAAGTTGTTGCGCTGGAGGTTGAGCAGTTTGGTCTTCTCGGAGACCTTGGGGATCTTCTGCAGGCCCACCTTGTCGCAGATGACGTGCTGCAGGTCGCCGTGGCAGTGGCAGTTCTGGGGGCAGGCGGCCAGCGCTGGCAGCAGGCCGGCCAGGAGGCCGAGGCTGAGCAGGAGGACTGGGCAGGCCATGGCCGGGACGCCTGGGGCCGGGCTGGGGGCAGCGGCGACAGCCACGGCGGGGCACGGGCAGCGGGAAGTCCTCGGCGCCCGGGTCTCCCGCCCTATTTATACGGTCGCCCTGACCGCAACTGACAGCCGGAGCCAGCTCCTACGTGGAGCATCGAGGCCACCGGGCTTAACTCCCGCCCGCCCGGTGATGCGCCCCCGCCCTCCACTGGTGGGGGCGGCCCCTCCCCCAGCTGGCGACCTTGCAGGACAGGGACTGTGGCCCTCCACCTCCTCCCCTGCTCTGGGATCCTGCTTCTTTCCAGACCCCCTAGCTCCTTCCCCGTGCTGTTTTTGGGGGGTGAGGTGGGGGTGGTGGTTCAGAGCCCTGATGACACCGCAGGGATGGAGGCGTTCCGCGCGGACGTATTTGTTTGCTTAAGTTCGAGCCTCCATGCTCCCGCCCCGCCCGTCCACACTGGGCCGGGTGCCCTGGACCCAGAGAGGGAGGAAGCGGGGCCGGACGGCCGGACGCGAGTCTCGCCGCCGCCGTGGTCGGCCAGCCCCGCCGGTGCTTTAATGGGGCTCTTGTGCGGCGCCCGCTGAGCGTGCGAACCGCCCTGGCGTCTGGGCTCCCCCTTCTGGCTAGACTCGCAGGCAGCCCCGGGGAGATGGGCGCTCCTTCCCGCCCCCGCCCTTGGACTTGCCTCGGGCTCCTCTCTACCAGCCTGAAACTGGAGTTTTCCCTGCATCCATTCTCCCCTTTTTCCATGGCTAAAAACTAACCGGAACAGTGTGTGTGTGTGTGTGTGTGTGTGTGTGTGTGTGTGTGTGTGTGTCAGGGGCGGAGGATGGGGGAGGGGGGGTGACCAACAGGACTCAAAAACACACCTGAAGACCACAGGCAGGGAGTCAGGGCAACTGAACAAGCACAGTCCCACCCCCACCCCTTTCATCTCCTTAAAATATCCCATCCCCTCATTCCCATCTCCAGGGTGGTGGCCAGAGTGGCGCCAAGATGTACTTGGCAGAGGCCACACCTGGGCAGTGGCCCCAGGACTAGGAGGGCCGGGCGGGTAAGGGGGCCCAGATCTTGGCTACAAGGGACCAGGTCCTGTGGGCAGCCCTGCCTCAGCCGACCAGGCCTCGGGGGAGGGTGGGCAGTCAGGGTCTCGGTGCGGGGCTGCCTGGCAGGGAATGTTGTCTGTGTTGGGAGGTGGTGGAGGAACTGGACCCCAGGTGTTGCCAGACCCCAGCTGTGCCTGAGCTGTGCCAGCTGACACAGAGGAAATGGGAGGTGGGGGGATGGAGGACAGAGGTCTCGTGTCTTTGCGTACTGGGAAGGACATAGAATACAGTGGCTAGCCCGCTCCTCACTCAGGTGTGGGGGCCTGCCCCTCATCCAAGCCCCTCATCCAAGCCCCTTTCACCCCCTTGCCTCTAAATGAGGATCATACTTGCCCAGGACATTCCCTGATGGTATTTAGGCTCCTCCAAGACTGGCTTCTGGTTTTCTGTTGCTCAGGATGTTCCAACCACTAGGGGCGGGGGGGGGGGGTGGGTAGAGGGGGCCACTGGCTTTAAAAACCCTTGCTTTGGCTGCATTTTTATTTTGATGGAAATAAAATTCACAGGAAACTCTCCAGAGCTTAGGGGCACTCACCCCAAGGCCAGGCACTTGTCCCGGGTTTTGGTGGATGGGGCAGGGTGGGGTGGGGGTTATGGAGATGCCGCTCC